>NC_133511.1:116335000-116962500 GCF_049354715.1 Callithrix jacchus | reverse complement strand
ACTTCAATGAGATAACAGCTGTAAGTGGTTCAGTGTAATGCCTGGTACATACTAGTTACTCATTTAGAGCCATTCTATGTACAGTAGAGGTGAAAAAGTGGTCTCAAGGCCTTTTGCTCCTTTGCACCTGAAAACCTGCCAAAGCATGACACTAAAGGACAGTATATTAGAGGCAGAAGAGGTGATAGTGCCTCCGTGTAATAAGACAGGGTTCACTGGTGATCAGGAATATGCCTTTCTGTTATTTGGTTTCTTAGTTTTAATTTTATTAAAGACAGTAGTATTTTCTTTCTGAGAATAACATGAAAAGAGATTTTTTATTTTTAAATCAGGGTCTGCTCTGTCACCCAGGTCAGAGTACAGTGACAGGATCTTGGCTTACTGCAGTCTCTGCCTCTTAGACTCAAGCCATCCTCCCACCTCAGCATCCCAAGTAGCTGGGACTGTAGGCACATGCCACCACACCCAACTAATTTGTGTATTTTTTTGTAGAGGTGGGGTTTTTCCATGTTGCCCAGGCTGGTCTCAAACTCCTGAGCTCAAGCAATTTACCCCCCTCAACCTCCCAAAATGTTGGGATTACAGGCATGAGCCACTGCAACCAGCCATGAAGGGAAATTTTGTGGAAAAGCAAGGTTATCTGTCCTCTGTGAGTGAACTTAGAAAGTTGGGATGGAATCTCAAAGTACTGCCAGCCTTCCTTTTATGATCCATTTATAGCTATGATCATATCTTTAACCTAGACCTTCTTGTCCCTATTTGTATTTTCTTTTTTGAAATAGGATCTTACGCTGTCACCCAGGCTTCAGTGGCACATTCACAGATTATTGCAGCCTTAACTTTCTGGACTCAAAGCGATCCTCCCACCTCAGCCTCTTGAGTAGCATGTGCTACCATGCCCGATTGATTTTTTTTTTTTTTTTTTTTTGAGACTGTCTCACTCTGTCACCCAGGCTGAATGAAGTACAGTGGTGCCGTCTTGGCTCACTGCAACCTCTGCCTCCCAAGTTCAAGCAATTCTCCTGCCTTAGCCCCTCAAGTAGCTGGGATTAGAGGCGCCTGCCACCGTGCTTGGCTAATATTTGTATTTTTAGCAGAGATGGGATTTCACCATGTTGGCCAGCCTGGTCTCAAACTCCTGACCTCAGGTGATCGGCCTGCCTCAGCCTTCCAAAGTGCTGGGATTGTAGGCATGAGTCACCACACCTGGCCTCCAATTTATTTTTTATATTTTTTCCAGAGTTGGGGTTATCACTGTGTTACTCAGGCTGGTCTCAAACTTCTGGACTCAAGCAGTCCTGCTTCCACCTCCTACAGTGCTAGGGCTACAGGAATGAGCCACCATGCCCAGCCCCCGTTCATATCTTTATCCTGTGCCCCAAAGACTGCAGTTCCTGATTTTACTGTCTACTAAATAAAACATATTTTTATATATTAGGTGGGTTTTTTGGTTTTTTTTTGAGACAGAGTTTTACTCTTGTTGCCCAGGCTGGAGTGCAATGGCGTGATCTCAGCTCACTGCAGCCTCTGCCTCCCGGGTTCAAGCGAGTCTCCTGCCTCAGCCTCTCAAGTAGCTGGGGATTACAGGTGTGTACCACCATGCCTGGCTAATTTTGTATTTTTAATAGAGGTGGGATTTCACCATGATGACCAGGCTGGTTTTGAACTCATTACCTCAGGTGACCTACCTGCCTTAAACTCCCAAAGTACTGGGATTAAAGGCATGAGCCACCACACCTGACCATTTTTATATATTTCATACTCTAAAGCATGTTGCTGAATTTTAACTGTAGATATGGTGTATACATAGGTTTACCCTTTCTCTATTTTTACATTTTAGATTTTTATTAACATCCTCTCTAAGACTTTATATTTCCAGATAGAGATGTGCTTTTTAATGAAAAGTTTCTCTTTATACTATGATTATTTCAGTTGTCCTTATCTGTATATTTTCCTACAGTTAACACCTCGTTTCTTAATTCAAAATATCTTACTTTATTTAATGTTTTTTTCCTTATGTTAATTTCTGTATCAAAGTTGGTCTTCATTGACTTTCCTTTTTAGCCTATTTTGGTTCTCATAAATAGAAGCAAATGCAAATCCTACATTATTCATGGCAAGGAAGAATCATCCTTTAACCTCAGCATGGGGAACATAGAGGCATGTTGGACACCATGACTTTCCATTTCTGTTGGCTGTGCCTGGTCCCTGCTGTGCCAGAATAAAGCATAGAGAGAGATGTAGCTTTTCAACTCATGCTTGTCTGATCTTTGCCTGGTTTCGCAGAAAAGCACAGTAGCAAGGTCATATTGATTTAGAGCTCTTCCCTATCTGATGCCAGGATCCCCTCAACAGTGGTGGAGGAGGTTTCAATGCAGTTTTAAGTTTGATTCCCTCTGTCTTCTCTCACAGTTTGGCCTGTCACTGCTCCTTGTCCTCCTGAGCCGTGGGGAAGACCTACAGAGTTCAGACCCTACTACAGAATCAACGCGAAATAATCAGTGGTCAGTGTGGACTGTTTCTTCTCTTATTTTACGTTCTTTGAGGTAATCTTTTTAATTTTTTTCTCATTATTATTATGGGTTTCCCTTATCAGGACGGAGGTGATGTTTATGGCAACACGAGAACTTCTACGGATTCCCCAAGCAGCCCTGGCCAAGCCAATCTCTATACCTACAAACCTAGTGTCCCTCTTTTCTCGCTACGTTGACCAGCAGAAACTGAACTTGCTGGAGACAAAACTGCAGTAAGTTTGAAACAGGAGAGTTTCACATCTCACTAAAGTTGGCACTTTAGAAGTTATGGTTGGGAGGCTGGGTGTGGTGGCTCACATCTGTAATCCCAGCACTTTAGGAAACCCAGGAGGGTAGATCGCTTGAGGCCAGGAGTTCCAGACCAGCCTTAACAACATGGTGAAACCCCATCTCTATGAAAAAATATAAAAGTTAGCTAGATGTGGTGGCACATGTGTAATCCCAGCTATTCAAGAGGCTGAGGTAGGAGAATCACTTGAACCCAGGACGCAGAGATGGCAGTGAGCCAAGATCGCGCCACCACACTTGAGCTTGGGTGACAAAACCAGACTCTGTCTCAGAAAAATAAATAAATAAGGCCGGGCGCAGTGGCTCAAGCCTGTAATCCCAGCACTTTGGGAGGCCGAGGCGGGTGGATCACGAGGTCAAGAGATCGAGACCATCCTGGTCAACATGGTGAAACCCCATCTCTACTAAAAATACAAAAAATTAGCTGGGCATAGTGGCGTGTGCTTGTAATCCCAGCTACTCAGGAGGCTGAAGCAGAATTGCTTGAACCCAGGAGGCGGAGGTTGCGGTGAGCCGAGATCACGCCATTGCACTCCAGCCTGGGTGACAAGAGTGAAACTCTTGTCTCAAAAATAAATAAATAAATAAAAAGAAGTTATGATTGAGGTGGAGGGGGGGAATAAAACCGAATGTGGTGGAAGACACTGGCTTTGTATTAACTATTTGTGTATCTATTAGATATAAAACACTGAACTAGGTACAACAGGGCCTTCATAGAAGATGACTAAATGCTGAGGGTAGAGATGTATCTCGGGTGTTTTGTTAGAAGTCTTACAAAGATGTAACTGTAATATGAAAGATTGCCTTCTGTTTCAGCTCCCTTATGCAGTTTTCCTTTCTCTCTTCTGTAACCCTAGGCTAGTTCAGGGGATACGATAGAAGATCTCCAGATGTGTCCTGTACCTCCTTTTGGCTGTCACCTGCACTGCTGCCATCACCAATGGAGTGTTTTTAATGAGGGAGGGAAGGTAGCTTATTCCCCAAAGCTAAGTCTTACGGGATTGATTCCTGTTTACAGGGGTTGTCTCTAAATGTCAGATATTTCCCCACTGCTCTGTGAAATTTGGCTGGGTGATACTTCTGCTGGTTTCTTCTTTACCTTCTATGTTACAGTTCTGCATGTTCTTCTTTTACTCAGTTCTTCTCAATTTTACATTTTCTTTGCCCTAGACACACAAATGTAATCTCTCCCTTTATCCCACCACTACTCCAGCTCAGAGTAGATTGTAGCCTGCCAAAGGATTCCTTCCCTCATCCAATTGAAGTTGCTTTCTCATTGCCCCCTATTAATATGACTATAGGAGAGCCAGTTAAGTAGAAATCAAGATATACACACATGCGTAGATAAACACACACACACACACACCTATACATGTATTTATGTGGTCTTCAGAGGGTCCTTAAAGAATGAATTTTAGATTGAAAAATATTTAGTTGTCTCATTACCTCTAAAAACACAAACCAGCTGATGTGTTTTAATCTGTTTCTGTTTTATCTTGTAATTAATTTGCTGGGTTTTACTTGTTTTAACATAAATAAAGAATATGCAGCACGTTTAATAAAGTCAGAACTCTTACTTGGCTTATGCCCAGGTCTAGGCTGAGAAGTTCTTTTTCTTCTTCCCACCTTTATTTCCTTAGTTTCTGTCCACCTTAATGGAAACAGCCCATGGTTATGCCTTTTTCCTGCTACAACTGCTGTGTACTTGAGCCTTTCCCCTCAAGTGCTTTCGAAGTCACCCAGGATGATCCTCACTAGTAGCCTGCTTTGGCAGTGTGGCTTTTTGCACACTTGCCCTGTCTTCCTGAGACTACTTCAGTAAGCCATGCTTTACTTCTTTCTTCCCCAGTTTTATTTGGTGTCCTGAATAGAAACTTCCAAATGTAACCGTGGAAGCTAAGTTTGGCCTGCTTTGCTTTTTAGACTCCACACCATGGGCAGAACTGCTGTCCTTGCTGCTTCATCTCACCCAAGTCCCATTCCCAGGCAGCCAGGGGCCTAGGTTTGAATAATTGCAGGGCCAGCGTGCCATTATCTTTCTCACTTACTCCTCTCTCATTCAGCAATCAACCAGAATAAGGGGTTTTGATCCCTAGTGATTACAGCCCTGAAGAAAATTAAGTCTGAATTAATTTTACATGGCCTTCCTGATCTACTCTCTGCTGTTCTTACCTTTTCGAATGTAGTTGGGGGGTGGGGAGGGATAGGTTATGGTATTTAAAAAGAATAAACATTTTGCACATACATGTATTGTACAACAGTAAGATCCTCTGTTAAAACCAGCTGTCCTTGTTCTCCATCTCCATTTCTTCCCATGCTGTAGCCCCCGACTCTACCAGCTGTTCCCCTGACATTACCTAGCCTCCCTCCACCATTATCTACTGACCATTTCCACTACACGCCTTTCTTACCTTCCCCTCACAGCCAGTCAAGTGAATACTTGATTATTATCTCTTCCTTACTGTGCTTTATCTTTTTTGTTTGGTTCTAATTAATGAAAATTAAAGTTTCTAAATTTACATTTTTATAGGGTATTGTAAATAAAAACAAATTGTATACTTAAAAATGAGTGCCTGCATTTCTACTTTGTTACTTCTGAATATGATTTTTATGTGTTTTTAGCATATTTAGATAAACTGGCAACCTCTTGATGTTAGGGATTAAAGATATTATTACCTGTATTTTTACCTTTTTAATTTTGTTGCAAAGAAGACAGATAAATATCCTTCTTTTATATAGTAACTTTTCTTTAAAAAATCTAAGATTCTTTCAGTTTTCCTTTCCCCCCATTTTAATGTAAGACAAAATTATAAATTGTAGTAAAGACAAAAGTATAATTTATAGTAGACAAAATTATACATTGTAATAGATAAACTATAGTTTGTCTTCTCCATCCTGCCCATCTCTAGGCATTGAGGAATCTGCACCTTTAAGAGACTCACATAGCTCAGTGAGGCATTCAGCTGCCTTCTTGGATAGTATTTGCTTAGTTCTGAGCATATTGTATTTCAAAATTAATCTCTTCAAAGGAGATTAGAAAAGTTTGGTTATTCTTTATAGTGAATTTATTTTCATTATTTCAGACTTGAGTATCATTTTTATTCTAAAATGCTCGAGATAAAAGATTCAGCAAACGTGTAGAGAAAAGCAAAAAAAAAATGTAGGATTTTGTTTTCAAGACAGGGTCACTGTCACTCAGGCTGGAGTGAAGTGGCACAGTAGCCCAATCACAACTCACTGCAGCCTCTACCTCCCAGGCTCAAGCAATTCTCCCACTTCAGCCTCCCAAGTAGCTGGGACTACAGGTGGGTACCATCATGCCCAGCTAATTTTTTTTTACTTGTAGTAAAGATGAGGTCTCACTATGTTGCCCAGGCTAGGCTCGAACCCCTGGGCTCAAAGGATTCTCCTGCCTTGGCTTCTCAAAGTGCTGGATTACAGGCATAAGCCACTAAAGTTTTAAATGATAAAGAGACAGGAGATAATTTAACATTAGATGTGTGCCTACTTACATAAAGCTTTTTTTTTTTTCCTCATGAGAACATGGGTTCCTTGAGGTTCAATAGCTTGTGGAGGTGACACAGCTAATGGGCAGCAGAGCAAGAGACTTATACAGAATATTAATTGCTGTAAGGAAATAAAATTATCTTCCAGTAGAAGATTTATTCACACCTTTTAACACGAAACAACACAAGGTGTTATTAGCCCTGCTTTGTTAAACTGGCCCAAGGATGCCCCTACCTTCACAGAAGACTAGATTCTAAATGTCAGAAGTGAAGAAATCCCTAGAGATCATGTAGGCCAGCCCTCACGATTTGAGGAAGCCAAATCTCAGCAGTGACTTGCCAAAGGTGCCACAGCTGGCTAGTGGTAAAGCCAAGGGAAAAAAAATCAGATGTGAGGCCAGGCACAGTGGCTCACACTTGTAATCACAGCACTTTGGGAGGCTGAGGCAGGTGGATCACCTGGGGTCAGGAGTTGGAGACCAGCCTGACCAACACGGTGAAAACCCATCTTTACTAAAAATACAAAATTAGCTGGGCATGGTGGCGCACGCCTGTAATCCCAGTTACTTGGGAGGCTGAGGCAGGAGAACTGCTCGAACCCAGGAGGCAGAGATTGCAGTGAGCCGAGATCGCACCACTGCACTCCAGCCTGGGCAACAAAAGCAAAATTACGTCTCAAAAAAAAACCCCTCAGGTGTGTTTACTCTCTGCTGCTGTTTACTATAGTTCTCCATCATAGTTTAATACTGGTCCTAGTCCAGATAATTTAGGTATTAGGTTTTTAAAAAAAGTCATTTGTGGGCCAAGCACAGTGGCTCAGGCCTGTAATCCCAGCACTTTGGGAGGCCGAGGTGGGCGGAGCACGGGGTCAAGAGTTGGAGAGCAGCCTGCCCAACATGGTGAAACCCTATCGCTACTAAAGATACAAAAAATTAGCTGGACATGGTGGTGCACGCCTGTAGTCCCAGCTACTCGGGAGGTTGAGGCAGGAGAATTGCTTGAACACGGGAGGTGGAGATTGCAGTGAGCCAGGATCGCGCCACTGCATTCCAGCCTGGTTCCTGGTGACAGAGTGAAACTCTGTCTCCGAAAAAAAAAAAAGTTGGCCGAATGCAGTAGCTCATGTCTGTAATTCCAGCATTTTGGGAGGCCAAGGTGGGTGGATCACTTGAGGTCAGGAGTTTGAGACCAGCCTGTCCAACATGGAGAAACCGTCTCTCAAAAAAAAAAAAAAGTCATTGGTGACCAGGCACAGTGGCTCATGCCTGTAATCCCAACACTTTAGGAAGTCAAGGTGGGAGAATCACTTGAACCCAGTAGTTCAAGACCAGCCTGGGCAACATGGTAAAAAATCCCAGCTACAATTTTTTTTTTAATTTCTTAAAAAGTCATTTGTAAGCCTCAGAGTAACTAGTGAGGACAATATTAACTTCAAAAAGATTAGGTGATACACTAAAATAATTTACAAGAATATGGGAGAGTTGAAAACTGACATTCATGCATGTAATCTTCTGTAATAAAAAGAAGATCCTGATAAATAATACATAGGTAATCAACCCTAATGGGTAATAGGTGACAGCCTTGTGAATAATAGTTCACAAAATAAAATGCAATGCAAGTGAATAATATTAAGAAGCTCACCCCCCACTGGTAATCAAAGAAGTAGAAAGTAAATGTTTTTAACCTACTAAATTAATAAAAGCTTTAAAAATAATGTTAGTGAAAATTTGGCGCTGCCACTCACTGGTGGGGGTAAATGTCCACCTTTCTGGAAAGTACTTTCACCATGTGAAGCACTTCAAAGTATTCTTAGCCTTTGAACAATTACTTTGACTTTAGAAATCTAAGAAAAGATAACAAAGCAATGGTACTTACAGCTTTACTTATTTTAATTTTTTTAAGACCGGTTCTTGCTCTGTTGCCCAGGTTTTACTGTAATGGTGCAATCATAGCTCACTGCAGCCTTGAACTCCTGGCCTCAAGCAATCCTCTCCCATCTCAGCCTCACAGGTCACCTTGCCCAGCTAAGTATGTTATTTTTTGTAACACAGGGTCTTGCTCTGTTACCCAGGCTGGTCTCAAACTCCTGGGCTCAGGTGAGTCTCCTGCCTTGGCCTCCCAAATGATTCATTACAGGCATGAGCCATTTCACCCAGCCAGCTTTACTCATAATAGAAAAATTAGAACTAATCTAAATGTTCAACATTATAATAATGGTTAAGTAAACAATGATGCATTTGTTGTGGATAATTAGAAAGGCAGAATATTGGACTAAGTGCAGTGGCTCATGCTTGTAATCCCAGCACTTTGGGAGGGAAGACTTTGCAAGGCTTTGTCTCTGCAAAAAAATTTAAAACTTAGCCAGGCATGGTGGCATGTGCCTATACTCCCAGCTACTGAGGAGGCTAAGGCAGGAGGATTGCCTGAGTCCAGGAGTACAAGGCTGTAATGAGATCCAGCCTGGGAGACAGAGCAAGATCATGCCTAAAAAAATTTTAAAAGGCAGAATATTTAATCATGGAAAATATTTTATATAGTATGAGGAAAAACATGTGCTTTGAATCCAATTTTTAAGAAAAATGCATGTATCGTAAAAAAAAATTGGAAAGTTATGTTTCTAAAGATTACTGGTATCTATCTGTAGGTAATGGGATTATGGAGAACTTTCTTTTCCTTTTGGCTTTTCAGTAATTTTCAAATTTTCTATAGAGAAAATGTATTTCTTAGGTTTTTAGAAGAAAAATATTTTTAAAGAAAAAAATCATTTTTGAAGAATTTAGTTATATAGGAAAATAGTAAGAATATAATGTTAAGTAAAAAAATAGGTTCTGTAATATGTACATGACAATCTCTGTGGAGTAAAAAATATATGGGAGGCCGGGCATAGTGACTCATGCCTGCAATCCTAGCACTTTGGGAGACTGAGATGGGCAGATCACTTGAGGTGAGGAGTTCAAGCCTATTCTGGCCAATATGGCAAAACCTTGTGTCTACTAAAAATACAAAAATTAGCGGGGCATGGTGATGTGCATCTTTAATCACAGCTACTCGGGAGGCTGAGGCTGGATAATAGCTTGAACCCAGGAGGTGGAGGTTGCAGTGAGCCAAGACTGTGCCACTGACCTCCAACCTAGGCAACAGAGTGATACTCCATCTCAGAAGAAAAAAAAATATATATATATACACACACACACACACACACAAACGTTTTTTTTACTTTGTGTGTGTGAGCGCGAGTGTGTGTGTAAGGAGTGAAAGCAAGGATGACCAAATACTGGTTGCCTTTAAAAGAAAGAGCTGTGGAAGATTTTGTATGTAGGTGATTGTTCCTGATTTTTAAATTTTCCCAATTTGTCTTCACCGAGCATGTATTATAACCTTAAAAGGGAGATGTTATCTTAAAACTGCTAAACATAGTAGCTATTTCTACTGAAAAAACGAAGTTCTACCTTTTTAATGATCACCATTCTGACTGGCATGAAATGGTATCTCATTGTGGTTTTTATTTGCATTTCTCTAATGACCAGGGATGATGAGCTTTTTTTCAAGTTTATTTGGCCACATAAGTGTCTTCTTTTGAGAAGTGTCTTTTCAAAACAAACAACCCCACTTTTTGATGGCATTGTTTTTCCTGTAATTTGTTTAAGTTCCCTGTAGATTCTGGATATTAGATCTTTGTCAGATGGATAGATTGCAAAATTTTTCTCCCATTCTGTAGGTTGCCTGATCACTCTGATGCTAGTTTTGTTTGTTTTGGTTTGGTTTTTGCTGTGCAGAAGCTCTTTAGTTTAATTAGATTCCATTTGTCAGTTTTGGCTTTTGTTGCCATTGCTTTGGTTGTTTTAATCATGAAGTCTTTGCCCATGCCTATGTCCTCAATGATATTGCCTAGTTTTCTTCTAGAGTTTTTATGGTTTGGGGTTTTACATTTAAGTCTTCAATTCATCTTGAGATAATTTTTATGTAAGGTGTAAGGAAAAAGTCAGGAAACAATAGATGCTGGCAAGGCTGTGGAGAAATAGGAACACTTCCACACTGTTGGTGGGAGTATAAATTAGTTCAACCATTGTGAAAGACAATGTGGCAATTCTTCAAGAATCTAGAACCAGAAATACCATTTAACCCAGCAATGCCATTACTGGGTATATACCCAAAGGATTATAAATCATTCTACTATAAAGACAGCTGCACACATATGTTTACTGCAGCACTATTTACAATAGCAAAGACTTGGAACCAACCCAAATACCCATCAATGATAGACTGGATAAAGAAAATGTGGCACATTTACACCATGGAATACTATGCAACCATAAATAAGAATGAGATCCTGTCCTTTGCGGGGACATGGATGAAGCTGGAAGCCATCATTCTCAGCAAACCGACACAGGAACAGAAAACTAAACACCACATGTTCTCACTCATAAGTAGCAGTTAAACAGTGAGAACTCATGGACACAGGGAGGGGAACAACACACACTGGGGCCTGTTGGGGGGTCGGGGGTAAGGGGAGGGAGAGCATTAGGACAAATACCTAGTGCATGCAGGGCTTAAAACCTATGTGATGGGTACAGCAAACCATCATGGCACATGTATACTTGTGTAACAAACCTGCACATTCTGCACATGTATCCTGGAACTCAAAGTAAAATAAAATAAATAAATAAATAAAATAAGTTCTACCAAGGCAAAAATGTCTAATCTAGTTGTGCTTGACTTCAGAGCCAATGAATTTGACTGCATAGCAGATGAATGTGCTGGAAGTCTGGAAAAGTCATCTGAAAGCAAGGCAATCATCTTGAGATGTGATCAGTTATTCCATAAACATTTAAGATTATATGCCAAGTGTGGGATCAAATAACCACTTTAACAAATCCCCAAACTATGGCTGTTAAATCACCCAAGTTGCCCTGCTAACTATTACAAAGGACAAGATATGACTTTCTGATTTTTTTTTTTTTTTTTTAAGACAGAGTCTTGCTTTATTGTCCAGAATGGAGTGCAATGGCACGATCTCGGCTCACTGCAACCTCTGCCTCCCGGGCTCAAGCAATTCTCCTGCCTCAGCCTCTCCAGTAACTGGGATTACAGGTGCCTACCACCATGCCCAGCTAATTTTTGCATTTTTAGTAAAGATGGGGTTTCACCGTATTGGCCAGGCTGGTTTCAAACTCTTGACCTCAAGTGATCCTCCTGCCTCAACCTCCCAAAATGCTAGGATTACAGGCATGACCCACTGCACCTGGCCGACTTTCTGAATTTGACAGCCATCTACTTTTGGTGTGCAGTGAAGTCCATTGTGTGAGAAACCGAAGTAGGAAAATTGAAGTGGTCTTACACTTCTCCGCTTTTCCCAGCTATGCTTAAGTACACTTAATATTGTGGTCCCTGAGAACTTAGTAGGAAACAAGTCTTAGTCTAGGAATTCAGTATCTTAAAATTACCTGATAGCATTTTGACCTTCTTGCATCTGAGGCACAGTTGTGAACAGACTGCAGGTCTCATGACAGCCTCTGCTTTGCTTCTTATTTTGCAAATGTTGCATGTAAGGCTGTTCTGGGGAGCTTATTATTCAACATGACTCTCCAAGCCCCCAATTTAACCAAGTTCATTCTTCAAAGCAATATTAACCAAAATCAGACTTGAAATACATGAAATATCTAGCAAGGAGCTAGGTAATCAGTGACACATGTTCTTTGCCAGTTGGGAATATAAAATTTCTTCAATTGCTTAGATTGCACTAATCTAACAAAGGAGAAACAAATCTGCATATAATTAACAAAAAGAAGGATCTCACATTTGACCCCCCAGAAAAACCACTGCTAACAGTTTAGTGTATCGTCCTCCAAGTGACGTCTGCATGCAAATGCATACATAGATAGAATTACAGTTTTACTTTTTTTCTCTATTAATACATCATGGGCATCTTTCTGTTTTAGTATATGGAGAGCTACCCTGTTATTATTATTATTATTTTTTGAGACAGGGTCTTGCTCTGTTGCCCAGGCTGGAGTGCAGTGATATGATTATGTCTCACTAGAGCCCCAACTTCCTGGGCTCAAGGAATCCTCCACCTCAGCCTCCTGAATAGCTGGGACAACAGGTGTGCACTACCATGCCTAACTAATTATTTTATTTTATGCAGAGACAGGGTCTTGCTTGTTAGCCAGGCTGGTCTCAAACTCCTGGGCTCATTCAATCCTCCCATCTTGGCCTCCCAAAGTGCTGGGATTACAGACATGAGCCACTGTACCTGGCCCTTTTTGATAGTTGTATAGTATTCCACTATGTGCCATTGTGCCATCATTTATCTAATTGTTCTCCTATTAATAGAATTTGGTCTTCAAATACTTTTTATTATCACTGTCGTTTATCCAACAGTGACAAAGTTAAACCCACAATGTCACATTTCTATAGCTATATTATAGTGTACGAAGAACATATTCATATTCCAATTTAGTCTTCTCTATCGCCTTTTGAAATAGGGTAGGTGACTATAATTGTACAGTACCAAAACTAGATTAGCAAGACCTTCCAGCTGGTAAGGTCTAAAACTGGGATTTAAACCTTAAGTTTTGAGCCCCGTTTCTAGTGTCTTGGCTGCAAGAAGGCTCCTATTCCCGGACCCAGGCTTCAGAGGAGCAGCTGAAAAGCTGCAAGGCTTTAACATTGCGTCTGCAAACTCTTCTGACTGGATTTCAGTGCCTTCATTTTCAGTAGGCAGATTAAGCATTGTCTCTCAGTAATGTCAAAAAGGGAGCGATTCAGGTTGTAATTATCAGGATCAACTGCAATATATAAGGATCAGAGTCACAGCGATGAAGCTGTCAGGAATCTCTATGGCCTTTTTGATTTAAACATCATCTAGGGAGGAGAAAAAAGAAAAAGACTCCTTGCTTCCACTCTTCCTCATTCCCAGTATTTTGAAATGCTTTTTTTTTTTTTTACATTAGATACATTGTCATAGTGATTTTTTTTTTCATAAATTCACTGCATTAATATGGGAGCTTCACAAATGTGGAAATCATCTGTCTTATTCACAGCTATACTACAAAGCCCAGCACAGAATCAACACCTAGCAGGCATCCAAAAAAATACATGGTCATCAAGTAGTTTTGCTATTAAGAAACAAAGCTGGCCAGGTGCAGTGGCTCACACCTGTAATCCCAAGCACTTTGGGAGGCCAAGTGTAATCCCAAGCACTTTGGGAGGCCAAGGCAGGATCACTTGAGGTCAGGAGTTTCAGACTGCCCTGGCAAATATGGTGAAACCCCATCTCTACTAAAAATACAAAAATTAGCCAGGTGTGGTAGCTCACACCTGTAGTCCCAGCTACTTGGGAGACTGGGGCAGGAGAATCATTTGAATCTGAGAGGCGGAGGCTGCAGTGAGCTGAGATCGCACCACTGCACTCTAGCCTGGATGACAGAGCAAGACTCCATCTCAAAAACAAAAAAAAAGACGAAAACAAAGTTTAGCTGGGTGCAATAGCTTACTCCTGTAATCCCAGCACTTTGGGAGGTTGAGGAGGAGGATTGCTTGAGCCCAGGAGTTCAAGACCAGCCTGGGCAACATAGTGAGACCCCCATCTCTACAAAAAAACTTTTAAAATTAGTCGGGCATGGTGATGCATGCCTGTAGTCCCAACTACTTGGGAGGCTGAGGTGGGAGGATCACTTGAGCCCAGGAGGTTGAGGCTGCAGGGAGCTGTTATTGCTCCACTGCACTCCAGCTGACAAATGAGACCCTATCTTACAAAAACAAAGGAAGGGAGGGAGGGAGGGAAGGGGAGCAGAGGAGAGGGAGGAGGAAACAATGCTGGGCAAGGTGGCTCCGGTCTGTAATCCCAGCACTTTGGGAGGCTGAGGCGTGTGGATCATCTGAGGTTAGGAGTTTGAGACCAGCCTGCCAACATGGTGAAAACCCGTCTCTACTGAAAAGATAAAAATTATCTGGGCACAGTGGCAACACCTGTAATCCCAGCTACTCGGGAGGCTGAGGCAGGAGAATCACTTGAGCCTGGGAGGCAGACATTGCAGTGAGACAAGATCATGCTACTGCAGGTGACAGAGGAAGACCCTGTCTCAAAAAAAAAAAGAGAGAGAAAAAGAAAGAAGCAGATAGAGCTTAAAGATATTATTCAGAGAATAGAGCTCAATGTAATAAATTAGTCTATGTGTACAAGACTCATTTCAAAATACATTTTCACTCATTTTATCATATCAACTCCTACATCAGAAACAATTTGATAATCTAAGTCAGTTAAGCTCTTGTATGTCCCACATTCTCCAGATACAGTGGTGACAAAGACAAACTAAACCCCTATTCTGGTAAAGTTTGCATTCTGAGGGGGATGCTTATTGGTAAGTGCTAAGAAAAGAACAAAGTGATTCGAGTGGGGAAGGTGTACTTTTACTGTAGTCAGAGTAGCAAGGAAGGCCTCAATAAGAAGGTGACATTCAAGCAGACATCTAAATAATGAGAAGAGACAGATATGCAAAGGTCTGGGAAGAGCATCCCAAGCAAAATAAAGAAGGTAGCCCAGCCCCTGAGATAAAAATGAGTTTAAGGAACCACAGAAAGTCAATGTGGCTAGATAGAGTAAACGGAGTGGGCAGAGAGTGACCACACAGGGTCTTGAAGGGATTTATTCTTATTGCAATGGGAAATTGTTGCAGAGTTTTAAGTAAAAAACACAAAACATCATATGACTTATAACTTTTAAAAATCACTGCTGTGCATGGTGGCTCATGCCTGTAATCCCAGCACTTTGGAAGGCCCAGGTGGGTGGATCACCTGAGCTCAGGAGTTCAAGACCAGCCTAGCCAACATGGTGAAAATCTGTCTCTACTAAAAGTACAAAAATTACCTGGGCATGGTGTTGGGTGCCTATAGTTTGAGCTGCTCAGGAGGCTGAGGCAGGAGAATCGCTTGAACCTGGGAGGCAGAGGCTGCAGTGAGCTGAGATTACACCACTGCACTCTAACCTGGGCAACAAGAGTGAGACTCTGTCTCAAAAAAAAAAAAAAAATCACTCCGCTGTGTGGAGATAGAAATAGACAAAAGAAGGGAGCACTTATCAGAGAGCTTCATATTAGTATCTCTGGTCTACAGGATAAGTCTGGGCCTTTAAAAGGCAAAGCAACTGTGGGAATAATTTTTTAAAACAGATATAGCAGCAAGCAAAAAACAAACATTCCAATTTAAAAATGGGCAAAGGACATGAACAGACACTTCTCAAAAGAAGACAGAAAAATGGCCAACAAACATAAAAAAATGCTCATCATCACTAATCATCAGAGAAATGCAAATCATAACTACAATAAGGTAGTATCTCACACCAGTCAAAATGGCTATTATCAAAAAGTGAAAAATAACAGATGCTGGTGAGGCTGTGGAGAAAAGGGAATGCTTATATCTGCTGGTAAGAGTGTGAATTAGTTCAGCCCCTGTGGAATATGTTTGGAGCTTTCTCAAAGAATTTAAAACAGAATTACCATCTGACCCCACAATTCCATTACTCAATATATACCCAAAGTAATATAAATCATTCTACCAAAAAGATACATGCACACATATGTTCAGTTTAGCACTATTCACAATAGCAAAGGCATGGAATCAACCTAGGTGCCCATCAGTGACAGATTATATAAAGAAAATGTGCACATACACACCATGGAATACTACACAGCCATAAAAAAGAACAATATAATATCCTTTGCGGGAACATGGATGCAGCTAGAGGCCATTGTCCTAAGTGAATTAATAAAGGAAGAGAAAACCAAATACTCCATGTTCTCGCTTATAAGTGGGAGCTAAACGATGGGTACACATGGATATAAAATGGGAACAATAGACATTGGGGACTTCCAAAAGTGGGGAGATGGCTGATAAACTACTGGATACTATGCTCGGCTGGGCACTGCACTGCAGACTGGGCAAGAAGAGCAAATAAACTCTATCTCAAAAAATAAAAAAAAAACAACTATTGGATATTATGCTCACTACCTGGGTGACAGGATCATCTATACCCCAGACCTCAACATCACACAATACACTGTAACAAACCTGCATGTGTGCCCTCTGAATCCAAAATGAAAGTTAGAAAAAAATAGATTTAAGACAACAGTTAGTTTTGGAAGTGTTTAGGGAAATGGGATTGGGATAGGATGTAGAAAACTGGTCATTTTGTATTTCTTATGTTGAGTGTTGGATTGAGCAGTATTCATTTGACTATTATGCTTTGTAACTTTCACATATCATATGTACCCCATGTATGTTATAGGATAAATTGTGTCCACCCCCAAAACTCTTACGTTGACATCCTGACTGCCCCCATACCCCAGAATGTCACTCTATTTGAAAATAGGTTCTTTAAAGAGCGAATTAAATTAAAATGTAATAGGTTTGTGTTTGTAGGAAGTAAGAAAAGAAGACAGAGAGAGCATGGACATGACGTGCCCAAGATTGCAGAAAGTGAGTGGCAGAAAAAGAAAACCTGATTACAATCATTTTCCATCACTTCTCTATCCCACAAAGAATAAGTAGACATGTTGTGTGTGACTTCCAGAATGCTCCCTAAGGGGAAGGCACTACACTTTTGTCCTCTTTTCTTTCCTCTTCTTGCTGCTTAGGATGCAGTTGTAATGACTGAAGCTCTAGTGGCCACCTTGGGGCAAAAGGTAATAAAAGAAGTAACATACAATGGAGGAGAAAGAAGTCTGTGTCTGGCCAGGCACGGTGGCTCAGGCCTGTGGATCCCAGCTCCTGGGCTCCAGTGATCCAAAGCAGGCAGATTACTGGAGCCCAGGAGTTCAGGACAAGCCTGGGTAACATAGAAAGACCCCATCTCTAGTAAAAATACAAAAATTAAAATTAAAAAAAAATAGCCATGAGTCTGAGGTGGGAGGATCCCTTGAGACTGGGAGGTTGAAGCTGCAGTGAGCCAAGATTGAAACACTGCACTCCAGGCTGAGCCACAGAGTGACAACCTGTCTCAAAAAAAGAAAAAAAAATAGTCTGTGTCTTTGAAGACTTCAGTGAGCCACCATTCCAACCTTGAGCTTCCTATCCTGGAATTTCTTTCATGTGTGAAAATAAACTATTATGTGTTTAAATCAATGTAAATCGGGTCTCTGCAACGTCCAGATAAACCTAATCCCAATTATCATGAAGGACTTTTTCAATCATTTGGTACAGGTTGAGCATCTCTAATCTGAAAACCTGAAATCTAAAATCCTCCAAAATTGGAAACTGTTTCCACCACATTCAACCAAGTCATCAATATTTTTCTTTTAAAAGAGGGTAGAAGGCCGGGTGTGGAGGCTCATGCCTCTAATCCCAACACTTTGGGAGGCTGAGGCGGGCGGATCACAAGGTCAGGAGTTCAAGACCAGCTTGACCAACAGAGTGAAACCCCGTCTCGACTAAAAATACAAAAAAAATTAGCCAGGTGTGGTGGTGGGCATCTGTAATCCCAGCTACTCAGGAGGCTGAGGCAGGAGAATCACTTGAACCTGGGAGGTGGAGATTGCAGTGAGCTGAGATGGCGCCACTGCACTCTAGCCCAGGCGACAATGTGAGACTCCCATCTTAAAAAAAAAAAGATGGTAGAAATTTTCTCATTGCTGTCCCTCTCCACGCCTGTGATTCCACACATCAGCCAGTGATAATTTTAAACAAGAACTGAGGCCAGGCATGGTGGCTCCACTCCCAACAGTTTGGGAGGCTGAGGTGGGAAGATTAGTTGTGGCCAGGAGTTTGAGAGCAGCCTGGGTAACATAGCAAGACCCTGTCTCTACAAAAAGTAAAAGTTACCTAGGCATCATGGTACATGCCTGTAGCCCTAACTATTTGGGAGGCTGAGGCAAGTGGATTGCTTAAGCCTAGGAGTTTGCAGTGAACTATAATTACATCATTGTACTCTAGCCTAGATGACAGAGCAAAGCCCTGTCTAAAAAAAAAAGATGTACAGGGAGAGAGAAAGAAAGGAAGGAAGGGAGAGACAAGAAAGAAAGAGAGAGAGAAAGAAAGAAAGAGAAATGAGAAAAGGAAGGAAGGAAGGAAAGAAGGGGGAAAGAATGAATTGGGGTCACTTACTCTAATTGCTTCCTTTGCACTGAGAGTAAAAGTTGAACTCCTTATGAGGTCTTATGGCCCTTTGGGATTTTCACTCTCCATGGCTTATGGACCCACCTCAGGTACTGCCTCTCTTTTCTTCCTCAGGCCTTCACACAAAAATGACTGAGGAAAAAAGAAAAGAAAGGGAAAAGAAAAAGAATGACTGATTTATGTCCTTTGCTTACTCCTCCCCAGTCCCTAGATGGCAGCTTAAACAGTTTCTCTCTCTTTGAAACAGATTACACCTGTTATTCTTTCATAGCCTTCCTGTCCTCTAGATCACTGTACATATGTGAATAATTACTGTGTATATTTTTTCACTACAAATACTGTGTGTATCCCTAAGATTCTTTACATTTCACAAAGAGCCAGAGCCTATTTGTATATTCACTACTTTGTCCCCAAGACTTGGCTCAGGCCTGAAGATATATAATAGATAGTTGATAAATGTTTGTTAAATCGATGAATATGCTAGGTTTTGTGCTGTCATGGGAGAACCATGGATGAAATACATACAGATACAATTAGAGAAATTGACCCTCTAGTAGGGGAGATATGACTGAAACATAGATAATTATAAGGCAAGACAATTAACATTACAGGAAACCCTGCAAGTCCTGAGGAAGGGGCATTTAGCCAAGAAAATCGGAGGAAATTCTGTGGAGAGAGTTCACTGGACATTTGATGGAGGGAAAGCATACACAAAGGCATCAGTTTGAGAATGTGGAAAAAGATGTGTGGATCCATTTAACTGGAGCGCAGAGTACACCAATGCAAAAGAGACGCCAGGCGTGAGCCACCAGAGACCAGCCTGGCCAACATGGTGAAACCCTGACTCTACTAAAGATTAAAAAATTAGCCAGGTGTGGTGCTGCACACCTGTAATCCCAGCTACTCCAGAGGCTGAGGCAGGAGAATCACTTGAACCTGGAACTTGGGAGGCAGAGGTTGCAGTGAGCTGAGATTGTGCCACTGTACTCCAGCCTAGGTGACAGAACAAGACTCCATCTCAAAAAAAAAAAAGATGGCTGGAAAGGAGAGGTGACATCAGATTGTCATGGGCCTCATTTGCCAGGCCAAAAATTCTGGTCTGTATTCTGGAGGCAGTGTTGGGTAACAACAGTAGCTCAAACTAGTCTCTCAAAACCTTTTTAAAAAACATACAATAAAATTAAAAATAATAGTACAGTAAACACCTATATACTTACCACATAGATTTAACAATTAACATTTTGGCATGGCATGTTTGCCTGATAGGTAGGGGGGTAGACAGACAGACAGATGGATGTGTGTGTTTGCATTTCAAAGTATATATCTTTCCTCGGCGCTGTGTGTGTGTGTGTGTGTGTGTGTGCGCGCGTGTGTGAGATTGGGCCTCCGTCACCCAGGCTGGAGTACAGTGGCATGATCACAGCTCACTGCAGCCTCAACCTCCTGGGCTCAATCAATCCTCCCACCTCAGCCTCCTAAGTAGCTGGGACTACAGATGCATGCCACCATGCCCAGCTAATTTTGTTTTTTTGTTTTTGGTAGAGACAGAGGTTTACCTATGTTGCTCAGATTGGTCTCTTATCTTTCTTTTTTGCTGAACCATTTTAAAGAGAGTTACAGACTCTCATAACTCTTCATTCCTATGTTTCTCCAAGTTGTAAAGATGTTTCCCCCTGTACAGCATACCATTATTACAATGAACAAATGTAATAACTAACATCTAATACCCGTCCATTTTTAAATTTCTCCAACTGTCTCAAAAAAGTCTAAAAGGCTGCTTTTCTAGAACCAGAATCCAGTCAAGCATTTGATTGTGCCTTTTTTAAGTTTTTTCAAATTTAGAACAATCACCTCTGACCATTTTTTACAACACTGATTTTCCTTGATCTTTACGTCTTATCTTCTATAAAGTAGGTGTCTTGTAGAATGCTTCCAGTTCTTGATTTATCCGATTATCTACTTGGGGATATTGTTTCACTGGTTCCTCCAGCCCTTGTAAACTGGAGCTTAGATCCAAAGCCTTGATTAGATTCATTTTCAGTTACTTTTGGCAAGAAAACACCATTAAGTGATGCTGTATACTTCATGCTGCAGCACACTGGGAATCTCATAAAAATGTTGGTTGTCCAAGGGTTACTGACATTAAATTGGATAACTGAGTTAAGGTGGGGACTGCCAGATCTCCCTGTTGTAAAGGTACATTTCTCCTTTGTGATGGCAAGTAACCTGTGAGATGTGTTTGGCAACACAACTCACATGTTTGTAGCTATTTGAAGTTTATCAAACACATTCAAACACACTTAATCACAACTGCATTCCTGCCAGGTTTTATTCCTGTTTAACAGAAGTGAAAACTGAGACTGTGATTGCCTAAACAATTTTTTAAAAGTCACAGAGCCAGTAAGTAGCAAAAGCAGGACTCAAGCCTAAATGGATTAACTCTAGTTTAGTTTTAAAAAAATTAATCCCAAATAGCCTACATCTAACAGATTTTATTTTGCTCTATACATTCAGAGAAATTCACTAGTAATAAGCTATGGAAATGATGCCTGATAGTATAGAAATGAAATGATCCCTTATAGTAAAAATTGCAGATTTTTAAATTTCATTATTATTATTTTTTGATACAGAGTCTCACTGTGTTGCCAGGCTAAAGTGCAGTGGCACTACCTTGGCTCACTGCAACATCTGCCTTCCCGGTTCAAGTGATTCTCCTGCCTCGGCCTCCCGAGTAGCTGGGACTACTGGTGGGCACCACCACACACGCTAATTTTTGTATTTTTAGTAGAGACGGGGTTTCACCATGTTAGCCAGGATGGTCTCAATTGTGGACCTCGTGATCCACCCACTTCAGTCTCCCAAAGTGCTGGGATTACAGGCGTGAGCCACCGTGCCTGACCCTAAAAATGGCAGATTTCTAAAGAATATTCTCTCTCCAGAATTCAGTAAATACTTCTCTTCTTTTGAAACGATTTTCTTTTTCTTTTTTTTTTTTTTTTTTTTGAGACGGAGTTTCGCTCTTGTTACCCAGGCTGGAGTGCAATGGCGCAATCTCGGCTCACCGCAACCTCCGCCTCCTGGGATCAGGCAATTCTCCTGCCTCAACCTCCGGAGTAGCTGGGATTACAGGCACGCACCACCATGCCCAGCTAATTTTTTGTATTTTTAGTAGAGACGGGGTTTCACCATGTTGACCAGGATGGTCTCGATCTCTTGACCTCGTGATCCACCCGCCTCGGCCTCCCAAAGTGCTGGGATTACAGGCTTGAGCCACCGCGCCCGGCCTGAAACGATTTTCTAAAAAAAGATACTTTAGAATAAACAGCGGACGGAAGGGCCGCGGCGGTGGAGCCAGAGCGAGCAGGGTTTCCGCAGCCTCACCTGTCCCCATTCACCCGAGGTATCGGCGGCGGCGGGGAGCGCACCTCAGGCGGAGAGAGCCGCTGCCAGGTTTGACTGATATTACAAAGGATCCAGACTTTAATGGAATCTATGATGAAGACCTTAATGAGGATCCAACATATGATCCCAGTAGCCCTGAAGAAACAGCTCTATTTATGAAATATGCTGAAAATATTATGCTAAAGTTAACATTCAGTACCACACAAGTTCAACAGTATGAAAATGTCTTTATATTTGAAACAGACTATTGGCTTACTAATGCTATAAGATATAATCAAGATGATCTTGATATTTGTACCTACCAGAGACTACAGCAAAGATTATGTCTTCAAAAAAAGATTATTCAAAAACGCTTTGAGAAGAAAGAAGATATCAGAAGAGGGATAGGATACCTAAAGTTAATATGTTTTCTGATTCCATTTCTACTGAGATTAAAGAAGAAAATGAAAGTTCCATATTTAAATAGTCTGCTTCAGCCTTTTTCAGATGACAAGGTCAAGACAGAGCGAGAATTGCCTCCATTTATTTATGGAAGAGATTTTAAATGCCAGAATTTTCACTACAAAGATAATCAATATTTTCATGTTCACGGAGAAATTGAATTTGATATCAGCACCGCTTCAATTGAAAATGCTTTGGAAGATTTTCAGAAAAATTTAGAAAAGATACGAGATTGTGCTGCTAATACATTTATAGAAGATTCAGGATACAAAGAATATTACTCAATTCCAGTCATGGAATTTTATGGAAAAAGGTACTATGTGATCTATTTTGAACTTGCAACTTTCTATCAGCAAATATATAAGACACAGTTGTGGGGAGCCATAAATGGAATAGTGAACAATCTGAGACTGAAAAGACTTCCACTGACAGATGCTCAATTAAGTGAACAATTTAAGAAAAAATTTGGTTTCAAAAAAGCTATGAAATGCAAGAGTATTCCAATTGGTATGAAGTCTGCTGTTGAAAGAGGGTTGTCTGCAGTTTTCCATACATTAAGCCATAAACCCTCAAGCCTGACAATCAATGTTGCAGATGAAGCAGGTTATACTATTTTTCATCATGCTGCCCTGCACAACAGAGTTTCTATTATATGTCAACTGTGCAATGCTAATTTTACGGTCAACCAGAGGCGCTTGGTTACGTTCAGCCAAGGAATCAGTGCGCTCCGCTGTTACTTGCTGCCACTTCAGGAGCACTGGATACTATTCAGTACCTGTTTTCTGTCCGTGCTAACTGGAGAAAAACAGATATTAAAGGGAATAATATAATCCATTTATCAGTGTTAACTTTTCATACAGAGGTTCTCAAATATATAATAAAGTTAAATATTCCTGAACTCTCAGTGTGGAACACTTTGAAATGTTACAGTGTGAAAGCTATAAACGAAGGATGATGGCTGTCATGTCCTTGGAAGTAATTTGCTTAGCAAATGATCAATACTGGAGATGTATTTTGGCTGCAGGCACCATTCCTGCCTTAATCAGTCTATTAAAAAGTTCCAAAATAAAACTGCAGTGCAAAACTCTCAGGTTATTAAGTAATATCTCAACCCACAAGAGTGTAGTGCATGCTTTGGTGGAAGCAGGAGGCATTCCATCTCTAATCAACCTACTGGTTTGTGATGAACCTGAACTAAACTCTCGCTGTGCTGTCATTCTATATGATATTACTCAATGTGAAAACAAGGATGTTATTGCCAAATATAATGGAATCCCAAGTCTGATAAATCTCTTGAACTTAAACATAATAAGTGTGCTAATAAATGTAATGAACTGTATACGGGTATTATGCATAGGAAATGAAAACAATCAAAGAGCTGTGAGAGAACATAAAGGCCTCCCATATCTTATCAGATTTCTGAGTTCTGATTCAGATGTGTTGAAGGCTGTATCTTCCACTGCAATTGCTGAGGTTGGGCGTGACAATAAGGAAATTCAGGATGCTATAGCTCTGGAGGGAGCAATTCCTCCTCTGGTGGCTCTTTTTAAAAGGAAACATATTAGTGTCCAAATGAAAGGTGCAATGGCTGTTGAATCATTGGCAAGTCACAACCCTTTTATACAGAAAGCATTTCTGGAAAAATCATTAACTAAATTGTCGGGGTCCGGCACGTCTGCCGGGGGGCTACCGACCTGCGGGAGTCCCCCAGACCACCAACGTAGATGTCTTGTTCAACCTGAGAGACAGAGTGCACGGAAGTGAAAGAATACAGGAAAGCGGAGTCTGGAGGTCTGCGTAAAACGCAGCAAATTTATTTTTGTGGGTTACAGCTTTTATACCTTTTTTCTTGTTTACATTTACTTTATCTCAGCAAAAAAGGGGTAGACAGAAAGGAAATAGAAACGCCATAAAAAACAGTTATCAGGGGCTTGTGATAACCACTCACAAAGTAGTTTAAGGGGACCTGTGATAGTAGTTTACAAAGCAGTGTGTTTTTCAAAGACACACAGTGCAAACAAACAGTGGTGCCTTTAAGGTGGCTTGTCAAACCTGTTTTCCAACAGGAGTTTAGATCAAAGGCTTAGCTCCAGGGAAAATATGGGCAGGGGTCTCTTGTCCCTCTTAGGCGTCTCAATTGCAGCAAGTTTATTGCTTACACAGAGACTGATGGGGACATGAAAGTAGACAACACAATGCCCTCATAAACCACAGACCTTTGCTTTGCATTCTGTTGTTGCTTCAGTGACTCAGCCCACGGCCTTTGTCTCAGCTCGACAGCCCTCGAGATGGAGGAGTGCAGATAGGTCCAGCAGCCAAACTGGGGCGAGTCATGCTGCTGTCTCAAGCCCTTGGCGCGAACACCGCACACTAAATAAATATCTTTTAAAACTCCTAAAGGCACATCAAATGGATGTTAAGGAACAAGGAGCCATTGCACTTTGGGCCTTGGCAGGACAAACACTAGAACAACAAAAATATATAGCAGAACAGATTGGATACAGCTTTATAATAAATATGCTTTGGTCACCCTCTACTAAAATGCAGTATGTAGGAGCTGAAGCTACCATAGCTCTAGGAAAGGACAGCAGTATGCATCAAAATCAAATATGTGAAGGAAATGGGATTACACCATTGGTTCATTTACTAAGAATTAGTAAGATTGCCGAAGGCACACTTCTCAGCGTCATCAGAGCAATGGGATCCATTTGTATTGGTGTAGCCCATACAAGCAATCCTGTCAGTCAACAACGTATTGTAGATGAAAATGCCTTTCCAATACTTATCCAACTGCTAAGAAATCACCCTTCTCCTAACATTAAGGATATTTGCTTAAGAGCAGGGTACGCATTAACCCTTTTTGCCTTCAATAATCACTTTCAACAATGCAAAATATTGGAAAGTGGAATAATGACCATATCTATTTTTGAACCTTTTCTTGAATCAACAATTGAAACTGAGAAGGCAATGGCAGCTTTCAGATTGTCGTATTGGCTAAAGTCATTAGAGATGTGGACCACATGACTTTGTCTGCAAGAGGTGTTACTATTTTAGCTGACAGTCTGTATTCAGTTCAGACTTCAACTATTGTCTTGACAGGGAATTTAATAGCAAGCCCGATTCATTCTAGAGCTGGTATCTCAGAAGCATTTACCACATTTGAAACAGTCCAACAGCTCTTCTATCATTTGTCCTCAGGGACAAAAGAGTCTGGAGAAGAATGGAGGACCATCCAAAATTCCTGTCTTTAAAAAAGGGAAAGAGTACGGAAGAAAATTAAGAACCTAAAATTCAACCAAAAGATTCTTTGACTTTATTACCTCCTGTAACTAACTTTGTGGGACGCTTCAAAGCAACAAAAAAGACCAAGGATTCCCATAATTTTTTTTCTTTTTCACCTATAATTACATCAGCTATCACAAATGTATCACGACAAAGAATAGTGTGTTTGAGCCAACTTGGGAAACACGTCCAGAAAGCCAACCCAGAGCCTGAAGAAAGCTAATAAAAGCACTTCAGTATGGAAAAAAAACAACAAAAAAGATACGTAAATTTATTGACACTGGGAAGCACACTGCCAAGAGATATTCAATTTCTTTTACAGTATCTAACAGCTATTTCTTTAGCCTGTTCAAACTAGCAAAATGTAACAGATGCTGGATTCCCCGAAGTACAGCGCTTTGGGCTACATTTGCAACAATAGCTTACATTTAAATGTTACATTAGTTACTGGATTTGTAATCTTCACAAATGTGTGAATAGTCAGTTGATCAAAAATAACGACTTTCTGCTACAAGAGAACTCATAGCAGAAAATGTTCCCAACACAAAGATAATGTTTGAGATGATGGATATCTCAATTACACTGATTTGATCATCACACATTGAATACATATATCAAAATATCAGATGTATCCCTGAAAATATGTACAACTATATCAGTTTAAAGATACAAAAAAATCATTTTCTGTCCAAAGTTAAGCATATACAGGGCATCTATGATGCTAGAACCAAGGGCCTTTTGGCCTGGAAGAGACACATAAGTCAGGTCATAGCGAATCTACTTCTGAAGGGGACAGAATTAGTAGAGGCATATGACATTCCAGAATCAAAACACAAGGGGTTTGGAGCGACAAAGAGCAAACCAGGGAAGGGAACGAGGGGACCACGGATCCAGGAAGGGGCTGGAGAAGCTACCTCTGGACACCTCTGGAATCTGGGTCTCCAGCTTCGAGTTAGAAGTGGGGGGGTCCTCCAACGGAGCCTCAGGCGGGGGCTGATTACCGAGAGTTATTCTGTCCGCTAGGTTCTTCCTAACAAGAAACAAAGAAGGTCTTAATTCAGAAAAGGGAGCACGACATCACACCCACGTCAAAAATTAAAAAAAAAAAAAAAAAGCTTTTAAGAGGCCGAGTCACTTTCACCTCCCACCAACTTCCTAAACGCTGGAAGCAGCGACACGCCCCCAGCCGGTCTTCTCTGATTTCATTGGTTTCCCCGGCCTGCCCCTCTCATTACTTCTCTCTCATTGGTCAGCAATGCCGCTTTCACAGCCAATTCTCAGAGCCAATCATTTCCAACTATTGCCCCGCCTCTCCACCACGTGAGTGGCATAGGTGCCAACCAATAAAAAAAGAAAATGAGGATGCGCAGACGAAATTCCTTCCCTTTTTCCTCAACTCGTTCAGTAAATGGTAGAAAAGGTGGAGCAGCTGATACCAACTACCAATCCTTAAGGGCGGAAAAGGATGATGAGAAGAGCGATGGGAGGGGGTGACGTGGCAGTGACAGGAGCATAAACTGAAATGAGTGGCGGAAACATCCGCCAATCGGTGATGAGATTGGTCGGGTACCCCGCATTCTCCCGTCCTCCCTGAGCGCTGGAAACTTCAGAAAAGCACCAATGAGCTTCTTCATATGTCTGATTGGCTTTTATCCCAACCAATCAACGGTGGGTCTGGCGGACGCGTCCCACCCCAGGCTCTCACTGGGCGCTGTAGAATGACAGGCCCGAGAGAAATGCCAATGTCCTCGGGGTCTTCCGCAAGTGACATTCAGCGGCACCAATCGACGTCCTCCTTCCCGGCGGCCGAGCCCTCCTCCCCGCGGCTGGCCTGGCGGGGCGGGGACGCTGCGCAGCGGTGGCTGATGCGCTAGCCGTGTGGGGCTCTCCGGGCGGCGACGGCGGGTCTCGTAGGCGGTTCCGGTCCTGTATCTCCAGGCGGCGGCGGCTCATGGCGGCGACGGAGCTGAGAGGAGTGGTGGGGCCAGGCCCGGCAGCCATTGCAGCACTTGGCGGCGGCGGTGCCGGTCCCCCAGTGGTGGGAGCAGGCGGCGGCCGCGGAGACGCGGGGCCAGGCTCCGGGGCCGCGTCAGGGACGGTGGCCGCGGCGGCGACGGGAGGCCCGGGCCCCGGGGCCGGGGGAGTGGCGGCGGCTGGCCCGGCCCCTGCGCCGCCGACTGGGGGCTCGGGCGGCTCGGGCGCTGGGGGTTCGGGCTCGGCTCGAGAGGGCTGGCTCTTCAAATGGACCAATTATATCAAAGGTTACCAACGGCGGTGGTTCGTGCTGAGCAACGGGCTCCTGAGCTACTACAGGTAACTGCTTCCGGGGCGCCGTCGCTCACCTTGCCTCCACCATCGCTGCCGACAGTCCTGGCGCCGTCATTCCCACCAGCAGGCACCGCAGCCAGGGTCGCCCCAGGCCCCTTTTCGTCATCTGTGCGGATTGACCCCGGGGCCGGAGTCCACTGTCACGAAAGTGAAAAGCCCCTGGACGCACACCTCCCCTCCCCTCCTCTCGGGTTACCTACCCTTTGTGACATATCTTTCCCTAGCTCTCGGCCTTTCCAATCAGCATTTGTTTGGAGAGCGTCTGTTCTTCCATTGTATTTCCACCAGCACAGGGGGGTAATTATTAATTCTGCAAGCAAGGCACTGGTGTAGGTACTAAGGGAACACAAAGAAGCAGAGCAAACCCGAGACACTCCTCCCTAGAAACTTACAGTGGAAGTCCCAAGTTTTAGCTGTCAGTGCCCAGTCTCCAAGACTCAAGGTTATTCGTAGCTCTTGATGTGCCCGTCCTTGCTCCCTTCACATTCAGACACAAGGACATCACACACGGTGGCTTCGGTATTCTGTCCCCTTTCTGCCTTGTCTCTTCCAAGACTTTGCCTACGCCCTTGCCTCGGGACAGCCCAGAATGGAGATGTGCACCCCAGTGCTGCTTTTATTTTTACTTGTCCCACCTCCTCCCGTGGAAATGATTAAGTGCTTTGTCCAATATTTCTGTGATTCTCGGATAGTTAGGATTAACTTTTATTAAAAGAAGGATCCATGTCTTTGGCATGATTACTTCTGATCAACAAGGTTTATTTTGGACTGTTTAATATATATTTATGGTGACTCGTAACCTGGCCATCACATAGCATGCTTTTGGGCTAAAAAGGTTAGAGGAGTTAAAAATAGGTGATTTGGGGACAGGGGGTAAACATTTCCTGAGGACTGGACAATGTGTCTAGGTGTTTTATATACAGTATTTCATTACAGTATTTTGTTGATTCCCAACAACAACTCTAAGAGTTGGGAAATATTCCCATCTTATTGATGAGGAAAACAGACTTAGCATGGGCAACTTTCTCAAGGTTTTGGAGGAGTTGGGATTTGAAATTACTTCTGTTCACACCAATCTAACCTAAAACTCAGGTTAGTGTTAAATGAATCAGTCAGTTACAGAGATAATTGCTTATCAATAGCAAGTAATTTTGTGGATCATGCTCACTGTGTGTATTTTATACAAAAAGTATAAGTCTTCCTTAAGGGATATTTTGCCTAATGATATTCCAATTGAAATTTTTTTTTCTGAAGAGCATTCTCTTTGAGACCCAAAACACTGATGCTGAGGAGTAGCTCACTCTATATTTCTTTTCCTTTGTCAGGAATCATTCTGCCACCCGGAGAGTTAGGCTGAACAAGTCTTTTTTCCATCAACTCCACTGTGTTGGCTCCTAGAGAATGTTGAGGGGAAATTGAAGGTGGAAGTTGGAGGTTGTTGGCAGGAACACATTCTCACCTGTCCTCTTACAGTGGAAAATGCCTCACTGCTTAATCAACAGTTGTGAATAATTGTGTATTTCATTTGCATTACTGTATTCAGAATTGATTTTAATTATAACCCTTTTAAACTGCTTATCCACGACTATCAGTTTAAACTTAAATTACAAATCTAAAATTTTAATTTCCCCAGATTTTTCTCTCATTCAAGTTTATGTTTTCCTGTTATTATTCACCATCATTTTAATGTTTAATTGATTTATATCCTGACTTGGGTCTCAAGCCAATACTGATTTTGCATTTTCAAAAATTGTGTATCATTTCATGGCCTTCATATGTGGTCATTTCTCATCCAAGTTCTTACCAGATCCACTTTCCAGGCCAGTTGATTCTTTGATCAGTACTAGTGTTGACCAGTAGTGATCTTAGACACTAATAACTTATATGTTGTCTTCAAGAATTTATCACTTTTAACTTCTCCCTTACAAGAGCTAGTGGTACCTGTGTGACTACAGATAAAACTCCTTCCAAAACATACCAACTACATATTGGGAAATATGCGATAGGCCTGCCCTAACCAACTTAGGTTAGTCCCACCCACAAACCAAGGATCCAGAGCAATCAATCTGTGCACTACCCTCAAAATTGCACTGAAATACTTCCTATTGAGTATACTGGCAGTTTATTTTTTCCTGCAGGGTTCTTCTGCTTCTCATCTTCCTGTGTAAACAACTATTTAGACAAGTTGTCATCATTCCTCCTGCTTTTCATACCTCCAAAACCTGCAGTTTCCTATGTATGCTGTTTCCAAAATACTGTTTTCCTTTTAAGTGGGATTGTATACTTCCTAGACCCATCCTCTGATGAGCTGTCCTGATAGGCCTTGGCAAACCACTTCTTTTTTACCTATCCTGTGCTTCCTTACCTACCCAGTTACTTAGATGTCCCATTACTTAAAACCTTACATAGAATCATAGCTCTCCCAGAAACATTGTGACAGGCCATAGTATTAGTTTTCCTGGCTAGATTCTAGAGATTGAATTACTATTTCAGCTAGCCTTTTAAGGGAAGAACTTTCTGGCCAGAAAATACCACCTAATATTGTAGTGCCTGAAGAACCTGTCTTGTACCCCGAGATTCATGTCTTTCCAGCTTCTACACTAATCATTTATAATCACAAGTGTATCTGCCCAAACCGAAGAGCTCGGAGATCAAGCCTGTCTTACTCCCAGAGTTCCTTGATATTTTTTAAACTGCTATAAGACCTTTTGTAATTTGAGAAACTTCCTTAGTTTACAACGATGACCCAGGCAGAAGAGATTCCTGAGAAGTGGTTTGTGAAAAGCTCCAGTAAGGAGGAACGTGGAAGAAGGTCCAAGTAGTATCACTGGAGTAGAAAACATGGGTGAGCAGGCCTCTCAGCTGTGCATCTGTAATTCAGCCTGCATTATTCATAGTGTAACTGAAGCTTGGGGGTGGAGAGGTACAAATAGAAAAAACGGGGACTCATGTTACATTGTGGCAGGTGCAGGAGAAAGAAAACGGCCCAGTCCATTGAGACCCCTCTGGCCTTCTCATGCTACTCATGTGTTCATTTGAGGAAGGAAGACCAGTTCATGTGAGAAATTGAATAACAGCAAACCTGTCTTCCTAAGTGCAGTAAACAGACGTTTTCAAACATACCAAATCTTATGGGGTGTGTGCCATTTCTGGCATGCAGGAATTCTGGATGTGCCAGGTGTGTTGGCTGCTTGACTCCACTGAAAGGGAAATAGCTCTGCTTTGAACGGTGACAGTTGGCAAAGGACTTTGATTTCTATGTTCCAATTTGGACAGGGAAAACCGCAGTCTCAACGTGCAGGTTCCTGGGCATAACCAGTGGGTGGTAGGGAAATGACACAGTTTGTGCTAGGCACTCAATTGTGCTAGAATCTTGATGTTTTATATGAAGCTTGGTATTTTATGTGAAGTATCTTATAGCTTGTTGTCACCAAGTAATGCTGTAAAGTTCAAAAGTTAGTCTATTAATAGAACTGTCAGTCACTAGAGATCGGGAAAATTTTTACACCCAGTCCTCTGAGAACAGCTCTGCTGAATCTTTCCTAGCTATTAATAGACAGCTTAGGAGTTCCCACCAGTAGAGTTTGGTGGACGTTAGGAATGAACATATTCCTGCAAGATTAAATCACTTGTGATTCCTTTTTACTTCCCCAGAAAGCTTGTTATTCATATTTCATATCCTTTGAACCATAGCCGATATTTCATACTCAAAACATTTAAATGTGCTTTTTACACTTCTGTAATATAATTCTAGGCATGGTGTAACAGTTCTCATTTGGGCTGAGTTACAGTCGGGAGTGACGTGGTTTGGCATATATAAAATGGAGCTATTCTTAGGAAATGAGCCTGTTGCACAAGGTTATAGGGCAATTTATAATTATAACTTGCTAAGTAAAAGATAATTCCTGACTGCAAAAGGGCAAGAGGCAACTTACTGAATGATAGAAATGTTTACATCTGGACTGTGGTAGTGGTTACACAGTTGGGTACATTTGTCAAAACTTATTCAGTTAGTTGTACCCTTAAAATTGCTGAATTAACATTGCATGTAGTTATACCTCAGTAAAGCCTATTTCTTTTCTTTTTTTTTTTTTTATTTGAGACAGAGTTTCACTCTTGTTGCCCAAGCTGGAGTACAATGGCATAATCTTGGCTCTCTGCCTCCCGGGATCCAGCGATTCTCCTGCCTCAGCCTCCCGAGTAGCTGGGCTTATAGGCACATGCCACTATGCCTGGCTAATTTTTTGTATTTTTAGTAGAAATGGGGTTTCACCATTTTAGCCAGGCTGATGTGGAACTCCTGACCTCAGGTGATCTGCCCACCTTGGCCTCCCAAAGTGCTGGGATTACAGGCATGAACCACTGCGCCTGGCCTATAAAGCCTATTTCTAAAAAGCAAATGGTAAGAGGGACGACAAAGCAAAAAAAACAAACAAAAAAAAATCTGACTCAGAAACAACACTTACAGGCTCTAAAAGGAAATCCCTACTGATTGTTTCTTGAATTTTAGGGAGCCGTTTGAGGGACTAGAACTTGCTGATTCTTAAGACTATCATTTTCAGGGACCTCAGAGTTATGAAAAGAAACGGAATGTGATAAAGGATAAACCATCCATCAACGTTCTGTTTAACTTGTTTTTGTCTTGTTATTGTAGATCAAAGGCAGAAATGAGACATACCTGCCGTGGTACCATCAACCTCGCCACAGCCAACATCACCGTGGAGGACTCCTGCAACTTCATCATTTCCAATGGGGGCGCTCAGACCTACCATCTGAAAGCTAGCTCAGAAGTTGAGCGGCAGCGCTGGGTGACAGCTCTGGAACTGGCCAAGGCCAAAGCTGTGAAGATGCTGGCAGAATCAGGTCAGGAACAAAGAATGCCATGGCTGGCGACCTTTCTGTTTACCCCTTTTATGCACACGTTTTTTTTTTTTTGGTCATCATTATGCTGTGTCATTTGATTATCACTTATTTCCTAGATGTCTCAAGTGTCTCGTCATCATGCATATTTCTGCTGGAGTGATGGTTCTCAACTGGAGTTGATTCTGCCTCCCCAGCGGACATTTGGCAATGTCTGGAGACATTTTTGGTTGTCACAGCTGCAGGGAGGGAGGTGCTATGGCATCTAGAGAGTAGAGGCCTGGGATGCTGCTGAACCGCCTGTAATATACCAAACAGTTGCCAAAACAAAGAATTATTTGGCCAAGGTTGAAAAAGTCTGTACTAGAGGTGTAACAATTGTTCTTTTGCCTTTAATGCCAATTGACTATCTTAAAATTTTGAGAAATATTTATTTTATTGCTGGGTCAGTCTTAGGAGTATTTCACCTCACAATTTGGATCTATTCATATTTTTTTCTCCTGATATCTTCTTACTTAATTCTTTGTTAGTTAAGTTGAAACAGTTTTAGTAGACTGCCAAAAACTGTGTATGTGATATTTTCTATGAAAAATCTTCATTTTGCTGTATTAGTTAACTTAAAAAAGCAATCGAATTATGTTTTATTATTCTTCAAGGAAAATGGTAGGATTTTCCCCTGATATGTTGATAGTTTAACCATACTGAGCTTGTTTACCTAGAACTGACTGAGATGGTCACCTGCTGACTTTGTTATCTTATCCCCTGCCATTTCCTGTACTGTATTTAATGTCCATTAAGCAGTGAAAGAAGAATTTACTGCTTTGTAAATTTTTTTGATAGTAAGTTACATTTCGACTTTGGCCTTGTCTGTCTGTCTAGCGGAAAGCACAGGTCTTTTCTCCCCCCTTTTTTTTCTTTCTTGCTTTGATTTTAGTGCTGATGTTAGCTCCTCTGAAGGAAGTGACACTGCTAGGAAAGCACTTTGCAGTTACAGAGTATTGAGTACAGAAATGACAGTGAGAGGTACAGCAAAGCTTCTCTACTTGACTTATGATTGGAGAGCTGTTTAAAGTAAGTTTTTGCATCGTTTTCATGGTGGCTTTAGTCATGAAGTTTCTGAGCTCTCCTTCAGAAGACAAATTAATGGCCTTTTTTGTGATGTGGACTTTGTCTACAAAGACTGTGATTCTCAACTCATTTAGTACAGATCCCATCAGTCACCTATCAGATGATAGTGGATTTGCAATAATAGTTGGCTTGGACTAGAGAGGAATCCTCAGGCCAGGGTTAAAGAGCTCAGTAATTCATTCTCAATTCCAAGAGCCTTTCAGCTTTTCCATCCTGTCCTGTAGTCAGTAGTTTTCAAACTTTAATGTGTATCAGTCACCTGGGCAGCTTATCAGAAAGGCAAGTTCCTGGGCTTTGCCTCACACCAGCTTAATCAAAATATCTATGGGTGGGCCTAAAGACTCTGGCCCTTTAAGAAGCACCTGTGGTGTTTGTTGTACAGTTGATCTGTGGACCACACTGTAGAGAAACCATCTGGTAATGGCAAGTTTTCAGTCAGTCAGAATGGACACAGCATGAGAAGTGTTGGTTTGTTTCTGGACAGTGTAGGTAGGGTTCCAAATCTCACTCCTGGTGCTGGAATCATATAACCTTTCTTTTCATTCCTACAGATGAGTCAGGAGATGAAGAGTCCGTCTCACAAACTGACAAGACTGAGCTGCAGAATACCCTTCGGACCCTCTCCAGCAAAGTAGAGGACTTGAGCACGTGCAATGACTTGATAGCTAAGCACGGCACAGCTCTGCAGCGTTCGCTCAGTGAGCTGGAGTCCCTGAAGTTGCCTGCTGAGAGCAATGAAAAGATCAAACAAGTCAACGAACGAGCCACTCTCTTTAGGATAACATCCAATGCCATGATCAATGTGAGTGCAGATGGTGTCTGTGTTGCTTTTTGATTCATTCCCTCTCTGAAATATAATTCTCCCAAATGCCTAAAAGTTGTCACTGATAAAGCACAGAACATTAGGGCCTGCTTCACTGCTCAAGGGCTTTAAGTTACATTGTTTACTGCATGAAATAGAACAGGCTGTACAGATTGAATGACTTTCATGCTCTGCTCAAGTGATCAGGAGGTCTTTGCTTCAGCTGAAATCAGGAGTCCAAGGTTCCTGCACCGACTACTCTGCAACTACCAGGACAGCTGATCACTATGAGCCAAGTCCCTTAATTTCTCTCGTGATTTTATTTATTTATTTTTGTCTCACTTCATCTGTTGGAACTAAAAGATGTCCCAGAGTCCCTTCTACTGTCATGTTATTTGAGCTTTAAGTTGGAGTCATCTCTTTACTAATGCATAAAGGGTGGTAAGTGGAGGCTAGATCAGGTACTAGTAAGAACCTTATAATACTAGTTATTTCCATCTTTAGTCCTTGAATTCAAGGATGATTTTGCTGATAAGACAAAATATTCAACTTTGGGAACCTTTCTTTAAAAAGAGTGGCAACACTTCAGCCTCCTTATGACTCCTAACTTGGGTGGCTGTTGTTGGTTTGCAGAATATTTTAGCTGCTTGGGTGCAAGACTGAGTAAACAGAGCACCCATGGCATTACTGATGTATTGATAGGTATGAAATGAATACATGGTTTATATAGTGCTGCTTTTCCTCTACTGGTAAATGATTCTTGCCTGGCAGGTTTAGTTACCTTCTGCATAAAAACACTCAAAGGCATTTCATAACTGTGAAGAATACTCTGTGAGAAAAGGTTTATGCAGGGTGGATTTTTTTTTTCCTAATTAAATGGGAAGAAATTACCTCTCTAGTGCCAGATTTTGTTTTGTTTAGGGTGCTGTAGTAAGACATGTCTTCTGCTTTGAACTAGTTTAGTTCACATCACCTCTAAATGTCAAAGATGTTTTCCCATGACCATGGGAAAATATTGTTTTTCTCATTTAACCCCTTTCTTACTAGAAAGTTTTGATAACCTTTATTTTAACATCATCATTTTTCTAATGTGTTTAACACTTTGTTCAGTGCTCTGATTCCCACAAAGTAAAAAGACAAATGATAGTCTCCACTTAGGGACTGCAGGAAGAGTATCTCCTGGGACAGACCAGTTGGCCAATCAGTATTAATGCTTGCTTGTCTGATGTCTGGTCGTGTGTTCCTAGTGACTGTGTGCCTGGTTTTCCAGTCCCCTTGTGATCAGGAAAACCTCAAAAGTCATACAGTCAATTAAATAGTAAATAAGTATACTTTTTTTTTTTCCCTGAGATGGAGTCTTGCTCTGTCACCCAGGCTGGAGTACTGTGGTGCGATCTTGGCTCACTGCAATTTCTGTCTCCCGAGTTCAAGAAATTCTCTTGCCTCAGCCTCCCTAGTAGCTGGGACTATAGGTGCTTGACACTACGCCCAGCTAATTTTTTGTATTTTTAGTAGAGACAGGGTTTCACTGCGTTAGCCAGGATGATCTCAATCTCCTGACCTCATGATCTGCCTGCCTTGGCCTCCCAAGGTGCTGGGATTACAGGTGTGAGCCACCATGCCCGGCCTATAAATACATATACGTTTTAAAACAAATCGGCACAATGGTCTCCTGAGAGTGAACGCCACCTTTTATCCAAATCAGGTGAACACCCCACTTCATAATTTTTTTTCTACTCTGATATAAAAATTTTGCTAAGTAAAACACCGCTTTATAAAACTAAAACTTTAGTTTCAATGTTTCTCTTGAAAATATACTCATCTTTGTTCCTTGGGGAAATTCTTCCCTAAGTTCTAAGTGTCAAGAGTTTGTGTTAAAGGGAATGATCTCTTGGAAGTCAGAGGTGAGTCCTGTTTTCATTCTTTACTCTCTTGCTGCACTGCCTGTGCCCTTTTCCTAGCCAGTTATTGCTTAAAATACTCTCTTTATCCCTGTGTTGTTTCGTTTTTACCCATTAGATGATACTAGCAAGGCCTTCAGTATAATACGCATGTTAAAAATTAACACGCTAGAGCATCACAGCTCTGAATGGGCAAAGTTATATCAAAGGAAGAGTATATTTCTCTCAATTTCTTTTTTAAAAGTGAATTTAATTTTTGATTCAAGGGGCACATGTGCAGGTTTGCTGCATGGGTATATTGCGTGATGCTGAGGTTTGGCTTCTAATGATCCCATTGCCCAAGTAGTGAATGTAGTACCCAAAATAGTTTTTCAGCCTTTGGTGCTCTTCCTGCCCACTCTTGGAATCCTCCTCCCCACTCTTGGTGGTGCTCTTCCTCCCTACTCTTGGAATCCTCCTCCCCACTCTTGGTGGTGCTCTTCCTCCCCACTCTTGGAATCTTCCTCCCCACTCTTGGTGGTGCTCTTCCTCCCCATTCTTGGAATCCTCCTCCCCACTCTTGGTGGTGCTCTTCCTCCCCACTCTTGGAATCCTCCTCCCCACTCTTGGTGGTGCTCTTCCTCCCCACTCTTGGAATCCTCCTCCCCACTCTTGGTGGTGCTCTTCCTCCCCACTCTTGGAATCCTCAGTGTTTATTATTTCTCTCTTTGTGTTGGTGTGTACCCAATATTTAGCTCCCACTTATAAGTGAAAACACTTTTTTTTTTTTTCTGTGTCTGCATTAATTCACTTAGGATATTGGCCTCCAGCTACATTCATGTTGCTGCAAAGGACATGATATTGTTCTTTTTTTGTAACCGCTTCAGTTTCTTGACTGCTTAGGATACAGCTTTTCTAACTATCAAAGAGAATGTAACCAGGGAAGTAAGTTTGACACTTTTAGTATATTCATCTGCCATCTGTTGAACACGAGCTATGTTCTAGGAACTGTGCTAGTGGATATCCCTGAGGGCACATATGACCCCTGTCCTTAGGGAGATCGCTATTTAATGAGGGGTGGAGAATTAAAGGGATCATTATTGACTACATTAAGTGACTTGATAGAAATGAGCACAGGCCACTGTGGTGTAGCACATTGGAAGTATTCGGCTCAGAGTAGGAAGATTTCTCTAATTTCCTCAACTAAATTCTGAAGGAGCAGTGAGAGTCTTCCTATGAAGAAAAGCAAGCTAGAGCTTGGGGCCTGGAGTCCAGCTGCCTCCATGACCTGTCTATATAACTTGGGGCAATCTGCATCCTGTCCAACAGCCTCCATGACCTATCTGTATAACTTGGGGCAACCTGCATCCTCTGTGACCTCAATTCCTTATCTGTAAGTGGTAATGATACTAGTAGATACTTCAAAGGCTTGTCGAAAGGCTTTTGTCAGATAATTGATGTAAAGTGCTTAGCAAAGTGCCTGACATATGATTGTCTCTGGCAAATTTTAATTATAGACAGTATTACTAAAAGGGAATGAGGCCAGGCCCAGTGGCTCACACCTGTAATCCCAGCACTTTGTGAGGCCAAGTCAAGCAGAGACCAGCCTGGCCAACATGGTGAAACCCCTTCTCTACTAAAAGAAATACAAAAATCAGCCAGACATGGTGACTGAGGCACAGGAATCACTTGAACCCAGGAGGTGGAGGTTGCAGTGAACCAAGATCATACCACTGTACTCCATAGCCTGGGCAACAAAGCTAGACTCTTGTCTCAAAAATAAATAAATATATATATTTTTAAAAAATAATAATAAAAGGGAATGAGGGAGAAACTTTGATCCAGGTAGTGGTGTGGCATATTCAGATCCATCCTTCTCCCTAAAGTCTGGGAGCTGCTGGTAATTGACTATTAGTCGAACCTGGATGTAGCTAGCATGAGGCTTGGGAGGAGTTAATTGTGGGATAGAGGAGTGGGTTCAGATCATACTAAATAAACTTGGTAGTAGTAGATTAGAAGATAAGACCAATTTTGATGCAGCCGTAATTTTTGTCTTTTTTTTTTTTCTGAGATGGAGTCTCGCTTTATCACCCAGGCTGGAGTGCAATGGGGGATCTCAGTTCACTGCAGCCTCTACTTCCCAGGTGCAAGCAGTTCTCCTGCCACATCCTCCCAAGTAGCTGGGATTACAGGCACATGCCACCACACCTAGCTAATTTTTGTATTTTTAGTAGAGATGGCGTTTCACCATCTTGGCCAGGCTGGTCTTGAACTCCTGACCTCATGATCCACCTGCCTCAGCCTCCCAGAGTGCTGCAATTACAGATTTGAGCCACCACACCCAGCCCCACCCCCACCTTTTTTTTTTTTTTTTTAAGATTGAGTCTCACTCTGTTGCCCAGGCTGGCATGCAGTGGCGCGGTCTCAGCTCACTGCAGCATCTGTCTCCCAGGTTCAAGCAGTTCTCCTGCTCAGCCTCCTGAGTAGCTGGGATTACAGGCATGTGCCACCACACTCAACTTTTTTTTTAAATGTTTGAGACAGAGTCTCACTCTGTCGCCCAGGCTAGAGTACAGTGAGCAATCTCAGCTCACTGTACCCTCCGCCTCCTGGGTTCAAGCGATTCTCCTGCCTCATCCTCCAAGTAGCTGGGACTGTAGGCGTGCACCACTATGCCTGGCTAATTTTTGTATTTTTAGTAGAGTCAGGGTTTCACTGTGTTGTCCAGGCTGGTCTTGAACACCTGACGTCAGGTGATCTGCCTGCCTCGGCCTCCCAAAGTGCTGGGATTAAAGGCATGAGCCACTTTACTCAGGCTATTTTTTTATTTTTTATTTTTATACAGAGATGGGGTCTTGTATGTTGGTCAAGCTGGTCTCAAACTCTTGACCTTAGGCACTCCTGTCTTGGTCTTCCAAAGTGTTAGGATTTACATATGTGAACTACCATGCCCAGCTTATAATTACAATAACTAACACCTTATGTAACGTTTCTTGTGAGCCTAATATGGTTCTACATGCATATATGTAAAACAACTCTTTGAGTTAGTTATTCTGTTGTTATATTTGCTTATGGAAAAGGCAGATGAGGCACAGAGAGATTAAATAACCTGTCTATATTTGTACAGCTAGATAGTGGGATGGATCAGTGATTTGAGCCCCACCAGTCCAACTCCAGAGTGTACTCAACTGTTTCCGAGTATGAAGGATGGAAAGACGTACAGATTTTTTTTTGTATTGTTAACAATAAATAGGACTTGATAACTGGATGTGAGGAAGGAAGCAAAAGTAAGAGAAGGATGCCCCTTAATTTTCTGGCTTGGACAACTGGGAGGGCCCTGAAATGGGTTGGGGAACATAAAGGGAAAAGCACAGGAAAGTTATGAGGCTGGGTGTGGTACCTTATACCTGTCATCCCTGGTGTGGATCACTTGAGCCTGGGAGTTGAAAGACTAGCCTGAGCAACGCGGCAAAATCCCATTTCTGCAGAACTACAAAATTTAGCTGGGCATCATGGCTCATGCCTATAGTCCCAGCTACATGGCAGGAAGATCACTTGAACTTGGGAGGTTGAGGCTACAGTGAGCCACGATTGTGCCACTGCATTCCAGCCTTGGTGACAGAGCAAGACCATGTCTAAAAACAAACAAACAAAAACAGAAAGTGATGAGTTCACTTTAGGAGTCATTAATTTTGAAGTTATTTTGAGCCATCAAATAGGGAGTTGGCTATTCTATTCTGAATCTCATTGAGTGCTGGGCTAGAATTACTGATTGAGTAGCCATTAGCCTATAGGCAATGGTTGAAACCATGGGAGTAGATATCCTGTTTACTTTTTAGCTTCTTTATAACAGGGAATAGACTTTTAAGCTTACATTGCTTGCTTCCTTCCTTTATTTATTTATTAAGCAAACTTTATCAGGTTCCTATTATGTACAGAACAACTAAATTTGGAGCTGGAGATCTATATATGAATAAGCTGTAAAATGTGTTTTTAAAATGCATATGATCCATCTGGAGAGATAGAAAATCAGTCACGATACTGCTGTGCATGTGTAAAATAGAAGTTTGTGCAAAGTGCAATGGAAATGTAGAAAAGAGACTGGTGCTTATGAGACTGATGGGGAGGTGTCACAAAGTAACATTTGCCATAGATCTTAAAGAAAGATTTCCCCTTTCTTAGAAACGGGATAGGGATGGGCATTCTAGGTAGAGTCAATAGCATATGCTGAGGTAGGCAGGCCTGAAAGAACTCTGTGTCCAGGGCTGGGCACAGTGGCTCATGCCTATAATCCCAACACTTTGGGAGGCCAAGGCTGGTGGATCATTTGAGTCCATGAGTTTGTTGCCAGTCTGGGTAACGTGGCAAAACACCATCTCTACAAAAAATACAAAAATTGGCCAGGCATGGTGGTACATACCTGTAGTCCCAGCTGCCAGCGGGGGTGGGTGGATGGGTACAGTGCTAAGTACACCTGCCTGATGAGGAGAATACAAAGCAGGTGATGGGTGTATTGTGAAGGGCCCTATATGTTCATAACCAGTAGTTAGTATTTGATTTTAATGTTAGTAGGGAGCCAGTGGAGGGACTTGATATAATCATGTTTGTAATTTTTCTCTAAATCCCTTCTGTGATTTTTCAAGTAGGCTTCTAATTGTTTTCTTTTTAACCTTTCTTCCTGCACACTGAAGCCTTCTAATTTTAAGGTTGTTTCTCTTAGTGACCAAAATAAAAACAAAATAAGTTTCCCCATACTTGGTCTACTTCAGTGTAGATACTCTGTTCTCAGTGTCTGAACTCCTCAGCTTTCAGTTACTTGAGTTTAGACAAGAATTTGTTGAAAGCAGTTATCCTGTGTGTGTTCTCCTCCTTCTTTCAGTCAGCAGTGCTCTTCCTTTGGTGCAGTTCACATACCTGCTCTTTTTGATATTGCCACAAATACTTCGTCTAGCTTTACTGCTCACTTGGCATTTGTTTGGTTCTCATGACCAGGAAGGTTTAAAAGAACCATGACAACCATGTTTACTTTTTTTCTGGGTTTGACCTTGATTTCAGCATGGAGCTAGCTGTCCCTGATACCTTGGTCTAAAAGGGAAAAGTTTTCATTGTAATTTGCTGGTTGAAAGTTCCCAGAATAAAGTTACTCAATGGGCTTGCAGAAGCCTGAGGGGAAACTCTCACTAGTTGAGGTGACACAGTCAACGCTTTCTCCATACAGGCCTGCAGAGATTTCCTCATGTTAGCCCAGACCCATAGTAAAAAATGGCAAAAGTCACTACAGTACGAAAGAGACCAGCGTATCCGACTGGAAGAGACCCTTGAGCAGCTGGCGAAGCAGCATAATCACCTGGAGAGGGCCTTCCGAGGAGCCACGGTGCTGCCGGCAAACACTCCAGGCAGCGTGGGTTCTGGTAAAGGTAAGATGCTTAGTTCTCAGGTAGCCTGGTCTGAGGTGAGCCAAATGGTTTTCTGCAGTTGATAGAACTCTCCACAGTCAATGACTGTGAAATGGAATTGGAACCATTGATTTATTCTGGATTTCCACTGCTTTTTTGCCAGATTTTGCTGTGTTTATGTTTAGTTTTTTTTTTTCTTTTTCTTTTTTTTTTTTTTTTGAGACGGAGTTTGGCTCTTGTTACCCAGGCTGGAGTGCAATGGTGCAATCTCGGCTCACTGCAACCTCCACCTCCTGGATTCAGGCCATTCTCCTGCCTCAGCCTCCTGAGTAGCTGGGATTACAGGCATGCGCCACCATGCCCAGCTAATTTTTTGTATTTTGAGTAGAGACGGGGTTTCACCATGTTGACCAGGATGGTCTCGATATCTTGACCTCGTGATCCACCCGCCTCGGCCTCCCAAAGTGCTGGGATTACAGGCATGAGCCACTGCGCCCGGCTATGTTTAGTATTTAAAAGAACTTGCTATATCAGACATTTGGTAAAGATAACCAAAGCCAACAAATGGAGCTTTTCTTCTTGTAGATCAGTGCTGCTCTGGCAAGGGAGACATGAGTGATGAAGATGATGAGAATGAATTTTTTGATGCACCTGAGATCATCACCATGCCTGAAAATTTGGGCCACAAGTAAGTTATCCTTGATTTTTGAAGAAAATAAACATATCTGGCCATCAAAAGTTTAGAAACATTTCAGTTAGAGTATTATCATTGTCAGTACTCAATCTGGGCTCTTTTCTCCTTTTTTTTTTCTTTTTTATCTCAAGATCTGTTTGTAGAATGGGCCCTTTTTCTTAAGTAAGTGAACAAGTGTCAGCTTTTTTATATAAACAAATTCTCCAGAATATTTAAATTCACTCATATTCTAAACATTGTCATTTGATCACCCATCAATAAGTTTATAGAGTGTACTTGGCATTCTGCTTTGTAAAGAAATGTCCAGAACCAAACTCTAGTTCTGGTCTTTGTTCTAATTCTCCTGTGTTTTCCATCCATGCAGACGTACTGGCAGCAATATCAGTGGAGCCAGCAGTGACATGAGCCTTGATGAACAGGTAACTCTTACATGGGAGTTATCAGAGGTGAGGGACGTGGGTTATGATTCCCAAGGATTTTTTTTTTTTTTTTTTGGTGAAGTGCTAAGAGAAACTGATTTTTTTTTTTCTTTTTTTAGCACGGGGGAAGGGAAAGTTATAAATACCAGGTTTTCTGTTCTTTGTGGGTGGTCGAATGGCTTTGTTTTTGCTCTCAGTACAAGCATCAGCTGGAGGAGACCAAAAAGGAAAAGAGAACCAGAATACCATACAAGCCAAACTATAGCCTCAATTTATGGAGCATCATGAAGAACTGCATTGGAAAAGAACTCTCAAAGATCCCCATGCCGGTAAGGTTCTTGCACACTGGGGCTGCTGCCAGAAGTTCCTCTCAAGCCTCAGTAGGACGAGCGCTGATATGACAGCCCCACCCACTTGTGTGGCATTTTGTGGCATGGTCTTTTTTACCTTTATAGTCATAAAATGTTCCTTAAATTTAGCTGCTTTAATTTTGGCTCTGGGTCTGATATGTTCCGAGATCACCTAGAATCAAATGTACATGTTTAGTAACAGTTATTTATGAGCAAATTCCTATGCTAGATGCACTGGGAACATGCAAAGATAAATACATCATAGTTTCTGTTTTCAAGAAGCATGTAGTTTAGAAGAGACAGACATGAAAACAGGTAGAAAACGTGGTTTTCTGTGATAGTGTTATAGAAAATATTACACAGACAAAGGATTAGGGAACACAGAAGCAAAAATCGTTCATTCAAACCGAAAGATGAGGACCATCTCTATGGCAAAGATGGTGTTTGGGCTGACCTCCCTGGCCCGAGTCATGTCTTCCTCCAATCTGTCCACACTGTTGTCAGAGTAATTTTTGAAAAAAGGCAAATGTAGACATGTCAGTTCTCAGCTTAAAATCCTTTACTGGATCTTCACTGCTTTGAGCATAGTCCAGATTCCTTAGAGGTCTTGTTACTTCCTCCCCATGGGCAAGGCTACACCCGTACACATCCCGAGTTCTAGTCATAAGGATTACCTTCAGGCATCCTGTCTTTTCCTTCAGGGCATTTGTACACACTGCTCTTACTGCCTGGACTTTCGTCAGTTCCCTATCAATGCTTGCCACTTTTTTTCTGCTGTGGCTAATACCCTGTTCTTCAGGATGCACCTAGAGTGTGTCTTTTTCAGCAGACTTCTTCCAGTGTGTCCTGTCAGGATGAAATGTCTCTCCTTTGTGTACCAACAAGTTCCACTGTTTATGTCTGGGCATAGACAGTGTGTATCACTGCTTGTTCATTTCACAGGCATTTTCTGGGTGCCACTGTTTGGCTGGTGTTGCACTAGTTGTCAGTTAGGTATAGAAGATAATAGGTTTAATTTATTAAAGAAACAAATTCATGGGGCCAGCTCTGGGGTAGGGAGGGCAAAAATAAAAAACAATCAAATTCAAAACATGTTAGTTTAAGCCAGGGATCCACACACTAAGGCCTTTAGGCTAACTCTGGCTACCATCTATTTAAGAAGCATAATAGTTTGTGATGTGAAAATTCGATGAAATTCAAAGGTTAACTAACATCCATGAAGTTTTATAGAAACATGGTGATATTCTTTCACTTACAGATCATCTGCAGCTGCTTTCATCCTACAGCAGCAGTGTTGAGTGGTTGTGACAGAGACCATATGGCCCTCAAAGCCTAAGTATTTACTATCCAACCCTTTGCAGAAAAAGCTGTCAACCTCTGCCTTAAACAAATGTTGGTTTAATTCATTATTATGTTGAAGCCCAGAAGTAGGTGGTCCAGGGCTAGTACCATAGTCTTTGGTGTCAGGACCAGGCTTTCTATCCTGGTGCTCTGCTGCCTGTGGCCTCAGTCTGCCAGTCCAAAGTGGTTGCTCCAGCTTGAGTCATCAGAGCCTCATTCTAGCCGGTTGGAAAATGGAAAAAGAGGAAGGGCTCTACCTTTAAGGGTGCTTCCTGGCTCGGTGCAGTGGATTGTGCTTGCAATCCTAGCACTTCAGGAGGCTGGGGCAGGTGGATCACTTGAGGTCAGGAGATCAAGATGAGCCTGGGAAAAATGGTAAAACCCTGTCTCTGCTAAAAATACAAAAATTAACCGGGCATGGTGTTTTGTACACCTGTAGTTCCAGGTGCTTGGGAGGGTGACACAGGAGAATCGCTTCAACCAAGGAGGCAGAGGTTGTACCACTGCACTCCAGCCTGGGTGACAGTGCTACACTCTGTCTCAAAAAAAAAAACAAAAAGATGCTTCCTGGAAGTGGTATAGATCACTATCCCTTAAATCTCTGTGGCTAAAACTTAGCTATATGGCCACAGCTAGCTGGAGAAAAGGCTAGAAATGAAGACTTCTGTTCTGGATGGCATGACCTTGTGAAAAATTGCAGGTTCTACCAGCTGTAGAAGAAGGGAAGAGTGAGTGGATAGCAGGGATGGGCAAGTGGCTACAGGTTTCTCCACAGCCAGCTACTTAGCATACAGAAATACAGAAAGCATTCTCCCTACCCTCGTGAAGCTATGATCCAGTGTGTGGTTTCTTCATAGACTGTTCTTGTGTTCAGGGACTACGTCTTGATGGTCTTTATATTCTTGATGCTTAGCCCTGTGCCTGGCATGTATAAATCATTCAGCAAATGTTGAAGTAATTAATTAAGTGGGTCTCAGAAAACAAATAGATTTATATATAAGTATGTAGATTTTTTGTTAGAAAAGTGTTGGGCTGCATATAGCCCAATACTTGGGAGGCTGAGGCAGGAGGATTGCTTGAGCCCAGGACTTGAAGACCAGTCTGGGCAACGTGAGGGGACCTTATCTCTACAAATAATAAAAAATTCGGCTGGGCACAGTGGCTCATTCCTGTAATCCTAGCCCTTTGGGAGGCCAAAGTGGGTGAATTACCTGAGCTCAGGAGTTCAAGACCAGCCTGGGCAACATGATGAAACCCTGTCTCTACTAAAATGCAAAAAACTAGTGGGGCATGATGGTGTGTGCCTGTAGTCCCAGCTACTCAGGATGCTGTGGCATGAGAACGGCTTGAACCCTGGAGGCAGAGGTTGCAGTAGTCAGAAATGGTGCCACTACGTTCCAGCCTTGACAACAAAGTGAGACTCTGTCTCAAAAATAATAAAAATAATAATAGTAATAATAATAAGTTAGCCAGGCATGGTGGTACATGCCTGTAATCCCAACTGTTTGGGAGGCTGAGGTAAGAGGATCTCTTGAGCCCAGGAGGTTGAGGCTACAGTGAGCCATGATCGCACCACTGCACCCCTGCTTGGGTGACAGAGTGAGACCCTGTCTCAAAAAAAAAATTAATCTTCAGATAACAAAAGGCCCTGAGTAAGCCTTAGGATAAATCTAAAATATTAAAAATTAGTGGGGGCTTGAAAAGAAACCCTTCTTGCCTAGAGTATTAGGTGCCTTGAAGGGAATAGTAGGAAAGCAGACTGGAAAGGCATGTCACCAGTCTCAGAAATTTAGTTTCTGCTTAGAAATAGCTTCTGGTGCCGGGCGTGGTGGCTCACGCCTATAATCCCAGCACTTTGGGAGGCCAGGGCAGGCAGATCACTTGAGGTCAGGAGTTCAAGACCAGCCTGGCCAACATGGTGAAACCCCGTCTCCACTAAAAATACAAAAATTAGCCGGATGTGGTGGTGCGCACCTATAATCCTAGCTACTCAGGAGGCTGAGGCAGGAGAATTGTTTGAACCAGGAGGTGGAGGTTGCAGTGAGCTGAGATCATACCACTGCCCTCCAGCTTGGACAACAGAGTCAGACTTCATCTCAAGAAAAAAAAAAAGAAAGAGTTTCTGGGTCTAGGTGACTTCTCTGTCCTCCTTTACCCAAGTTCCTTGTTGATACTGCCTTTAGGAATGTACAGTCCTGTACCTGTTTGACCGCAGATCAAGTCCTCACCCTTCCCCTACTCTGGGCTAGGACACAGGAAAACTAATCTTTCTAGGCAGTGTTTTTTCAGGCTTTCATGGCTGCTGGAGTCTGGCTGGGCTTCACTAATGCAAGACACCAGCAGAAGGTTGTAGCCATGGGAAGTCTCCTGTGCCCTCCTGAGTGGTGCTCTGGCAGCATTTATGTGGCTCTAGTTTTCACTGGACAGGCCTCCCCAACCTTGATGTTTTACATTCTCCCGATCCTCCTCTCTCGGACCTCCACCTCTGGGCTGTAGTAATACCTCTGCTTCTCCCCATCTCTTCACGCTACCAGTGGTTATGGCTTCCTGCTGCTGCTAATCTGGGTTGTCTTTTTTTTTTTGGCTGCCCAATTCTTCATCAGCTGTAGAACTCCCTGCTTTCTTCCACTTTATTCAGATTTATTTGTTTTCCTGCTTGGCTTTTGAGTAATAAAATCATCATTTTAAAAAGTTTGTCATTTTGGAGAAACAGGTTGTTGGTGGGCAAGGCTGTGTGTGCGTGAAAAGCAGTGACAGTTTAGCGATGTGCTGATTCTAGTCCCACACACTGCTGGTATGTCTAGTAGCCACCAGTGGAGTACACTGTCTGTCCCCAGTTTTCTGCAAAATGTATGGAAATGGTTACTTCGTGTTGCCTGAAATTCTGCCATTGAGAGATTTTGTTGGGTGTAGTTCCTAAGTTCCGTCTTTAAAAAGACTCGAGAATTAGGGCTTTATCAGCCCGCCACCCCTCTGTGTGCATTCATGTTATCATACTCCTTGTCTCAGTGTAGACAAGAGGACTCTGGAGTGTGGCACACTGTTTTGGTAGGTCCTGTTCCTCAAAGGATGAGTGTTTTAATGTTAGTCCTGTGGCTCCGTGTTCACTGGAAAATGTTCACAGAGAAACATTTGGGGTATTTCTCAGAGAAAAAGCAGGCTCTAGTTTATTAGTATCATCTTGAGGTAGGGTTTCGCTCTGTTGCCCAGGCTGGAGTACAGTGGCATGATCTTGGCTCACTGCAACCTCTGCCTCCTGGGCTCAAGCCATCATCACACCTCAGCCTTCCAAGTAGCTGGGACTACAGGTGCATGCCACCACACCCTGCTAATTTTTGTATATTTTGGAGATATGGGGTTTTGCCGTGTTGCCAAGGCTAGTCTCTAAACTCCTGAGCTCAAGCAATCCACTTGCCTCAGCCTCCCAAAGTGCTGGGATTATAAGCATGAACCACCACTCTTGGAAAAGTTTATTACTTTAAAAAATGTATGAATGCATGGAAACAAACAAAAACTGTTAATAGTGGTGATCTCATTTCAAGAAAATTTTTTCCTTGATACTTTGTTTTCAGAGGTTTTTACAGATAAAAATTATATGATGTTAATTTCACAACTGAGGGAGAATAGCAAGTATTAGGGTAATATGTAGCTCAGAGATTGGTGGGTAGGAGGGTGAACAAAAATGTCAGAAGAAGTGGGATATCAGAAAGAAAAATGTTGTTTTTGTTTGTTTCTTTAACTAAAGTGTTGCTTAAGACCAGAGTATTCACTAGAAAGGAATTTTTTTTCTTTCTTCTCTTGTTATCTAGACTTAGAACTCAGGCTAATAATAGTTAGACTTGTTCATCTATATTGATTAAATAAGCTTCATGGACTAAAGCTTGATGGAAGCTGACTTGTCGCATAGCAAATTTTTACATAGAAAAGTCAATCAAAATGTCAAATAGTTGGCCAGGCATGGTGGCTCATGCCTGTAATCCCAGCACTTTAGGAGGCTGAGGTGGGCAGATCATGAGGTTAGGAGATCGAGACCATCCTGGCTAACATGGTGAAACCCCGTCTCTACTAAAAAATACCCCAAAAATTAGTCAGACGTGGTGGCACCCGCCTGTAGTCCCAGCTACTCTGGAGGCTGAGGCAGGAGAATCGCTTGAATCTGAGAGGCGAAGGTTGTGGTGAGCCGAGATTGCGCCAGTTCACTCCAGCTTGAGTGACAGAGTGAGACTTTGTATTTCTCGCTCTCTACCCCTCCACTCCCCAGAATAGCTTCTCTTGTTCACTTCTCTGTGCCCAGTGGGTAGCAAAGGGTCTGCTACACATGGGTACTCCATAAATATTTGTGGAATGAGTAATTGAATAAATGAATGAATGAACATCTCCCCCAACAGCAGACCCCAACCCTCCCCTTCCTATACACACACATGCACACATAGGCTTGCTTCATCCAGTACTTGTTTGCCCGAAGCTGGCTTCAAAATTGGAAAGGTAAGAGCATGCACAACCCCTCCCAACCCCCATCATAAGCACTTCACTCCCAGAAACACAATTACCACCCTCGGAGAAGAAATCAGAATCCTGGCCTGATGGAGAACTGAACTGAGATTTGACAGTTGTTTTTTTCAGGGAGGAAGCTAACTTTTATAACTAGTCAGGATATAGCTGTACTTATAATTTACTACTGTTTCTTTCATTCTTCAAGAATTTTAAATACCTGACTTCCTCTCTAGGTATACTTACGTTAAAATATATTACATTTCTTTTTTTTAATTTAATTTAATTTGGGATAGAGTTTTGCTCTTGTTACCCAGGCTGGAGTGCAATGGCACGATCTCGGCTCACCGCAACCTCCACCTCCTGGGTTCAGGCAATTCTGCCTCAGCCTCCCGAGTAGCTGGGACTACAGGCATGCACCACCACGCCCAGCTGATTTTTGTGTTTTTAGTACAGACAGGGTTTCACCATGTTGACCAGGATGGTCTCAATCTCTTGACCTCGTAATCCACTGGCCTCGGCCTCCCAAAGTGCTGGGATGATAGGCATGAGCCACCACGACGGCTACATTTTTTTTTTTTTTTCGAGACAGAGTTTCGCTCTTGTTACCCAGGCTGGAGTGCAATGGCACGATCTCAGCTCACTGCAACCTCCACCTCCTGTGTTCAGGCAATTCTCCTGCCTCAGCCTCCTGAGTAGCTGGGATTACAGGCATGGGCCACCATGACCAGCTAATTTTTTGTATTTTGAGTAGAGACGGGGTTTCACCATGTTGACCAGGATGGTCTTGATCTCTTGACCTCGTGATCTACCCTCCTTGGCCTCCCAAAATGCTGGGATTACAGGCTTGAGCCACCACGCCCGGTCCACATTTCTTTTTTTTTTTAACTTATTCATCCAACACCTATTTGATGATGGTCTTCTATGGGCCAGGCACTGATTGATCTTGGGTACGTAGCACTCAACAGAAGAGACATGGTTTCCATCTCAAAGAGCTTACAGTTAGTGAAATGAAAACAGAGATTTCCGCCACTCAGCAGACATGACCAGTTGATAAGGAGAATGGGTTGCTTGTGGGTTAAATATTAGAGCTGCTCAACTGAGGAAAGTCCTCTTTTCCAAGTGATTTATTTCCTCAACTGCAAAAAAATTAAACTGTCTCTTATAGATGTGTGGGCAGATTTTTTATGTCTGTTCTTTTTCTTACAGGTGAACTTTAATGAGCCCTTGTCCATGCTTCAGCGCCTTACTGAAGATCTGGAATACCATGAGCTGTTAGACCGAGCTGCAAAATGTGAGAATTCTCTAGAACAGCTTTGTTATGTTGCAGCTTTCACCGTGTCCTCCTACTCCACTACTGTCTTCCGCACCAGTAAGCCGTTCAACCCACTGCTTGGAGAGACCTTTGAGCTGGACCGATTAGAAGAGAATGGGTACCGATCTCTCTGTGAGCAGGTAAAGGAACCTCAGGACCATAACAAATTTCCTTTCTGAAGAAAGAGATGATTTTTGTCTAATGTCCTGGGTCTTAACGTTTTTGGAAATTCTAGTCCCTGTCATCTCAGGTTTCATTCTTTTTCTTCAGAATTTCAGCATTGGAGACCCTGAGGTTCTGGGATTCGCCTTCTGTTGTGGGTGTAAAAATGTCAAGTGTGAATTTTGGGTGTTTCTCACCAATTTATAGGCAGTATCTTTTCCTTCTCCTTTCTGCCGTCTTAATTTGAACCTGATTTCTTCAAGGTGAGTCATCATCCCCCTGCTGCTGCACACCATGCTGAGTCCAAAAATGGCTGGACATTGCGTCAGGAAATCAAAATCACCAGCAAGTTTCGAGGCAAATACCTCTCCATTATGCCCCTCGGTAAGGTTACCATCTTTGTCAAAATTAATGCTCCTGGAATGAAAGGTTTTCTGGCATGATGGAGGAGGTCACTGGCTCTCAAGTCAGGAGACAGGAGGTCTGATTTGGGCATTGACCCTCACTAACTGACTTGGGGCACGTATTTAACTCTTCAGCTATCAAATGAGCATGGAGGCTAGAACCTCTTTAAGGAGCCATCTAGTCATAGATTCTTTATCCTCTTAGCTATGTTTAATGCATCTTTAAGTACTATTGAGAACACAGATTCCAGCATGCATTTGAAAAAGATTGTCTTTTAACTGCTGGTGTTTTCCTCCTTACTGTAGCAAGCAGGTTCTCTGTGTAAATCAGAACTTATGATTGCAAGGTTAGGTTTCTCAGCTAATCCCTCCCCTTTCTTCTCTCCTTCCTCCCTTCTCTCTTCCTCTACCTGATGGGTTAGGTATCATTTATGTAATGGCTGAATTCTAGGTAAGTGAAACTTTATTTTTAAAAGATCTTATCTGGGGCCAGGCACGATGGCTCACACCTATAATCCTAGCACTTTGGGAGGTCAAGGCAGGCAGATTGCCTGAGCTCAAGAGTTCAAAACCAGCCTGGGCAATATGGTGAAACCCCATCTCTTCTAAGAATACAAAAAGTTAGCTGGGCGTAGTGGCGTGCATCTGTAGTCTCAGCTACTCGAGAGGCTGAGGCACAGGAATTGCTTAAACCTGGGAGGCGGAGGTTGCAGTGAGCCCAGATCGTGCCATGGTACTGCAGCCTTGGCTATAGGGTGAAAGTCTGTCTCCAAAAAAAAAAACAAAGACTGTTATTGTATTGCAAGTTAATTTTGTTTCAGGATCAGTCCTGGAAATGGAATCCTAATGTACATTGTTAGGGATCCTATACCTTAGAAGAAATCTGATTATTCAAAAAGTGTAATAGAGTTTCTCACTGGTTTCTTGAACTAGAGCCAACCATGTTTGGCTTGTGTACTGAAGAGTAAAAGCTGCTGTAGAGAAAGAGATCAAAGCACAAAGCAGTTAGAGAAACCAAGTAGCTCCCGAAAGACAGAGCTGACAGTAATTCCCTGAGCTCCCGGTGGCCTTCCATTTCCAGGTTCTAGTCTTTCACAAGCCATAGCTACAATTCTTAAATATTGCAATATAGGCTGCTTCTTTAATGAATTCACCCTCACCCAGAAACATAAAATGCAGCAAACATAGTGCAAACTAGAAATTAGCCAGAAAAAAAATGCAGAAAGTTTTGTAACATATGTAAAGGGAGAAAAGAAACTGCAGTGTTACCTCTAATTTCATGATTAATATGCAGAAGGTCCTTAAATGAAAAGAATACCAAGTGATACATCAGTATTGATCTTTACCAAGGACCTTTAAAAAGCTTCTACATGCTTGTCTTTGCAGCTAACAAATTCAGAAGTATTAGATTAAGAGTAGTAAATGCCTGGGATGTTCACCTTTGATTTGCAGAATTTGGGTGTCAGTGGCCATATTGCAATGCAGCATTTCACCATGGGGAAGAGTTTCAGAGCCCCTTTGAGGATTTCTAAAGGGATGAATTATATTTCATTCCATGTATGGTTATGTATAGTCAGCCCTCCATACCTGGGTATTCTCCATTCATGGATTCAGCCAACCTTGGATTGAAAATACTGGAGGATGGGCATAGTGGCTCACGCCTGTAATCCCAGCACTTTGGGAGGCCAAGGCAGGCAGATCACCTGAGGTGAGGTCAGGAGTTCGAGACCAGACTGGCTAACATGGTGCCTGTCTCTACTAAAAATTAGCCAGGCTCAGTGGTGGGCACCTGTAATCCCAGCTACTCTGGAGACCGAGGCAGGAGAACTGCTTGAAGCCGGGAAATGGAGGTTGCTAGCTGAGATCACGCCATTTCACTTCAGCCTGGGCAACAAGAGCAGAACTCCAGATCAAAAAAAGAAAAGAAAATACTCCGGGGGGGGGAGGGGAATAATAAACAATGATATAAAAAAAGACCAGAAAAAATAGTATAATACCTATTTATATAGTAATTTATATTGTATTGTAATTAATCTGGAGATGATTTAAAGTATACAAGGGAGAGGATGTGTGTAGGTTATATGCAGATACTCTGTGCCATTTTATATAAGTGACTTGACCAGATTGTGGTATCTGCAGGGTGTTCTGGAACCAAACCCTCACAAATACCAAGGGAAGACTATTCATTTAAAAGATAACAATAAACTTAACTAATGAAATAATGTACATTTTCTTTATAATTTGACTAAATTTCTTTGAGGAATTAATAACTATATGAACAAAGTACAGATGATGGATCTAATTTTTTTTCTAATTTTTAGTAATTTATTAAAGATCTAATCTTTTAAACTTAAAACATTGCTCTTAGGGAAAATTCATTTTAAAAATAAGAGAAAAACAAAATTAATTAAAAAGAAAAAAATTGGTAGCATTTACATTCCTATGGTTATTTAAGAATTTGGATCACCAGGATATGTTAAGTTCCTCCATATATTAGCTACTTAACTGAGTACCTGCCATATGGTAGGTGTGGTTCTCAGAGTTTGGGAAATGTAAGTGAACAAAACAAAAATCCTGTTCTTCATGGGGAGATTGGAAAGAATTGACTTAGTGATAGGAAGCTGAATATAGAAATCTAAAGAATGGAATTTCTAGACATTTGCCCTGGGGATGGCTGTATTTAACATTTTTTGGGTCAGTGACTTGGAAGGCGAATGATGCAGTAAAATTTTTACATTTGCAATGGCACTCAGTTCTCAGAGAGAAAATTATTGTTAAGCCAGTAGATATAACTGAAGAAAAATATATGGACAGGGTTGTGAGTGAGCGAGCCGATAGATGACCCCAGTGTATTCAGCATAAAGTAATGCATCTAGGGAAAAGTAGTTCAAACTTTTATGTTGATAATTAAAGTAGCATTTGTTGAGTGTTCATTATGGGTCAGGCATTGATATAAGTGCTTTTCATGCATTAACTCATTCAGGCCCAACAATAATTCTATGAGATAGACACCTTTATTGCCATTTTTTTAAACAAAGAAAACTAGGCATAGATAGGTTAGATTGTCAGGGTCAACTTAACCAGCTAGTATGTGAGCTGAGTTGAGGCAATCTGGCTTCAGGGAGCACTGTCATTACCACTAGGCTGTACTGAAAAGGAGAGACTACAAGCCGTCAGTTATAGTTACAGCACAAAAGGACACTGAAGACATCAGCCCAGTATTCTCACTGAGGTCTGACAAGACAAGGCAGTTTTAAGGTTATTTGGTAGCAAGACAACTTTGTACAAAATTATGGTTCTGTTAACTCTACTTCGAAAAAGTCATAGCCATGACTGGAGAAAATCAAATACAGAGCAATGAAAGTACCTAAAGATATTTGGAGGCAGTGGCAATGAGTTTGAGTCTCCCTATAAAATAGGCTAAAAAGTTTAGAAACTTTGCTATTTAGAAAAAAGAATGCTTCTAGAAAATATAACAAGTTTACAAAATAATGAAGACTATGGTAAGGGGCAAATATGAATTTCTTCATCGACTTCTAGGATATGGAAACTAGCTGGTATGCTTGAAGTTTAAAAAGATGCATTTATTTATTTATTATTTTTTTATTTTGAGACAGACTCTCTCTCTGTCACCCAGACTGGAGTTCAGTGGCACAATCTTTTCTCATTGCAACCTCCGCCTTCCTAGGCTCAAGAGATTGTCCTGCCTCAGCCTCCCAAGTAGCTTGGATTACAGGTGCCCCCCCCCAACACACCTGGCTAATTTTTGTATTTTTAGTAGAGACGGGGTTTCACCATGTTGGCCAGGCTGGTCTCAAACGCCTAATCTCAAGTGATCTACCTGCCTTGGCCTCCCAAAGTGCTGATATTACCGGCATGAGGCACCACTGCGCCTGGCCGAAAAGATACATTTAAATAAGACTGTTGGCCCAGATGCAGATCATGCCTATAATCCCAACACTTTGGGAGGCCAAGGCAGGAGGATCACTTGGGCCCAAGAGTCTGATACCAACCTGGGCAACATAGGGAGACCCCATCTCTTAAAAAAAAAAAAAAAAAGTTACTGCGTTGATTCTTTTCCTTTCAGCATTTTTTGTGTATCATCCCACTGCCTTCTGGCCTCCATGACTTCTTTTTCTTTTTGTCCTTTTTCCAATTTTTTTCCCTTCTATTTTATTTATTTATTTGAGACAGAGTCTCACACTGTCACCTGGGCTGGAGTGCAGTGGCGTGATCTCAGCTTACTGCAACTTACGACTCCTGGGTTCAAGCGATTCTCCTGCTTTAGCCTCCCAAGTAGCTGGGATTATGGATTCTCACCACCACACCCAGCTAATTGTTGTTGTTGTATTTTTAGTAGAGATGGGGTTTCACTGTGTTGGCCAGGCTGGTCTCAAACTCCTGACCTCTTGATCCACCCTCCTTGGCCTCCCAAAATGCTGCGATTACAGGCATGAACCACTGTGTCTGACCTGTTTTATTTTTTTGAGATGGAGTCTCACTCTGTCACCCAGGCTGGAGTGCAGTGGCATGATCTGGTCTCACTGCAGCCTCTTGCTCCTGGGTTTACCCGATTCTCCTGCCTCAGCCTCCTGAGTAGCTGGGACTACAGGCATGCACTGGATAATTTTTATATTTTTAGTAGAAATGGGGTTTCACCATGTTGGCCAGGCTGGTCTTGATCTCCTGGCCTCAGGTGATCCACCCACCCCGGCTTTCCAAGTGCTAGGATTACGGGTGTGAGCCACCATGCCTGGCCTCCAGTTTTTTAATTGTAAAACACACATAACATAAAATTTAGCACCTTAGCCATTCTTAATTGTACTGGTCAGTGGTATTAAATACATAATGTTGTGCAACCATCACCACCCTCCGTCTAATTTTTTTTTTTTTTTAATTTGAGACCAAGTCTTGCTCACTGTCTCACCCAGGCTGGAGTACAGTGGTATGATCTCAGCTTTCTGCAACCTCCACTTCCCAGGTTCTAGCGATTCTCAAACCTCAGCCTCCCAAGTTGCTGAGATCCCAGGCACCCACCACCACACCTGACTAATTTTTGTGTTTTTTTAGTAGAAATGGGGTTTCACCATGTTGGCCAGGCTGGTCTCGAACACCTGACCTCAAGTGATCTGCCCACCTTGGCCCCCCAAAGTGCTGGGATTACAGGCATGAGTCACCGCACCTGGCCAAAATATAAATTTCTATTCTCCCTCCCCAAACCCTAGCACCCGTCATTCTACTTTCTATCTCTATTTTAACTACTTTAAGTACCTCCTATAAATGGAATCATAGTAGTTTTTGTCTCTTTGTTACCAGCTTGTTTCACCTAATGTAATGCCATCAAGGTTGATCCATGTTGTAGCAAATGCCAGAATTTCCTTTCATTTTAAGGCTGAATAATATTTATCCCATTGAGTGTATGTACTACATTTTGCTTATCGATTCATCTGTTGATGGACTCTTGGGTTGCTTTCATGTTTTAGCTATTGTAATACTGCTGTGAACATAGATATACAAGTATCCTTTCATCTTTTTGCCTAAAGCCTTAAGAAAAAAAATGTTTAAAGACAAATATCTCTTTAAGACCCTGCTTTCAGTTCTTTGTAATATATACCCAGAAATGGAATTGCTGGATCACATGGCAATTATATTTTTACTTTCTTGAGCAAACTACCATACTGCCTTCGACAGTGGCTGTACATTCCCACCAGCAGTACACAAAGGTTCCAGTTACTCCATATCCTTGCCAACACTTTTAAAAAATGTATCATAGCTATCCTAATAGATGCAAAGTAGTGTCTTCTTATAGTTTGACATTCAAAGGACTTGAATAGATATTTCTCCAAAGATACACAAATCATAAAGATTCATCCATGAACCTTCTTTTTAGAGTATATAAAAAAGCGTTGTTGCCAGGCATGGTGGCTCACACCTGGAATCCCAGCACTTTGGGAGGCTGAGGTGGGCGGATCACCTGAGGTCAGGAGTTCGAGACCAGCCTGACCAATATGGTGAAACACCATCTTTAAAAAAAAAAAAAAAAAAAAGAATTAAAAAAAAAAGCGTTGAGCACTTTTCTGTGTACTTACTTATCATTTGTATATCTTTGGAGACATATCTATTCAAGTTCTTCGCCTTTTTTTTTGAGATGGAATCTCACATTATCACCCAGTCTGGAGTGCAGTGGTGAGATCTTGGCTCACTGGAACCTCTGCCTGTTGGGTTCAGGTGATTCTCCTGCCTCAGCCTCCAGAATAGCTGGGATTACAGGCACCTTGCACCATATCTGGCTAATTTTTTGTATTTTTAGTAGAAACAGGGTTTCACCATGTTGTTCAGGCTGGTCTTGAACTCCCCACCTCAAGTGATCCACGACTCGGCCTCCCAAAGTGCTGGGATTTCAAACCTGAGCCACCACACCCAGCCTCCTTTGCCCATTTTTGAATTGATTTTTTTTTTGTTGTTTTGTTGAGTTTTAGGAGTTCTCTGTATATTCTGGATATTAATCCCTTATCAGATATATGATTTGCAAATATTTTCTCCCATTCTAGAGGCTGCCTTTTTACTCTGTTGCTATTGTCCTTATTGCATAAAATTTTTTAATGTTCAGGAGGTCTGTGTTGTCTTGTCGTTGCCTCTGCTTTTGGTATCATATCCAAGAAATTATTGCCAAACCCCATGTTGTGAAGGTTTTGCTCTGTGTTTTTTTCTAAGAGTTTTATAGTTTTAGATCTTTCATCTATTTTGAATTATTTTATACATGGTGTTAGATAAAGGTCCAACTTCATTCTTTTGCACGTGGATCCATTTGTTCAGAAGAGTGTCCTATCTCCATTGAGTGGTCTTAGCACCCTTGCCAAAAATCATTGGACCATATATGAAGGGTTTGTTTCTGGGCTCTTTCTGTTCCACTGGCCTGTGTGTCTGTCTATGCCAGTACCATACTTTTTAGATTACTGTAAATTTGTGTTAAGTAAGAAAATCAGGAAGTTTGAGTCTTCCAGCTTTCTCAAGATGATTTTGGCTATTTGTGATCCCTAGAGATTCCATATGAATTTTAGGATAGGTTTTTCTATTTCTGCAGAAAACATCTTGGGATTTGGAGAGAGATTTCATTGAATCTGTAGATTGCTTTGGGTGGCACTGACAACCTTTAACAGTGTTGAGTCTTCCAATCTGTGAGCATAAGATCTGTTTCCATTTATTTACGTCTTCACTTTAATCTTTTTGAGCAATGTTTTACAGTTTTTACGACCTTAAGTTAATTCCTAAGTGTTTGTTCTTTTTGATGCTGTTATAAGTGGAATTGTTCTTAATATCCTTTTCAGATTGTTGATGATAATAGAAATGCACTTAATTTTTGTGTGTTGACTTTACACCCTGTTACTTTGTTGAATTCATTTATTCTATCAGGATTTCTTTTTTTTTTTTTTTTTTGGTGGAATTCTTAGCATGTTCATATATGAGATCGTATCATCTGCAAACACAGATAACTTTATCTCTTCCTTTCTGTCTTGGATGCCTTTTATTTCTTTTTCTTCCTCAATTGCCCTGGCTAGAACTTCCAGTACTGTGTTGAATAGAAGCGGTAAAAGTTGGCATCCTTGCCTTGTTCTTCATCTTAGACGAAAATCTTTAAGTGTTTCACCATTGAGTATGATATTTGCTGTGGGGTTTTCATATGTGGCTTTTATTATGGTGAGGTATTTTCCTTGTATTTCTAGCTCATTGAGTGTTTTTATTCTGAAAGGCATTGGATTCTGTCAGATGCTTTTTGTGCATCAATTGAGATGATCACGTGTGTTTTCACCCTTCATTCTGTTAATATGGTGTATTACATTGATCAGTTCTTATGTTCAATCATCCTTGCATTCCAGGGATAAATCCCACTTGGTCATGGTGTGTAATCCTTTTAATGTGCTGCTGAATTCAATTTCCTAGTTCTTTATTGAGGATTTTTACGTCACTGTTCATAAGGGATATGATATTGGTCTGTAGCTTTGGTTTTTTATAGTGTCTTTGCCTGGCTTTAGTGTCAGGGAATGCTGGTCTCATAAAATGAGATGGTAGTGGAAGAGGTATTAGTTAAGAGATTTAGGCCAGGCGCAGTGGCTCATGCTTGTAATCCTAGTACTTTGGGAGGCTGAGATGGGAGGATTGCCTGAGCCCAAGAGTTCAAGACCAGTTTAGGCAACATAGTGGGACCTTGTCTCTACAAAAAATAAACAAAAATTAGCTGGGTGTTGTGCATATGCCTGTAGTCCCAGCTACTTGGGAGGATCACTTGAGCCCAGGAGGTCAAGGCTTAAGTGAACTGTGATTGCACCATTGCACTCCACTCTGGCCGACAAAGTGAGATCCTGTCTCAAAACAAAACAAAACAGAAAAAGGGCTGGATGCAGTGGGTCATGACGCCTGTAATCCCAGCACTTTGGGAGGCCAAAGTGGGCAGATCACCTGAGGTCAGGAGTTCGAAACTATCCTGGCCAACATGGTGAAATCCTGTCTGTATTAAAAATACAAAAATTACCTGGGTGTGATGGCAGGTGCCTGTAACCCCAGCTGCTCAGGAGGCTGAGGCAGGACAATTGCTTGAACCCAGGAGGCGGAGGTTGCAGTGAGCTGAGATTGTGTCACTGCATTCCAGCCTGGGTGACAGAGAAATAACCACAGAGATTTAGGATATGTTTAGGTGGAACAAATATTTCAAAGGTTTTTGTGAAGATTAAATGAAATAATTCATAAAAGACCATAGAACTGCACCTGGTACACAGCAAGTGTTCTCAGCAGAGTTGCTATTATTATTATTAATGTCATTACCTTCATTATTGTTATCCTCATCTGCCAACTACCAAGGCTACTTTAATTTTTTGTATAAGAAACATGTCTAAAAAAGGGTGGGGCATGGTGGCTCACACCTGTAATCCCAGCACTTTGGGAGGCCAAGGTGGGTGGATTACCTGAGATCAGGAGTTTGAGACCAGCCTGGCCAACATGGTGAAATCCTCTCTCTACTAAAAATACAAAAATTAGCTGGGTACAATGGCAGGTGCCTGTAACCCCAGCTACTTGGGAGGCTGAGGCAGAATTGCTTGAACCCAGGAGGCAGAGTTGCTTTTATTGGTGTACATTTCCTAGTTTGGGTGAGTTGTTTTTATTAGCAGTTACAGAGAGACCTTAGGGTTATACTTTTACTGGAACCAACTTTTTTTTTTTTTTTTTTTTGTATTTTGTATTTTTGAGACAGAGACTCGCCCTGTCACCCAGGCTGGAGTACAGTAGCATGATCTTGGCTCACTGCAACTTGCACCTCCTAGGTTCAAGTGATTCTCTCACCTCAGCCTCCCAAGTAGCTGGGAGTACAGGCACATGCCACCACACTCAGCTATTTTTTTGTATTTTTAGTAAAGATGGGGTTTCAACATGTTGGCCAGGCAGGTCTTGAACTCCTGAGCTCAAGTGATCTGCGCACTTCTGCCTCCCAAAGTGCTTGGATTATAGGAGTGAGCAACTGCACCCAGCCTGGAATTGACTATTATTAACTACATATCTTTTAAAATTTTTTATTACTTTGAATCCTCAATTATCTTGGCTGTGAAACCACTGATTTTGGTATTCATTGGAGATTGACTCATAGGAACAAGAGTCACTATATGTTTAAAGCATTTTATTAGGCAAATAAACAGACATTTGCTGCACAACAGGGTGGGTTATCCCAGGTTTACAGATGATAAAACCAAGGCCTTTGAAACATTCAGAGTGCGATATTGTAAAGTAGTTCTGGCACTAACCACCCAGAGTTCCCGCAGACTCCCTAAGTTAAGGACACGGTACCCAACAAGATTGCCCTTGCTTCAGATGCCAGCAACGAGTTGGAGGCCCTAGGCCACCTGCACTTCTGATAACTGGCTGTAAGTTCAGAAGTTCCCACAACTACCTCAGGTTTGATAATTCATTAGAATGACTCAGAACTCAGGAAAGTACTCTGCTTACCATTACAGTTTTATTATTCAGGGTACAAATCAGGACCAGCCAAATGAAGGGACCCATAAAGTGAAGTCTGGGAGGGTCCTGAACACAGAGCTTTGTGCCATGTCACCATGGAGTCTCAGGGCATATCACCCTCCTGACACATTGATATATTCACCAACCAGGAAATTCCACTGAGCTTGGTGTCCAGAGATTTTAGTGGGGTTTCATTGTGTAGGCTTGATTGCAGGATTGAATTCAATATCCAGATCCCCGTTTTTCCCAGAGGTCAGGAAGTTGAGCCAGTATCAGGTGACTCAAAACCCTGTCTCTAATCACATGGTAGAGCCTAGCTTATTCTCATCCTGAGTTATCTCATTAGCATTAGCTATCTGGGGCCCACCATGAGTCACCTCATTAGTATAAATTGTCACACACAAAAAAATTGTCAAGGCCCACCATAAACAACAGAGATACTCCTGTCACTTGGGAAATTACAAGGGATTAAATGTCCCCTCCCAGGAACCATGGACAAAGACAAGAAAAATTCTTCATGATACAACAGAGGGTCACACATCTGATGAGGGCTAGAGCCAGGAGTGATTCCAGTTCTGTCTGATTTCAAAGCCCCAGCTGTATCCACTATTCCATTTTTACTATTAACGGCCTTAGATAAGATTGGTTTAAGGTCACGCAGCTAGTACCTAACAATAGAGCCTGGCCCCAGTACAAACTACAATGTTTGTACTCCTTCCATGATGCAGTTGCTTCCATAATGCATGTTGGGGCACATTTGACTTGTTTCTGTAAGTTTTGCAGTTGTGTTATGGAACACAGTGCCCCAGCTAAGGTGTATCAGTTGCCAGTGTTTGTCATCATTTAGTTATGTTTTATTTATAGATTTTTAAAAGTCAATTGAGAAAAATTTAGTCAGTACTTCCAACATTTAAGAAAGTTTAAGTCCTTTTTGATTTATTGTTTTATTTCTAAAAGTAAGAAATATCAGTAGAAAGTAATTAATTCATTACTGTTTTGAGACTTGGATGGTGCTGTTTTTCTTAACATTTGGCTTAATTTATGTACCTCTTTCTGCTTCCAGGTACCATTCATTGTATTTTCCATGCAACTGGGCACCACTACACTTGGAAGAAAGTTACCACAACTGTACACAACATTATTGTGGGCAAGTTGTGGATAGATCAGGTGAGGAAATGTACCCAAAGTGCATCTGAAGTTTAAAAGAATGCCTCTTTAGGTATATTTTTGCAGTATTTAGGACATGTGAACTGATCCCAGAATGTTGTTTCTGATTCATTAGTTTCTCCTAAGGAATTTCTCTCAGGCAGTAGCCCTACCTCTACCTTCCCAAGTTTCTATACCACAAATTATTGTTTATAAATTACCAAATTATAACATTCATCAGTGACTACTCTGCTAGGACTGTGTTGGGTGCTACAGCAGGTACAAAAAACAAATGTGTCCCCAATTCTTAATCTTTTCATTAATCATCAAACATTTATTGTCAGGCAGTATGCTAGGTCCTGCGGATACAAAATCTGATGAGATGTGCCTCAAGAAGTTATCATTGGAGATATATGAAAAATGTGTAGGTTGAAAGTGTGTAGCAACATACACTAATATAAAAGATGCCCTATAATAGCATCTAATTAATTGTCAGTTCGCTCTTAAGACAATTGTTGCAGTAAATTAGAAAAGAGACGGAGTGGAATACTGTCTTCTGAGCAGTCAGGAAAGGCTTCACAGTACATGTGGGAATTAAGCTGAATTAAACCACACACAGTACATGTGTGGTTTGGGATGCAGAAGACAGAAAGAAGGGAAAAATGGGCCAGGCACGTTGGCTTACTCCTATAATCCCAATACCTTGGGATGCCAAGGTGGGATGATCACTTGAGCACAGGAGTTTGAGACCAGCCTGGGCAACATAGTGAGACCTCATCCCTACAAAAATTTTAAAAATAATTTTTTTTAATTTAAAAAAAAAGGAAAGGAGGGAAAATGAAATGAATAAAGTATATAAAGGGCCACCATATATAATCCAAAATCATGAGTATTTTGATTTAAGTAGAAGAGTTCATGAAAGGTACTAGTGACGGATTGGTTTGGAAAGGTAAATTTTCATGTGATTTCAGCATATGTGCTGAAGGTCAAATCATGCCATCTAACATATGAGATACAATTCAGAACAAAACAAGAGGTCACTTGGTCTTGATCTCAACCTAGAAAACCAAGGTTTCATAGGGATTCTGTAGCACTCCCAAAGCTGCTAAGATCTGAATCTTAAACGAGGGATTGCTAGAATGTAAGATTGAAAAGTAAAGAATTATGAACCATGGGTTTGGCAGATATTGAATTTATTCAGTCTTAATAAAATTAATCTGTGCACTTTTTTCACTTTACAGTCTGGTGAAATTGATATTGTGAATCATAAGACAGGAGACAAGTGTAATCTTAAATTTGTTCCTTATAGTTACTTCTCTCGGGATATAGCAAGAAAGGTAAGGGAAGCTGAAATTTAAATTGTTTCACTTAGCATGTACCTGTTAGAAAGCCTACTCCTTTAGAACTGGAATGTATATATATATATATATGTGGGGGAGTGTGGGTATGTGTACATTATATATAGTGTGTGTGTACATGAAGTAATTGAAAAAATGTAGAGGTAAAAGGCTGGCATGTGGCTCACACCTGTAATCCCAACACTTTGGGAGGCCGAGGCCGTGGATCGCCTGAGGTCAGGAAAGACCAGCCTGGTCAACATGGTTAAACCCCATCTCTACTAAAAAGACAAAAATTAGCCAGATGTGGTGGCACATGCCTGTAATCCCAGCTACTTGGGAGGCTGAGGCAGGAGAATTGCTTGAACATGGGAGATGGAGAATGCAGTGAACCTTGCACCATTGCACTCCAGCCTGGATGACTCTGTCTCAAAAAAAAAAAAGTAGAGGTGAAGAAGTAAGCAAGAAAGACTATATTGCATTCCTAAACCAATTCCTTCTTTTTTCTGGGAATGACAGTAAGTGAGGAAGTGAAAGTGTCAAGAGCAATGAGAGACTGAAAATGAGAAACACAGAGGAAGGACTAATAAAAGATTGCAGGAAAAAGGGATTTGATTCCTGAGAAGTTTGATACCAACACAATGATTTGTGCCACGAGTTTCTGTGGGAGACTGAAGAATAGCTGGGGATTTAAATCTGTTTGTGGGTCTCTATGAATTTCTGGAGAGAAGAAAATATAATTCTAAATACCAGTCAGATGCTTTTCCTACTTGTATCTTTGATACAAAAATCCCTGGGAAAGGTAGTGAGGGGAGGGGACAGAGAGCAGGGAGGAAGTAGGGATAATGGGTACAAAAAACTTAGAAAGAATAAAATGTATTTGCTAGCACAACAGGATGACTATAGTCAAAAATAATTATATTTTAAAATAACTAAAAGTATGATTGAATTTTTTACAACACAAAGGATAAATGCAAATTATAAATCTATATACATACAATGTACTCACAAAAATAAAAACTAAAAAAGTTTACCAGAAATTTTTCTATAACAAAAAGTGATAATGAAATCCCCAATGGCTCAGTTATTCAAGTAGCAGAAAAAAAAATACAACAAAATAATTTGAGGCCCGGCATGGTGGCTCATACCTATAATCCTAACACTTTGGGAGGTAGAGGTAAGAGGATTGCTTGAGCCAAGGAGTTCAAGACTTGCCTGGGCAACATAGCAAGACCCTTTCTCTACAAATAAATAAATAAATAGCCACATTTGGTAGAACATGCCTGTAGTCCCAGCTGCTCAAGTGGTTGAGGTGAGAGATCACTTGAGCCCAAAAATGGAGGCCACAGTGAGCCACGATTGCATCAGTATACTCCAGCCTGGGCACAGAGCAAGATCCCATCTCTAATAATGATAGTAATAATAATTTGGATGACTCCATGGTGTTTGTTATAACAGTATCTAACCAGCATTTATCCTAGGCCTTCCAGTGTAGTCAGGTAAGCTAATCCACAGTGAATGCCATATAGCCATGCCCTGTTCTCCGCCCTTGCAGGTGACAGGGGAAGTGACAGATCCATCAGGAAAAGTCCACTTTACCCTTCTGGGGACATGGGATGAGAAAATGGAATGTTTCAAAGTACAGCCAGTCATTGGGGAAAATGGGGGTGATGCTCGACAGAGAGGCCATGAAGCAGAGGAGAGCAGGGTCATGCTGTGGAAAAGGAATCCTTTACCGTGAGTATCAGCATGCATGCTGCCCAGATACCACTTTGATCTTGACTGTGGAGCAGTATTGAAGGCATTTCTGCCTGCCTTCCCACTTAATTATGTGAGGAATCGAACTAGAGAAATTGAGACCTTTGGAGAGATTAACAGAAGGTTGTTATTTTATGATTTGAGTTGTAGCATGCTTGTTTCAAGGAAGTTCAAACCAAACCACATCTGACAAAAAATATTTTGTGCTCTCATCCAAAGGTCCTTTGGATTATGATTCAGAAGGATATTTTTCTACTATTTAGGGCAAAACTATTCAAAAGTGGCTAGAGGAGGAAGGTGCCTACCACCTGTTAACAATTTAGCCTAAAGGCCCATGAGCAGCCGAGGGCAGTGGCTCTTGCCTGTAATCCCAGCACTTTGGGAGGCCAAGGCAGGTAGATCACTTGTGATCAGGAGTTCGAGACCAGCCTGGCCAACATGGCAAAATCCTGTCTCTACTAAAAATACAAAAATTAGCCACATATGGTAGAACGCACCCATAATCCCAGCTATTGGGAGGCCTAAGGCATGAGGATGACTTGAGCCCAGGAGTTTGAGGTTGCAGTGAGCTGAGATCATGCCACTGCACTCCAGCCTGGGCAACAAAGGGAGACTCTGTTAAAAAAAAAAAAAAAAAAAAAAAAAGAAGAAGAAGAAAAGAAAAGGCCCTGCAGAACAGAAAGATCCCTGAGACAATGTACAGGACTTTGGAAACAAGGTGGAGGTCATTTATATCCTATCATCATCTAATACAGTCAGTTTGTAGTGTTAGCCAAGATTGTCCCAGAGAGAGATTAAAAAGAAAACTAAGGAATTTTCATTCAGTAGAATGTCTCCTTCTAATGAATGTAGATAATTTCCGCTGGGCACCACACAACACCAGAAGACTACAGAACTGAGTGATGCTGGGGAGGGGGTGGGGAGCGATCCAGTTTCTCTCTTTTAGTTAGGGCAACATGACATAGTCCTAGATCCTTTTTACAGATCCTGTTTTTGTAGAACAGCCTTGGTGATGTGGCCTTGGCAGTGTACTTAGTTGTTGCTCCTTAAATAGTGTCTGGGCTCTGGCGTTATCGTTTCTTTTTCTTATCTTCTACTTTTAGGAAGAATGCAGAAAACATGTACTACTTCTCAGAGCTTGCTCTGACTCTAAATGCTTGGGAAAGTGGCACTGCCCCCACAGACAGCCGGTTACGACCTGACCAGAGACTGATGGAAAATGGGCGCTGGGATGAAGCAAATGCGGAGAAGCAGCGCCTGGAGGAAAAACAAAGACTTTCCAGAAAGAAGAGAGAAGCAGAAGCTATGAAAGCCACAGAGGATGGTAATGAACTTGGCTTCTACTCTTCTTTCTTGATGCGTGGAGAATGCCAGCACTAATTTTTTTCTTTCCTCTCTTTACCTTTTAGGCACACCATATGATCCCTATAAGGCACTGTGGTTTGAGCGGAAGAAGGACCCTGTTACCAAGGAGTTAACCCATATTTATAGGGGAGAATACTGGGATTGTAAAGAAAAACAGGACTGGAGCTCATGCCCGGACATTTTCTGATATGCAGTAACAAAAAAGAGGAGCATCTAATGGAGAAGAGGACAGAGGATGTGTGGGAAGCTGGCAGTTGTGACTCTCTTACCAAGTGCTTTCCTCAAGTTTGTCTGTCTTGACCAATCATTTTTTCCAAATCAATCACCAGAAGCAGACACCAGTGGTGGTGATTGGCTGGTTGCCTTAGCTGACTGAAACTGAAATCGACATACGAGATACTATGTCTGAAAGGGAGAGGTTTAGTGGCCGAAGGTTAGTGTTATTCCACATCCGCAAAGTCAAGTATTCTTGGCTCTTCTTTCTCCCTCTGCCCCCACTTAAGATGATGTCACTCACCCTCCCCTTGTAGTAGCCTGCTCAGCCAAGATCTGCGTAAGATTATGATTCAGGGGCATTTTGGTGCTGTTCAGAGCAAGAGCCGAATTTAGAAGTTCCCTTAAAAAGAAACACATAAGACTTACCAATGGAGGCACCGTGAATGCTTGCAGTGGAGCTTAGGTATATCATCGTCAAGTGTGTTCATACACAGGGTCGGTTTACTGGAGTGTCCACGTGGAGATAACTGCGGTATTGGAACACCTGTGAGAGAGATTGTTCTATATATAGGGCTGGAATATTCAGATTTACATTCTCGGAAGTTTCTGGTTTTACTTGCGTCAAACAACCCTCTGTTGTTCTCCGTCATCTTTAATAGCAACTGGAGACCACTTGGTGGTTGGTAAGAGAGGTGCATTCTCCTCACAAAGGGTTTTATGGATTTCCTCAGGCGGAGAGCTGCTGAGAACACAGGCAGGATGGAAAAAGACTACTAGCCACTTTTGCTTTCCCAACCCCCCTCAATGCCATCCCTCATTGTCTTTCTGGCACAGTTACATTTTGGGTCTGTGCCCCATTGTGGAGCAAAACATTGCCTGTCCCATTCTGATAGACTTCAGAATTTGAGAGGAGAAGTTAATCTGGAACAAAAGTTTTCACCATCTCTCAAGCCCCATGGACTGGAGCCACCTCTGGAATAATGTGTTCAATATCTGTATATTATATATATGTAGAGAAAAATCTAATTTTTTTTGTTTGATTTTCTTCCTTCCCATTAAGAAACCTGGTTTTTGATATCCCTTGTCTCCCTGAGACTCTCTTGACACGTGTTGATCTGGATGGCACTCCTCTGCTCTCCACCTTTTACGGGCAAAGGGATTCAAAACCTGAGCAGGGTCATGTCTGGCAGTTACTAAACAGGGGCTTTGTCCATGGTTTGTATCATGGGTGCCTACTGCTGTCTAGTCCTGCTCTCCTAATTAGCTGACTCTTGAAAATGAAATCCTAACCTCTTTCCTGCCTCCTTTCTTTCTCTTTTTAGGAAGAGTATGGCTAGAAAGTCCGGAGGGCAACTTCCAGTTTTCATTCTGCTTCTGTCCGGCACATAGGCTAAATCCCAAAAGAACTTCCTTCCTAGGATGTGGGGCTGAAAGCACCGTCATGTGGGGTGAATCAGAGAATTGCTCCTGTTGGGCCTGGCTTCCTTCTCTGTTTGTTCTGTATTTGTTTTAGTTGTCTTGTTGAGAAATATAACCCCTGTGCAACCCACCCTTGGTTGAGGATCACAAATTGAGGTGCCTTCCTTGTATGCTTTTTGTTAGTATTTTTCGTTTTTGTTCCTTAACTGCTGAGCCTCAGCCAGCGTGGGTCCTGGGGGAAATATCATTCCAAGGGAAGCCATCCCTCCGGGGAAATTGGATTTATACTGGGTAAATTAGTACTTTTATTCCTTCCCCCATCCCTTCCTAGTTGTGATAAACATGGGAGAGGAGCGACTTTGACTGCTGGGGACTTTCCTCCTAAGAACCTTATTCCCCAACTAAGCAAGGGGTTCTGTCAGGGCTTCTTTCAAGGAGGCTCATAAAAGCAGTGACCTCATCAGGGGCTTTGGATAGAGTGGGAATTCCCCAACTAAACTGGACTTCTCTGCTTGATCCCCTTTTCTTCCTTCACCATCTGCACTACATTGCTGGCTTGATCCCCAATCAGATTCCCACTAATGGAAGAAGTTTAGAATCTTTCAGGTGGAATAAAGTCACATGAAAACAAAACACAACTATATATATTTTCAGTTTTTTTGCCTTATTGCTTTTTTTCAAAAAAAAAAAAACTACTAAATTAAATAATTTTTTTAAAGTCATATTGTTTGTCTGATTCACTTCTGCTGCTGCTAGGCAGGAAGTGGTGGTGGGGAGGGGAAGGAGAACTGGTTCAATGGTAATTGGTTCTCAAGAATCTGAGAGCCCAGAAGCTCTGGTCTTCATGAGAAATGGAAGGAAAAGCTGTTCACCACCACTGTGGAGGGCCATGAGCAGAGGAGGAGTTTTAACAACCCCTGCTGCTTAAATTAACAGTCGTCAACATCCCACTTTGGTACAGGGGAATAGTTTTTAGTGTTTTTGATAACTGGGCCTGCTTCACTTCAAAAAATAAAAATTTTCCCTGTAAATGTAATTTCTGTTGCCTATTTAGAGTCTCAGATTGTTGGCTGTTTTATGTAGGGATTCAAATTCTTTTATTGTTTAAGACAGTCACTCTGTCACCCAGGCTGGAGTGCAGTGGCATGACCTCAACTCACTGCAACATCTGCCTCCTGGGCTCAAGTGATTCTGATAATTATTTTCCTCCTAGATTATATCACATCATACATAAATGCACATTTCCATTTCCAGAGATAATTAATGTCAATAGCACTATTTAAGGCTCTACCTGAAGAAAGGAGCATCCCTGAAATTTAGCCTACAGGCTCCTTGATTGATCAAGGCCCTCGTGTCTACAAAGTTGGCTCTGATGTCAGGGATGATTTTCTAGCCTGGTTCTTGGGAAGGCCACTTAAGTATTCAAGTCATTTGCCTGATTCCCATTGGCTGGATTCGATATTAAGTTTCAGCAAAGGTTTTTTTCTGGCAAGCTAAGGAATCACTGCAGTAGACCCCTGACATTTGTGAGAGCTGCATCCTGTAATCTTGAATACTACCATGGCATACAGTTTCCTGCATTAGGGACAATCAAATGTAGATGAAACATTTAATTCCTCATTGAATTCTTTATTATTTTTATGTATTATGTTTTTCAGATGGAGGTCTCACTATATTGCCCAGGCTGGTCTTGAACTCCTGAGTTTAAGGGATCCTCTCACCTTGGCCTCCCAAAGTGCTGGGATTACAAGTGTGAGCCTCCATTCCCAGCCCCTCATTGAGTCCTTTAATGTGACTTGATGAGCTGGGAAAATTGTGACTCAGCAAAATAATAAATTATTACATTTGTCAGAGACCTCTGAATTTGCACAAAAATGTTAAGCCTATACATTTCAAGAGTCTACTTGCAGCAAGATTATTGAGAACCAACCTACAGTATTGTCCTAAAAGGAGGTATAGAAAATCTTTGGAATTTATTTATTATAGTTGTATATTTTGTGCAACTCTAAGATAGTTATCAAAATTTAGAACTTGCTTCTAAAAGTTTAGAAAACTTATGGCACACTTTGGGAGCCTGAAGTGGGTGGATTACTTGAGGTCAGGAATTCAAGACCAACCTGGCCAACATGGTGAAAACCCGTCTCTACTAAAAATACAAAAATTAGCTGGGCACCGTGGCAGGCGCCTGTAATCCCAGCTACTCGGGAGACTGAGATGAGAGAATTGCTTGAACTTGAGAGGTGAAGGTTGTAGTGAGCTGAGATCACACAATTGCACTCCAGCCTGGGCAACAGAGTGAAGGGAAAAAAAAAGCGCCTTTTAGCCAGTACCTGATGGTACTCAGTGGGAAGCATCCCAAGCCTTTCATGGTGCTCCCTTCCAAAGCTCATAATTTGTCATTAAACTCCTCAGGCTTTCCTCCATAGTATCTTTCTAAATAAAGTGCTCATTCTTTTGCTCACATTGATCTCTCAGAGGAAGGAGACAGGGTAGCCAGATGAGGCTTCTTGAAAGGCAAGAAACTGAAGGTCTCAGATCTTCTACAAAGAGTATTGCAGAAGTCACATCTGAGCTTGACCAGGTGACATTAGAGGTTACTAAAGAACGATCTGGTCCTGAGATATGGCTAGAGATTTTTAAAATTAATTATTAATTCCACATTTACTCCAGCCTGTCATGTAACATACATTGGGGATACAAAGAGCAAGAAAGACCATAAACAGGCAATTAGACAATCCAGTTTGTGTTTGTTTGTTTTGAGATACAGTTTCGCTCTTGTCGCCCAGGCTGGAGTGCAATGGTGCAATCTCGGCTCACAGCAGCCTCTGCCTCCTGGGCTCAAGCAGTTCTCCTGCCTCAGCCTCCGAAGTAGCTGGGATCACAGGCATGTGCCACCACACCTGGCTAATTTTGTATTTCTACTAGAGACGAAGTTTTCTCCATGTTGGTCAGGCTGATCATGAACTCCCAGCCTCAGGTGATCCTCCAGCCTGGGCCTCTCAAAGTGCTGGGATTACAGGCATGAGCCATCGTGCCTGGCTGACAATTCAGTCTTATAAGTGGTGTAAAGCAGTATAGGGAACAACTCGTCTGTAGTGAATTAGGAGGGAGGGGATAGAGATATTTCTAGGTAGACTTCCAGAACTAGGAGAATGTGTGTGAGCTGAGAATTGAAGGTTACATAGGGTTAAGAGAAGGGCAGTGTCAAAGATGCTGCATACAGGAAGACGAACTGCAAGGCAAAGCATTCTGAGTTTGGATGACTGCATGAACAGCTTGAGTTTAGGGTCAAAGTGAGAGCACTGAGATATGCTGCTGGAGAAGGGTTAGCCCCAAGTTGTGGAAGCATTTACCTACCCTATAGAGAAGCCATGTAGCTCCTGCATGCAATCCTAACATTTTGAGAGACCAAGGCAGGAGGATCCCTGGAGTCCACGAGTTCGAGATCAGCCTGGGTAACATGGTGAGACCCTGGTCTCTGTTTATATTTGGAGTGGGGGAAAAAGCCTGTTTTTTTTTTTTTTTTTTTAGATGTAGTCTTGCTCTGTCACCCAGGCTCCCAGGCTGGAGTGCAGTGGCACTACCTAGGCTCACTGCAACCTGCCCCTTTCTGGTTCAAGCAATTATCCTGCCTCACCCTCCTGAGTAGCTGGGACTACAGGAATGTGCCAACGTCACCATGACTGGCTAATTTCTTAATTTTTAGTTGACACGGGTTTCACCATGTTGGCTAGGCTGGTCTCAAACTCCTGACCTCAGGTGATCAGCCCACCTCAGCCTTCCAAAATGCTGGGATTATAGGCATGAGCCACTGCAACTGGGCCAAGAGTCTGGATTTTTGTTTTCAACTAGAGAGCTAGTGAAACATTCTTAAGCAGGGTAGAAAATGGTTGAAGAGGGGCCAGGTGTGGTGGCTCATGCCTGTAATCCCAGCACTTTGGGAGGCCTAGGCCGGTTGATCACCTGAGATCAGGAGTTCCACCAGCCTGGCCAACATGGTGAAACCCCGTCTCTACTAAAAATACAAAATTTAGCTGGGCATGGTGGCTCGTGCCTGTAGTCCCAGCTACTGGGGAGGCTGAGGTAGGAAAATCGCTTGAACCTGGGAGCTGGAGGTTGCAGTAAGCTGAGATCCTGCCATTCCAGCCTAGCGACAGAGAGAGACTCTGTCTCAAAAAAAAAAAAATTAGCCGAGCATGGTGGTGAGCACCTATATTCCCAGCTACTTGGGAGGCTGGGGCAAGAGAATTGCTTGAACCTGGGAGGCAGAGGTTGCAGTGAGCCAAGATTGCGCCATTGCACTCCAGCCTGGGCTACAGAGCGAGAACCAGTTTCAAAAATAAAACAAAAAAGAGATTGGAGAGGATATGAAGATGAGAAATGGAGGGATTCCAGAAATGATGAAATAGAATGAAAGCATTTCATGGCCTTCCCATAAATGGAGAGCAGAGGGAAGAAGGAATTCTTAGTTTTGTGACTTAGGAAACTTAGATGGAAGGGGGTGATAAGATAAGCAAGTTTAGAAGGAAAGAGAGGTTGATTTTTGATATTTTTTAGAGACAGGGTCTCACTCGGTTGCCTAGGTTGGAGTGTAGTGGCATGTTCATGGCTCGCTACAACCTCCAACTTCTGAGTTCAAGCAGTCCTCCTGCCTCAGCCTCTCTAGTAGCTCGAAGTACAGGTGTGGACCTCTACGCCCAACTAATTTTTTTTTTTTTTTTTGAGATGGAGTTTCACTCTTGTTGTCCAGGCTGGCGTGCCAATGGCACAATCTCGGCTCACTGCAATCTCTGCCTTCTGGGTTCAAGCAATTCTCCTGCCTCAGCCTCCTGAGTAGCTGGGATTACAGGCATGCACTACAACGCCCGGATAATTTTGTATTTTTAGGAGAGATGGGGTTTCTCCACGTTGGTCAGGCTGGTCTTGAACTCCCGACCTCAGGTGATCGGCTGACCCAAAGTGCTGGGATTACAGGGGTGACCCACCTCACCCGGCCCTAAATTTCTTATTTTTTGTAGAAACAGGGTCTCACCATGTTGCCCCGGATGGTCTCTAGCTCCTGGCCTCAAGCAAATTCTCCCATCTCAGCCTTCCAAAGTGCCAGGATTACAGGTGTGAGCCACCGTGCCCAGCAGGTTCATTTTTAGACATGCTTTAGGAGGTGCCTGTTTAGAGGCCATAAGCAATTTTTAAAAACGGGTCTTAACATGTGACAGTGGCATTTTTGTAAGAACTGAGGAATGAGAGTGAGAGAGCTTGCCATAAAATCAACTGGTCAACTTTTAAAAAACATATAATAGGCCGGGCACGGTGGCTCAAGCCTGTAATTCCAGCACTTTGGGAGGCCAAGGCGGGTGGATCATGAGGTCAAGAGATCGAGACCATCCTGGTCAACATGGTGAAACCCCGTCTCTACTAAAAATACAAAAAATTAGCTGGGCATGGTGGCACGTGCCTGTAATCCCAGCTACTCAGGAGGCTGAGGCAGGAGAATTGCCTGAACCCAGGAGGCGGAGGTTGTGGTGAGCCGAGATCATGCCATTGCACTCCAGCCTGGGTAACAAGAGCGAAACTCTGTCTCAAAAAAAAAAAAAAAAAAAAAAACATATAAAATACCTTGACCCTAGCTGCAGAGATTCTAATTCAATTAGGGGCTAGGGCAATTTTAGACAGACAGTCACACACACACACACACAAACACACACTTGCCCTAGCCCTAATTGAATTAGAATTAAAATAATACCTATTGTTTATTGTTGTTTTATTAAAACACCTGTTTATCCCTTCATGGATCTGTGTACACACACACACACACATACTGGGGCTGGGCGTGGTGGCTCACACCTATAATTCTAGCATTTTGGGAGGCCAAGGAGGGCAGATCAAGGGATCACCTAAGTTCAGGAATTTGAGATCAGCCTGGCCAACGTGGTGAAACCCTGTCTTTACTAAAAATACAAAAATTAGCCAGGCGTGGTGTCGGATGCCTGCAATCCCAGCTACTAGAAAGGGTGAGGCAAGAGAATTGCTTGAACCCAGGAGGCGGAGGTTGCAGTGAACTGAGATTGCACCACTGTACTTCAGCCTGGGCAACAGAGCAAGACACTGCCTCAAAAAAAAAAAAAGAAAAAAGAAACCAACAACTGACTTGAGCATAGACAAGTAAGTGACTCAAGAACATAGGCAACTAAGTGACCAGAATAGGACTTACAGTCACTTTTTGCCATTAATATACCTACCCTATGGCAAGCATATACTATAGTATCAATTTTCCATAGCTGCATAACTAATTACTATAAACAGTGGCTTACAACAACACCTGTTCATCTGTTCACAGATCTGTAGATGAGAAGTCCCACACGATGTGACTGGATTCTCTGCTCAGGGTTATCACAGGCTGAAATTAAGGAGCTGACCAGCGTGAGTTCTCATCTGGAGGCACTGGGGGAACATCTGCTTCCAAGCTCATTCTTGATGTTGGCCAACTTAGGTTTCCTGCAGTTGTAGCACTGAAGACCAATTTCCTTGCTGGCTGTCAGCTGAGAACCACCCTCAACATGCCCACATGTTTTTGCCACATGGTCCTCTCCATCTTCAAGCCAGCAAGAAAGCATTGCATTTGTCTTCTGTTTTGAATCTCTGACTCCTTTCTGCAACCAGCTAGAGAAAACCCTCTGCTTTTAAAGGGCTCATGTGATTGGTCAGGCTCATCCGATAAACAAATATTTTAGAGTCACCTGTACTACATACTGTCACCTAATAACAGGTTATAAATTAATATGATGGATTTCATAGTCCCAGGAATTATGCATGCAGGGTTTTGTGGCACTGGGAGGGTGTTTTGGGGGCCATTTTAGAATTTTCCCTACTACAACTACCCAGGGAAGCCAAAAGGGTGAAATTTAAGCTAAACAAATGATAGGCTCTTAAGTCTGAAAAAAACCGTAAAGTTACCTAGTTTAGGCGTGGCAGCCACAAACATGTCATTTCAGATGTACTCTTTCCTTAATCTCTCTTGAGAATCACAGTCTGCATTCGTCCTCCATTTTAAGTCTATTGTTTATAAATTCTAAAGTAAGGTCATATTTTTATTTCAAATTATAATAATCCCATGCTAAGTCCTTATTTATAAAGCAAGTGAATACAAAGTGTTGAATTATTCTAACACCCTTAGGGAGTTTAAAACATTTTGTTTTTGAGACAGAGTTTTTTGTTCTTGTTGCCCAGGCTGAAAGACAATGGCGCAATCTCCACTCACTGCAAACTTAAGTGATTCTCCTGCCTCAGACTTCAAGTAGCTGGAATTACAGGCAAGCACCATCACTCCCTGCTAATTTTCTATTTTTAGGAGACATGGGGTTTCTTCATATTGGTCAGGCTGGTCTCGAACTCCTGACATCAGGTGATCCACCCGCCTCAACCTTTCAAATTGCTGGGATTACAGGCGTGAGCTGCCAAGCCTAGCTAAAACATTTTTAAGTGAATAAATGCAAGAGATGGAAATTACGAAATAGGAGGTGGAGGTGGAATAAAATCAGCATATTAGAGATATTATTAAATCACAGCTTGCTTCTTAGAGTTTGAGGGAAGCCTGAGTTAATTCTATTTTTTTGACTATATATATTTAAAAATGAAAAATGCCAAGAAGGTATTACAAAAATTGAGGTATATTTTTGATACTAGGTTTAGCAAAGCAATGCTTTTAACAAATACTGTACAGTGGCTCTATGTTTACCACATGTGGAGGTAGCATTGAAAGTCGACAGGCTGGGCACCGTGGCTCACGCCTGTAATCCCAGCACTTTGGGAGGCTGAGTCAGGCGGATCACCTGAAGTTGGAAGTTTGAGACCAGCTTGACCAACATAGAGAAACCCCGTCTCTACTAAAAATACTAAATTAGCCAGGAGTGGTGGCACATGCTTGTAATCCCAGCTACTTGGGAGGCTGAGGCAGGAGAATCGCTTGAACCTGGGAGGCGGTGGTTGTGGTAAGCCAAGAGGGCATCATTGCACTCCAGCCTGGGCAAAAAGAGCAAAATTCCATCTCTAAAAAAAAAAAAAAAGTCTACATTTGAAGCCTTTACAAATGGCCTTCCTTACCTCTTCTATATATCCCAGATTTCAATCTGAAGATACCTACAAAAATCACAATGTTCATATGTGTCTACCTTGCAAAATCTGCCTTGCACAAAAACAACAAATATATTTTAAAAATTTATTGCAGTGTTGTGTTTAATAATGAGATATAGAAAAAGGTGAAAAAGTCTATAATTGTCAGTTTGATTACATAGATTATGTTATGACCATACAATCCGATACTGGCGAACGTGGATTAAAAAGCAGATAGGTCTATAAAACTGCCATGAAACAAAACTTATCTGGGCATGGTGGCACAGCCTGTAGTCCCAGCTACTCGGGAGGCTGAGGCAGGAGAATTGCCTGAACCCAGGAGGCGGAGGTTGCGGTGAGCCGAGATCGCGCCATTGCACTCCAGCCTGGGTAACAAGAGCGAAACTCCGTCTCAAAAAAAAAAAAAAAAGTCCATAATATATTTTTAAATGAAAAAAAGCAAACTGCAGGGCACTTAAGAAAATAACTGAAAAAAGTGAAGTTATCACTTCTAGTTTGTAAACAAGGGCCTTGCTTTGTGAACCCATATGATTATTGTTACCATGGAACAAATACTATTTTCTTTTCTTTTTTTTGAAAACTGGTTTTTAGAACCAGCTTAGAACCAGCTTAACTATTTTCTTTCTTTCTCTTTCTTTCTTTCTTTTCTTCTTTCTCTCTCTCTCTCTTTCTTTTCTTTCTTTCTTTCTTTTTTTTTGAGACGGAGTTTCACTGTTGTTACCCAGGCTGGAGTGCAATGGTGCGATCTCGGCTCACCGCAGCCTCTGCCTCCCGAGTAGCTGGGACTACATGCGCGCACCACCATGCCCAGCTAATTTTTGTATTTTTAGTAGAGACGGGGTTTCACCTTGTTGACCAGGATGGTCTCGATCTGTTGACCTCGTGATCCACCCGCTTCGGCCTCCCAAAGTGCTGGGATTATAGTGAGCCACCGCGCCCGGCCTGTTTTCTTATAATGATATAGAAAAAACAAGGAGTCGTTATCAGCCGAAACAGCTCAGTGGGGAGAGCGTTAGACTCAACATCTAAAGATCCCTGGTTCGATCCCGCGTTTCGGCGAGGCTTCCGCTTTAGGCGTTAGTCCATCACCACGTGTGGTTTCTGCTAAGTCAACCGGGTCAGGACCCTGTGGGATTCTCACTTTCGCTGGGGCAGTTAAGGAAAGAGTCAGCGGCATTTTCCTCGCGGAGGGTGGATACTGGGAACGTATGTGTGCTGGCTTTTAAACTGCCCGGTATGAAGTTATGCTTGGTCCGGTCCTGGTTTGAGACGAGCTCTCCCAGCGCACTGCGCACATGTCACTTTCTTGAGCAACCATGTACCCCCGCACCCCGCCCCTCTTCTTTCGGCTTCCAGGCAGCCGTGCGCACTGCGATCTTTTTCTCAGGGTCAGAGAGGCGGGAGCTCTTAGCCTGCGAGGCCTCCGCCTCTGCTTGGTCGTGGGCTCGCCGGGAATGGTGACAGCCTGGGACTCCTCTTGGCCAAAGAAATCCTGCAAAGCGTTAGGAGCACGGGTTTTGTCTAGCTGTTTTAACCATAACAAGACCGGGGCCGGGAGCGGTGGCTCACACCTGTAATCCCAGCACTTTGGGAGGCGGAGGTGGACAGATTACTTAAGGTCACGAGTTCGAGACCAGCTTGGTCAACGCTGTGAAACCCCCTCTTTAGGTAAGAAAATAACAAGGATACTAGAACAGCTTTTGGAGGGGGCAGGGGACAGGGACTGGAATCCCTTTCTTGTTTAAGTCTGCACTAGGGTTAGGAGGCCAAATACTGGATGCCCAATTAGCTTCCCTTCCCTTCCTTTCCTTTCCTTTTTTTTTTTTTTTAATGGAGTCTTGGTCTGTTTCCCTTGTTGGAGTCCAGTGGCATGATCTCAGCTCACTGTAACCTTTGCCTCCCGAGTTCAAGTGATTCTCCTGCCTCAGCCTCCTGAGTAGCTGGGATTATAGGTGCCTGCCACCATGCCCAGCTAATTTTTGTATTTTTAGTAGAGACAGGGTTTCCCCATGTTGACCAGGCTAGTCTCGAACTCCTGACCTCAGGCCTCCACCTGCCTCAGCCTCTCAAAGTGTTGGGATTACAGGTGTGAGCACTGCATCTGGCCAAATTTTGAATTTCAAAGAAACAACAAATAGTTTTTAGTATAAACATGTTCCAAATGTTGCATGAAACATACAAAGTATATATTCGTTGTTTCTGTGAAATTGGATTTAACTGGGCATCCTGTATTTTTATTTGCCAAACTGAAAGTTACTTGTACATCATACCCTTGTACCTCAGTGCCCCAGCAAAGATATCCAGACACTATATGCAGGAAGAACTGAATTTCAGAGGACACCATTTGATCTTCAACACCTGGCAGTTTACAAAAGGCTTACCTATCCATTGGCTAATTTGTTAGCACCAACGGACAAGCTCCTGGCAGAGATCACCAGGAAACACCCCGGGAATCAGCCATCCCACTGGTCCCTAGGCTTCCAGAGTTGTCTACACTGGTCCATCATGGGGGCAGAGGACAGTGGAACTCCTCGGGTCTGGACTGAATTCCAGCAGAAAGCCTCATTAAGATGATGAGCCAGGCCAGGTGCAGTGTCTCAGGCCTGTAATCCCAGCACTTTGGGAGGGCAAGGAGGGCAGATCATGAGATCAGGAGATGGAGACCATCCTGGCCAACATGGTGAAACCCCGTCTCTACTAAAAATACAAAAATTAAAAAGAAAAAAAAATAGCCAGGCATGGTGCCCTATGCCTGTAGTCCCTCAAGAGGCTGAAGCAGGGGAATTGCTTGAACCTGGGAGATGGAGGGAGGTGGAGGTTGCAGTGAGCCGAGATTTCGTCACAGAGCAGGTCCAGCCTGGTGACAGAACAAGACCCTGTCTCAAAATATATATAGATACATAAGATTACAAACCACCCCACTTAAGGCAAGGCAATGGTACAACACTTAGGGAGTGCCTTCTTTTTAGCCAGGCTGGACCATGCATGGAGAACCTGACAGCATGCTTCAAAGTGTTACTTACACATAGGTAAGAGTGAAGGATGAGATTGTTACCATTGCTCTGAGCAAATGCCAACCACCTTGGGATCAAAAGTGGGAGGCATACTCCCAGAAAATGTTGGGCCTAGCCTTTGCCCTAAAAAGGCAAACCTTGTCTAGTTTTCATCCTGAAGAGAAGAGGAATCCTGGAGAGAAGCATTTGGAATTCAAGCTCAGAGAAGAAGACACAGTATCTCTGGTTGAATTACATTTCCTGCAAGCCTGCACACTCCTACTCACCTTTCAAGGCACAATTCTAATGCCTTTCCCCCTCTGTCAGGTGCTGCTCTGCCTTCCTTCTAGTCATTCCTCCAGATTACCAAAGATCTTGCATATTTCTCTATTAAAGAATTGATTAAAGGCAATCTGAGCTCACTGCAACGTCTGCCTACCGGGTTCAAGGAATCCTCCCGCCTTAGCCTCCTGAGTAGCTGGGACTATAGGCATGCACCACTGCACTCGACTAATTTTTGTGGTTTTTTTTTTTGGTAGAGACCAGGCTAATCTTGAACTCCTGACCTCGAGTGATTCCACCGAGGCCACCTCGGCCTCCAAAGTGCTGGGATTACAGGAGTGAGCCACTGCCTCCGCCAAGCTGCATTCTCAAAGGTGTAAAGGGTAGCAGGATATACCACCCCAAAATATGCCACTCTGGCCTAAGGGTTCTTTTGTGCTAAAGGCAATTGGGAAGAAGCTGATTGAAATAAAGCTCCATAGCCTCTCCCTATCTGCCTAAAAGCAGGCTTGGAGACAGGACCAGAGGAATATATTTAGCAAGCTTTAGGAACTAGCCTTTATCTACCATTAATTTCCCATATATTTGCTTTCTTTCCGACAATTTGCTGCCTCTAGAGACTCAAGGTCCTTTTCTTTCTTTCTTTCTTTCTTTTTTTTTTTTTTTTGAGACAGATTCTCACTGTGTCACGAGGCACCAGGCTGGAGCACAGTGACTGATCTCTGCTTACTGCAACCTCTGCCTCCCGGTTCAAGCGATTCTCCTGCCGGAGCCTCCTGAGTAGTTGGGATTACAGGTGCGCAGTGCACCACGCTCAGCTATGTATTTTTAGTAGAGATGGGGTTTTACTATGTTGGTCAGGCTGGTCTCAAACTCCCGACCTCCTAATCCACCCACCTCGGCCTTCAAAAGTGCGGGTATTACAGGCATGAGCCACCGCGCCCGGCCTTAAAAGTCCTTTCCCTTTGTGTTGTCACTTCTCCAAAATCATATTGTTTTTTGTTGAAGATGCTGTATAAAATGGAGTTCTCAGCCACAACTTTGGAATTACTCATTCTCTGGGTTTCTCCCATGGTATACATGAAATGTACATGTTAATACACTTCCATTTGTTTTTCTCGTCATTCTGTCTGCTGTTACAGGAGTCCCAGCTGAGAACTCAAACTGGTATAGGGAAGATTATTTTTCCTTCTCTATAGGCGCTTGAAGTCAACGAAGGGAAAGGAGTTGAAAGGAAGGTGACATCTCAATTAGCAAAGGGACAGCACGTGCGAGGCCTAGAGGACTGAAAGTTCTTGACGGGATCTATTATAAGAAAACAGCAGCGTGGGCCGAGGGCGGTGGCTCACGCCTGTATTCCCAGCACTTTGGGAGGCCGAGGCGGGCGGATGAACTGAGGTCAGGAGTTCAAGACCGGCCTGGCCAACGTGGTGAAAACTCGTCTCTATTAAAAATACAAAAAATTAGCTGGACGTGGTGGCGTGCGCCGGTAATCCCAGGTGCTGTGATTACCCGGAGGGGAGGCTGAGGAATGAGAAGCGCTTGAACCCGGGAGGCGGAGGTTGCAGTGCGCCCAGATCCCGCCATTGCACTCCAGCCTGGGAGACAGAGCTAAACCTCGTCTCAAAAAAAAAGAAAGAGAGAAAAGAAAGAAGAAGAAGAAAAAAAATAACGGCGTATAGAGGGGAGAAGTGGGAGGGGCGGGTAGGTTCCCGAGCGGCGGCGGAGTTGCGCGTGCGTGGAGCCCGGGGTCGTGGGGCGGGGTGGGTCCGGGGCGCGCTCCCAGGATTGCCGGCGAGCTGGGGCTCCCACCGGTGGTCTCTTTTCAGCTAATCAGCTTCGCGCTCCTTTTTCTGAGGTGGGCACCTGGGATGGGGGCAAGGAATCACAAAGTGGCGTCTTCTCGGAAGGGGCAGCCTGATGTCTTAAACCACTCAACTGTGGTCTCGGACCGGATGCGCTTTGGTTTCAGGGCCAAGACACGCGTAGCGGTGCAGACAGTTCAATTTGTGGGCGGCTTTTCTCCCCCCTGCGCGGTTTTGCAGAACTTAGAGTTCACGTTTGCCAAGCAGTATCTAAATATAAGGAGAGCTTGCTTTATTTAAAAATCTGTATTCAGCTGCCAAAGAACAAGGTAATCACCCTTCCTCCCCACGCCCTACTTCGCCTCCTCCCCGCCCTCGCCCGATTTTGCGACGGAATTGGATTGGATCACACACAAAGGAGGAGCCCGGGAGCTCGCTCTCTGTTAGACCTATAAGCTCGCGGCATAACGATAACACAGTCTTTATTAATAGAAGCAAAACTATTCGTGCGAGCCCGGATAGCTCAGTCGGTAGAGCATCAGACTTTTAATCTGAGGGTCCAGGGTTCAAGTCCCTGTTCGGGCGATGTTGCTTATTTTTCAAAAGGAATGAGAACCAATTTTAGGGTCTTGTGTTTGTTAACCTACTGCAAAAGAAGGCAATGAAGTCCTGGATTATGTAAACTGCGACCCCATCCGTTTCCCGGAGGATAAGCCCAGGGACTCTATGGGGAGAGGCCATTGTGCAGAGGGATACTGGAAACTTCCAATACATCTGAAATAGGCAGATTATTCTGTAGTCACCCCCCGGGCTGCTGTGGCTGCTGTATCCCAACAGCTGACATATAAAAGGATAAGCCCCCCAGCCCCGCGCCCCCCAGTGACAGTCTCGCTTCACTCCCCTGTAACGGCTCCTGCTGACCCTCCCTCTTGGGTTCCCTCCCACTGAGTGGTTGAGTGCCTGAGGAATACGGCTGGGATCCTGCACCTTCCCAGCCTCCTTACTACCTTAGGAAAGACTTTTCTGTATTATAAAAAAGAAGAGATGATATTCTAGAAAATGAAGCCCCAAACAGAGCTATTCCCCTCTTTAAACCAGGTCAAATCCTGACTCCCCTCTCAAAAGTGTGATCTTAAGGCAAGAAGAAGTTGAGGTGGAGACAGCAGCTTCTGCTGGTGGGAGAAAAGCGGGCGCAATTATTTTTATTTTTTATTTTATGAATGAGAGGTTCTTATGTTGACCCGGCTGGCCTCGAACGCCTATAGCCTCGCCTCCTCAAATGCCAGGACAACTGGCCTGAGCCACCGCAGCTCCCAAGAGGGTGCATATTATGAGAGAGTGTATTCAAGGGACTGAGATGGGAAAAGTAAGGGAAACATCCGGCTTCTGCAGAGGTTTTTAGAAAGTGTAAGGTCACCAAGGTGAACTAATTTTCCCTGTGAGGTGAAGGGACCGGTTGCATCCATCGCTTGGCTAATGATGGAGCCTTCCTGGCTTCAGCCAGGCAACAGAAGAAAGTCGGTCTTGATCTCCTCACTGACGGGATGGGGATGTGGACTGAACGTGTAGGCTGTCCTCCTGGCTGGTGTACTATGGTGCCCAGCCAGTCCTCATTAGTGGGGAAAGGCCAGATGGAGATAGCACCCAAGCGTGCGGCAGGGCCTTCACCCAGCCCACAGGAACGCCCCACCGTGGTTCATACAGATCCCAGCATTACCTTCCCCTCTTTAAAGCTCAGCTTCCCCAGGAGAAAGGGAATAATAATAGCTTCCATCTCATAAGCTTGTGATAATTAAATGAGATAACAACGCATGTACTGTGCTTAATAGACTCAACCTAAAAGCAAGCATTCAATACAAAGTAGCTATTTTTATTATTGTTTTAATCTTATTTTATTTTTTACTTCATTTTATTGATTGATTGATTGATTGATTGAGGCAAAGTTTCGCTCTTGTGGCCCCGGCTGGAATATAATGGCGCCATCTCTGCTCACTGCAACCTCCACCTCCCGGGTTCAAGCGATTCTCCTGCCTTAGCCTCCCGAATAGCTGGGATTACAGGCGCCTGCCATCACGCCTGGAGATTTTTTTTTTTTTTTTTTTTTTTTTTTTTTTTGTATTTTTAGTAAAGACGAGGTTTTCCCATATTGGCCAAGCTGGTCTTGAACTCCTGACCTCAGGTGATCTGCCCGCTTTGGCCTCCCAAAGTGCTGGGAAGGCATGAGCCACTGCACCAGGCCTGTTTTTATTTTCCAGTGAAAACCAGAAAACCTGCTAAACAAATTCTAAAAGATCTATAACGCTGTTACCATACTTTTTTTCTTTTTTTTTTTTTTTGAGACGGAGTCATGCTCTGTCACCCAGGCTGGAGTGTAGTGGCATGATCTCGGCTCACTGCAACCTCTGCTCCCAGGTTCAAATGATTCTCCTGCCTCAGCCTCCCAAGTAATTGGGACTACAGGTGCGCGCCACCACGCCCAGCTAATTTTAGTATTTTTATTAGAGATTGGGGGGGGAGTTTCACCATATTGACCAGGCTGATCTCGAACTCCTGACCTCGTGATCTGCCCCACCCTTCCGCCTCCCAGTGTACTGGGATTACAGGCGTGAGCCACCGCGCTGAGAATGAAACACTAGATAAATACTGTAATAGGAGAGAAACCATAACAAGGAAATATGTGCCCAGTATGCCCATATTCAGGTGACTTGAGTTTATTGGTATGTGCTGGAGGGACAGCGATCCTTGCTGTTCCTAGAAATAATGGGCTGGGTGGGCGAGGTGAGCTTCTTTCTTGAAAAAAGTAAATCACGAAGCTCAGAAGGCATTCCAGGAAGAGAAACAGGTAAGGACTTGTGTGGCAAACATTCAAATTTTTCTCCTTCTTCTTGAGGGAGTCCCTTCCAAAGTGATCAGTTCCACTTTTGGCGATCCCGAAAAGGCGTGGAGGAGGGCGGGGATTGAGTGCCACGCTGTAGAACCCTGCTGGACACAGAGCAGGTTGTTAGAAAGCGGCGGTTCTTTCTCTTATTAGGGCCCTGGGAAGAGAGAAAGCATGAGGAAGACAATACACTGTGGCCTGGGACAAGGCAGAAAGCGAAACTTTCCGTGCATGAAAAAAATTAATTTTCTCACTTGTCGCTCTCAAAACCTCAGGGCTAAAAATAATACAGTTTGAAATGAAATGAAGAACTAAAAGGCTGGAAGTAGGAGGGGAGGAAAATGATTTTTTTTTTTTTAGATGGAGTTTTGCTGTTTTCTCCCAAGCTGGAGTGCAATGGAGCGATCTCGGCTCACTGCAACCCCCGCCTCCCAGGTTCAGGTGATTCTCCTGCCTCAGCCTCCTGAATAGCTGGAATTACAGGCGCGCGCCACCACTCCCGGCTAATTTTTGTTGTAGTTTTAATAGAGACGGGGTTTCCCCATGTTGGCCAGGCTGGTCTCGAACTCCTTACCTCAGGTGATCCACCCGCCTCAGCCTCCCAAAGTGCTGGCACTTACAGACGTGAGCCACCGCGCCCGGCCTCTTATTTATTTATTTATTTTTCTTTTAAATTTCCTTGACAGGGCGGAACACTCTCATGTCTTTGCCGAAATAGCTCAGTTGGGAGAGCGTTAGACTGAAGATCTAAAGGTCCCTGGTTCGATCCCGGGTTTCGGCAGGAGTGTTTTTGTTGGCACAATCCCTTGGAATAGAGAGAACAGTAGCCCACTTCTTACAAGCCTCTCTGGAGACTCACCTCCCTCCCCAATCCACTTGCACGTTTGCAACTACACCGTACACACCGAGAGACGGCCGTTCTCCTTGTCTCTTAAGCGGGTACAATCTAATGAAACGATAGTATTTCGTGAGGTATTAAAAGGAGGCAAAGAACAAGCTTCTCAAGAAATCAGAAGTCAAAGTCATTATGAGGATGCAAAAAGCTTAAGCCTCTCAGAGGAATCAGAAGTCATTTTTCCCAGTTCCGTAATCACTCTATGTATACTATTGGATGTTAAATGGCAATACCGGGCAGATTTTTTATTGAGATGGCCAACACATGTGTTTACAGGCTAAACGTCTTGGGTTTGATACCCAGTGTAGTCGGTCCTCTGGGGTTGCACGTTTTCTTCATCGGTGACAGACGTGAGGACAGTGTTCAAAAGCATTAGTCTTTACCGCAAGAGACACAAGTCAGGGGCCCACCAGAGCGTTAAGAATCTGAAGGACTGTGTCTAGTTGGAGACGTAGAAATCTTGTGTCTTCACGTGTCTTCATTTGAAATATTTCTTGAATCTGTTTCCTCACTGTGCTTTTTATTAAAAGTGCCTGAAAACATTCCTCCGTGCCAAAAACTGCACAATTCTTGCCAAGAATACTGCTATTGTGACTCTGACAACAGGTGTGTAATGTGTTTATTGATCTGTTTTGAATATAAAATAAATACAATTTAAAAGAAAAAATATCCTAAGACAAAGCAATGTACAAAGGTTGGAAAAGGAAAGCTTGAGGTTGGAAGAGACAGTTTTTTGGCACTTTCCTCATCTTGCACTTTTCCTGGCGAAAACCCACTGACAAATTTTGGCTTTCCTCAAGGAGTGGGCAACCCAAGCGGGTTTTGCATAAAGTTCCTTTTGCTCAGCTTCGTCCAAACACATTTATATTAGAAACTAAAACACTACGCGCCCGAACAGGGACTTGAACCCTGGACCCTCAGATTAAAAGTCTGATGCTCTACCGACTGAGCTACCCGGGCTCCTAAAGGAACGGATTCATCTGGTCTACCCACAGTAAAATAGGCCACGTGGTCACATTCTTTCCCTCAGCGATTACAGTTCTGAATCTTTCTGCTGATTTCTCGAGAGGCCAACCTGCAAAATTGAGATTGAGCGGGAGCTCAGCAAAATCGAGTCTTCATTTCTCCTCTTCTCCATCACAGACGATAAAGACCCAAAAAAGTAACCGCCTGCCTGACCTGCCCAGAGCCCTAAAGGGAATTTCCCACGAGGAATCCCCCCAGATTTAAGAATACTGAGCGGGCCTCCGGGTGAACAGCGGGATTTCTAATTCCAATTTTGTTCTTTGAGGAGTCCTAGAGCTTCTTGTGGGAGAAGCAGTGATGAAAAATTAAGTTTCCAATAATCGTTCAGACATTTATTGACTGCAAACTGCGCTCTCGGAACTAAGCAAGCACTGGGGCCGCAAAGACCCAGTCTCGGCCCTCAGTGGGACTGGAAGACGCGCAAACCAGAAGCCCCCAGTCACTCGCGTTGCTGGTGGGAGGCCAGCCTTTGCGGACCCGGGAAAACTTGGTCGGCACCCGAAGTAAGAACCAAGTTATGATGCCTGAACCGAACTGTGGATAGCGACTGGCCCCTGAAGACTTGGAAAGAGAATTTCTAGCCGAGGGGGCAGTAAATGGAAAATAACGATGTTTACTAACATTGGGCACCTGACCATTTAGCTGAAGCTTCCACTGAAAGATTTTGATCAGGCAACTACAGGCTGGATTTTATCTTTTTAGGGAATCTGTTACCTTGGTAGCAGTGTCCCGGACGTACCTAGTTAGTCAATTCTATAATTCGCCCTGCTTCTTCATGACTTCTTTGCCATCCCTATCGGATCCCTTGAAAGAGAGAATTCTGCCCTTGAAAGAGAGAATTCAGCCGAGCGCGGTGGCTCACGCCTGTAATCCTAGCACTTTGGGAGGCTGAGGCTGGCGGATCAACTGAGGTAAGGAGTTCCAGACCAGCCTGGTCAACATGGTAAAACCCCGTCTCTACAAAAAATGCAAAAATTAGCCAGGTGTGGTGGCACACACCTGTAGTAGCAGCTACTCGGGAGGCTGAGGCAGGAGAATAGCCTGTATCCGGGAGGCGGAGGTTGCAGTGCGCCAAGATCCTGCCACTGCACTCCGGCCTGGGCAACGCAGCTAGAGTCCGTCTCAAAAAAAATCCCAGCACTTTGGGAGGCCGAGGCGGGTGGATCACGAGGTCAACAGATCGAGACTATCCTGGTCAACATGGTGAAACCCCGTCTCTACTAAAAATACAAAAAATTAGCTGGGCGTGGTGGCACGTGCCTGTAATCCCAGCTACTCGGGAGGCTGAGGCAGGAGAATTGCCTGAACCCAGGAGGCGGAGGTTGCGGTGAGCCGAGATCGCGCCATTGCACTCCAGCCTGGGTAACAAGATCGAAACTCCGTTTCAAAAAAAAAATAAAAATAAAGAGGGAGAGAGAGAATCCTGTGAGGTGGAGCCTCACGCCATTTTCGTTCTCCTTGGGGTTCAGATACAGTCCACTATGTGCGGGGAACGATAAGGTTCTGAATTTTAAGTAAGGAAATATATCAGGAGGAGAACAATGAACAGAGATTTAAAAAGAACCATATGGAAAGATGTTAAGAAAAAAAAAAGCGATGTGTCAAACGAAGTGTATGGCATAATACTTGTGAAGAAATTCGAGTTATTGTATGTGAGCGTATGTATACATATATCCTTTAATAACACATATATTTATATATATAATTATATATATACATATATAAAATTTTTATCAGGCAGCTGCAGGCTGGATTTTATCTTTTTAGGGAATATATATATATATTTGGTCACCTTGGCTGGAGTGCAATGGTGCGATCTCAGCTCTCTGCAACCCCCACCTCCCCGTTCAAGCGATTCTCCTGCTTCAGCCTCCTGAGTAGCTGGGATTACAGGCACAAGCCGCCACGCCCAGCTTTTATTTATTTATTTATTTATTTATTTATTTTAGTAGAGATGGCGTTTAGCCATATTGGCCAGGCTGGTCTGAAACTCCTGACCTCATGTGATCTGCCTGCCTCAGCCTCCCAAAGTGCTGGGATTACAGGTGTGAGCCACCACCCCCAGCCTCATTATTTTTTTTAATGTACATCGGTATCCTTGGGTTTATTTATTTACTTATTTATTTTTGCATGTATGTATTTTTTTTAACTTTCATTTTAAGCCCAGGGGTACAAGTGCAGGTTTGTTACATTGGTAAACATGTGTTATGGGGGTTTGTTGGTTGTACAGATTATTTCATCACCCAGGTATTAAGCCTAGTCCCCATTAGTTATTTTTTCTGGCTGTCTCCCTCCTCTCATTCTCCACCCTTCCATGGCCCTGCATCATTGGATTTAAAAAGCAAGCACTTAATGCTTTTCCTCTCCTGTGGAAAATAGTAAATAAATAAATAAACAAGCGTGTATTACTTTTGTAATAAAACAAATGAAAAAATATGATTCGTTATTAATAAAATATTCCATGCTTCTGGGATGGCATAGGTGACCCTTCAGATCAAAGCTTTCTTTGAAGCTTTTCTATAAAGAGCCAGCAGAGAAAGGTTAAATCACACACTTCCTCCTCTGGGGGACTCCCTCCATGCCTCATTATGTTGGAGGGGAGTTGTTGGTATTGAAAAAAATCACAAATGTGATAGGTATGGTTTTCACAAATGGAGATGTGGATCCCTAGGCATCAGATGGCAAGTCTCGGCTCAAGGAAGAAAACTAAAACCAGACCCCTGCCTGTGCCTCATGAGGTCTGTGCCTCCTGAGGTCAATCCCAGGGGTTGTGATCCTTTGACCTGTTTCTCTCCAAACCTCCCCCTCCTCCTCCTCCTCCTCCTCCTCCTCCTCCTCCTCCTCCTCCTCCTTCTGAAGAGTCTCACTGTGACCCAGTGTCGCCCAGGCTGGAGTGCAGTGGCATGATCTCAGCTCACTGCAACCTCCGCCTTCTGCCTCCACCTCAAGCGATTCTCCTACCTCAGCCTCCCAAGTAGCTCGGATTATAGGTGCACGCCATGCCCGGCTAATTTTTGTATTTTTAGTAGAGATGGGGTTTTACCATGCTGGCCAGGCTGGTCTCAAACTCCTGACCTCGCGATCCGCTCGCCTCGGACTCCCAAAGTGCTGGGATTACAGGCATGGGCTACCGTACCTGGCGAACCTCCACTTCTTAAAACAGTGCCAGATACACGATGGTTACCGAGTACAGCTTTGAATGAATAAGAACATGAAGATGCGTTTCCTGTTCTAGGACAGACCAGCTTGATAGGCACCAAACACAGACCAAGTCTCAAACTCTTAGCTGTATCAAGTGTTAATAGTGTGGCAATGGACTGCTTAACACAGAGAAGTATGCTGGGCGCGGTGGCTCACACCTGTAATCCTGGCACTTTGGGAGGCTGAGGCGGGCGAATCCCTTGAGGTCACGAGTTCGAGACAAGCCTGACCATCATGGCGACATCCCCTCTCTACAAAAAAAAAAAAAAAAAAAAAAAAAAAAAACAGAAAAATTAGCCGAGTATGGCGGCGCGCGCCCGTAATCCCAGCTACTTGGGAGGCTGAGACAGGAGAATCGCTGTAATCCGGGAGGCGGAGGTTTCAGTGAGCTGAGATCGTACTATTGCACTCCAGACTGGAAACAGCGAGACTCCACCTTAAAAAAAAAAAAAAAGAAAAGAAAAAATTAGCCGGGCACGGTGGCGCGTGCCTATGGTCCCAGGTACTTGGGAGGCTGAGACAGGAGAATCGCTTGAACCCGGGAGGTGGAGGTTGCAGTGAGTCGAGAGCGCGACACTGCACTTCAGCCTGGGTGGCAGAGCAAGACTCTGTCTCAAAACAAACAACAACAACATAGGGAGCTGTTTGTATTTCATTTAGCGCTCCCTAGTGTTTTTTGTCTGTTATTTTTGTGTTTTGAAGGTTCTGGCTGATCTTCACAGACAGGATTCAGTAGCTGCCTCAGAGATCCCTGCTTGATCTTTCAGACAGGGTTAGGAGCTGGGCTCTGAGCCTGTCCTTGTTGCTGCTGTGATTACAGGCGTGAACCAGCGCGCCTGGCGAACCTCCGCTGCTTAAACCACAGTGCCAGGTACACAGTGGTTACCGAGTACAGCTTTGAATGAATAAGAACATGAAGATGCGTTTCCTGTTCTAGGACAGACCAGCTTGATAGGCACCAAACACAGACCAAGTCTCAAACTCTTAGCTGTATCAAGGGTTAATAGTGTGGCAATGGACTGCTTAACACAGGGAAGTAGGCCGGGCGCGGTGGCAAGTCGCCCTAAGCACCTGTTTAATGAATCTGTTTTTCCTCCTAGAGTGTTTCTGCTGTGAGGACACGAACTCTCCGTATAGCTGCGATCCCTGGGTCAGTGCCTCACTGAAAGCTCTCATAAATTGTCCCTGAATGAAAGAATGCAGAGTTGAATAAGGGTGATTGGTCAGGAAAGGCTTTTAGTGAATGGGGGTTCAGAATTAATCCTTGCAAGTTCTAGTTTGGTAGGGAGAGAGGAATAACATTCGGTCAAGAATGGTTTTCATAATCAAATGGAGTACATTTGTCCTGAAAAAGTTCTATGCTATTCTGTTGGGCTGTCTTGTTTTATTTTCTCTATCGTGCATATTGCTATCTCGAATTCTCCAATTTGTCCACTTGTTTTTATTTATTTATTAATTATTATTTATAGAGACAGGGTCTCACTTTCTTGCCCAAGCTGGTTTCAACCCCCTGGCTTCAAGCTGTAAATCCTCCTGCCTTGGCCTCCCAAAGCGCTGGGATCGCAGGCGTGAGCCGCCGCACCCGGCCAGTGTGCTTGTTTTTAAACCGTCTCTTTCTTCTGCCGCTTTGTCATGTAATTGCCACTGGGCAGTGATCCTGATGGTAAGGATCTTGTATTTTTCGTTGTTTTGCTTTAAAAAAAATCTGCATGGCCACAACCCGTGTTTAGAACAGTAACTTGGCACATAATACGATCGTAAGAAATAACTGTTGACTCAGAGTGAACTTTTTGCAGCACAAGATGCCCCTTGCTCTGTGCTCCCTCACTCCCATGTAGCTGAATCCAGACGCTTTCTTTCTGCTTTTCAAACCATAAACTCTGAAGCTGTCGCTATATTTAAGGTGTCTGGCAAAATAATGCTAACTATAATTATTGTTATCCGGACGCCTAACATTACAAAATGGATTGCCGAGAATTGGGAAAAAAGGTTTTTGCTTGGAAAGGTAATCACTCTTTACTAGAAGTGGGGTTCAAACCCACTCAGATATGAATCCATCGGATCTTAAGTCTGACACCGTAACCACTCGGCCATTCTGGTAACTAAGAGAACAATGGCTCATTTTAAGGCAACTCGGGTAACACGGCGACTAAAGTTTCAGAACAATTAAAAATTACTTTTATTCCTGATACAAAAGTGTAATATGGGGGAAAATCTTGGTAACTTTGATCATATTTCGCTAATTTCTTTACTTTGTCATCAGAAACTGGGGCCACATAAAAGTGAAGGAGAAAAGACTCGATTGAAGAGCGGGATTCCTAGCACCTTCAAGTGAAGGGACATAACCAGGAACTGCAATTAGCTGCAATTCACATCACGCTGGAAATTTTAAATGGTAGATATACTTCTTTTCATCTATTTTATCCATTCTCTCCGCCTAACTTTCCATTTGCCTGCTTTCAACAAAAAGCGACTCTGGTGGGACTCGAACCCACAACCTTTGAATTCCTCCAACTATCTAGAAGTCCAATGCGCTATCCATTGCGCCACAGAGCCAGACGTACGCAACCTCTCTGTGCTGAACACATCAGGGGAGGCACTTTCTTTCCAAGACTGTGGAATCTTGTTAGCTAAGGATGAGCGCGGGTAAGAATTGCGCTGGAAAGTTTGTATTCATTGTGAAAGTTTCTGTGTGCACGATCGCTGAGCAGTAAATATTTCAGTCCACGTTGTTAACATGTCTTTATGCAGAATTACTAAATTCAGGCACACCACCTTTACACGTGGTTCCATAGTGTAGCGGTTATCACGTCTGCTTTACACGCAGAAGGTCCTGGGTTCGAGCCCCAGTGGAACCACGGCGTGAACTGCCGTTTTTCTTTCCTCGCTTTAAAAGGTTTAGTGTTAACATTTTGCGAACCCGATCTTGGGTTTTGCTTTCAGGAAGCCGGAGACGCGGACGTTTCGGCAATGTGTCTGCGCGGTCGTGCTCCTCTGAACACCGGAAAATGAGGAATCCTTTTGAAAATGTTTCTTTGTGCATAGTTGCCGAATGTCAAATCTACATAATCATCCCAGGATGCTAAAATATCTTTTGAAACAATTATAGAATCCTGGAGGAGGTCCTTTTGTCCTGTGAGGTTCCATAGTGTAGCGGTTATCACGTCTGCTTTACACGCAGAAGGTCCTGGGTTCGAGCCCCAGTGGAACCATGGGGAAGTACTTTCTGTTTTGTTAACCAGGTATTGGGTTTTGCACCAGAAGGTTGGAGACGCACCGGTGTCTCACGGTTTTCTACGGCTTGCTCCCTTCTTGCTGCACTAGCCCTGTTCATCTTGGCGCCCGCTGCGGAGTCGGTCTCCGAGGCTGCCGCGGTGTGGCGCCTCCCTGGAGGTGCAGACGGCTCCGCCTCTTGGAGGCATCGCACGCCCTTGCGCCTGCGCCTTTCCACTGCCTGGCCAGCCGGCTTCTGGGTGCCTGGGTGTTGCTACTTGGCTCAGCTGCCTTCTCCTAAGCTTTGCTTGGACCATCTCTTAAAGTTGCTACCATCTCTTAAATTTGCTTGGACCATCTCTTCAAAGTCCTACCACCGGAAGGGCGCCCCCTCTTTGCTGATTAACTTCAAGTCCACTGCCTTGAAGTTTACTTCATTTAAATTAAAAATACTTTTTGAAAAATTAATTTCATCACAGAATTCAGAATCCTCCACGTACTTCGCAGTGACGTTTTTGTCCCAACTTTCAATTGTTAGCGGTTTCTTTTGTGACCCTTCAGAAATAGTCTACGCACTCACCAGTATACATGTACATTTACTTTATAAGCCACTTCACTCGTTTTGTAGAAAGGTAGCACACATAGGTATCGCTCCCATATCCTCAACAATATTCTGAAAGTCTTCCCATTTCGTTCATACATCTTCTCTCATCCTTTTACTTCCTGTGTTTGGATATATCACAATTCTTTAGTCTATGCCTTTTGATAAACACTTAAATTGTATCTAGCCTTAGGGACAACGCTGAGTGGATTTCCTTGTTCATTGGTTTTAGAAAGGGCAATATGGAGAATAATCACAGCAAAACCTTGAACAGGCACTTACATGGGTAACTAACTTAATGTTCACAAGGACTCGATTTACCCCGTTTTACAGATGAAGAAGAGGAAGCAGGGTGAGATTAAGAAATGGCCCAGTTACACCCCTGGTCAGGGACAGACCATAGTACCAACCCAAGCAAGAAGAATATTGCCTTTTTGTCTTAGAAATTTAATTGTTGGCTGGGCATGGTGGCTCACACCTGTAATCCCAGCACTTTGGGAGGCTGAGGTGGGAGGACGGCTTGAGCCCAGGAGTTTGAAACCAGCCAGGTCAAAAAAGTGAGACACCCTCTCCAAGACCGTCCCACCAACTTCCCTGATCATCCCCACCAACCCCCACACGGCTCTTTTCAGAACAGCTTGGATCAAATTACACTCACACCAATATGAAAGCCCTTGTTCTTCCTGTCTCTCTCAAATGAAAATAACTGAATTTTGAGTCTTTGCTGAAAATGGTTTATTTTGTGTTTTTTATTGTTTTATTGTGAGTTAGGTTGAATGTTTTTCATGTGCGTAAATGCTTCCTTCCTTCCTGTTTATCTCTTTTCTTCAATTTTCTTTTTTTTTCTAGTCTAAGGTATTTTGTTAGCAATTTTCTTTTCTTTTCTTTTGCTTTTTTTCGAGGCAGAGTGTTGCTCTGTCGCGCAGGCTGGAGTGCAGTGGCGTGATCTTGGCTTACTGCAACCTCTGCCTCCCGGGTTCAGGCAGTTCTCCTGCCTCAGCCTCTGGAGTAGCTGGGACTACAGGCATACATCACCATGCAGGGCTGATTTCTGTATTTTTAGTAGAGATGGGGTTTCATCATATTGGTCAGGCTGGTCTCGAAGTCCTGACCTCAGGTGATCCACTCACTTCAGCTTCCCAAATTACTGGGATTACAGGCATTTTTCTAATATATATATTCTGTTAATTTATTTTTAAATTTTTTTGGGGCTCTTTGTAAATTCAGATTTAGGATATATTTTGCAAATGTATCTAGACTTGCCATTTGTCTTTTAACTATATTTTTGATATTCTGTGGGATGCAGAAATTAAACATTTTTATGAAGTCAATTTCATCTTTTTCGGTGGGGAGTGCAGGAGAGGGGCTTTTAACATTTCCTACCTAGAAAATACTTCCACACTTTGAGATTATATTTCAAAAATGATGCTATATTTTCTCCTGATGGTTGCATAAACATTTTCTAATGTTTCGACCTTTTGTCAGAGGCCTTGGAAGGAGAGTGACTCCATCTGGAATAAGGGCTGGGTAAAATAGAGCTGAGACCTACTGGGCTGCATTCCCAGGAGGTTGAGGCATTCTAAGTGACGGGATGAGACAGGAGGTTGGCGCAAGATACAGGTCATAACGACCTTTGTGTTAAAACAGGTTGTGATAAAGAAGCAGGCTGAAACCCACCAAAACCAGGATGGCAAGGAGAGTGACCTCTGGTGTCCTCACTGCTCATTATACGCTAATTTTCCTGCATTAACATGTTAATAGACACTCCCATGAGCGCCAGGACAGCTGCCATGGCAATGTCAGGAAGTTATTCTATATGGTCTAAAAAGATGAGGAATCCTCAGTGTAAGGGTTATTGCCGAGTTTAAAATGAGGAAACTGAGGCCAGTATAAGAAAATTAAATGCCAATTTATTCAGCTCTCGGGCGAAGTTCTCTGGTCCGGGGAAAGGGGGCCAGAGAAGTCGTGCTGATTTCCTGAGGCCGGGGGCGGCGGGGGGCGGGGGGAGGTTCATGGCTGTGAGGAACAAGCAACAGCTGGGTGCTCTGATTGGCTTCAGGGGAGCGGGATTGGGATGGGGCCGGCCACCACTGGTTGGCGGGTTGTTAGGCGGGTTTTCCGGTGCGAAAGCTGGCCAGGGTTGCATCAGCCGGAGCCTTCCAGGGGAGCCATGCGGCAGAGCTAGGTGCCGAGTGCAGAGCTTGGTGCCGGGTGCAGAGTCACGTGCTGAGTGCAGAGGTGGGTGTGTCCGGCCTCCTGGCGAGGCAACCAGCCTCACACTCAGTTCTGGGAATTGCCCCCCACTTTCCCAGAAAACTCATGAATAATCTGTCCCTCATTTAGCATATAATCAGGAAATGAGCATAAAAGTGGACAGCCAGCAGCTGCTCTACCTATGGAGTAGCCATTCTTTATTCCTTTTCTTTTTTCTTTTTTTTTTTTTTTTTGGAGATGGAGTCTCACGTTGTTGCCCAGGCTGGAGTGCGGTGGTGCAGTCTCAACCCACTGCAACCTCCGCCTCCTGAGTTCAAGGGATTCTCCTGTTTCAGCCTCCCCAGCAGCTGGGACTACAGGTGTGCCACCACGCTGGGCTAATTTTTGTATTTTCTTTTCTTTCTTTTTTTTTTTTTTGAAACAGTCTCCTCTGACGCCCAGGCTGGAGTGTAGTGGTGTGATCTCAGCTCACTGCAACTTCCGCCTCCTGGGTTCAAGCATTTCTCCTGCCTCAGCTTCCCAAGTAACTGGGATTACAGGTGTCTACCACCACGCCTGGCTGATTTTTGTATTTTTAGTAGAGACAGGGGATTCACCATATTGACCAGGCTGGTCTTAAACTGCTGACCTTGTGATCTGCCTGCCTTGGCCTCCCAAAGTGCTGGGATTACAGGTGTGAGTCACCGTGCCTGGATTAATTTTTGTATTTTTAATAGTGACGGGTTTCGCCATGTTGGCCAGGCTGGTCTCAAACTTCTTGACCTCAGGTAATCCACCCACCTCAGCCTCCCAAAGTGCTGGGATTACAGGTGTGAGCCACCACACCTGGCCTATTCCTTTGCTTTCTTAATAAACTTGCTTTCACTTTATGGACTCGCTCTGAATTTTTTCTTGTGCAAGATCCATGAACCCTCTCTTGGGGTCTGGATGGGGACCCCTTTCTGGTAACACTTTGATCCATATGAAATTTCTGTAACTGGCATGAGATAGGAAAGATGGACTTCTTTAAAGGGATTTTATAAAGCACTCTGGAGAATCTAGTTGTGTATGTATAAATCCGTCACCCCGGTAAAATCACAACAATTCCAGAAAATAAGCTGATCCTGCCTGTAACTTTCCAGAAGTTCTGCTGACCTTGGCTTTCCTGCATATATTCCTTGAATTCATCAAACTCCCTTTTGCTTTCCTGCGTTCCTTAGGTTGGGTTAGTCCCCGTTTCACAAAGAGCAGTTTTGGGCAGTGTGGTGTAGACTTCAGAGATTCAACACAGGCAACCCCAGAGTCAAAAAATTGAGGTTCAGTGTTGTCTCCTCTTGGTTGTGTGACCTTGGCACAGTACATACCAGCCCGCACTGTGTGACCTTGGCACGGTACATACCAGCCCGCGCTGTGTGACCTTGACACAGTACATACCAGCCTGTGCTGTGTGACCTTGGCCCAGTATATACCAGACTGCTTTGTGTGACCTTGGGCTAGTTACTTAACTGCTGTGGGCGAGGTTCCTCCTCTAAAATGGGGACAGTAGCTCACATGATTCTTGAGAAGATTTAGAGAATTACTGTGTGTATATATTTTAGATGATCTGTGCATAGTAAGCACAGAATCAGCGTCATCTACTGTTACTGTATTTATTGGCAGGTAAGTCTGGTTCAATTTGCATAGAATAATAAGGGCTTTTCCCTGGGGACATTTCTAGAAAATGCTAAGTGCTGAGCATATTAAAGCAGTTTGCTCCTTGGCTTGTAAATCGTTGTCTTCTGTCTATATCACTTCGCATCATCTTCCCTTTATGGGCATCCTGGTGTCTAAATTCCCTTTTTTTGTAAGTATTAAAATGCGCACTCTGAATGAAGAGACCCCCGGCCAAACAGGCTTTGTGTGGGCAACATGGCCCTTTATTCACCCAGGTGTGGGCGGGCTGAGTCCAAAAAGAGAGTCAGCGGAGGGTGGTGGGATAGGAGTTGGTTTTGTAGGTTTGGGTTTGGCAGTGGAAAGTTACAGAAGTTACAGTTTAGGGTGGTTCTTGCAAGCTGGGAGGGGGTCGTAGGGTCTGGAGTCATGAGACTGACAGAGGTCTTTTACAAAGTCCACTTGCCTTACCAATTGAAGTGGGAATAAGGAGCAATAGGAGAATGTCTCACTTTACTTAGGTGCCGCAGGGGTTGATCATTTTTCCCCTTTTCATGGTGTTCCAGTTACTTCAGATTTTCTAATTCTGGGAGGCCATCCAGAGGTGTACGTGCAGGTCAATAGGTCCCCAAGGCTCCATTTAGTGTATGGCCTATAGTGCAGCCAGTTCAAAGAAGCTTGTAGTAAGGACACCAAATAGATTGGATCAGGGCCTATCCCAGTGACCACACTTTACCTTTACCTTCACGTTACCTTTGCTTTAACATTAGCTCTGGAAAGCTCCTGTCTCCAAATAAAGTTATGTTCTAAGGTATTGGGGGTTGGGAATTAAACATATGAATTTTGGGGGACACAATTTAACCCATAGCCCAAGTTGTTAAAACAGAACATACAATTTTCCCTCAAACATGGGCTCTTTCTGTATTTCCCTTCTTGGTGAATGATAGCACCATCTACCCAGTACCCCAGCCAGACACTAAGCGGTTACCATGTTTTTTCTCCCGCCATGCAGATGGTCACTGGAGCCTGCAGATGCTTTTGTCTGCCACTGAAACCGCCTTTGCAAAATTATAACTGAGACAGTGAAAGAGGTTCAACTTAAACAACTCCATCTTGCCTCTAACCTCCAAGCTGTCCCTAGTTCATTTCTGGGCGCAGCCTGAAAAATCTTTGGGAGGAACTTAGTTTATAGTTTGAAAAAAGACAAGTAACAGCCCTTTCCCAGAACAAAGTCCCTTCTTGCCTGGGGACTAGACTACTAACATTAGCCACAAGATTAGAAATTAGGGTTTAGGCTGGGTGTGGTGGCTCAAGCCTATAATCCCAACCCTTTGGGAAGCCCAGGTGGGAGGATCACAAGGTCAGGAGTTTGAAACCAGTCTGGCCAGCAAGGTGAAACCCCACCTACTAAAAATACAAAAATTACTTGGGCATAGTGGCATGCCTGTAGTCCCAGCTACTCGGGAGGCTGAGGCAGGAGAATCACTTGAACTTGGACGTGGAGGTTGCAGTGAGCCGAGATTGTGCCACTGCACTCCAGCCTGCGCGACAGAGTGAGACTCCATCTCTAAATAAATAAATAAATGATTTAGGAGTCAAGTAGCTGGAGGCTGCAAGATTCCGACCCTCCCTACACTGCTCCTAAGATCAGTGCTGGAGATGTTTTGCAGACTCTACCCTTGATGAATTGAGAAACTGGCCCAGCTGATCTTGTAACACTCTGGTCTCCCGTGTAGCCGGCTTTGCGTTAATGACTCTTTCTCTATTGCTATTCCCCTGTCTTGAGAAATCGGCTCTGTCTAGGCAGTGGGTAAGGTGAACGCATTGGGCAGTCACATATCCACTTCTCCACTTTGCTGTTAATTCAGGTTTCTTTCATCTCTGTTGGGAATACCAAGGCTGTCCCTGTCTCCAGTCTTGCACACTCCAGTAATGCTTCACACAGCAGCCAGAGTGACATCTCTAAAGTGTAAATGTCATGTCCCACCTCCTCACGCATGAGAGCCCTCTGCGATTTCATCACCCTCTCCAGCCTGTCTTTTGCTTCATTTCCTCCCTTCCCTGGTGCCCCAGCCCTTGGTGTCTTTCTGGTGTCTTCTGCCCTACCCTCATTATTATCTTTAAATCCGGCAGGAGGCGGCAGATCACGAGGTCAGGAGATAGAGACCATCCTGGCTAACATGGTGAAAACCTGTCTCTACTAAAAATACAAAAAATTAGCAGGGCTTGGTGACGTGCTCCTGTAATCCCAGCTACTTGGGATCCTGAGGCAGGAGAATTGCTTGAACCTGGGAGGTAGAGGCTGCAGTGAGCCGAGATAGCGCCACTGCCCTCCAGCCTCAGCAACAGAAGAAGACTCCGTCTCAAAATAAAACAAAACAAAACCTAATTGCTCCATGTTCTCAACAGTTTGGGTATAATTTCTTCTGCAGTGCTTTCTTGACTTCAGCTGTAGCCTCAGTGCAGCTGCTCACCCCTTCCTTCCAGGCCCATTCAGTTTTGTGGTGTGAAGGCAAGGCAAATGAAGTCAGTGCACCTCGCTATTTACTATTTATATTATTTTAGAGATAGGGTCTTGCTCTGCTACCCAGGCAGAGTGATGCAATCATGGCCCACTGCAGACTCAAACTCCTGGGCTCAAGCCATCCTCCTGCCTTAGCTTCCTGAGCAGTTAGGACTACAGGGGCACATTCCTTACCCCCGGTTAATTTTTAAATTTTTTTTTTTTTTTGAGATGGAGTCTTGCTGTTTTGACCAGGCTGGAGTGAAGTGGTGTGATCTCAGCTCACTGCAACCTCTGTCTCCCAGGTTCAAGCAATTCTCATGCCTCAGCCTCCTGAGTAGCTGGGATTACAGGCACGAGCCACCATGCCTGGCTAAATTTTGTATTTTTAGGAGAGGCGGGGTTTCACTATGTTGGCCAGGCTGGTCTTGAACTCCCTACCTCAGGTGATCCGCCTGCCTCCCAAAGTGCTGGGATTACAGACCTGAGCCACTGCACCTGGCCTAACTTTAAAAAAAATTTTTACAGAGACAGGGTCTCGCTATGTTGCCCACCGTCGTCTCAAACTTCTGGGCTCAGGCAGTCCTCCTGCCTCAACTTCTCAAAGTGCTGGGATTACAGCCAGGAGCCACCACATTTGCTTCGTTATTTATTTTTACATATTTCCTTCTCCTACTCTCAGGCATTCTTAAAAAAAAATGTTGTCGGCCGGGCGCGGTGGCTCAAGCCTGTAATCCCAGCACTTTGGGAGGCCGAGGCGGGTGGATCACGAGGTCAACAGATCGAGACCATCCTGGTCAACATGGTGAAACCCCGTCTCTACTAAAAATACAAAAAAAATTATCTGGGCATGGTGGCGCATGCCTGTAATCCCAGCTACTCAGGAGGCTGAGGCAGGAGAATTGCCTGAACCCAGGAGGTGGAGGTTGCGGTGAGCTGAGATGGCGCCATTGCACTCCAGCCTGGGTAACAAGAGCGAAACTCCCTCTCAAAAAAAAAAAAAAATGTTGTCACAATAGAAGAGACAGCTTGGGCTCAACTTCGAATGTGGTAGAGCAGGATTGGGGTGGGGTGGGGTCAATGGATGGTTACTAACAGGAGACATCAAGGGCAAAGGGATTTTGGCTACCCTGAATTCACAGGATTCTTGCTGAGAGTGGACCACGGTGATCAGATATCAAGGGTTGGAGGGATTTTTGATACATCGTTAGCAGGATACTTAATAAAATTAGACTATCTGTAGGCTGAGGCTGGGACTGAGGCCAAAGTTTAGGCCTAGTGGAGAGGAGGGCTCAGAGAAGCCTGACTGCAGTTTTGTCAAGGACAGAATTTGTCAGTATCCAGCCTGTTCCCAGTCTGTTTTTTTTTTTTTTTTGAGATGGAGTTTCGCTCTCTTTGCCCAGGCTGGAGTGCAATGGTACAATCTTGGCTCACCGCACCTTCGCTTCCCCAGTTCAAGAGATTCTCTGGCCTCAACCTCCCAAGTAGCTGAGATTACAGGCATGCACCACCACACCCAGATGATTTTTTTTGTATTTTTAGTAGAGATGGGGTTTCTCCATGTTGGTCAGGCTGGTCTTGAACTCCTGACCTCAGGTGATCCACCCACCTTGGCCTCCCAAAGTGCTGGGATTACAGGAGTGAGCCACTGTGCCCAGCCTGGTTCTCAATCTGTAACTGGCACATGGTTCATGCATATAAAATTAAATGTGTTTCTGAGAAAAAGACCTTCTTAATATTTAAAAATTTGGTCTTCTGGTGAAGTAAATTTAATTTAGCCTCTTTTGTAATTGACTTTTTTTTTGAGACAGAGTCTCACTCTGTCGCCCAGGCTGGAGTGCAATGGCATGCTCTTGGCTCACCGCAACCTCCGCCTCCTGGGTTCAAGCAATTCTCATGCCTCAGCCTCCCAAGTAGCTGGCATTACAGGTGTGTGCCACCACGCCTGGCTAATTTTTGTATTTTTAAGTAGAGACAGGGTTTCACCATATTGGTCAGGCTACTCTTGAACCCCTGACCTCGTGATCTGCCTGCCTCAGTCTCCCAAAGTGCTGGGATTACAGGCGTGAGCCACTGCACCCAGCTGTAATTGATTTTTATCCTTCAAAGAAAAACAGATCAGCCTTTCCTGAAGTTTGTCTTTGAAGATTTTCCTTCTTTTTTTTTTTGGTTTGAGACAGAGAATTGTTGTTCTGTTGCCCAGGCTGGAATGCAGTGGCACAATCTTGGCTCACTGCAACCTCCACCTCTTGGGTTCAAGCAATTCTTCTTCCTCAGCCTCCTGAGTAGCTGGACTTACAGGTGCACACCACCATGCCCAGCTAATTTTTTCTGTTTTTAGTGGTGACGGGGTTTCACTGTGTTAGCCAGGATGGTCTCGATCTCCTGATATCATGATCTGCCAGCCTCGGCCTCCCAAAGTGCTGGGATTGCAGGTGAGAGCCACTTCGCCTGGTGGTCTTTGAAGATTTTCAAACACAGCACACACTTTGCAAGGGAATGTCTGAAAATGAATAGCTCCCTCTAGTGGTGAGAAAACATCATTACCAAAACATTTTATTCTGTAGACAGTGCTTCTGATAAAATCCAGAGAAGGTTCTCTAGAAATTCATCTTCCCAATGTGAGAGATGTCGAACAATTTAGCAGAAATTTAAATGACCCTGTATTAGAATATGCAAGTTAAACTTTTTTTTTTAAATCAAGCAACAATTGCTTGATAACAATTGCAATTTTATCAATTCTCATTACCTTGAGGAAGAAACACTTTTTATGTTGTTTGTTTTTTGTTTTTGTTTTTTAGAGGGAGTCTTGCTCTTTCGCCAGGCTGGTGTGCAGTGCTGCGCTGTCTCGGCTCACTGCAACCTCTGATTTCCGTGTTCAAGCAATTCTCCTGCCTCAGCCTCCTAGGTAGCTGGGACTACAGGCATGTGCCACCACACCTGGCTAATTTTTGTATTTTTAGTAGGGATGAACATGTTGGCCAGGATGGTCTCTATCTTCTCACTTCGTGATCTGCCCTCCTGGGCCTCTCAAAGTGCTGGGATTACAGGCGTGAGCCACTGCACCTGGCTGAGGAACACGTTTTTTATGGGAAGTAGATTTTTATGTATACTACTTATTTCTAAAGTACCATAGTCTTAGGCGGGTGCAGTGGCTCATGCCTGTAATCCCAGCGCTTTGGGAGGCTGAGGCAGGCAGATCACCTGTAGTTAGGAGTTGAGAACAGCCTGGCCAACATGGCAAAACCCTGTCTCTACTAAAAATACAAAAATTAGCTGTGTGTGGTGGTGGGTGCCTGTATTCCCAACTACTCAAGAGGCTGAGATGGGAGAATCGCTTCAACCTGGGAGGTGGAGGTTGCAGTGAGCCGATATCCGCCATTGCACTCCAGCCTGGGCAACAGTCTCAAAGAAAAAAAAACAAAAACAAAACTACCATAGTCTTAGGAAACACAGAGTGTGTGTGTGTGTGTGTGTGTGTGTGTGTGTGTGTGTGTGTCTTGGGATAGTGCCAAAGTAAAAAGTGTACATATGTGTGCTTATATTTTAGAATTAAATATATATTAAATATTTTTCTTATATTAAGTAGTATATATGTAAACATACATACACAGGACACGTATGTTATATAACACATATTAGATATATATATTACACATATTAGACATATATATGTGTGTGTCTAATATGTGTATGAGATGGAATAGTCATTTGTGGAATCTCAATTCATTATTTGTCTCTGAAAAGTAAAGCCTAAATGTTAAAATAAACTCAGCAAACAGTATGAGAAAAGTAAGTTTAATTTTTATGAAAAGCATGACTATTTTTTTGAGATGAGGTCTCACTGTATTGCCCAGGCTGGTTTCAAACTCCTGGGTGATCGGCCCGCCTCAGCTTCCCAAAGCGCTGGGATTACAGGCGTGAGCCACCGTGTTCATTCTGAAAGGCATGACTTTTTAAGAATAAGAATCATTCACAAGAAAGAAAATATTTGCTGCTGTTGATAATATAAGGAACATATTGGATATAGCTGAATGTGTTTTTGTACTGTGCTACAAAAGCAAGTTTGAATGGCACCTGGAGTTTTTTTCAGTGGGTAATTAGATACAAAATTCAAGAAGGATGTCAGATGTGTAATGAATAGTTTAATTTTAGGCAGAAATAAAGCAGTCAAAAATAAGCAAATGTAGATTTTTTCTTTCTTTTTCATCCTTTTTTTTTCTGAGATGGAGTCTCACTTTGTCACCCAGGCTGGGGTGCAGTGGGGCGATCGTTGGCTCACTGCAAACTCTGCCTCCTGGGCTTAAGCGATTCTCATGCCTCAGCCTCCTGAGTAGTTGAGACTACCGGCGCCTGCCACCACGCTAATTTTTGTATTTTTAGTAGCGATGGGGTTTCACATGTTGGCCAGGTTAGTATTGAACTGTTGACTTCAAGTGATCCACCCGCCTGGGCCTCCCAAAGTGCTGGAATTACAGGTGCGAGCCATTGTGCCCAGTCCTGGAAATACAGATTCTTAAAAGGTATTTTTTGGCCAGGTGTGGTGGTTCATGCCTGTAGTCCCAGCACTTTGGGAGGCGGCTCGCTTCAGACTAGCCTGGGCAATGTGGTGAAACACCATCTTTACAAAAACATACCAAAATTAGCTGTGGTGATAGTATGCTTGTAGTCCCAGCTACTTGGGAGACTGAGGTGGGAGGATTGCAGCGAGCTGTGATTGTGCCACTGTACTCCAGCCTGGGTGACAGAGCAAGACCCTGCCTCAGATTAATAATATAATAATAATAAAATAAAAAATAAAGATATACTCTAACTTTAGTAAGGCACCCGTGTGTCCAGGATCATACATTAGCAAGCGCGAACTTTGTCAGCAGTGTCTGCCTTGCTTTCACTAGGCCACTGTGCTAGAGCATTCCATGCTCTAATTGGGTCCCTCAGGCTACCTTTGACCCTCTGGGCTTAGATTTGTTTCTCTCAGGACCATCCACTGAAGCTTTTGTGTTCTACATCTCCTTTACTCTGGATGACTCCTGGGGCCTTCCATAAGTCACCTAGACCATGTTAAATTAACCCCTTGAGAGGCGTTACCCAAAACAGACTTAGACATGCCCCCACCTCTCAAACTTCATCATTGCGGCCACCATGTTTGCTCAGGTTGCTATGACTTTCTGGAACTATATGATTTGTGAAGCTGTGGCATTGTATGTAGCATGGCCTCTGTGAATTGTGTGTAATTTAATAAATCTTTCAAGAGCAGGAATTTCAGGCCAGCACTACCCAAGACACAGTGGGCAGTGTTACGCCTGGTTGGGACAGGCCATGCTTTAAGGCGAGTTTTCCTTGCTTGTGTTTCCTCCTCAGTCACACTGTGCAAAAGGCTCTTTATTTCCCTTACGTGGTTCCAGCCACAGGTACATCAGGGATCGCCTGGGAGGGAAGACTGGGATGTTACAGGTCAATCAACATTTGCAGTCTAAATTTTAGTTTGTTACCAATTTCAACTCTTTGCTTCACAAATAACTAGGTTTCTAGAAGATCACCTGGAATTTAGTCTTGTTTTCTATTCCCTTATTCTGAAGAGGAGATGCTAAAGAACAGACTAGAAAGAGGAATGAGAAGGAATTTGAAATGGGCTGCTTTCTGATCTTCTAGCTAATCAGTCCCTGGATGATGAAAAGTGTTTTCTTAAGCCTTTGCATCTTGAAGACATGTGAATTAGGCATATTTATTTATTTTTTTTTGAGATGGACTCTAGCTCTGTTGCCCAGGCAACAGAGTGGTGTGATCTTCGCTCGCTGCGACCTCTGCCTCTCGGGTTCAAGCAATTCTCCTGCCTCAGCCTCCTGAGTAGCTGGGATTACACATGCCAACCACCATGCCTGGCTAATGTTTGTATTGTTATTTTTTTTGAGACGGAGTTTCGCTCTTGTTACCCAGGCTGGAGTGCAATGGCGCGATCTCAGCTCACCTCAACCTCCGCCTCCTGCCTGGGTTCGGGCAATTCTCTTGCCTCAGCCTCCTGAGTAGCTGGGATTACAGGCATGCGCCACCATGCCAAGCTAATATTTTTTTGTATTTTTAGTAGAGACAGGATTTCACCATGTTGACCAGGATGGTCTAGATATCTTGACCTCGTGATCCACCCGCCTCGGCCTCCCAAAGTGCTGGGATTACAGGCATGAGCCACCGCGCCTGGCCCAATTTTTGTATTTTTTAATAGAGATGGGGTTTCACCATATTGGCCAGGTTGGTTTTGAAATCCTGACCTCAGGTGATCCCCCTGCCTCGGCCTCCCAAAGTGTTGGTATTACAGGCAGAAGCCACCACGCCCAGTTGAATTAGGCATATTCTAGAGATGCAGGCAGGATAGGGTTTCTTCCTCCCTGGAGGGCTGGCCAGGAACGAATGACTGTAAAATGACATTGAAATTCTTAGAGAGATCTGAAGCCTTGCAATATGTACTATTTGGTCAGGTGAAAAGGAAGACCAAGACACTACAATAGAGGAGACATTTTTATAAATGAGCTTGTTTCAGACTGTATCAAACCCTGCCTGAAGCAGCAGCAGTAAACATGCACTTAAATGAAGGTCAGATATTACAGATCTAGCTGTGCCTCTGCCGTTACTTAGCTAGAAGATTTTTTTTTTTTTTTTGAGACTGGGTCTTGCTCTGTCACCCAGGCAACAGTGGTGCAGTGTCATGACCTTGGCTCACCGCAGCCTTTACCTCCTAGTCTCAAGCTATTCTCCCACTTCAGCCTCTCAGGTAGCTGGGACTACAGGCACAGCCACCACGCCTGTCTAATTTAAGACACTTTTTTAAAAAATAGAGACAACGTCTCACCCAGGCAGGTCTCAAACTCCTGAACTCAAGTGATCCTCCTGCCATGGCCTTCCAAAGGGCCGGGATTATAGGTATGAGCCACTGTGCTGGGCAACCTTTGATAAAATATGAAAATTCTCCACTTTGGCAAGCGGAATCCAGAGGATTCCTTAAAAAAAAAAAAAACAGAAGTTGGCCGGGCGCGGTGGCTCACGCCTGTAATCCCAGCACTTTGGGAGGCCGAGGCGGGTGAATCACGAGTTCAAGAGATCGAGACCATCCTAGTCAACATGGTGAAACCCCGTCTCTACTAAAAATACAAAAAATTAGCTGGGCACGGTGGTGCGTGCCTGTAATCCCAGCTGCTCAGGAGGCTGAGGCAGGAGAATTGCCTGAACCCAGGAGGCAGAGGTTGTGGTGAGCTGAGATCGCGCCATTGCACTCCAGCCTGGGTAACAAGAACGAAACTCCGTCTCAAAAAACAAACAAACAAACAAAAAAAACAAAAAACAAACAAAAAAACAGAAGTTGAATCATTTAAGATTAGTAATGGAAAACTAACTTTTTTCATAGGGAGAGATTGAGGGATTTTTAGCCTTGACTCCTGGTCCCTGGAAGTGATGTTACTAATGATTGCCTGGACAATACATGGTACAGCCATAGCTCAAGAGTGGAGAGAGAATTTCCTCACAGGCTCCATTTCCTCACCTGTAAAATGAGGTGCTTGGGTGATAGAAGCTTTAGAGTTTCTTTAGGAGCTAACAATGCAGAGATCTGAAACTCTAAGTTGCCAACAACCTCACTGTGAGAAAACCCTAAAGTGACCATGGACTCAGGAAAGGCTTATCAGAGGACTCCGCTGTAGGACAAAGACGAAACTTTGGCCTCCAGATGGTCTATCGATTGGAGCCTTCTATTGTGTTAGGAGAAAAATGTTTTTCAGTTCTCATTTTCCATTCTGGACTTCATAGTATCTCTCCCTTTCCAGAAGGTCCAAGCCTTTTCTTCAGTCTCCTCATGGCTGACTTCATCTCCTGGTTCCTCAGGGTGTAGATCATGGGGTTCAGGACAGGGATAATGACAGTGAAGGTGATGGAGACTGCTCCGTCCATGGGGAGGGCACTGAAGGGCCGGGCATAGACACAGATGCAGGCACGAAATGCAGGGTCACCACAATGATGTGGGGGGTGCAGGTGGAGATGGCTTTCCTCCTGCCCTCCCCACTGTGGGACCTCAGCACCATCAAGATGACCGTGTAAGATATGAGGAGAAAGATGAACCACAGAGTAGAGATCAAGCCGTTATTGGAAATCATTAAGACCTCAAGAGCAAAGGTGTTGGTACAGGCAAGTTTGAGGACCTGGGGGACATCGCAGTAGAAACCATCAACCATATTAGGTCCATAGAAGGGGAGTGGGAGCAACAGAGAAACCTGCACAATGGAGTGGACAAAGCCCCCCACCCAGGAAGCCATGATGAGGCCTGTGCATCACCCCCTACTCATGATGGTCACATAGTGCAAGGGCTTGGAGATGGCCATATATCTGTCAAATGCCATCACAGAGAGAGAAGAAATGTCAGTCCCACCGAGGAGGTGAAAGAAAAATATCTGTGTCATGCAGCCACTGAAGGAGATGGTCTTTCTCCTTGACAGAAGGTCTGCTAGCACCTTAGGAGCAGTGACGGAGGAGAAGCAGATGTCCAACAAGGAGAGACTGCGGAGCAGGAAGTACATAGGGGTATGAAGGTGAGACTCACAGGTCACCATGACCATGATGAGGAGGTTTCCCAGCACGGTTGCTGAGTACACCAAAAATAAGAAAAGAAACAAGACCAAGCTCAGCTCTTGGGACTGGGTCAGTCCTTTGAAAAGAAATTCCTTCACCCTGGTGTAATTTCCCTGCTCCATGGCTTCATGTTTCTTCTTGTTCTTCAACCACCTGGGGAGAGATACTTTTGTTATAGAAGGCACATCATTCAAAACAAAAGGATGTGAGTTGTATGCTTTGGGGTTATTTTTAAGGGTGATTATTTCCCTTTTGGGCATAGATGCCTACATTTTAGGTCACTGTCTCCAGTGGATGGCGTTTCTTGAGTTTTCTCAGAGCACACTGAAGAGTGAACTTCCCACAGTATAATTAGTTAAAGTATATATATGTGTGTCAGTGTATTTAGATAATTTTTTTTTTTTTTTTTTTTGAGATGGAGTTTCGCTCTTGTTACCCAGGCTGGAGTGCAATGGCGCCATCTTGGCTCACCGCAGCCTCCGCCTCCTGGGTTCAGGCAATTCTCCTGCCTCAGCCTCCTGAGTAGTTGGGATTACAGGCACGCACCACCACGCCCAGCTGATTTTTTGTATTTTTAGTAGAGACGGGGTTTCACCATGTTGACCAGGATGATCTTGATCTCTTGACCTTGTGATCCACACCACTCAGCCGTCCAAAGTGCTGGGATTACAGGTGTGAGCCAGCCAGATAATTCTTATTAAAACTTTCACTTTGCAAAATGTTATACGTTCCTCTTGAAAATTTACTAAATTCTGGCTGGGTGCAGTGGCTCATGCCTATAATCCCAGCACTTTGGGAGGCCAAGGCAAGGGGATTGCTTGAGGCTAAGAGTTCGATACCAGCCTGACCAACATGGTGAAACTCTGTCTCTACCAAAAATACAAAAATCAGTGGGGTGCAGTGGCGTGTGGTCTGTGGTCCCAGCTACCTGGGAGGGACAATGCGAGCCCCTGGAGGCTGAGTTTGCAGTTACTTGAGATTGCACCACTACACTCCAGTCTGGGCGACAGAGTGAGACCCCGTCTCAAAAGAAAAGTATCAATATTGATTCAATTGTTGACTAATGAGGAATATTAGTAATAGGGGAAACTGTGGTGTTGGAGGGGAGAACAGGTCTATGAGAACCCTGTACTTTCAGTTTAATTTTTCTGTGAATCTAAAACTGCTTTAAGAAATAAAGCCTGGCATGGTGGCTCACGCCTGTAATCCCAGAACTTTGGGAGGATGGGGCAGTCAGATTGTCTGAGTTCCGGAGTTTGAGACCAGCTTGGGCAACATGGTGAAACCCCATCTCTACTAAAATACAAAAAAATTAGCTGGGTGTGGTGGCACGTACCTGTAGTTCTAGTTACTCGGGAGGCTGAGGCACAAGAATTTCTTGAACTCAGAAGGCGGAGGTTGCATTGAGCTGAGATTGTGCCACTGGACTCGAGCCTGGGTGATAGAGTGAGATCTTTATCTCAAAAAAATTAATTTTTAAAGAGTAGAGAAGTCAAAGGATAAAACAGAGTACAATGTGAAGAAACACTCTTTTTAAGTTTTATTGCCAAACATCACTTCTGGTAAATCCTAATTTAACTCCTTCCACTTTCCACTCTGTTCTTGAAAAGAACATTTAAAATAAGTACCCCTTTGGGTGCTGACAGGCTTCTGGATGTCTTTTGTGTTTTGCAAACTGCTTAAAATGAAATTGCCTCCAGTAGCTTTTTCATTTTTAAAATCAGCTTAGTTGAGGTACAACTTACATACTGTAAATTGCACATATTAATAAGGTACAACTTGATGGGTTTTGACACACACACACACACACCTGTGAAACTGACACTACAATTAGGATATGAGTATCTCCATTATCACCCAAACCTCATGCTCCTCAGGACTGCAGAACTCTCAGCATGTAACAACTCTGTACAAATCCCTGAACTTGACCAAATTCTCACATGGCTTTAGCAGCATAAGGCTGTTTCCTTAGAATGACCCCAGCCCTGCATTAAATGTCTGCCTCAGTAAGTTCAACATTACCAGGAGAATTTATGGTTTGTTTTACCCAAACTCTGATGATAGGCCCCTGACCTCCTTTTCTTAGAGCATTTACAAAAAAGGACTTATGATTGTGAACATGTATCTCTTAGAACTCAGAAATGTCTTTCTTAAGGACTGAGTGCCATTCCTTTGAATTGGAATCATCAAAAAAGATGGAGACTCTGTCTTCCAGTCTCTGTAGGAGGGTGGAATCCTATCTTTGATAATTGCCAGCTGGCAGACACAGCTGGCCTTAACTCACCGACACTGATGAGTTTGCAATTTTTCACTTCTATGACCCTACTGAGACCTCACACTCGCCCATTCTTCATTCATTCTCCTTCTAAAATGCTTGAATCACCTCTGCACAAATCACAATGGAGCCCAGCTCATTCCTCTACTGTTAGTAGTTACTGAATAAAAATCTGTTTTTGCTGCTTTAACTAATGTCCCGCCATGTGTATCTCTGATGTGTCTTTGTACACCTTCCCTCCATGTTCTGCCCATACTGAGGCCAGTGTCTGGTCTTGCTGTTAACCACAGAGCTCTCTGAATTTCACTGTACTTTACTGTTGTGTCACCACCTGTGGGGGTCTGTCCTGCAGACCCTGACTCAGAGATGGATAAATAAAGTACACTGACACACAGATATTATGCTTTGCCAGTTCAACTGAGAGCCTGTTACCACTTACAGACTCCCTGGAGAGTACTGTAAAGAGACAACAGCTGCTGGCCCTCCCCAGCCAGTGAGACTCACATTTATTTAGTAAAGTTTAATTGACAAAGGCTTGAGTCAATACCACTACAGTTTGAAGATTAAAGACCAGGTTCTGATGCCCAAAGCAAACATCATTAGTGGGTAATACCCCTGGTTGATCTCCCCCTGCCAGCACCCCAAGAGGGCCATTGGGCTTACAGTTTAGTTTTAAGACTACATGAGTAAACAAGTTAGTTAGGGAAACTACCTACTTTCCTTCGTATTTGTGCCCTAATCTCTCTGGCTCCAGCAAAGAGACTCCGGCTGCCTTCAGCCAAGAACTATAGAAAAAACCCTTAGGCCTTCCAAAAGGGTTTGAGACTGTATTCTATAACTTTCTCTAATATTTTTCCCTGAATATTTTTGCGACCATCCTTAGTGAATTCCCTTACTTTACCTCTCATTTTTTCATCAGAGCACAACTTCTACTCAGCTAACTTACCTCCTATGATCTTTCCTTTGAAGTTCAAGCAACACAAAGCGAATTTTCTAGTCTGACTCCCAATTAACTATTAATCTATCAGTAACTCAGAGAATGTCATCATTTCCAAACATTTTTAGTTTTTAAAAAGGCCAGGCATTTTTTTCAGAGTAAATATTTAAAAGTATTTTAAAAAATCAGAACACAAGATAATGCATAAAAGTTTTTTTTTTGCTTTGAACTATAATCAGAAGTAAAAGGGTATACAGAGAAGACACCATCTTGGAGGTCATCAGCTTTGAATGCCAACCTTGCTACCTTCATAGAGAAATGATAGAATCTTTCTTTACTTTTTCTTTTCTTTCTTTTTTTTTTTTTTTGAGACAGAGTTTTACTCTGGCTCCCAGGCTAGAGTGCAGTGGCTGTGATCTCAGCTCACTACAACCTCTGCCTCCTGGGTTCAAGCAGTTCTCCTGCTTCAGCTTTTTGAGTAGCAGGGATTATATTCTCATGCCACCACACCTGGCTAATTTTTCTATTTTTAGCAGAGATAAGGTTTTACCATGTTGGTCAGGCTAGTCTCGAACTCCTAACCTCGAGATCTGCCCTCCTTGGCCTCCTAAAGTGCTGAGATTACAGGGGTGAGCTAGCATGCCCAGCCTTCTTTTTTTTTTCCTTTTTCTTGCTAGTGAAAGCAAGTGGTGCAATCATTAAAGGCACCTAAACTTTACAGCCTTTCATCAGTGAAATGGGAGCATTCACTACTTCAAATCCTTTTGAAAGTAGGTAAGGTGGCCAGGTGCAGTGGCTCATGTCTGTAATCCCAGCTACCCGGGAGGCTGAGGCAGAAGAATCGCCTGAGCCTGGGAGGTGGAGGTTGCAGTGATCCATTGCACCACTCCAGCCTGGGTGACAGAGCAAGACTCTGTCTCAAAAAAAAAAAGAAAGTAGGTAAAGTCTGCACAGCACATAAACAACATTAAATGGACTCATTTATCTAGGTGACTTGTAGGCCTTTGGAGCCTTACTACTTGTTTTCAATATTATTGCCTTCAGTTACCTTCTGACTATGATAAGACTGTGTTCTGCCAGTTGCCTACCAACAGTTAACCTTAATCAGGCTTTTTTTCTTTTCTTTTCTTTTTTTTTTTTTTTTAAAGATGGGGTTTCACCATGTTGGACAGGCTGGTCTTGAACTCCCAACATCAGGTGATCCACCCGCCTCAGCCTCCCAGAGTGCTAGGATTACAGGCATGAGCCACCGTTCCCAGCCAGGCTTTGTTTCTTGACATTTAATTTTAAGCTATTTGTTGGTGGCAAGAAAAACTGCTGAGATAAAAAATTTCCATGAGCCACCTAGGGCAGTGGTTAAGGGGGTGGGCTTTGCGACCCGAACTGGGCACTTTTATATCTTGGTTTTGCTACTTTCTAGCTGTTTTGTCTTTGGTCAGTTATTCAAGGTTTATATGCTTACTTGTGTGAAAATGAAGCTAATAATGTGAGGATTAAATGAGATAAGCTATGCAGCGAGCCTGGAAGTGTACTGAATAGTCTTCAGTAAATATTATCTATTTTTACTGTTTTAGGCTGAATTCTGACATTGTCTGTACTCTTGCTCTTCCCTCGACCCCAGATGGCCTCATCCAATTATATTTATGCCGGTCCTTATTCAGTTTTCATTACTTTGAATTGAAATACTAGCAACAGGCCAGGCGCAGTGGCTCATGCCTGTAACCCCAGAGCTTTGGGAGGCTGAGGTGGGCGGATCACTTGAGTGAGGAGTTTGAGACCAGCTGGCCATGGTGAAACCCCATCTTTACAAACTATCAGCCAGGTGTGGTGGTGGGCGCCTATAATCCCACCTTCTTGGGAGCCTGAGGCAGGAGAATCGCTTGAACCCAGGAGAATCGCTTGAACCCAGAGGTTGCAGTGAGCCGAGATCATGCCACTGCACTGAAGCCTGGGCGACAGAGTGAAATTCCATTTACAACAACAGAAAAATAAAATACCAGCATCAATTAAGGTAAAATAAAACTCAAAACAAGAAAGATATTGATGACTAAGAGGTTGAGGAGTATCATCAATTCATGGAGTATTTAAGATTGTTCAGTTGTCTGGCTGGGCTGGGTAATCCCAGCACTTTGGGAGGCCAAGGTAGGCAGATCACTGTGGCCAGGAGTTCGAGACCAGCCTGGGCAACATGGCAAAACCCTGTCTCTACTAAAAAAGTACAAAAATTAGTCAGGCATGGTGAGGCTGAGGCAGGTGAATCATTTGAACCTGGGAGGTGGAGATTGCAGTGAGCTGAGATCATGTCACTGCACTCCAGCCTGGGCAACAGAGTGAGACTGTCTCCAAAAAAAAAAAAAAGCCTTAAAGTAAGTGATCAAAGGTTTTAACAGATCTCTTAGAAATAAATTAATGTTGGATATTTCCATATTTTTTATATACATATATGCGTGTGTATATAGCCTGTAGTTTGACTATCCTGTAGTTTGTATGTGTAGATTTTTATATATGTAACAATCTCTATATTACTTCATATTATTTGAATATATAAGTGTACATATACGATCACATCAATAACCATGTGCCATCAGAAAAAAATAGTAAAAATCTTAATAAGCAGATTTCTTTTTCTTTGTCTCTTCAAGATGGTTGGCAGTTAAGGGCTATCTAGTCTACATCTGACTCTAGAACATATTCACTATGCAGTATCCAAACTGCTTCAGACTTATAAAAAGTCTAGATTATTTGCACGACTCCATTTGTGTTTCTTATACCTCACACAGGCAGGTTTATAAGCTGTTACTGAAAAGACCAATCCATGTGATAAAAAACAATTCAAGGATCAGGGTTAAACTCAGATGCAGAGAATATTTAAGAACCAAGGGGCCACGTGCTGTGGCTCACACCTGTAATCCTAGCACTTTGGGAGGCTGAGGTGGGTGGATCACCTGAGGTCAGGAGTTCAAGACCAGCCTGGCCACCATGGTGAAACCCCATCTTTAAAAAAAAAAGAACTAAGGGATGTGTAAGTTATCATACTTAGGGTCATCCAAATGCAGGTGGGGAAGGGGAAACAGCACACCCGAATTGAGCTATTTTTCTGGGCTCTTTGCTTGCTGCAGCTCAGCTCATTTAGCTCTGACAGCAATACTTTGAGGTAAAACCTTTGTTTTACAGATAAGGAAACTGAGGCTAGGAAAAGATAAGTTATTTGGCCAAGAGGTATACAGCTGGTAAGTGGTGGAGCCACGTGGATTGGGATGATTCAGAATCCATGTGGGTTTGACTGGAGATCTGCAGAAGAGCTGAATGGAGGCTCTTAGATTTCCTGCAACCTCTGCTTGTGTTAGGTGCTTGGGACACTCCAAGGGCACTGAAATGGGTCAGGAAAAATTGAAAATAAGAAGTGTTTGATGTTTCTTGGGCTCCACACATGGAAGATTAATAAATTGGGAAGCAGATTAAACTTGCATGGTGGGGCCGGGCGCAGTGGCTCATGCCTGTAATCCCAGCACTTTGGGGGACCAAGGTGGACAGAACACTTGAGATCTGGAGATCGAGACCAGCCTGGCCAACATAGCAAAACCCCATCTCTACTAAAAATACAAACGTTAGCCAGGTGTGGTGGTACATGCCTGTAATCCCAGCTACTTGCGAGGCTAAGGCAGGAGAATTACTTGAGCCCAGGAGGTGGAGGTTGCAGTGAGCTGAGATCAGGGCACTGTACTCCAGTATGGACGACAGAGTGAGACTGTCTCAAAAAAAAACCCAACCAAACAATAACAATGACAAAGGCTTGCGTGGTGGGATGTGTGTGGTTCAGTAACTGCAGGTGAAAGAAAAATATGAGGTGGATCTAAAAGTATTGCTTCTTGTCTTAAAAATGGGACCAACGGAATCCATTCATTATGTGACATTCCGTAAAGAAGTGAAAGTGATCAAATCACTAATTCAGCTGAAAAATGCCAAAATGGTGCTCTTCCGTGCACAAGATTTATGCACAACTAATGGTAAAGGATAGAGAGTGGAAGGATCAGTGAGAACCCCTGTGAATGCATGTGTCTGCATCAGAAAAGAAGAAAACAGCGAAGTTTATGAGTTTTCTCTTGTTTTTGTGTTTGGCAAGAGAACCCTCAGTTTGTTCCTCAGAAACAAGCCCACATAAATCCATTCTAATAAAACAGGCTTATTGAATGTTACAGAGCCCCCAACCTGGAGAACCCCTCAACTCTGTTGTCCACAAAGCATATGTTGCTCCGTTTGTTTGAACAAGTTGACCTTTCTATGCACTTCAAGTCACCTTCCTAATATTGAACAACTATTCTGCTGTGCAGCACTACAATTTTTAGCTTTCATGTATGTCATTCTACACCCATCAAGAGCATCATTAGCATTCAATACATTTCTGAATAATCTACAATAATACTTCAAAATTGGCGGTGCATGGGTGCACCTGCGTAGATATACGCTCAGTCATACAAGCACACACCAAAGAGCTCTAGCTTAACACAATTTTCCATGTAAAGCCCCCACCTCTAATCTCTACCCAAGAAGCAGAACTGGCCATTTGTTCTGATCTTAGGAGTCATTACTTGTCAAGGACTGTTCTTCTTTACGGCAGACCTGCATCTGAGGGTTGGTTGGTTCAGTGCCTTCTCCCCTGCGGGCTCCAAGAATCACTTCTGCGTGGCTCCACCACACTGCCCCACAATGGGCCTGCCATGAGTACCAGTCCTTCAGCCTCAGAGCCAAGGAAAGAATGATCAAAAGAAATGTATTTTCAGATGTGGTTTTTGAAGTCGAGTGGCCAGACTTTCCTATTGGGATGAAGTTCCACTGGGAGTTATTAAGATGTCAGACATGCACTGGTAGGTATGTGCAACACGCACATTTTGCTTTTGCACTTTTCCTAATGTAGGGGATGAGATGAATCCTGCTTTGTGCTTACAGCCCAGTGCTTTGTCTAAAGAAGTCACAGGGGACTAACAAGAGTCTATCTCCTTAAGGGGTAGGAACTCAGGGAAAATGGATAGCACTTGTAGTTCTATTTATCCCATCCCCCTTTTTTTCTAGGCAGATGATTTTCTTGTTTTCCTTTTTTTTTTTTTTTTTTTTTTTTGTGACAGAGTCTTGCTCTGTTGCCCAGGCTGGAGAACAGCAGTGGGGTTTGAACTCAGCTCACTACAACCTCCGCCTCCCAGGTTCAAGCAGTTATCTTGCCTCAGCCTTCTGAGTAGCTGGGTTTACAGGTGCATGCCACCATGCCTGGCTAATTTTTGTATTTTAGTAGAGACGGGGTTTCACCACATTGGCCAGTCTGGTCTCGAACTCCTGACCTCAGGTAATCCACCCACCTCGGCCTTTCAAAGTGCTGGGATTATAGGTGTGAGCTGCCACACCTGGCTTGCTTGTTGTCCTTTTAATGTAGATAATCAGAGCATCATAAAGTCTAGGAAACACATTTTCTCCCTTGTTTTCCATCAAACTTCTCATGTGAAGAGGAAAAATATACAGACACATGATGTCTTGGTATATTCATTCACCAAATATTTAATTGTGATGTATTGTTTGAATACCCGTCATGTTCCAGGCCTGAGGGTTCTGAGGTGCTAAAAGCAAATAATTTCATGTTTTTCCACCTCAAAAACTCTTGATCTCAGCTCACCCCTAATGTAATTTTTGAAAACTCATCTCTGAAAACCGAGATTGGCCTCCAGCAACAGTCACTAAGGAACTGAAGCCCTCAGTCCAACAACTCATAATCCTGGCCCACAGTTGTGTGGGTAAGCTTGGAAATGGATCCTTCTCTAGTTGAGTCTTGAGAGGAGATGGTAGCCTGTGAGAGACCCCAACGCCCACAACTTGGCTAAGCTGTGTCAGATTTATGACCCACAGAAACTGTGCCAAAAAATATGTTGTTTTTTTTTGTTTGTGTTAAACCACAAACCTTTGGGGTAATATGTAATGCAGCAATAGATTCCTAATATAACACTGAACGAATCATCTGTTTTACTGAGCAGGATCTATGTTGAAAACATTTTCTTTCAGACTTGAAAAATGAGCAATGCAACAACAGCAGCAAAACTCTGTAGCCCTCTCCAGAGTAGTGCTTTGTGACTGGAGTTTCACGGATGCTTACATGTGGCTCCGTGGTGCTGGTTCTACTAGCATCTTAGAAACTAAGCCAAGCAACCAGAATCTTCTTTGAATTTCTTAAAGAAGTACAGAATTCCAGCACCACTCCTAAACCAGGATTACTCCTATATCAGCCTGAATACATAGATGCATTTATTTGCTTATGAAAAAATGCTGCGGAAATTTAAAAGAAATCCTCCTTATCTTAAAAAAAAAAACATAAAAGATGGTAGGGTTAAGTATACATGATCTATATAAGTTAAGCTAGAATCAGTTTAATATTTAATAGTCCCCTAAGAAGAGGCCTCTATCTGAAGCAAAATATAGATTAATCTAAGTAATTATTTGATGTTATATTGAACGAGAAGTATATTTATCAGAAGTATATAACATCAAATAATTACTTAGATTAATCTGTATTTTGCTTCAGGTAGAGCCATTGAGTCATCTTGATGATGCTGAGCTCACCAAAAGAACTTGGTGTTCGGCTGGGTGAGGTGGCTCACACCTGTAATTCCAGTACTGTGAGAGGCCGAGGCGGGCAGATCATGAGGTCAAGAGATCAAGACCATCCTGGCCAACATGGTGAAACCCCATCTCTACTAAAAATACAAAAATTAGCTGGGCATGGTGGTGTGCTCCTGCAGTCCCAGCTACTCGGGAGGCTGAGGCAGGAGAATTGCTTGAACCTGGGAGGCGGAGGTTGCAGTGAGCTGAGATTGCGCCACTACACTCCAGCTTGGCGCCTGGTGACAGAGCAAGACTCTGTCTCAAAACAAACAAACAAGCAAAAAAATAAAAATAAAATAAAATTGTTTAAAAAAAAGAACTTGGTGTTCTTTTGAATTCAATTGGCTTTCTTTTCTGTGTGTGTGTGTGTGTGTGTGTGTGTGTGTGTGTGTGTGTTTGGGATGGAGTCTCATTCTATCACCCAGGAGTGCAGTGGCATGATCTCAGCTCACTGCAACCTCCTGGGTTCAAGCAATTCTCCTGCCTCAGCCTCTCAAGTAGCTGGAGCTAGAGGCACCTGTTACCACCCCCAGCTAATTTTTGTATTTTTAGTAGAGGCAGGGTTTTACCATGTTGGCCAGGCTGGTCTCGAACTCCTGACCTCAGGTAATCCACCCCTTGGCCTCCCAAAGTGCTGGGATTATAGGTGTGAGCCACTGTGCCCAGCCCAATTGCTTTTCTTCACTGTGTTTTATCAGATTGTTTTGCATGTATTTTTGATACCTTGTCCCTCACCATAGACTTATGGAGGCTCTCACTTGGATTGCTGCACACTTCCAATTTCAAATGTCTAAAACTTATCTGATCATTATTATCCAGAGCTGAACCCTTCCTTTCCTGTAGCCGTCTCTATCACTCTCCTTGTCAAAAGGACTCAGTATCTCCGATTACTCTGACACGCCCCCCACTTCTTCAATGTAGTCTGAAGCAGCTGCATGGGCAGCTTTTGCTGGGTTGCTGTCATTTGTGGGATCCTACACTTAGGAACATAAACTAAAAATGTGTGGACTTTTGGTCACTTAAAATTTTTCCCAGTCACAAACGTCTTGCTTTAGGTAAAGCCAACAGGGAGGTGGGAAAAAAGGCATCATTACAAAAAGCACTAGAGGGTGAGGGGAACAATGATACCACAACAAGGATGGAGCCAGGCAGGAACTGGTGATTCGATGGCTGCAGCTGGACTCAGCTGAAGACTAATTTTTGTCTTTATTAGCATTTTAATTCTTGGGGAAAGATACCCAATTTTGGAAAAAAATTCAGAACATTTTTGAGTGGTGGAAACAGAACACAGGAAAAGTCAATCAGCAAAGAAGAAAACATTCATTTCATTTTTGTTTACCTTTCATTTTAGGTTTGGGGTACATGTGTAGGCTTGTTAGATCAGTAAATTATGTATCGTTGGGGTTTGGTGTACAAATGAGTTTGTCACCCAGGTAGTGAGCATAGTACCTAATAGGTCGTTTTTTGACCCTCACACTCTTCCCACCCTCCTCCCCTCATGTAGGCCCAAGGGTCTATTGTTCCCATTTTTATGTCCACGTGTAATTCAATGGTGAGCTCTCACCTACAAGTGAGAACATGCCATATTTGATTTTTTGTCCCTGCATTAATTTGCTTAGGATAATGGCTTCCAGCTGCATCCGTGTTGCATAAAGGACATAAATTCATTTTAAAAAATGGCTGCATAGTATTCCACAGTGTATAATGTATCACATTTTCTTCATCTAATCCACCGCTGATGGGCACCTAGGCTGATTCCGTGTCTTCGCTATTGCGAACATACTGGTGCGTGCGTGTGTCTTTTGGGTAGAATAATTTATTTTCTTTTGGGTATATACCCAGCGATGGATTGCTGTGTCAAATGGTAGTTTGGAAAACATGCATTGCTAATGGAGCTTCTGCATTAATAAAACTTGTTTACAACAAGATCTTGAAAAGTATGGGAATAAGGGAGAGTTGCTTTCTGTGAGGATTGGCTTCTTGGCCAATCTTCTTTGGGTACTCAGCCCTAACGTTCTGTCTCATGGGACCTGCCTTTCTAGTCTACTGTCTGTCATCCTGATCCCAGGGTTTATCTTGTTCATTTCCCTCTTTCTTTCAGCTAAGAAAATCTTTCCCCCAGGCCGGGTGCAGTGACTCACCCCTATAATCCCAGCACTTTGGGAGGCCAAGGTGGGTGGATCATGAGGTCAAGAGATCGAGACCATCCTGGTCAACAAAGTGAAACCCTGTCTCTATTAAAAATTCAAAAATTAGCTGGGCATGGTGGTGCGCACCTGTAATCCCAGCTACTCGGGAGGGCATATATATATATATATATATATGTGCTAGGGAACCAGTAGGCACAATGTTACATGATATATATATATTGTTTGCTTTATTTTTCGAGGTGGAGTTTCACTCTTGTTGCCTAGGTTGGAGTGCAGTGGTGAGATCTTTGTTCACTTCAACCTCTGCCTCCTGGGTTCCAGAGATTCTCCTGCCTCAGCCTCCCAAGTAGCTGGGATTATAGGCATGTGCCACCACGCCTGGCTATTTTTTTTTTTTTTATTTTTGTAGTTTTAGTAGAGATGGGGTTTCTCCATGTTGGTCAGGCTGGTCTTGAACTCCTGACCTCAGGTGACCCACCCACCTTGGCCTCCCAAAGTGCTGGGATTACAGGTGTGAGCCACCACGCTTGGCTTGTTTATATTTTTAAAAAGGTATTTTGGGTTATGCCTCCAGGAAGGTGACTACATTTAATCTTTTTGCAGCAGTCCGAATCCCAGTGCTTTCAGGTTCTGTAAAAGTCTGTGGAATGAATAATTGAAAGCGAGTAGAGGAGACTTGAATGGGTCTTGCCTTACAGCAGCATCCAGCAGCATCCTCCACGTGGTCCCCAGCATATACTACAGGACCAACTTCTTTCAGGAGTTGATGGTGGCCATCGGCATCTCTTTATTTTGTGCATGAACATGCTCTTTTCCCATTTTGAGAAAATGAAATTTAATGTCTATCTTTAAATATCGGTGCTATCTTACCCTTGTTGAATTAAAACCCTTTCTGACTGTCCTAGCCGTTTCTTTAGTTTCCTCATGGCTGACTTCATTTCCTGATTCCTCAGAGTGTAGATCATAGGATTTAGCAAAGGGGAGATGAGAGTGAAGGTGACAGAGATGGCCTTATCTGTGGGGAGGGCAGTGAAGGGCCGGGCGTAGACATAGATGCAGGGCACGAAATGCAGGGTCACCACAGTGATGTGGGAGGTGCAGGTGGAGATGGCTTTCCTCCTGCCCTCCCCAGTGTGAGACCGCAGCACCATCAAGATGATCGTGTAAGATATGAGGAGAAAGAAGAATATAAACCAACTGACTAATCCATTATTTGAAATCATCAGGAGCTCCAGAGTGAAGGTGTCAGTGCAGGCGAGTTTGAGGATCTGGGGGACATCGCAGTAGAAAGTGTCAAGAACATTGGGTCCACAGAAAGGGAGTGGGAGTAACAGGGAAATCTGCACGATGGAGTGGACAAAGCCCCCCACCCAGGAAGCCACGATGAGGCCTGTGCATCTCCCCCTACTCATGATGGTCATATAGTGCAGGGGCTTGGAGATGGCTATGTAGCGGTCAAATGCCATCACAGAGAGAGAAAAAACATCTGCTCCCCCCAGAAGGTGAAAGAAGAACATCTGAGTGACACAGCCACTGAAGGAGATGGTTTTTCTCTCTGACAGAAGATCAATCAGGACCTTAGGAGCTGTGATGGAGGAAAAGCAGATGTCAAGTATAGACAGGTTGCGGAGCAGGAAGTACATGGGCGTGTGAAGGTGAGATTCACAGGTGACTGTAACCACGATGAGGAGGTTTCCCATCAGAGTTGTCATGTACACCAAAAACAGGAAGATAAATAAGACACAGCTCAGTTCTCGGGACTGAGTAATTCCCAGAAAGATAAATTCTTTCACTCTGGTGTAATTTCCCTGATCCATTGAATCACAGATCCTTTATCAGATTCATCTCTGGAAGAAATAATAGTGCAGTTAAATCATATTAATACATCCTAACATCTAGTGTTGCCTTTTCACTTAAGTTTTGGTTTAGAATCAGGAGGAAGTCCTTTTTTCTATGCACTCACTGTGTCTGCAAGTCAGTATGCCACCACTGGATAAAAGATTACCCAGGCTTTTGATTCAGTCGTTTAAGGAGACAAGGTTCTCTCACTGCCGCTGCTGAAACACAGGTTGCAAGTCTGTGAACCCATTCAATTGTACTTTCACTATAAAATCTCACACCTAAAATAATAAATAATAGGAAGAAATGGACATATATTAAGAATTTCTGTTCATAAAGGCATCATTACAAGAATTCAAAGCTAACCTGCAGATGGAGCAAGATATTTACATTTATCTGAGAAACGACTCATGTTCAGAATATGTAAAGAGCCTCTACAAATCAGTTAAAAAACTGGATGACCCAACCTCCAAATGGCAAAAGACTGGAACCAATACTTCACAAAAAGGATATCCAAATACCTATTCAACTTCACTAGTTATAATAATAAACCACAGCATACACACCAGAATGGCTAAATTGAAAAAGATGAAAACTGAAAAGATGGAAAAGTGGAGGTGAAGATGTGGAACAATTAGCTCTAATACACCTTCTGGTGCATGTGTAATATTGCCATAACCACTTTGCTATCGGATTATCTCTGCTAAGACTATAAACATAATTTTATGTGTACATAGGAGGATATCTGTGTATCTAGATGTACAATGTTATATCTGTATATCATTACCTATATATCTCCTAAGGACATATTTCTCCTTCTAGGAAATATGTACATATGTTCATGAATGTCCTAGAATATTCACAGCAGCACTGTTATTTTTTGTTTTTATTTTTGAGACAGGATCTCACTCTGTCACCCAGGCTGGAGTGCAGTGGTGAGCTTATAGCTCACTGTAGCCCCAAACTCCTGGACTCAAGTGATCTTCCCACCTCAGCCTCCCTAGTTGCTAGGACTTACAGGTGTCTGTCATCCCACCTAAATAATTTTTTAATGCCTGAATAATTTTTATTTTTTTTTTTTATAGAGTTGGGGTTTCCCTGTGTTACCCAGGCTGGTCTGAAACTCCTGGCTTCAGCTTATCTTCCTACTTTGGCCTCTTAAGGTGCTGAGATTACAAACATGAGCCACCACCCCTGACCAGCAGCACCGATTATAATTTCTTCAAACCAGAAAATGACTCAGAAACCCATCAACAGTAGAAAAGATAAGTAAAGTGTGTTACATTCACACAATACTATACAGCAATGAGAATGATGTACGCTATACTTAATAACATATGTGAGTCATTCTGAGTCTTACAGACATAATGTCCTAAATAACCCAGGGACCAAAGAGTGTGCACCCTTCCATTTTATTCATATGTACAAAACTGAAGGGCACCTGAGGGAGGCTTCTGGTTGCTGGTAATATTCTGTTTCTTGATCTGGGTGCTTGTTTACACCAGTAGGTACATTCTATGGTGTAAAAATTCATTGAGTTGTACACGTACATGCATTTTTCTGTATGTTAGCATCTTATAATTCAGTATAAAGTTTTAAATAACAAACATATAACGTTGACCATTTATAACACTTTAATCTCATGTTTAAAGAATGAATTACATTTAAAACAAATTTTAATGGACCACTAACTTTTGTAACAGTACTTTTTTCTTTTTCTTTTTTTTAGACAGAGTCTCACACTGTTGCCAGGGCTGGAGTGCGATGACAAATTATTCAGGCATTAAAAAATCATCTTGGCTCACTGTAACTCCCATCTCCCGGGTTTAAGTGATTCTCCTGCCTCAGCCTCCTGAGTAGCTGGGATTACAGGTGTCCACCACTATGCCCAGCCAATGTTTTTGTATTTTTTTTTTAGTAGAGATGGGGTTTCACTATGTTGGCCAGTCTGGTCTCGAACTCCTGGCCTCACGTGATCCGCCCACCTTGGCCTCCCAAAGTACTGGGATTACAGGCACAAGCCACTGCGCCTGGCCAACAGTTACTTTTGTATTTACATGGTTGTAGTCTTCACTAGCTATCATGTGAGAGTGACCATTTTGTTGTTGTTTTGAGGTCACACTCCCATCAGCCAGGCTGGAGTGCAATGGCTCAGTCGTGACTCACTGCAACCTCTGCTTCCTGGGCTCCATTGATTCTCCTACCTCAGCATCCCCAGTAGCTGGGACTACAGTTTGTACCACCATCCCTGGCTAATATTTTGTATTTTTACAAAAAGACTGGGTTTCACCATGCTGCTCAGTCTGGTCTGAAACTCCTGGGCTCAAGTGATACACCTGCCTGGACCTCCCAAAGTGCTGGGATTACAAACATGAGCCACTGTGTCCAACCCAAGAATTGCCTTTTTATTATTCACTCATGGATGGATTTTAGGTGTTCTTAAACTTTTGTGTTATGTACGTGACCCTGGTGTCCACAAGTAGGTCTCTCTCTGATTCTGGCTTTAATTTCTCTCTGTATATTTTTTTTCCCATTTTACTCTTCTAAACTTAGGGGGGAAAAGTCCTTAAAAGACTATGCTTCCCCTAAGCAGCACTCTTCCTTTTACTCACACAGAAAGCTAAGAGCTCCATTTCCCATTCCCTTGGTATTTATTCAGGTTCTCTCAGTCACACCTTAAGGTGTTTATGTCAACAACATGGGGTAGCAAGAATAAATGTTCAGAATAATCATCACAGATTTCAAGCCTCCAGAATCCTTGAAGGAAGAACTCCCTACACTGTACTTAGCAGGGCTGGAAAGTGAAGGAATCATCTAAGAAGTCATCTTTGGTTACTCTGGAATGCAGACCTGTATTTTAATAAATGACAGTGGCCCACTCCAGGAACTTTCTTTTGGATATTGCAATGATCAATCAATGGTTTTCAAATCTGCTCAGGAAACCACTGTGACAAGCCTAAGAGTGTCCCATGTCACCTGCCCTCTCCTTCCCTTCCGTCTTCCTTTCACATGTTCTTTACTTTGTTCTATATTTCTTATTTCCTTCCTCTATGTATGATTTCCATAACACTAAGGTGGTCTTTTTGAGGGAAAGATAAGTCAAATATAGATTCTTTCCTTAAGAAGTTTACAGTTAAGATAGAAAGAGTGGGCTGGGCGGGGTTGCTCAGGCCTATAATCCTAGCACTTTGGGAAGCTGAGGCAGGCAGATCATTTGAGGTCAGGAGTTCGAGACCAACCTGGGCAACATGTTGAAACCTGTCTTTACTAAAAATACAAAAATTAGCTGGGTGTGGTGGTGGGTGCCTGTGATCCCAGCTACTCAGGAGGCTGAGGCAGAATTGCTTGAACCTTGGGAACGAAGGTTGCAGTGAGCTGAGATCACATCACTTCACTCCAACCTGGGCGAAAGAGTGAGTAAAACCTCATATTAAAAATAAAAAAAAAAGAAAGAAAGAGTGTTACAAGCACATGGAATAGCAGAAAAGAAGTTGAGGCTGGACAAAATCATGGTAGCGACACAGGTGAAAAACAGTGCCATTTAGGCACAGAATGTTTATTAAACCCCATGCTGTCCGGGAACTCTGCTGAACAATATCACTTGCATTTTGAATACAAAAGTATAGATCACCTGGAACATTTATGTGGTTTGGGTTGTACCATTTCCTAGCTGGTGTGACCATGGGCATGTTACTCAAAAACAGTACTGAACTCATGAGAAATGTATGTGACGTACACAGGACATGACTAAAGTCAGTTTTCAACATGCACAGTGATGATTTATCCACAATATGATTAGACCTGCCTCATACACGGGATGTGCGTAAGGAGTAGGCGAGCTTGTATGCATATTTAAAAACTAAAGGCAGCTGAGGAAATGGATTTTACTAGCAACTACGCAGTCCCGCCAGCCTGGGTGAGTGATTTTTCCCTCTGTACATGGCAGTTCAGTCTGCAGGAGCTTGTGTGAGTGTGGATCATAATGCTTTTGACCCTGTTGTTCAAAACTCTCTTCCCAACACTTTAAAGCAAGCAGAAAATGCCGTCTCTTCTTGATAATATTTTTCTTTTTTGCTTAAGGATTTGAGCCAAGGCATAAGTTCAAAATATCAGAGTATTCGTATACACACACATGTTTATAAACATAAATTAGGCCGGGTGCAGTGGTTTATTCCTCTAATCCCAGCGCTTTTGGAGGCCGAGGTGGAGGGATCACTTGAGGTCAGGAGTTCAAGACTAGCCTGACCAACATGGTAAAACCCTGTCTTTACTAAAAATACAAAAATTAGCTGGGCTTGATGGCATGTGCCTGTAATCCCAGCTATTCTGGAGGCTGAGGCAGGAAAATTGCTTGAACCTGGGAAGTAGAGGTTGGAGTGAGCTGAGATCAGGCTACTGCACTCCAGCCTGGACAACAGAGCAAGACTCCATCCCCCAAAAAACAAAATGGAACAAAACAAAAATGTAAATTAAATAATTAATATTTGTGTGCAGTTGTAAATATAGATATTTGTATTATAGACTTATACAGGAAGAATATAAACCATAATCCTCAAAAAAGAAATTCAATCATCCAAGCATCAGGCCCTGGGGATTCCATGCAATTTTCAAGGTCTCAGCATTATAGAAATGTGGACGGAACAACGGAGCACTGCTTTGCCAATTTTTGTTTGCTTTTAGAGAACACTTATGGGGGTGATTCTTATGTGTTATACCAACTGCTTCATTTTACTTTATTTTTATTATTTTTGAGACGGAGTCTTGCTCTTGTCTCCCAGTCTGGAGCTCAGTGATGTGATCTCAGCTCACTGCAACCTCTGTGTCCCAGGTTCAAACGATTCTCCTGCCTCAGCATCCCAAGTAGCTAGGATAACAGGTGCCTTCCATCACACCTGGCTAATTTTGTATTTTTAGTAGAGATGAGGTTTCACCATATTGGCTAGGCTGGTCTGAAACTCCTGACTTCAGGTGGTCTGCCTGCTTCAGCCTCCCAAAGTGCTGGGATTACAGGTGTGAGTCACCATGCCTGGCCTACAACTGCTTCATTGTATCTGTTCCAGAACCTTTAATATTCATGTGAAATAGATATTATTATCCTGATTTTATAGATGAGGAAACTGAGACACAGAAAGATTAAGTAACTTGCTTAAGGTCTCACAGCTAGTAGAACTTTGTCTCAATAAGACAACAAGATTTGTCTTATTTCAAGGACTCATGCTCTTACCTGCTTCAACGACACTTCTTCCTGATATTGATCAGTTCTCCCCAGAAGATGTTGCAAAAGAAAGAGTTCACAAAATTTCTTAGCAAATCAAGTGAAAGTAGTATGAGTGTAAGGTGGAGCTGTTAGAAGCCTGCATATGGCAAGCAAGAGGTGTGGCTGGGGTTGACTTAGCATGAGAGGATGTCAGAAATGACTTTGAAAAAAAAGTAGAGTATGAAGAATCAGACTTTGCAGTATTTAGAGACATTTTCACAAAGAACCTGCATCAACCATACAGTGTTCCAATGGCAAGGAAGAGAAATGAGTTGTGAGTAACATTAACTCAAAAGTGAACTCCACTTGAAAATACTAGACTGATGCATTTTTATGGATGTTGCGTGGTGTGTGTGTGTGTGTGTGTGTGTGTGTGTGTGTGTTTAAAACAAGGTCTTGCTCTGTCACTGAGGCTAGAGTGCAGCAGTGGCAATGATCATGGCTCACTGCAGCCACGAACTCCTGGGATCAAGCAATTCTTCTGCCTCAGCCTCCCAAAATGCTGAGATTACAGGTGTTAGCCACTGTGTCCCCCAGATGGTATCTTTTAGAGTGAGAAGGATACTTTGAAAGTAAAGAATTATGCACACTGCATTGAAACATATTCACAATAGAGAGTGGGTGGAGGCTGAGTGAGGTGGCTCAAACTTGTAATCCCAGCACTTTGGGAGGCTGAAGCAGGCAGGTCACTTGAGGTCAGAAGTTTGAGACCAGCCTGGCCAACATGGTGAAACCCTGTCTCTACTAAAACACAAAAATTAGCTGGGCATGGTGCTGCATGCCTGTAATCTCAGCTACTCAGGAGGCTGAGGCAAAAGAATCACTTGAACCTGGGAGGTGGAGGTGGCAGTGAGCTGAGATTGAGCCACTGCACTCCAGCCTGGGCGACATGGAGACTCCGTCTCAAAACAAAAAAAAACAAAACAAAAAAAAAAACAGAGTGGGTGGGGAAATGAATAAAGAAATACAATTTAATGTGTCTTTGCAAGGTCAGAATAAAGATAATGAGGATTTTTAAAAAAATCCTCCCAAAGGGGACCCTTCTTTGGAAACAAGCTTATCAAGTGTCTTGGACAGAGCCTGCAATCTGAGAGATCCCCACATACCCCAGGATTCCACTGAGAAAACTTTTCCTCATTCTCTACATTAAGTTGACTTTCTAGGATGCCCCACATATCATGGTTTTCTTTTTTACAATTTCAAAAATCCCTTACTCTTGATTGAATCCCTAAAATTTCTATTAGAAGCATTATTCATATTCAGTGGCACATGAAGGTACAGATAATCTAGTCATTAAAACATCTTACTGGAAACCTCCAAAATTTCATTCCCAGCCAAGACGCAAAAGTGCATATACCAAACTCAGGAATTACTGCCTTTAAAAGCTGTTTTTCCAAGGTAGTCATTTTCCTGAGAGCTGGTGATGTCGGCACCTTCTCAACTACCTTTAATAAACTGAACCTCAGTAGACCAAGTAAAATACAGCCACGTCTCCTGAAGCCATCTGACCTTCTTCCGATATATTTTTGCAGGACAAACTTTCCCTCTTTCTGCTAGTGAAAAACTCCCTCCTTTCTTTGCCTCTTAAGAGTCTTGGCTTCTACAGGAACCTCTGCACATTTGCAGCATTTCTCAAAATTGAGCACGAACAGCTTTTCAGTTTCAGAAGTTCATACGCACTAACGCTAACTGCTGGTTTAATCTTCAAGTGGGAAATTGATCCTCTTGTGATACCCCAGCTGCATTTTACAAGGAGTAGCTACTGGGGAAATTCTCTGTTTAATGTAAAGCCTACCTCAAGGTGAGTGATTTTGTTATCTTCTTTCTTCAGATGGGAAAAAGCAACCTCAAGTACTTAGAGTGTTCTGACTCTTTTCTGCTTACCACGTTTTCGCCACCTGTATGAGTCTCTCAGCCACAAGCCCAATATAGGAATTAGCAAAGGGAATACTGTTAGGTATGAATGTGGAAGCTGAGTGGCCAATACAATACACTACACTACAACTCAGGAGTTTCTGTGGGAGTCATTAACATGTCGCCAGGTGCTCTCCCCTGTCTTTTGTTCTCTCTCCTTCTTTCTCATTTTTTCTCTGTTCCCTCTCATACATACATGCAGAGGCACCAGTGCACTCAGGACGTCCCTTTCCTCTAGAGGAAGCACATGAGACAGTGCATTTTCCCCTTTGGCTCAGGAAGAAAATGTTTTGTTAAACCACACCAATGACTGTGCAGTCTTCCTCTTGACCAAAGTCACTTTGCCTGCAATCAGCTAGGAAATGAAACTTAAATAAATAAGAGAGTAACCATGAAAAATTTAAAGCTCTGTGGCTATTGTCAGAGCAGCTCTCAGAGACTGTATAGGTTTATGGTGTATTTGTATTTTCTGTTTATTTTAATTAATTCATTCATTCATTGAGACAGTTTTGCTCTTGTTGCTCGGGCTGGAGTGCAATGGTGTGATCTTGGCTTACTGCAACCTTTGTCTTCCGGATTCAAGTGATTCTCCTGCCTCAGCCTCCCAAGTGGCTGGGATTACAGGCATCTGCCAGCACATCCAGCTAATTTTGTATTTTTGATAGAGATGGGGTTTTACCATATTGGTCAGGCTGGTCTCAAACTCCTGACCTCAGGTGATCAGCCAGCCTCAGTCTGCCAAGTGCTAGGATTACAGGCGTGAGCCACCGTGCCTGGCCTAGTTTTTACCAGTTTTTATTGAGGCACAATCTCAACCTCTGCCTCCCAGGTTCAAGAGATTCTCCTGCCTCAGCTTCCTGAGTAGCTGGAAATACAGGTGTCCACCACCACGCCCAGCTAATTTCTTTTGCATTTTTAGTAGATGTGGGGTCTCTACTAAAAATGTTGACCAGGCTGGTATCAAACTCCCCACCTCAGGTGATCTACCCACCTTGGCCTCCCAAAGTGCTGGGATTACTGGCATGAGCTACTGCACTTGGCCCAAGGTGACTCTTTAAGCCTTATAAATAACAAGCTGGACATTTTAACATGATGTTTTGAAGTCAATATACATTTTCCTGTTTCTACTCAACCGGTTTTTATCTAAAAATGAAGAGTATGGGTCATATAGGAGAAGGGTGTGACAGTCCAGTGGGGAACAGAAGGTGTGTTAGGCAGCGCAATAAAGGTGATATTAATAATGACGTTTATTTTTCATTGAACATTTATTCTCTGTCAGGTGTTATATATTTCATGTAAAGCACCTCATTTTGTCATTTACAACAACTTCATGAGATGAATATTATAACAAGAATCTTTATGTAGGTGAATGATGACCTTTGGAGAGAGAGGTGAAGTAACTTGCTCGAGATCACACAGCTGGTGGATGGCAGAGATAGGATTTGTACCTGGGTCTGCATGACTCAGAAGTTAGAGCTTTAATCCACCATACTTTACTGCTTTCCCAGATAATAATACTAGTCTATACTGCCTCTTCGCAAATCCTGGAAATTTGAAAAAATAGACCAGGTAGAGTTTTTTCTTCTTTAACTCCCCCATTCTCTCTCTTTCCAGTGAAAAGAAATGTGAATTCTCAATGGCGAGTCCAAGCCAAAACTGACCCTTGTAAGGCTGTAACTGGAAAACCAGTCCTTTGATGGTAGAGATAGATTGCTTCATGTGTCTGGTTCCCGAAGTTCTGCCTTTTTTTTTTTTTTTTACTCAGAGTTTTGCTCTTGTTGTCCAGGCTGGAGTGCAGTGGAGCGATCTCAGCTCACCACAACCTTCAACCCCCAGGTTCAAGTGATTCTCCTGCCTCAGCCTCCCAAGTAGCTTGGATTACAGGCACGCGCCACCATGCTTGGCTAATTTTGTATTTTTAGTAGAGGCAGGGTTTCTCCATGTCGGTCAGGCTGGTTTTGAGCTCCCCACCTCAGGTAATCCACCGCCTCAGCCTTCCAAAGTGCTGAGATTACAAGTGTGAGCCACAGCACCCGGCCTAGAGCATTCTGCTTTTATTCAAACTCATAATGAGAATGTCTGGCATGTCTAGTTCTGCCTTAAGATACACGCCTTTAGGCCATAATGAGAAATCTTCCCAAGCTTCATCAATCTTGATAGGAATCCAGGAGGATAACCATTACATACCTATGAAGTTCTCAGTAGCTCATGAGCCCACTTTACTCAGCAGAGGCAAATTTCTCAATATGTGATAGGCCATACATAGCCACATATATGTACACCAGAGGCATTGATCGTAAGATCCTTCTGGAACAGGATTATAGTTTGGTATAGTAGGTCCAACCATGTAATAAATTACATTAATGTAGTAGAAAGACAATGGGTTTGGGTATCTGAAGATGTCTCTGTAATTAATATGAGACCTTGAACACATCACTTTGTCACTCTAGGCTTTTGTCTCCTTATAGTCTGAGAAAAGCGTTGGAATTAATCTCTTATCTGCCTGCCATATAGCTGTCTTGATTGACATAAAGTTACTTGGTCTTTGGAAAAATATCAGTCAGTTCACTTCTGTAACACTAGTTACTTCATGCTGCACAGAAGCCTGGATTATCAGTTATTTACTAACTTAAATAGGAAAACAAATTGTTCATAGTCAGTATAGTTGGTTTGTTGACAGTATATCTGAGAACATAAATGTGAATTCATGGGAAAAATGATATAAGGCGTCTTTGGTGATGAAGAGCTGGATTTGTTTTCTATTCCCTTTCAGAAGGCACGAGCTTTCTCTTCAGTCTTCTCATGGCTGACTTCATTTCCTGGTTCCTCAGAGTGTAGATCAAAGGGTTCAGCAGAGGGGAGATGACAGTGAAGGTGACAGAGATGGCCTTATCTGTGGGGAGGGCAGTGAAGGGCCGGGCGTAGACATAGATGCAGGGCACGAAATGTAGGGTCACCACAGTGATGTGGGAGGTGCAGGTGGAGATGGCTTTCCTCCTGGCCTCTCCTGCCTGAGACCTCAGCATCATTAGGATGACTGTGTAGGACACAAGCAGGAATATAAACCACAGGGTAGTGACAAGGCCATTGTTTGAAATCATCAGGAGCTCAAGAGCAAAAGTGTCAGTGCAGGCGAGTTTGAGGACCTGGGGGACATCGCAGTAGAAAGTGTCAAGAACACTGGGTCCACAGAAAGGGAGGGGCAGCAGCAGGGAGATCTGCACAATGGAGTGGACAAAGCCCCCCACCCAGGAGGCCGTGATGAGGGCAGTGCATCGTCCCCTATCCATGATGGTCACATAGTGCAGGGGCTTGGAGATGGCCATGTAGCGGTCAAACGCCATTACAGAGAGAGAAAAAATGTCTGCCCCACCAAGGAGGTGGAAGAGAAATATCTGTGTCATGCAGCTTGTATAGGATATGGTCTTTTTCTTTGACAGAAGGTCCAGCAAGACTTTAGGAGCAGTTACGGAGGAGAAGCAGATGTCAAGGATGGCTAGATTGCGGAGCAGGAAGTACATGGGAGTGTGAAGGTGAGACTCACAGGTCACAGTGATCAGGATGAGGAGGTTTCCCAGCAGAGTCGTCATGTACACAAGACATAAAAAAAGAAACAAGACCAAGCTTAGGTCCTGGGATTGAGTCAGTCCCAGAAATATAAATTCTTTTACTCTGGTGCCATTTCCCAACTCCATTAATCGTGTTTTCTCTTTCTTGAAGATCTTGGAAAAAAACGTTATTTCAGAAAGTGTTTACTCCCTCTTAAAAGGTTCAAGTATTGGGTCTGAAAACTTGTGAGATATTATCACCACATGAATTGCAATTTCAAGGTTATTCCCAATGCATCTAAAATGACATCTTATTATACAATCATGCATACACTTATGCAAATTACATTTTAAAAAAATGTATAAAAATGATGTTCCAGTTATTCAAGATACTAAGAACATTATTCAAGATAAACAGAGGGGGATATTAACTATTCAGAAAGAGACTGTTGTGGCATGGGGAATATAAACACGGGATTAGTTTGTTGTGTGAGTAAGGCAGTGCTTATTTTGTGTGTCTAGAACACCATGAATTTCACAGGATTTTGGCTTTTTTCCCCCAGACTGGATGCTCCATTTAAATGGTTCTAAGAACCTCTGTCTGCAAAATGCCCCACCCACCATTGGACTGAATTGTACGTAAGCGGCATTTAAATCTCAAACTTAGTTCCATAAAAAATTAGGAAATTTTTAAACCATAAAATTCATCTCTATTGTTCTATTCTTCTTTAAGGGGATGTCTTTGTTTCTTTCTTTACTTTAAGCTACTTGAGGTACTGAAACCCCTGGGTGGTGAATAGCTCCTCAGCTATGGAAATAAAATTATTACTCAGAGCTTCTCTTCTGTTGTTTCAATTTCATTCTTAAGAAATAATTTTTGTTGAGCTACCATTGACATACCGTAGACTGCACATATTTGAGTTCACACTTCGATGAGTTTTGACATAGTATATACCCGTGACACCATCTCTGTAGTTAAGAGAGTGAATACATGTATCACCCAGAAAACGTCCTTATACCCCTTTGTAACCTGTTCCTTCTACCCTTCCTTCTTCAGGCGACCACGGATCTGCTTGCTGTCATTATACATTGTTTGTATTTTCTACAATATTCTATAATGAAATTCTACTGTATGCGTTTTTCTCTTGTCTGCTTTCTTTCAGCCATGAAATTCATCCATTGTTTTGTGTGTACTGCTATTTTGTTCCTTTTTATTGTATGAATATATCACCATTTGCTTATCCATTCACTTGCAGGTGAACACTTGGGTTATTTGTGGCTTTCGAATAGTAGCCATAAAGCTGCTATGAACATTCACCTTTGGGTCTTCGTGTGGACATATGTTTTCAGTTCTCTTGGGTAAGTAGCTAGGAGTGGAATGGCTGTAACTCTTAATATTCAATAATAAGAGAACACATAAGCCAATTAAGCAACAAGGACAAATAAACAAAAAAATGAAGTCACTAAAAGAAGTTAAAAAAAAGAAAAGAAAAAAGGACAAATTATTTGAACAGACACTTTCAGCAAGAAGACACAGAGATAGGAAGTAAGCACAGAAAAAGGGTCAACATCATTTATCAAGGAGAAAACATAAATTAAAACAACAGTGTAATTCAAAAATAGTATACATTAGAATTACTAAAATGAAAAAGACTGATAAAGAGTGGACAAAGATGTGGAGGAACGGAACTCCAGTGGGAATGTAAAATGGCATAATCACTTTTGAAAACAGTTTGCCTTTTTTTTTTCTTTGAGACGAAGTCTATTCTTTTTTTCTTTTCCTTTTTCTTTTTTTTTTTGAGACGGAGTTTTGCTCTGTTGCTCAGGCTGGAGTGCAGTGGCACGATCTAGGCTCATTGCAACCTCCGCCTCCCAGGTTCAAGTGATTCTCCCACCTCAGCCTCCCAAGTAGCTGGGATTATAGCACACAGCACCATGCCTGGCTAATTTTTGTATTTTAAGTAAAGGTGGGATTCACCATGTTGGGCAGGGTGGTCTTGAACTTCTGATCTCAGGTGATCCACCTGCCTTGGCCTCCCAGAGTGTCGGGATTACTGGCATGAGCCACTACACCTGGCCAGCGGTATTTTTTAAACTGTTGCACATATACTTACCTTATAATTGTGCTGCTTTTGAATTTCTTTCTTTTTTTTTTTTGTAATTCTTTGAAATGGGCCTTATTTTCTTTCTTCCTAGTTTATCTCCTTTTTCTTTCCATAATCAAAAACAAAAGAAGGGCAAAAGTCCCATTCCTCCCATTTTTTGGGTGTGTTCTCCAATGTAAATGAAGATATTTCTCAGTTACCTCACTTTGACTTCAAGTTTTCTTTCGTCTCTATGCAGTTTTGTCCACAATCTATTTAATGGGTAAATCTAAATAACAAGCTGCCAAGAAGTATTCTACCTTCGAGGTAGATGCCTGGTGGACTCTGGCACCACACAGCCTGTTCAAAGCCCAGCTGAGTACTTACTGGCTGAGCTAACATGCACAAATTGCTTCACCCCATGACCTCATTCTATGTATCAGTAATTTGGAGACAATAGCATCTCCTTCATAAGACTTTTGTGAGGGTTAAATAAATTAATGTATGTGGAGCATCCGTACTTAGAGCATTGCCTAATCTGTAATAAGTGTAATTACATGTGTGCTACCTTAAAGACAAGTGCAGGTTAATAATTCCCACACACAACTTCTTCAATAAATATATTGCCAATATTTATGGACTTTCTTTTAGAGGAGCTGCATGTTTTCCACATGTATATCCTCAACCACTTCGTCAGAACGTTAACTGTTTTGAAGGAATTAGGAGATAATTGCCTTCCAGTGACCCAGAGGGTGGTGACGGCGTAGGAGAGTAAAAAGAGCACTTGCGTGGTTTGGCTTCTTCTCTGACATCTTAATAGCAGACCAGAGAAATTGTTCAGTGCGAGGGCTCTGGGATCGAGAGTCATCTGGGTTTAAGTCCTGGTTTTGCCACTGTGTGATTTGGGCAAGTGCATGACCCCATTGAGCCTCTACTTCTCCATCTGTGGCATGGGGATGATAATAATACCCAGTTCACAGGGAAGTTGTGAGGGCTGAAGAACTAACATGGGTAAACTTCTCAGCGTACGGGCTGGTTATCTGTCATGATTAGTGCTATGCTGGGGAACCCTAACAGCGGAGCCTCATCAGTAAACGGAATGTGTTGAACTAAATGGTAGATATCAATCCTGATTAGTGTAAAAAGAGAGGAAACAGTCACTAGGAACACCAACTCAGTATAGTTTCTAGAGATGTTGATGAAAACCAGTGTAGTTATTAAAGTCTTCAAGGGGACTCCCATGTAAACACCACGCTGTTTACACACAAAGAAGTGGAAGGGAGACCATATCCCAGATCCCATGCCAGCCTTATTGGTCAGAAGGAAATAGGTCTCATGTTCACAAACTGCCTTTGGTAATTTAAAGAAAACGCCTGCTACTTTTAATCCATCCAATTATTTAGCAACTATTGAGGGAATAAGGGAAGAGTTCTAGGTTATTTGAGAGAAAGGCATATAATGTAAACACAGTGTGAAAGCATTGAAATCCAATATATGGGAGTGATGGGGACCATCTGAGGGCAAACAAAGAGCTGAGTGTGAGTAGAGGATGATTTCCAACCAAGGCTCAGCGAAGCTGTGCGGAGGAAGTGGCATTTATGTTTGGGATGTATAGGAACAGGGAGAAAGGATCTTCTGGCCTTAGGGGACTATTTAAATATGTGAAGTTTGCTTATGAGTGGGAAGTTTGGCTGGAAAGTAAGGGTGCAATCATGACAGCGTGGAAAGACAGAGAAAAGAAAATCACTGCTATTGTAAAGTGTCAGAAAACAATACCCCATAATGAAGGCCTCAGAAGCAGCCTCCAAAGTACAAGTTTCTCTCTGACCTCCTCCTGCCGTCCTGTGTCAGGTCTCCGGCTCTTCATTCTTCCCCAAGGTTAGCTGTAGAAACTACAATACCTCTTCCCTAAGACGGATCATGGAAACCACAACCCTTTTTCTCCAAAGCCAGCCATAAAACCTGAAGATATTATTCTACCTTCCCCATTACTCTGCCTTTCTGTGTAAGAGTTGGCCATAAATAAATTCTCAGGTCTACTGTGATCGTAGGTCATCAGAACTCCATTCCAGAGAGAGAGAGAGCAAGCACTAACTCATACCCAGGAGGAAGGAATTGCTGCTTAGAGAGGCCAAACAGGATCTAAACAGACAGGCCTTGCTGGGCTTCCCCGTTGTCCATTAGCATTAGATCATATAATTTCTTCAAATTTTAAATTTCAATCTTTATGGTGTGCTTCATGAATTTGTGTGCCATCCTTGTAAAGGGGCCATGTTAATCTCTGCTGTATTTTCCTGATTTTAGTTTATATGTGCTGCCAAAGCAAGCGATCATACCTTTTTTGTCCAGTTGTATTTCTACATGGCTATGCCTACTTCATTGGACCTAAACATAGAAATGAACATTTTCCTTGTATCTTTGGGTCTTCATTCTGAAGCCTCCCATGTCATGTAAAACTATGATCAAGTACATTTGTATTTCTTTTCTTCTAATTGTCTGCCTTTTGTCAGCTGATTTTCAGCGAACTTTCAGAGCATGAAGGGGAAGTTTTCTCCTGTTGCCTACACTATAAACTTCTTACGTTCGTGTTAGATCTAAAGAAGAGTAGACTGGTGTTTATGTCTGAGTCTTTAAACATTTGTGAGTGTTCAAAATATTTTATGTGTTACTGTATGTTTAAGGTGAGGATAAGAATTTCCTCTGTTGATATCAGCCTAAGAAGACCCATCTATAGACATGAAGACTGAGAAAAATCTCTTCTCTGTACCATTCAAGAGGTCTCAGAGGGCAAAAGCTGCCTTTTCCCAATTCCAAACTGACCTCAATTCTGTTTCTCATTTCACAAGGGACTCTTTGTTAGTATTTCTAACTTGCGCTGTTACTAGAGGAAGGCTCTCCCCAGAATGCAGCATCTTGTACACATATCACAGTGTGATTGTGAATCTTAATAATTACACCTAGATTTCAATTTTTCTTATTCTTATTTTCTCACTCTATGCATAAACATCCAGACACCGGCGTGTGCACGCGCGCGCGCGCACACACACACACACACACACTTTTTACCTAAAATCTGCAACCTTCTTCCAAGAACTCCAACATTTTGAGTAATGTTCACATGAACCTTGGGAATCATACAACTTCAGAAAACTCTGCTCAACACCCCTCTGACGACCAGTTATTTCAATGGTGTCTCTTCTATCTTAATGTGGAGAGGACTTGGGAATAATATTTTCTTGGCTCTTTCACACTGATTCACAGTGTCCCGTCATATTTACCAGTTCCTTAATCCCAGAACTAGTGTGAGAATTATCAGAGGGATTTTAGTTGATGTGGTTGTGGAAAAATTCTGCTGGCGGTGAGGTTGTCTCAGGGGGAATAACTAAGAAGTCACTCAGACACATATGCTTAGGAACACACATTTTGCCTAGAGCATAAAATTTTCCAGAGGCAACTGAAAAGTGAATCTCCTTGTCTTCTGGCTCCAAAAGGAAGAAAGGTTATGTTGAAACATGTCAAGCTCTATTCCTAAGAAAACTCCTAAAGTGCTGTTTTTGGTAATCAGAGGGTGCAGAGAAACTTGGAGCTAACAAGGAGATTGGACTCACTGTCTGGTCTTCCATCCTATTCTATTTCCAAGTCTAACAACTTACACAAAGAGAACTGGAAATGGAACTTCTAGTAACAGACAGCACAGGGGCATGAAGGTTTGGGAGATGGCTCATCGTTTCTCCAGATCTCACCACTTACTTTATTGACTGGGATCCCCAGTTTGGGAAAAGGTCGAAGCAGGCACAGGATGGAGCAGCATGGTTGGCCATCTATACTAAAACATAAAACAAAGTCAAATGAAACGAGACACCAAGACTGCCACACAGTGAGAAATGTGACTCTGTTCAATAGCTAGCCACATTGTGTGACCATCTTTAAAATCTAGAGCCTTAAGCTTCTAGAAATGGAATGTTGGCCATACTGGCTCCCATTGTGTCCCTTGTTTTTGATGACCTTGACAATACTGAAGAGTCCTTGTCAGGTGTTTTATACAACAGGAGTCCAAACCACCAGGCCATGAACTGTTCCAGCTTTTGCCCTGTTAGAAACCAGGCCCCACAGCAGGAGGTGAGTGGCAGGTGAACCAGCGAGAGGAGCTTTGTCTGTATTTACAGCCACTCCTCATTGCTAGCATTACTGCCTGAGCTCCACCTCCTGTCAGATCAGCAGGGCATTAGATTCCTACAGGAGCAGGAACACTACTGCGAACTGTGCATATGAGGGATCTAGGTTGCATGTTCCTTCCAAGACTCTAATGCCTGATGATCTGTCACTTATTCCCATCTCCCCCAGCTGGGACCATCTAGTTGCAAAAAAACAAGCTCAGGGCTCCCACTGATTCTACATTATGGTGAGTTGTATAATTATTTCATTATATATTACATGTAATAATAATATAAATAAAGTGCATGGTAAATGTAACGCATTGAATCATCCCAAAACCATCCCCGCCACGTTGGTCTGTGGAAAAATTCTCCTCTGCCAAACCAGCCCATGGTGCCAAAAAGGTTGAGCACCGCTGTTACACAATGTCCTTCAATTGGGCCTATTCTGGTGATGTTCTCGTGGTTAGACATGGGTTGCAGACGTCTGGGAGAAAGACCGCAGAGGCCAAATGCCACTCTCATCACATCATATCAAATGGTATGTGTTATTCCATTTTTGTGCTCCTGATAAACACATACCCGAGACAGGGTACTTATAAAGGAAAGAAGTTTAATTAACTCACAGTTCCACATGGCTGGGAAAACCTCACAATCATGGCGAAATGCAAGGGGGAGCAAGTCACATCTTACATGGTGGCAGGGAAGAGAGAATGAGAACCAAGCAAAAGGGGAAACCCCTTATAAAACCATCAGATCTCATGAGACTTATTCACTTCCATGAGAACAGTATGGGGGAAACTGCCCCCATAATTCAAATGTCTCCCATCGGATCCCTCCCACAACACATGGGAATTATGGGAGCTACAATTCAAGGTGAGATTTGAGTGAGGACATAGTCAAACCATATCAGGGTACATGCCATTAACATGATTGATCACTGATGACGTTATTTATAACTCATACTTAGAGAGTTGGGGCTGGGTGTGGTGGCTTGTGCCTGTAAACCCAGGAATTTGGGAGGCCAAGGCAGGAGGACTCCTTGAACCCAGTTTAAGACTAGGCTGGGAAACATGGTGAAACTCTGTCTCTACTAAAAATACAACAATTAGTCAGGCATGATGGCACCTGCCAATAGTCCCAGCTACTTGTGGGTCTGAGGTGGGAGGATTGCCTGAGCCTAGGAGGTTGAGGCTACAGTAAGCCAAGATGCAGCAATGCCCTCCAGCCTGGGCAAGAGAGTGAGACCATGTCTCAATTAAAAACAAAACAAAAAAAGAATTGGGAGTCATGTTCCATGTCCTTGAGGGCGGAGAATCTACATACATAATTTGGAATTATTCTTCATGAAAGATTTGTCTATTATCTGCCATTTATTTATTTGTTCAGTCATTTATTTATATTAGTATGGGCTCACGGATATTTATTTTATACTTTGGGTTGTAATCCATGACTACATTATATATTTTGCTGTTCTGACTTTGGCCATGGGGAACTCTTTCGGTTGGCTCCTGTGATCCTTTGACATACCTCCACTGTTTTGCTTTGTAAACATTTCCTTGTTTTTGGCGCTAAAAGATGCTCCAGGCTTGTATTGTATATTTCCTGCCCCAGTCCTAAAATCAGTCATTTCTCCAAGAAATACTGGTGCCTTTGTTAAAAAAAATAGTATTTATTAAGTGATTTGAAAATATAAAGAAATAGCATGATAAATGGTAGCAACCAAAGAAAACAAAACAAAAACCTGACTTTTTATATTATTGATCATTTCCAGGTACCTTTGTTCATGAATATAAAAAGTTAATTTTATTTTAATTAATTTATTTTTGCAGCTTTGATTACATGGATGCTTTCAGGGAAGTGCGAGTCCCTAAGAAAATTCCACAGCTATACTGACTCCTACAATGTAACTAAATGACGTGAACCTTTGGCTTCTGCTGGGGAATACGTTCCTATTCTTGCAGTCCCATGTGTGCAGGATGAGTCTGGAGTGTGACACGTAAGTACTGGAAGGAGATATTGGATTTGAAGGGATCATGTAGGTGAGAATGAAGGAGCTTTCAATGGCCTGAGGACCAAATTGCATGGAGTTCTCACAGGATACACAGTAGTCAGGAAACCCATGTCGGGTTCATCTGCAAATCCTGCTAACTTGACCTTCAAAGTTTTTCAGACTTCTCACCATGACCACCATTACCATTCTAAGTCAGGTCTTCATTCTTTCTCTCATGGGGCTATCATAGTAGGTTTTGAATTGGTTCCCGGTTCTTGTTCTTATCCCTCATCTGTTCCTCAAAGACCTCCAAATGTGTCCGTCGTACTCAGTGTGAAAGCTAAAAGCTTTGCAACTGCCCACAAAGTCGTGATGACCTGGCCCCACCATCTCTCTGAACTCAACCACAGGTACTTCCTCTCTACTTGCTTTCTCTCACTTAGTCCCAACGGCCTCCTTGCTGTTTCTTGGACCCTGTGGACACATCCCCATCTCAGGGCCTTTGCATATCTGATTTGTGAACTGAGATTTGTATGCTGACACACACATTTTGCTAGTTTCAATAGTTTTAAGATATCTAGGATCTACCTCCAGAAATGTGCAAAACAAAAAATGAAAGAACAATTCCCAGCAGCCGTGATAACACATTAAGTAAACAAATAAAAACCAACTTGATATATTGAATAATGTTTCTCACTTTTTTCCAGCTTTTTGAATAAATGTGCACAGTCTGAAGCAGCTTCAAAGATTTCAGTCATTTTAGAAATTCATGTTTCCAGAGAGTAAATATGAATTATTTTCTTTTTCTTCATCATTTTTTTCTTTTTATTTGAGATGGAGACTTGCTCTGTCACCCAGGCTGGAGTGCAGTGGCGCGATCGCGGCTCACTGCAACCTCTGCCTCCCAGGTCCAAACAATAATCTGCCTCAGCCTCCTGAGAAGCTGGGATTACAGGCAGCAGCCACCATGCCCAGCTAATTTTTGTATTTTTAGTAGAGACAGGGTTTCACCATCTTGGCCAGGCTGGTCTTGAACTCCTGACCTCGTGATCCACCCTCCTTGGCCTCCAATGATTTGAATAGCAGAAATGAGTGAGAGGCAATGTTCATTCATTGAATGTTTTAATTTAGTAATTTTCAGTAGGGTTTATTATATTATACTTGTGCCAGGTGTTGGGGACATGACAATAAATAAAGCATAATCCTACTGGGGGAGATTGGGAGAAAGAGAACAGGGAATTGAAACAGGGCCCCAAGTGTTGTGCTACAGCCAAACACAGGCTGCTGAGGGAATGTCCTGGAGGGGTGACCAGTAGGCCTGGGGTTCAGAGGAAAATCAGGTTAGAACTGTGCTCAAGGTCACAGAGATCACAATGTGTGAGATCATGTTCTAATTCAAGCCGTGCTAATCCAAGCACCTGCTCTCAGCTACTGGTAGGTAGGCTTGAGATTAAAAAACCTCAAGTTGGTATTCTTTGATTCATATAATAGAATTGGAGGAGAAACTTAACTGGGATGTGTCTTTTAAAATCAGGATCTGTTGACTTCATGAAAGATTTCATGGAGTCTAATGTCCAAGCTGCATCGTATTTCTAATATGTGTTTCAGCTCCCTTCCTGGCAACAACACAGGACTGTAGTGGAAATGTCTGAGTGTATTTTGATTCCATTTCCTTTAGTTTTTCCAAGGCTGTATTGCAAAAACGATACACCTCTCCTGCTAACAATTGTATCCATGTACTTTCTCCTGTGACACAGACCCATCTTTCTACATTATTATGGCCTGCTACTCAGAATGTTTGAAAGTTATGTGTTTCTTATTAGTAGACTAAAAAACAATTAGAAATCAATTAGTGAGTAGAGTGTATTTGCGGGGCATGTGTTTTCAAAAGCGGTGAGAAGGAGAGAAGTACAGGTCTATTTCCTTTCAGAAGGTCTGAGTCATCTCTTCAGTCTCCTCATGGCTGACTTCATCTCATGGTTCCTCAGAGTGTAGATCAAAGGGTTGAGCAGAGGGGAGATGATAGTGAAGGTGACAGAGATGGCCTTATCCGTGGGGAGGGCAGTGAAGGGCCGGGCATAGACATAGATGCAGGGCACGAAATGCAGGGTCACCAGTGATGTGGGAGGTGCATGTGGAGATGGCTTTCCTCCTGCCCTCTCCTGCCTGAGACTTGAGTAATGATAATATGACCATGTAGGACACCAGGAGCAGGAAAAACCACAGTGTGGTGAGCAGTCCATTGTTGGAAATCATTAGTAGTTCAAGTATGAAAATGTCTGTACTGGCGAGTTTGAGAACCTGGGGGACATCGCAATAGAAAGTGTCAAGAACATTGGGTCCACAGAAAGGGAGAGGGAGCAACAGGGAAATCTGCACGATGGAGTGGACAAAGCCCCCCACCCAGGCAGCCACTGTTAGCCCAATGCAACGGTCTCTACTCATGATGGTCACATAGTGCAGGGGCTTGGAGGTGGCCACATATCGATCCAATGCCATCACTGATAGAGAACATGCATCCACTCCTCCAATGAAGTGAAAGAGAAACATCTGAATGAAGCAACCATTGAAGGAGATGGTCTTTGTCTCAGATAGAAGGTCCACCAGAACCTTGGGCGCTGTGATGGAGGAGAAGCAGATATCGGCAACAGATAAATTACGGAGCAAAAAATACGTGGATGTGTGAAGGCGAAATTCACAAGTGACAGTGACCACGATGAGGAGGTTTCCCAGCAGAGTCATCACATACACCAAGAGTAGGAAAGGAAACAGGACCAAGCTTGCTTCCTGATTCTGGGTTAGGCCAAGGAAAATAAATTCTTTTACCCTGGTGCAGTTTTTCATCTCCATTCAATCATCCTCTTTATTCTCTTTTGTTCAAGCTATGTCATGCAACAGCACTGGGATGTGTGTTTTATTGTCGTCCCAAGCACACTAGAAGGCAGTTCAAAAACTTCCCACACAGTTGTAGAGTTTGCAATTTGTTGCATTGTCCACATTTTTAAAATAGCGATCAGTTTGCCGATCAAATTATTACATGCAAAGTCGATCAGTAATTCTTTTCCTATAAAACTATTTTGGAAAAGAATAAGCATATTATGTTTAATAGTGACATTTACATAGCATATTTAAATTTATTATTTTTATTATTTTTTTTTATATCCATGCAAACTTATTGGTTGTCAGGAACTGTGAAGTGTTAAATACAAAAATAAGTAAGACATAGTTCCAGCCATTAGGAAACTTATAGTCTAGGCACTTAATAGTCATATTAGCTAATATTCTGTTGACTTCAAGAGAGTCTTACATTGCTAAAGAGGCTGCTGTCCTATTTCTTATTGCAATATTGCTGTGCCATGGATCAATTTCCTAGCTCTTGGTTGTTTTCTGTCAGATTTCTTTAAATTGCAGAGTAGGATTTCACTTAACTTCTCCTTGTCACTACTTTACACTAATCAGATTTTTTGCTTGATATTTATTTGAAAATATGTTAAATTTGCTATTAGAAAACATATTTGAGGCGAGGACTCAAGATGGCGCTGTGAGAACAACTCAGGATTGGAGCTCTTCTCATTGAATCTGCAAACGGTGAGTCAGAGCGGCATTTCCAGACTGATCTTTGTTGTCCACAGAATGGGGAAACTCCCAAGTATAAAAAAGACACGGGACGCCAGGCAGTAGGTCTGCCTGGCGAAGCCGGCAGCCGGGGCGGCGGCAGCCGGCCCTACCCAGCAATCCCCACAGGGCGCGCTTGTCTGGGTGCCCTGTTGAACTGGCAACCTGAGACTTGAGAGGGCTGGACTTGAGACTGAACGAGACTTGGACAGTAGCCCAGCCCAGGGGATTGCAGGGATTGGGATACCCAGTGGGACGAACAAAACCGCGATTTCAAACTATCCCGAGCAGACGGTCCGAGACGCTCTGTGGGGGAGGGGCGTCCACCACTACCGAGGCAACCCGCCCCAACTGAGATACACGCCCACTGCTGACGCAGCCAGCCGTTGCCGAGGCAACCCGCCCCAACTGAGATACACGCCCACTGCTGACGCAGCCAGCCGTTGCGGAGGCAACCCACCCCAACTGAGATACACGCCCACTGCTGACGCAGCCTGCCGTTGCTGAGGCAACACGCTACAACGAAGAGACTCTGCCGCAGGGCGTGGCGGAGACCACAGCAGAGCCGGCAGGAACAGCACGAATCACACAACAGCAGGGCGGAGCCTCGGCAGCCAAACAGTGGCTAGTCTGCCTTCTAGCTGGGCAGGACACCTGATCGGACATCCAAAAAGAAAGCCCAAACCCCTCAACACAGAGCATTTGAGAAAAAAAAAAAAAAAGGGTTTTTTAATGAGCTCTGTTGCAGCAGAATCAAACATAGCAGCATAACAGCCCTGAATGAACAACAGAGTGCACAGCTAAGCAATTAAACCCCTATAAAGTACAAACTGTCTCCTCAAGCAGCTCCCTGACCCCTCTATATCCAAAAGACTGACATTAGGCAGGCATCATCCTGGGACAAAGAGAGCAGAAAAAGAAACTGGTAGCATCCCTCGCTGTGCCACAGCTACTAGAGGTGCACCCCAGACAAGCAGGGTCTGGAGCGGACCTCAGCAGTCGTACAGCGAAGGGGCTAGACTGGTAGAAGGAAAACCAAGCAACAGAAATACTTCATCATCAACATTCTGGGTGTCCACTCAGAGACCCAAACGAAAAGTCAGCAACTACGCAGACGACCAGCGGACAAATCCACAAAGATGGGAAGAAACCAGCACAAAAAGGAGGAAAACACCCAAAACCAGAACACCTTGCCTCCTAGAAAGGACCAAAACTCCTCACCAGCAAGGGAGCAAAGCTGGACGGAGAATGACTGTGACGAAATGACGGAATTAGACTTCAGAAGATGGATAATGAGAAACTTTTGTGAGCTAAAAGATCATGTATTAAATCAATGCAAAGAAACTAAGAACCTTGAAAAAAGATTTGAAAAAAGATTCGAGGAAATGATAACAAGAATGGATACCTTAGAGAGGAATATGAATGAATTAAAGGAGTTGAAAAACACAATACCAGAACTTCACGAAGCAAACACAAGTTTCAATAGCCGAACTGACCAAGCAGAAGAAAGAATATCTGAAGTCGAAGACCAACTCAATGAAATAAAACGAGAAACCAAGATCAGAGAAAAAAGCGCAAAAAGGAATGAACAAAGTCTCCAAGAAATGTGGGACTATGTGAAAAGACCTAACCTACGTTTGATAGGTGTACCAGAAGGGTACAAAGAGAATGAATCCAAGCTGGAAAATATTCTTCAGGACATCATCCAGGAAAATTTCCCCCACCTAGCAAGACAAGCCAACACTCAATTGCAGGAAATACAGAGAACACCACAAAGATATTCCGCAAGAAGAGCAACCCCAAGGCACATAATCGTCAGATTCAACAGGGTTGAAATAAAGGAGAGAATACTAAGGGCAGCCAGAGAGAAAGGTCGGGTCACCCACAAAGGGAAGCCCATCAGACTCACAGCAGATCTCTCGGCAGAAACACTACAAGCCAGAAGAGAGTGGGGGCCAATATTCAACATTCTTAAAGAAAAGAACTTTCAACCCAGAATTTCATATCCAGCCAAACTGAGCTTCAGAAGTGAAGGAAGAATAAAATCCTTTGTGAACAAGCAAGTACTCAGAGATTTTGTCACCACCAGGCCTGCTTTACAAGAGCTCCTAAAAGAGGCACTACACATAGAAAGGATCAATCAGTACCAGCCATTCCAAAATCACACTGAATGCTAAAGAGCTTCAACATAATGAAGAATCTACAACAACTAACAGGCAAAACAGCCACTTAGCATCAAAATGGCAGTATCAAATTCACACATAACAATATTAACCCTAAATGTAAATGGACTAAATGCACCAATCAAAAGACACAGACTGGCAAATTGGATAAAAATCCAAAACCCATCAGTGTGCTGTATCCAGGAAACCCATCTCACATGCAAGGATACACAAAGGCTCAAAATAAAGGGATGGAGGAAGATTTACCAAGCAAATGGAAAGCAAAAAAAAGCAGGAGTTGCAATTCTCATCTCTGATAAAATAGACTTTAAAGCAACAAAGATCAAAAGAGACAAAGAAGGCCATTACATAATGGTAAAAGGATCGATACAACAAGAAGAGCTAACGATCCTAAACATATATGGACCCAACACAGGAGCACCCAGATACATAAGGCAAGTTCTTAATGACTTACAAAAGGACTTAGACTCCCACACAATAATAGTGGGAGACTTTAACACTCCACTGTCAATACTAGACAGATCAACCAGACAGAAAATCAACAAGGATATCCAGGGCTTGAACTCAGACCTGGAGCAAGCAAACCTGGTGGACATTTACAGAACTCTCCACCCCAAATCCACAGAATACACATTCTTCTCAGCACCACATCACACCTACTCTAAAATTGACCACATAATTGGAAGTAAAGCACTGCTCAACGAATGCAAAACAACTGAAATCATAACAAACAGCCTCTCAGACCATAGTGCAATCAAGTTAGAACTCAGAATTCAGAAACCGACCCAGAACCGCACAGCTTCATGGAAACTGAACAACTGGCTCTTGAATGTTGACTGGGTAAACAACGAAATGAAGGCAGAAATAAAGAAGTTCTTCGAAACCAATGAGAATGAAGACACAACATGCCAGAACCTCTGGGACACATTTAAAGCAGTCTCTAGAGGAAAGTATATAGCAATAAGTGCCCATATGAGGAGAATGGAGAGATCCAAAATTGACACCCTATTGTCAAAATTGAAAGAGCTAGAGGAGCAAGATCAAAAAAACTCAAAACCCAGCAGAAGACAAGAAATTACTAAGATCAGAGCTGAGCTGAAGGAGATTGAGACACGAAAAACCCTTCAAAAAAATCAATAAATCCAAGAGCTGGTTTTTTGAAAAGATCAACAAAATAGACAGACCACTAGCCAGATTGATTAAAAAAAAGAGAGAGAACAGCCAAATAGATGCAATAAAAAATGATAAAGGGGAAATCACCACAGATTCCACAGAAATTCAAACCATCATCAGAGAATATTACAAACAACTATATGCGCATAAACTAGTAAACCTGGAAGAAATGGATAAATTCCTGGACTCCTGTGTCCTCCGAAGCCTAAACCAGGAGGAAGCTGAAACTATGAATAGACCAATAACAAGGTCTGAAGTCGAGGCAGCAATTAAGAGCCTACCTCACAAAAAAAGCCCAGGTCCAGACGGGTTCACAGCCGAATTCTACCAGACACACAAGGAGGAGCTGGTACCATTCCTTCTAAAACTATTTCAAACAATCCAAAAAGAGGGACTCCTTCCCAAATCATTTTATGAGACCAACATCATCCTGATACCAAAACCCGGCAGAGACCCAACGAGAAAAGAAAACTTCAGGCCAATATCCATGATGAACATAGATGCAAAAATCTTCAATAAAATATTGGCAAGCCGATTGCAACAGCAAATCAAAAAACTTATTCATCATGATCAAGTAGGATTCATCCCGGGGATGCAAGGCTGGTTCAACATACGCAAGTCTATCAACGTAATTCACCACATAAACAGAACCAAAAACAAAAACCACATGATTATCTCAATTGACGCAGAGAAGGCATTTGACAAAATTCAACAGCCCTTTATGCTAAAAACCCTCAATAAACTCGGTATCGATGGAACGTATCTCAAAGTAATAAAAGCTATTTATGACAAACCAACAGCCAATATCATACTGAATGGGCAAAAACTGGAAGCATTCCCTTTGAAATCCGGCACTAGACAAGGATGCCCTCTCTCACCACTCCTATTCAATATAGTACTGGAAGTTCTAGCCAGAGCAATCAGGCAAGAAAAAGAAATAAAGGGTATTCAAATAGGAAAGGTGGAAGCCAAATTGTCTCTATTTGCAGACGACATGATAGTATACCTGGAAGACCCCATCGCCTCAGCCCAAAAACTCATGAAACTGATAAACAACTTCAGCAAAGTCTTAGGATATAAAATCAATGTGCAAAAATCACAAGCATTCGTCTACACCAATAACAGACTTAAAGAAAGCCAAATCAAGAGCGAACTGCCATTCGCAATTGCTACAAAAAGAATAAAATACCTTGGAATACAACTCACAAGGAATGTAAGGGACCTCTTCAAGGAGAACTACAAACCACTGCTCAACGAAATCAGAGAGGACACAAACAGATGGAGAAACATTCCATGTTCATGGTTAGGAAGAATTAATATCGTGAAAATGGCTATACTGCCCAAAGTAATTTACAGAATCAACGCTATCCCCATCAAGCTACCATTGACTTTCTTCACAGAACTGGAAAAAAACACCATGAACTTCATATGGAACCAAAAGAGAGCCCGCATAGCCAAGTCAATTCTAAGCAAAAAGAACACAGCGGGGGGCATCACACTACCGGATTTCAAACTATACTACAAGGCTACAGTAATCAAAACAGCATGGTACTGGTACCAAAACAGAGTTATAGACCAATGGAACAAAACAGAGGCACCGGAGGCAACACAACATACATACAACTATACAATCTTTGATAAACCTGACAAAAACAAGCAATGGGGCAAGGATTCCATGTTTAACAAATGGTGTTGGGAAAACTGGCTAGCCATGTGCAGAAAGCAGAAACTGGACCCCTTCCTGACACCTTACACTAAAATTAACTCCAGATAGATTAAAGACTTAAACATAAGACCTGGCACCATAAAAACCCTAGAAGGAAATCTAGGCAAAACCATCCAGGACATAGGAGTAGGCAAGGACTTCATGAACAAAACACCAAAAGCATTGGCAACAAAAGCCAAAATAGACAAATGGGACCTAATGAAACTCCACAGCTTCTGCACGGCAAAAGAAACAGTCACTAGAGTGGATCGGCAACCAACAGAATGGGAAAAAATTTTCGCAGTCTACCCATCTGACAAAGGGCTGATATCCAGAATTTACAAACAACTCAAGCAGATTTACAGGAAAAAAACAAACAAGCCCATTCAAAAGTGGGCAAAGGATATGAACAGATACTTTACGAAAGAAGACATATATGAGGCCAACAATCATATGAAAAAATGCTCATCGTCACTGGTCATCAGAGAGATGCAAATCAAAACCACATTGAGATACCATCTCACGCCAGTTAGAATGGCGATCATTAAAAAATCTGGAGACAACAGATGCTGGAGAGGATGTGGAGAAAAAGGAACACTTTTACACTGTTGGTGGGAGTGTAAATTAGTTCAACCATTGTGGAAGACAGTGTGGCGATTCCTCAAGGCCTTAGAAATAGAAATTCCATTTGACCCAGCAATCCCATTACTGGGTATATGTCCAAAAGACTATAAATCGTTCTACTATAAGGACACATGTACACGAATGTTCATTGCAGCACTGTTTACAATAGCAAAGACCTGGAATCAACCCAAATGCCCATTGATAATAGATTGGATTGGAAAAATGTGGCACATATACACCATAGAATATTATGCAGCAATCAGAAATGATGAGTTCGTGTCGTTTGTAGGGACATGGATGAATCTGGAGAACGTCATCCTCAGCAAACTGACACAAGAACAGAAAATGAAACACCGCATATTCTCACTCATAGGTGGGTGATGAAAAATGAGAACACATGGACACAGAAAGGGGAGTACTAAACACTGGGGTCTATTGGGGGGAAAAGGGGAGGGCCAGTGGGAGGGGGAGGTGGGGAGGGATAGCCTGGGGAGAAATGCCAAATGTGGGTGAAGGGGAGAAGAAAAGCAAAGCACACTGCCATGTGTGTACCTACGCAACTGTCTCGCATGCTCTGCTCATGTACCCCAAAACCTATAATCAAATAAAAAATTTAAAAAAAAAAAAAAAAAAAAAGGAAAACATATTTGAAATGTGTTGTTTTAACATAATCTCAAAGAATATATTTAAAGTTTTTGATTGTGGTAAAAACAGTTAACACAAGATCTATTCTTTTAACAATTTTTAAGTGTACAGTAGTGGATTGTTAACTATAGGTGGAATGTTGTACAGCAATTTTCTAGGACTTATATATCTTGTATAAGGAAACTTTATACCTATTGACCAACAACTCCCCTGTTCCCTCTCCCATCAGCTCCGGCAACTACCATTCTACTTTCAGTTTCAATGAATTTGACTATTTTAGAAGTGGAACCATGTGGTATTTTGAGAGTGAATAGCATTAAAATACACTATTGTAATAATTTTGTTTTTTTGTTTAAGAAAATATTTTTATCTCATCTTGTTACTTATGCTGCTATGGAGGTCAAAAGGTTCTGATTTTTCTAGATGTAAGAAGTGCAAGGACCATCAACTGGTTCTTATTTTTGTTTTAGCTGATGCTGTAGTATTAATACTACTGTTATTATCAGTTAGTTTTCCACCCTGTGCAGGAACACATTTTGATGAGAACCTCCAATGGTTTTGTCAGTCTAAAAGGTGATTAGCTTTTTCACAAAAGGAAGAATTTTCCTGCTGAGAGAGGCAGTGGGACGTAGTGAAGAGGGCTCTGGATTGGGGAGATTGGGGCATTGCTTTCATGTGGTTCTTATTCTTCCAACAACTAGCTGAATGATTGGGGCTCTGACTCCAGCTCTGGACTGTGTCAGATGGATTCGGTATGGATATCATCAGTTTGAACCAGCAGGGAAGAGGAGGGATCTGAGCTAAGGAGGAGATTCATTTAAGAGGTTACAAGGCTCACCCTGGGGTCTTAATGCTGATGCCCCACTTCAAGCTCCGTCAAAAGGCAGGAACCAACTGGTAATCTACTTTTTTCTCCTGTCCTGTTCCTGCTCCTTTTCTGTCTCCACCATCAGTAGATCCATTTGTAGGTGGTTGGGAGAAAACCAGTTGGAGAGTCATCATCCCCCTCTAATCTTCATACCCCAAAAGTTAAAATGTTTTGTGAACTGTTCTCTTATTTATTCTTATGAAGAAGAGTTTTTATTTCTTCCTTACAGATAAAGAAATGATGTTCAGAAAGGTGAGTTCATTTTCCCAAACTCACAACAGAAGTAAGTGGTGGAACCTCACTTCAAATGTGATTCTTTTAGCTCCAAAGCCAACATTCCATCCACTACAACACGTAATTATTTTTTAAGCACTCGGTTGACCAGAATTATGTCTTTGCATTTAGGGTAAAGGTGGCAGAGAAACTGTCCCAGATGAAATATTTGTATATAAAGTAATAAAATTTCAATATAAGTTTAAGGTTAGCATGAGTTTAACCCAACCAATCTCCCAACCCTTCTGTAACAATCTCAATAAGGTTGTGCAGCCAGAATTGGTGTCACAAAAATGGGACCTGTCTCCCTAAAGTTGGATTCGATTACATTCCCAAGCCTGCATTTATTAGGGCAAGTGAGAAGGCATTCATTTAGCCAATGAGTCTTTTAATCCTTCAACACACATTTCATGATTTTCATGGGATGGTTGGAATTCTGCTCATATTAGCAATATATACATGAGCACAGGAAAGTTCTTACTCTGGAGCCATTTTCACTCTAATGGAAAATATAAAAACATTAAGTGCATAATCACACATGGGAGATGATGCTGGTGCAAATATAGTGCTGTGGGAGCACAGCAGAGCTCTAGCTGGGAATAGTGCAGGAAGGTTTTCTAGAGGAGGTGACGTTTTCCCTCAGTCATGATCAAGTTTCAAGAAATGGAAGCAGGATCTATCATGCAAAGGAAACAGCCTGTAAAAAAGTCAGTCAGTAGTGAAGATGATGTACTTATACAGAGAACATTGGAAAATGCTGTGTGGTTGGCACAGAGTGGGGAAGTGTGGAATGAAAGGAGGTTTTTACTAGTACCAAAAATTTCTTACCCTACTAATAAATAAATTATTATTATTACTTTGAGATGGAGTCTTACTCTGTCACCCAGGATGGAGTGCAGTGGCACAATCTTGGCTCACTGCAACCTCTGCCCTCTGGGTTCAAGCAATTCTCCTGCCTCAGCCTCCCCAGTAGCAGGGATTATAGACACACACCACAATGTCTGGCTAATTTTTGTGTTTTCAGTAGAGATGGGGTTTCACCATGTTGGCCTGGCTGATCTCAAACTCCTGACCTCATGATCTGCCCGTCTTGGCTTCCCAAAGTGCTGGGATTACAAGTAAAAGCCACCGCACCCAGCCAAGACCTTATTATTACATTCAGTGCTGGTTAGTGAATAATTGAACTGTTTACTGATCTCCATGTTCTCATATTCAGGATAGTAAAGCTTAAAATGTTCCTCCATGGTGGGTGGGGGCAATGTCCTCCGACTTCTTTGTCTCAACTCTGATCGATGAACTTCTAGTATTACATAGAGGGGGTTGTTCTGAAAAGTGGTGATGGAAGACTGTGGTTCTTGCTCTAGTGTGGAGGAGGGAAAAAGACAGTGATGCCTTCTGAGAGGCAGCCTACACTGTATCATGAGACTTTCTTCTGCTCTTTCCATTTTTGGATCAAACTAAGAGGATGGTGGGGCCACACAGCAGTGAGAGACATTATCATCTTTAGGATAGTGTCGATGTTTATAAGCTGTATTGATCATCGAAGGAAAAATTTTAAATTATTATTACTTGCTCCACCTTATACATAGCCAGTGAACATTTATTGCAATCTTCAAATGCATATGGAGAAATTGGAGCACATTGTCAGTTTTTAACAAGGGTTTATAGCCTAATAAAAAGTGGATGATTTGTGTAAATTGATGAAACATCATGCATTATAGAATGTGAAGTATATCATTATAGAATGTGAGGTAAACAGAGATAGATTTGGATGAGATGGGAAGTATGATACAAGATATATGATTTCCAGTAGTAAAAAAGCTTCTATTTGTTTGAGTGATTCCTATATGTGAAGCAGCATAAACAGTTGATTAATTTAAATCTCACCACCATCTATTGGGTAAGCATTGAAGTACATTATTCCTGTACTTCATATGAAATATTTCATGAATCTGTTTGGCTGAAGAAACAGATGTATAAAATACAAGAGATGGAAATAAGATAAAAGAAATAGAGCCTTTCCCCTAATATTCTATAAAGGCTCTAAATTCTTCTAAAAAGATTGAAAAAAAATTGTGAAGATAAGTATTTGACAGAAAGGGATCTTACCAATAAGCAACTCAAGCATCATAGCAATTGCATGATGTTTTCTCTCAAATCACATGGACTACATTTCTATCTCTCTCTTTCTTTTTTGACATGGAGTCTTGCTCTGTCACCCAGGCTGGAGTGCAATGGTGTGATCTCGGCTCACTGCAATCTCTGCCTCTAGAGTTCAAGCGATTCTCCTGTCTCAGCCTCCCGAGTAGCTGAGATTACAGGCACCGACCATCATGACTGGCTAATTTCTGTATTTTTGTAGAGACGGAGTTTCACTATGTTGGCCAGGCTAGTGAACTGACCTCAGGTGGTGTACCAACTTCAGCATCCCAAAGGGCTGGAATTATAGGTGTGAGCCACCGTGCTCAGTCTCTGTGTCTTTCTTAACACAACATGAGTCTTTCCAATATTTAACAGCCACCTTTGTTGTTTCTGTCAGTGAGAGGATCACCTTGACTCTAAAGCATTTAATATACCTGAAAACATAATATACCTGAAAAAAGTCAATTTTTTATATGTAGTTAGTAACAACATGTTGATTGCAGTATACATAACTTAACCTTACCTAGTAGGTTGATGGCTTTACTTTCTTCCTTTTATCCTGAAACTCTGAAAAAATAATTGGATGCCATTAGACACAGTGCATGACAGATTGTTGACATTCATTCTGGAAGATTTTGTATAAAGATAGAGCCCTTTGGAATGCCAGATATCTAGTGTCTGTTCCACGTTCAGGAGAGAAAGGACAGACTCAAGATATCACATCTTTGAAGTTCTTCCACTGTATTCCTGTCTTGAGCCCAAATCCCTGGGGCTCACGCTTAATTGAAGAATTGCAAAGACAATGTTTTTGAACAAGAGAGTGGAAGTTAAGTGGCTGATTTTGCCATTGATAATGGAGTTTCAATGGGAGTTATTAAAATGTTACCAAAGCATGCATATGTATACAGACACCAGGCATATTTTGGTCGGTGTCCAAGTTCTTTAGAGGCGTTAGAAGAAATCTATACCCTTATAGGCCGGGCGCGATGGCTCAAACCTGTAATCCCAGCACTTTGGGAGGCCGAGGCGGGTGGATCACGAGGTCAAGAGATAGAGACCATCCTGGTCAACAAGGTGAAACCCCGTCTCTACTAAAAATACAAAAATTAGCCGGGCATGGTGGCGCGTGCCTGTAATCCCAGCTACTCAGGAGGCTGAGGCAGGAGAATTGCCTGAATCCAGGAGGCAGAGGTTGTGGTGAGCCGAGATCGCGCCATTGCACTCCAGCCTGGTTAACAAGAGCGAAACTCCGTCTCAAAAAAAGAAAGAAGAAATCTATACCCTTAACCACAGTACAATAAAAACTTTGTTAAAACATGCCGAATGCTATGCCAGCAAGACTTTGAGTCCAATTTTCACAGCTTGCAATGCTCAGAGGACACCATCTACTTGAGTTTCAATTAGATTGCCAAAAACCTAGGAGAACTAGACCTCAAATAATTTGCTACCAGTCCAGTTTCTAATTAGACATAGAATGATCCTAGCTCTATGATGTTACTATGGGCATCCACATAAATAGAATCACAACTTAGACAATGTTTGGGGAATGCATATTTTCTCTGTTACCAAATCTTCTACTCAATTTGGAGATAGCTACATCAGCATGTTAGTAAAATTATCCACACAATTAATAGTATTAATTTAGAATAACTTGTTTATTAAATGGATTGATATAATATAGAACCCACAATCACTATTTCCATAATAGTGATGAATTTGGACTTTTCTGCTTTTCAATCTTTTTTTTTTGTAAAGCAAGTTTGTCTACAAAAAAAAAAAAACAAACCTGAGACAGGTCACGTTAGTTGAAATGGTTAAAATGGGTAATTTTTGACCAGGCATGGTGGCTCATGCCTGTATTCCCAGTACTCTTGAAGGCCAAAGTGGGTGGATCACTTGAGTCCAGGAGTTTGAGACCAGACTGGGAAACAGTGAAACTCCATCTCTCCTAAAAATACAGAAGTTGGCCATGCATGGTGGTGTGTTCCTGTGGTCTCAGATGCTTAGGCAGGAGAATCGCTTGAACCCAGAAGGTGGAGATTGCAGTAAGCTGAGATCATGTCACAGCACTCCAGTCTGGGTGACATAGCAAGAGTCTGTCTCAAAAGAAAGGGGGGTAATTTTTGTTTCATTTTCAGAGACCAAGTAATTTGGTCCCAGAGAACCACACTGAATGCAAATTTGCCTCCATCCCCTTCTGTCTCAGTTATCAACATCTGACTTGAGTGAGAAGCTGCAGATACAAGAAAAGGAAGATAATCAAGTAATGAAAGGAACAAGAATGTGCTTTACCTACAAGCCTTATGGTAAACTATGTGACATGCAGGGAGACTCCTGATTCAGACATATTAAATAGGCAGAGTCTGAGAGGAGTCGATGCCTTTCAATAAAGGTGAGGAAAGGGATGAATTGGATACAGAGAAATCTGAACCTGTTTTGGAAATTTGGTACTGGGGAATAAGAATTGATATGTGAATAGGATGCAGTAATGACATTCATGTGAAAAAGGGACTTAAAAACTATATATGTTCGTTGGCATCTATGATTTGTATCAAATATGCAGAAAAGTGCAAAAACCTGTTCACTCTTCAGTTATTTCTTGAGAGTCTATTTTATACCCAAGACATTGAAAGTACAGCTGTGAATAAAATGGACCCAAATCCTGTGCTCATAGAGTGTTCTATTTGGATGACCCAGATAATAATAATGTAAATAAATAAAATGTATGGAGTATGTTGGTGATAAACACAACAAAAACAATTAGGCAGGGCAGTGAGATAGGCAGCAATGGATAAGAACTGCAGGTCTGCCTTACAAGAACTCCTTAAGGAAGCACTAAACGTGGAAAGGAATAGCCAGTACCAGCCACTGCATAAACATACCAAATTTTAAAGACCATTGACACAGTGAAGAAACTGCATTAACTAACGGGCAAAACAACCAACTAACATCAAAATGGAAGGATCAAATTCACACATAACAATATTAACCTTAAATGTAAATGGGTTAAATGCCCAAATCAAAAGACACAGACTGGAAAACTGGATAAAGAGTCAAGACCCATTGGTGTACTATATTCAAGAGACCCATCTCACATGCAAAGTCACACATAGGCTCAAAATAAAGGGATGGAGGAAGATTTATCAAGAAAATGGAGAGAAAAAAAAGCAGGGGTTGCAAACCTAGCCTCTGATAAAATAGTCTTTAAACAAACAAAGATCAAAAGAGACAAATAAGGGCATTGCATATCTGTAAAGGGATCAATGCAACAAGAAGAGCTAATGATCCTAAATATATATGTACCCAATACAGGAGGACCCAGATACATAAAGCAAATTCTTAATGACCTATAAAGAGACTTAGACTCCCACACAGTAATAGTGGGAAACCTTAAACCCCACTGTCAATACTAGACAGATCAATGAGATGGAAAATTAACAAGGATATCCAGGACTTGAACTCAGATCTGGAACAAGTGGACCTAGTAGACATCTACAGAACTATTCACCCAAAATCCACAGAATATGAATTCATCTCAGCACTACATCACACTTACTCTAAAATTGGCCACATAACTGAAAATCACTCCTCAGTAAATGCAAAAGAACGGACATCATAACAGTTTTTCAGACCACAGTGCCATCAAATTAGAACTCAGGATTAAGAAACTCACTCAAGGCTGGGCCCAGTGGATCATGCCTGTAATCCCAACACTTTGGGAGGCCAAGGCGGGTGGATCACGAGGTCAAGAGATCAAGACCATCCTGGCTAACATGGTGAAACCACGTCTCTACTAAAAAACACAAAAATTAGCTGGGCATGGTGGTGCGTGCCTGTAGTCCCAGCTACTCAGGAGGCTGAGGCAAGAGAATTGCTTGGACCCAGGAGGCGGAGATTACAGTGAGCCAAGATTGAGCCACTACACTCCAGTCTGGCGACAGAGTGAGACTCTGTCTCAAAAAAAAAAAAAAAAAAAGAAACTCACTCAATGCCACTGCACTCCAGCCTGAGTGATAGAACAAGATCCCGTCTCAAAAAACAAAACAAGAGAGGGATCCAAGATGACTGAATAGGAACAGCTCTGGAGTGCTGTTTTGATTGATTTGATATAATATAGCTAGAACAATGCAGAGAGCGAGTGATCACCACATTTCCAAATGAGTTTTTAGTGCCCACAGACCAGGAGATTCCCGGGCTAAAAAGCACCATGAGTTTCCAGCATGGCTGTTTCAGCTGGCATAGTGGGTTTCTGAACAAATACTCACACACATCTGGGTGGCCATTCCAACTGGCACCTGGAATGCCTGGGAGACAGAGTCACCCATTCAAGTGAAAAAGAGGGGCTGAAATAAGGAGCCAGGTGGTCTGGCTTGGCAGGTCCCACCCCCACCAAGACCACAATCTGAAACCCTCTGGATTGAAACTTTTGTTGCAAGCACAGCTGGACCCAGGATGTTCCAGCTTTGTGGGGGGAAGGGTGTCCACCATTACTGAGGAGGTCCACCACTACCGAGGCAGTCCACCATTACTGAAGCAGTCCACCATTACTGAGGCAGCCCACCATTATTACCAAGGCAATCTGCCATTACTGAGGCAGTCCACCACTACTGAGGTAGACTGCCATTACTGAGGCAATTCTAACTGTACCTCTGTAAACAAATTCACAAGGAAGTTTACTCAGCAGCTGGGCAGAGCCCATGGCAGCTCAGCAATGCCTCTGCTGGCAGACTGTGACAATACTGCTTCCTTGCTTGGCAGGGCATCTCTGAAAAAAGGCAGCAGCATGTCAGGAACTTATAAATAAAGCCCCACCTTCCCAGGACAGAGCACCTGGGAAAAAAAGGCAGTTATGAGTTCTGCTGCAGCAGACTTAAATGTACCTTCCCAGTAGCTGTGAATGGAACAGCAGAGCTCACAGCAAAGCACTTGAGCTCCTATAAGGGATAGACTGTCTCCTCAAACAGCTCCCCGACCCCCATATATCCAAAGAGAAACCCTATAAAGGAGAGCTCAGGCTGACATCTGGGGAGGTACCCTTCTGGGGTGAAGATAACCAAAGAAGAAACTGGCAGCAACCCTTACTGTTCTGCAGCCCCTGCAGGTGATCCCCAGGCAAGCAGGGTCTGGAGTGGACCTCCAGCAGTCCTGCAGCAGAGGGGCCTAACTGTTAGAAGGAAAACTACAAAACAGAAAGAAATAGCTTTAACATCAACAAAAAGGACATCCACTCAGGGACCCCATCCGAACGTCACCAACTACAAAGACCACAGGTAGATAAATCCACAAAGATGGGAAGAAACCAGTGCAAAAAGGATGAGAACTCCCAAAACCAGACCACCTCCAAAACCAGGGAACAAAGCTGAATGGAGAGTGAGTCTGATGAATTGACAGAAACTGGCTTCAGAAGGTGGGAAATAACAAACTTCTCTGAGCTAAAAGAACATATTCTAACCTAATGCAAAGAAAGTAAGAACCTTGAAAAAGGGTTAGATGAAATGCTTACCAGAATAAACAGCTTAGGGAAGAATATAAACGACTTGATGGTGCTGAAAAACACAGCACGAGAACTTCATGAAGCACGCACAAGTTTCAACAGCCGAATCAACCAAGCAGAAGAAAGGATATCAGAGATTGAAGATCAACTCAGTGAAATAAAATGAGAAGGCAAGATTAGAGAAAAAAGAGTTAAAAGAAATGGACAAAGCCTCCAAGAAATACAAGATCATGTGAAAATACCTAATCTACATTTGTTAGGTGTATCTGAATGTGACAGAGAGAATGAATTTGAGCAGGAAAACACTCTTCAGGATGTTATCCAGGAGAACTTCCCCAACCCAGCAAGGCAGACCAACATTGAAGTCCAAGAAATTCAGATAACACCACAAAGATATCCTCAAGAAGGCTAACCCCAAGGGACATAATCATCAGATTCAGCAGTGTTGAAATGAAGGAAAAATGCTAAGTGCAGCCAGAGAGAAAGGTCAGGTTACCCACAAAGGGAAGCCCATTAGACTCACAGGAGATCTCTTGGCAGAAACCCTACAAGCCAGAAGAGAGTGGGGGCCAATATTCAATATTCTTATAGAAAGGAAATTTCAAACTAGAATTTCATGTCCAGCCAAATGAAGCTTCATAAGTGAAGGAGAAATAAAATCCTTTATAGACAAGAAATTGTTGAGAGATTTCATCACCACCAGGTCTGCCTTACAAGATCTCCTGAAAGAAGCACTAAACATGGAAAAGAACAACAAGTACCAGCCACTCCAAAAATGTACCAAATGGTAAAGACCACTGTCACAATGAAGAAACTGCATCAACTAATGGGCAAAACAACCAGCTAGCACCAAAATGGCAGGATCAAATTCACACATAACAATATTAACGTTAAATGTAAATGGGCTAAATTCCCCAATCAAAAGACACAGACTGGAAAACTGGATAAAAAGTCAAGACCCATTGGTGTGCCGTATTCAGGAAACCCATCTCACATGCAAGGACACACATAGGCTCAAAATAAAGGGATGGAGGAAGATTTACCAAGCAAATAGAGAGAGAGAGAGAGAGACAGAGAGAGAGAGAGAGGGAGAGAGAGAGAGACAGAGACAGAGAGAGAGAGAAAAGCAGGAGTTGCAATCCCAGTCTCTGATAAAAGAGTCTTTAAACCAACAAAGATCAAAAGAGACAAAGTAGGGCATAACATAATGGTAAAAGGATCAATGTAACAAGAAGAGCCAGTGATTCTAAACATATATGCACCCAATACAGGAGCACCCAGATACATAAAGCAAGTTCATAATGACCTACAAATAGATTTAGACTCTCCCACAATAATAGTGGGAGACTTTAACACTCCACTGTCAATGTTAGACAGATCAATGAGACCTAAAATTAACAAGGATATCCAGGACTTGAACTCAGATCTGGACCTAGCAAACCCAATAAACATCTACAGAGCCATCCACCCCAAATCCACAGAATATATATTCTTCTTAGCACCACATCACACATGAGAAACAAGGAAAGATCTAAGATGAACACTCTATCATCAAAATTGAAAGAGCTAGAGGAGCAAGATTTAAAAAAGAACTCAAAAGCTAGCAGAAGACAAGAAATAACTAAGATCAGAGCAGAACTGAAGGAGATAGAGATACAAATAACCTTTCAAAAAAATGAATAAATTCAGGAGCTGATTTTTTGAAAAGATTAACAAAGTAGACCACTAGCCAGATTTATAACCAAGAAAAGAGAATAATCAAATAATCAAATAGATGCAATAAAAAAACAAACAACTGCCGGCTGCAGTGGCTCACGCCTATAATCCCAGCACTTTGGGAGGCTGAGGCAAGTGGATCATAAGGTCAAGAGATTGAGACCATCCTGGTCAACATGAAGAAACCCCATCTCTACTAAAAATACAAAAATTAGCTGGGCGTGGTGGTGCGTGCCTGTAGTCCCAGCTACTCGGGAGGCTGAGGCAGGAGAATTGCTTGGACCCAGGAGGCAGAGGTTGCGGTGAGCCAAGATTGTGCCATTGCACTCCAGCCTGGGTAACAAGAGCAAAACTCCATCTCAAAAAAAAAAAAAAATACAAGCAACCATCAGAGATTACTACAAACAACTCTACACACATAAACCAGTAAACCTGGAAGAAATGGATAATTTCCTGTACACTTGCACCCTCCTGAGCCTGAATCAGGAAGAAGTTGAAGCCCTGAATAGACCAATAACATGGGCTGAAGTTGAGGCAGCAATTAATAACCTACCAACCAGGAGAAGTCCAGGTCCAGATGGGTTCACAGTTGCATTCTATCAGACATACAAAAAGGAGCTGGTATCACTCCTTCTGAAACCATTCCAAACAATCCAAAAAGAGGGAATCCTTCCCAAATCATTTTATGAGCCCAATATGGTATCCTGATACCAAAACCCAGCAGATATTCAACAAGAAAAGAAAACTTCAGGCCATTATCCATGATGAATATAGATGCAAAATTTTTCAATAAAATACTGGCAAACTGATTGCAACAGCACATCAAAAAGCTTGTCCATTATGATCAAGTAGGCTTCATTCCGAGGATGCAAGTCTGGTTCAATATACACCAGCCTATAAATGTAATCCACCACATAAACAGAACATGATTATCTCAATAGATGCAGAGAAAGCCTTCTACAAAATTCAAGAAACTCATTCAAAACCACACAACTACATGGAAACTGAACAACCTGCTCCTGAATTACTGCCAGATAAATAATAAAATGAACGCAGAAATAAAGATGTTCTTTGAAACCAATGAGAACAAAGACACAACATACCAGAAACGCTGGGACATATTTAAAACAGTGTCTAGAGGGAAATTTATAGTACTAAATGCCCAAAAGAGAAGCGAGGAAAGATCTAAAATTGACACCCTAACATCACAATTAAAAGAAACGGAGGAGCAACATCAAACAAATTCAAAAGCTAGCAGAAGACAAGAAATAACTCAGATCAGAGCAGAACTGAAGGAAATAGAGACACATAAAAAAACTCTTCAAAAAATCAGTAAATCCAGGAGCTTGTGTTTTGAAAAGATCAACAAAATACACAGACGGCTAGCCAGACTAATGAAAAAAAAGGAGAGAGAAGAATTGAATAGATGGAATAAAAAATAATAAAGGGGATATCACCACTGATCCCACAGAAATACAAACTACCATCAGATACTACTACAAACACCTCTATGCACATAAACCAGTAAATTTAGAAGATATGGATAAATTCCTGGGCAGAAGCCTTCAACAAAATTCAACAGCTCTTTAAGCAAAAAATGCTCAATAAACGAGGTATTGATGAAATGTATCTCAAAATAATAAAAGCTATTCATGACAAGCCCACAGCCAATGTCATACTGAATGGGCAAAAACTGGAAGCATTCCCTTTGAAAACTGGCACAAAACAAGTGTGTCCTCTCTCACCACTCCTATTCAACATAGTATTAGAAGTTCTGGACAGAGCAATCAGGCAAGAATATAAAATAAAGAATATTCAATTAGGAAAAGGAGGAAGTCAAATTGTCTCTATTTGCAGATGACATGATTGTATATTTAGAAGACCCCATTGTCTCAGCCGCAAATCTCCTTAAGCTGATAAACAACTTCAGCAAAGTCTCAGGATACAAAATCAATTTGCAAAAATCACAAGCATTCCCATACATCAATAATGGACAGAGAGCCAAATCATGAGCAAACTCCCATTCACAATTGCTACAAAGAGAATAAAATATCTAGGAATAAAACTAACAAGGGATGTGAAGGGCCTCTTCAAGGAGAACTACAAACCACTGCTCAAGGAAATAAGAGAGGACACAAACAGATGGAAAACATCCCATGCTCTTGCTGGGAAGAATCAACATTGTGAAAATGGCCATACTGCCCAAAGTAATTTATAGATTCAATGCTATCCCCATCAAGCTACCATTGACCTTCTTCACAGAACTCTAGAAAAAAACCACCTTAAACTTCATATGGAACCAAAAAAGAGCCCGCATAGCAAAGACAATCCTAAGCAACAAAACAAAAAACAAAAAAACACCGCCCAAAAACAAACAAACCGCCCCCCCCCGCCAAAACCAAAGCTGGAGGCATCATGCTACCTGACTCCAAACTATACTACAAGGCTACAGTAATCAAAACAGCATGGTACTGGTACCAAAACAGAGATATAGACCAATGGAACAGAACAGAGGCCTTGGAAGTAATGGCACACATCTACAACCACCTGTTCTTTGACTAACTCGACAAACACAAGGAATGGGGAAAGGATTCCCTATTTAATAAATGGTGTTGGGAAAACTGGCTAGCCATATGCAGACAGCTGAAACTGGATCACTTCCTTACACCTTATACGAAACTCCAGATGGATTAAAGATTTAAACAAAAGACCTGACACCACTAGAAGAAAACCTAGGCGATACCATTCAGGACAATAGGCTTCATGACTTCATGACTGAAACATCAAAAGCAATGGCAACAAAAGCCAAAATAGACAAATGAGATCTAACTAAATTTAAGAGCTTCTGCACAGCAAAAGAAAGTATCATTAGAGTGAGCTGCTAGCCAACAGAATGGGAAAAAATTTCTGCAACCTACTCATCTGACAAAGGGCTAATATCCAAAATCTACAAAGAACTTAGATTTACGAGTTTACAAAACAACCTCATCACAAAATGGGTGAAGAATATGAACAGACACTTTTCAAAAGAAAACATTTGTGCAGCCAAGAAATATATGAAAAACTCATCTTTGCTGGTCATTAGAGCAATGCAAATCAAAACCACATAGAGATACCATCTCATGCTAGTTAGAATGGTGATCATTAAAAAATCAGGAGACAATAGATTCTGGAGAGGATGTGGAGAAATAAGAATGCTTTTACACTGTTGCTGGGGGTGTAAGTTAGTTCAACCATTATGGAGGACAGTGTAGCAATTCCTCAGGGACCTAGAAATAGAAATACCATTTGACCCAGCAATCCCATTACTGGGTATATACCCGAAGGATTATAAATCATTCTAGTATAAAGACACATGCACACATATGTTCATTGTGTCATACCCCAGAACTTAAAATATATTTTAAAAAATTAAAAAATGTAAAACAGTAAAAAAAATCTACTAAAAAAAAGGATATTAAGGTGAGAGGCATATGTTTTTGGAATATCAACAAGGCCAGCGTTTAACAGGTTATGTCAAAAGGTAACAGGAAGGTAAGGTAACCTAAAACCTCTGCTGTGAATAAAAGTGTGGAGAAACAGAGGGTCTGGGTTGATTGGTTGCGTTTTGCCCTCTGAAAGCAGCCAACGACCATCCCTAGCCCACTTGAAACACTGTAATGGTGTGAGAGTGCATTCATTCATCCATCGCTGAGTCAGGGTCTGCAGGTCAGACTTCCGCAGGTGGTGAGTACCACATCTCACATACATACATATCTATAAATATGAATATATCTGTCATCATATATCTGTCCTTATATTAAACTAAATATTATTTCATTTAGTTTTAGTTTTGAGACTAGGTCTTGCTCTGTCACCCAGGTTGGAGTGCAGTGGCAGGAATACAGCCCTTTGTAGCTTTGACCCCCTGGGCTGGGACCACCGGTGTGTGCTGCCACCCCTTGCTAATATTTAAAAAATGTTTTATAGAGACAGTGTCTTACATGTTGTCCAGGCTGGTCTCAGACTCCTGGGCCCAAGTAGTCCTTCCACCTTCCTTCCCAAAGTGCTGGGATTACAGATGTGAGCTACTGCAGCTTTTAAACTGACATCTCCAGCACTGATCCATTATCACATGGTTCGTGTTGACCTTCTCACCCTGGTTGCTTGAAATCTTTACTGTAGTTTTGAATATAGTTGTGCTTACAGCTACCATTTTGATTTCTTTCTTTCTTTCTTTTTTTTTTTTTTGAGGTGGAATCTTACTTTTCACCCAGGCTGGAGTCCAGTGGTACAATTGCAGCTCATTGCAACCTCCGCCTCCCAGGTTCAAGCAATTCTCCTGCTTCAGCCTCCAAAGTAGCTGAGATTATAGATGCATGCCACCATGCCCAGCTAATTTTTATACTTTCAGTGGAGACAGCATTTCACTATGTTGGCCAGGCTGGTCTCAAACTCCTGAGTTTTAGTGATCCACTCACCTTGGCCTCCCAAAGTGTTGGGATTACAGGTGTGAGCCACCACATCTGGCTCATTTTGCTTTTATTAAAAAATTTTTTCCCTATCTATGCTTTGCTTCCTTTTCTTATTTTTCTGCCTTCTTTTGGAATAATTCAATATTTTTAGTGTTTTATTTTATTTTGTTTATTGGCTTATTATCTGTACCTTGCAGTTTTATTCTTTAGTGATTACTCTAGGACTTACAATATGCATCTTTAACTCACATCAGATGGCTTTCATATGACATCACTTCATGTTGATTTTGTTTTGTTTTGTTGTTTTGAGACAGAGTTTCACTCTTGTTGCCCAGCCTGGAGTGCAGTGGCGTGATCTCAGCTCACCGCAACCACTGCCTCCTGGGCTCAAGCAATTCTCCTGCCTCAGCCTCCCGAGTAGCTGGGACTACAGGCATGTGCCACTATGCCCAGCTAACTTTTGTATTTTTAGTAAAGACGGGGTTTCATCATGTTGACCAGGATGGTCTCGATCTCTTAACCTCGTGATCCACCCGCCTCGGCCTCCCAAAGTGCTGGGATTATAGGCATGAGCCACTGCGCCCGGCCACTTCATGTTGAATATGAACCTTACAACAGTATATTTACTTTCCCATTCTTTTTTTTTTTTTTTTTTGCCACACATTGCAGTTTTATATTTAAAAATTTTTGTGATAAACAATCTTTTGATAAACAACTGATGTGGTTTCTGTTGTCTTTACTTGACCCTGATTGGTAAAATATTTGCATTGTTATTTTTTTATTAAAACATTTTTTAAAATTATTATTCTTTTCCTACTCTTAGATCTGACATAGGTAAAATATTTGTGAACAGAAGCGATAGCAAAAAGCAGATCCTCAAAGATGAGGTTCTGAGATTACTTGGAAGGTCCTTGGTGGTGAACATCATGCTCAATTCTCTATCTATGGGAAATAAGATTCTGGCACTCTACGGCATACAAAGGCATTATAACTAACCAAATTGTCACGTGTTATTGAAATTGACAATTTTCTTAGTGAAGCAGGTGCCTTGGATCATGAGGTGACTCCTGTACTTGACTTTGTGAGCAGTACAAGGACTGTGGAAGAAGGGTGGTTACTCCTAACTACATTAAGTATGTTACCCTAAAGAAATGACAAGTGGTTTACATGCTCAGCTAGAGGCGAAGTCTGAGAACCAGAGAGCTTTTTAAATTTATTTTATTTATTTACATATTTTTATTTTTAAGAGTCTCACTTTGTCACCAAGGCTGGAGTGCAGTAGCACAATCTCTGCTCACTGCAGTTTCTGCCTCCTGGGCTCAAGTGATTCTTGTCCCTCAGCCTCCTAAGTAGCTGGAATTACAGGTGTGTGCCACCATGACCTGGCAAATTTTTGTATTTTTAGTAGAGCCAAGGTTTTACCATGTTGTCCAGGCTGGTCTCGAACTCTTGACCTGAAGTGATCCACCCGCCTTGTCCTCCCAGAGTGCTGTGATTATAGGTGTGAGCCACCATACCTAGTCCCAGAGAGTTTTTATGCAAGTCTTCAGCTACTTATGTATTCTTATTGCCATAGGGCTGACCTCGTAGAAGTCAAATACATAATTGTGCAATGTCCTGAATTACATTAGGAATTGAGTTCAAAGTTTTTCTGTGACTCTCCTGTGAAAAGTAGAACATTGATTGAAGTGGGTACATAAGGTAGCATTTAAATGGATTGCTTCCATTTCACCATCGCATACAATTTGTTATAATATTTATATGACTTTTTATTAGGTTAAGAAAGAATGCTTATTTTCTTCATTTATTTGTGACTTTTGGCCATAAATTGGTGTTGAATATTATCAAACGCTTTTGTGTATTTACTGAGATAATCACATTTTTCTTTAATCTTGGAGAAATAAGTTAGCAGATTCTTTTTGCTTGTGAACATGAGAGGCAGAGACAATTGTATTTAGTTCATGAACACTGTCACTACTGGTTCAGGAAAGACTACCTTTATATAATGATGTATCACCTCTTATCCCTATTTTCTACTTCCTTTCTCTGGAACTCAGAAACCATTAAGGGAGCTTTGTAATGAAAGATTAAATTTCCAACCACCACAATTGAATGAAAGCTTGAAACAGAAATAAAGTTATAGAAAATTTAAAAATGTTCTGTTTCTTGCATGCCTAGGTTGTGGAACAAGATTGGTATCAGATACAGAAAGAATTCGGTTTCAATAAGAACTCCTGATACCTATAAAAATATTAAGTGAACAGCTAAAAAGATAATTGCAGAATTGTGTAAAATAACCATTTTCACTTTCTCCCAAGCTTTATGCATGTATATGCACAGCTTAAAGTAGCTTTGTGTGTTTTTGTCATTTGTAGAAATTCACTCTCTACAGAGTATTATCAAGTAAGTGACAATATTCAATCATTGAGTTATTTATTCAGCAACATATTGTTGAAGTCTTAGTATGTTTCAGCTGCTGTGACAGCAAATAAAACAATCCCTATTCCTGGTGAAGTCACTGCCCGGTGAGAGAAAGAGACAAGAACATAGGAAATTTCAAAATAGAGTCCTGAGTGCAATACTAACCCTAAGCACAGAGTGCCAAAGAAAGGCAGTGAAGTGGCCAATGAGCTTGGGGTTCAAGCAAGGGCAAGGTACCCTGCCCATCATAATGATAATTTAGGATATACTTTATGAAAATTATACAGAAAGTCAGTCTCCAAACTCTGCTATGTTTCAGATACACCCCACATCTTCCTTTACTGTAATAGGAGCAGAAAGGTAATGATAATGACTGTATGCACTTGGCTTAATTTTTCTTCAAGAATTGGACTGCAAAATCGTACATACCTTTGGTAACAATTTTCCCTCTTTTTTCTGAATCATAAAAGCTCTGTTTAAATGATCAATATTTATGTCAACTAAATGCGGATAAGAAGCATTACCATATATAATATGCATTTGCTAGGTATATACATAATTTTATGTTATGAAAATAAACCAATACTTAGCAATCACTACATAAACATATTCAACTCAGTAGGCAACATTTTCAGAACTTGGAGTCCATGGAAGAAAAATCACAAAACAAAATCTTGGTGGTGAAGAGGAGGGAGCTCTGGTTTATTTTCAATTAGAGGGTGTGACTCTCTTCCTGACCAGACGCTTATCAGTTACTTACTAAGATAAATAGAAAAATTAATTATTACTAAGTGTAGTTGGTTTATTGACAATATATTTAAACATATAAATATGACTTTATGAGAAAAATAAGATAAGATATCCTTGGTGATGAAGAGCTGAGGATTTTTTTTGTTTTTATTTTCTATCAGAAGGCATGAGTCTTCCCTTCAGTCTCCTCATGGCTGATTTAATTTCATGGTTCCTCAGAGTGTAGATCAAGGGGTTGAGCAGAGGGGAGATGATAGTGAAGGTGACAGAGATGGCCTTATCCGTGGGGAGGGCAGTGAAGGGCCGGGCATAGACATAGATGCAGGGCACGAAATGCAGGGTCACTACAGTAATGTGAGAGGTGCATGTGGAGATGGCTTTCCTCCTGCCTTTCCCTGCCTGAGACTTGAGTAATGATAATATGACCACGTAGGACACCAGGAGCAGGAAAAACCACAGTGTGGTGAGCAGCCCATTGTTGGAAATCATTAGTAGTTCAAGTATGAAAACATCTGTAAGGGCGAGTTTGAGAACCTGGGGGACATCACAATAGAAAGTGTCAAGAACATTGGGTCCACAGAAAGGGAGAGGGAGCAACAGGGAAATCTGTACGATGGAGTGGACAAAGCCCCCCACCCAGGCAGCCACTGTTAGCCCAATGCAACGGTCTCTACTCATGATGGTCACATAGTGCAGGGGCTTGGAGATGGCCACATATCGATCCAATGCCATCACTGATAGAGAAAATACATCTACCCCTCCAATAAGATGGAAGAGAAACATCTGAGTGAAGCAACCGTTGAAGGAGATGGTCTTTGTCTCAGACAGAAGATCCACCAGAACCTTGGGCGCTGTGATGGAGGAGAAGCAGATATCGGCAATAGATAAGTTACGGAGCAAAAAATACATGGGCGTGTGAAGGCGAGATTCACAGGTGACAGTGACCGTGATAAGGAGGTTTCCCAGCAGAGTCGTCACATACACCAAGAGTAGGAAAAGAAATAGGACCAAACTAGCTTCCCGATTCTGGGTTAGGCCAAGGAAAATAAATTCTTTTACACTGGTGCAGTTTTTCATCTCCATCGAATCATCCTCTTTTTTTTCTCTTTGGTTTTAAGCCATGTCATATGAAAGCACTGAGATATTTATTTTGTTGTCTTCCTAAGCATCTACAATGCAGTGCAGTAACTTCCCATGTGGTTGTAGTTTTTGCAATTTGTTGCATTGTTCACGTTTTTCAAATTACAGTTGGTTTGATGATAAAATCAAATTATCATATGTAAAGTCATTCAATAAGTCTTCTCCTATAGAACTATTTTGGGAAAGAAAATATGTTAAGTAGTGACATAGTGCATTAAAAAAATCAATTACCCAAGTTTAATTTGATGTTTTTGGTACAAAACTCCCAATGTAATAAATCTCTCTTCACTTTATTCTGCTTTAAGGACATCTTTTCATCTCTTTTGTCACTTATAGTGCTTTGGAGGTCAGAACGTTCTGGCTTTACCAAAAGATAGATGTGAAAGTACCATCATCCAGGTTTTTGTTTATGTTGTGGCTGCTCCTGTTTTATGGTCACTATTATTATTATCAGTTATTTTTTTGCCCTGCAAGGAATACATTTTGATAGAAACCAACAGAAGTTTTGAAAATCAGAAAGGTGATTTTTTTTCCCCAAAGGAAGAATTTTCTTGCTGAGAGAGGAAGTGGGATGTAGTGAAGAGAACTCTGGATTGAGAAGACTGGAGCATTGGTTCCATCTGGTTTTGATTCTGCCATCAACTAGCTGAATACTGTGGCTCTGACTCCTCAGCTCTGCCTTGTGTTAGATAGATCCTGCATGGGTAACATCAGTTTGAGTCAGAAGAGAGGCAGGAATCTGATTCAAGGGAAAGGTTCACTTGAGAGAGTACAAGATTGAGTGAGGCAACATAGGGAGACTCTCACTACAAAAAATAAAAAAATTAGCCATGCCTGGTGGCACACACCTGTGGTCCCAGCTACTTAGGAAGCTGAAGTGGGAGGATCACTTGAGCCCTGGAAGTCCAGGCTGCAGTGAGCTGTGATTGCACCTCATACTCCAGCCTGGGTGACAGAGTAAGACCCTGTCTTAGAAAACAAAAAAGCAGACTGAGTGAGGGTACAGACCCTGGGATGTGAATGTTGATGATGAATTTCAGGCTCTGTTGAAAGGTCTGACCTCCTGTTCCGTTTTTCTTCCCCCTTTCCTGTCTTCACCAACAGTAGATCCAATTGCAGGTGGGTGGGAAAAAAACCAGCTGGAGAGCCTTGATGTCCCTGCAATCCCCATACCCCAAGAGATAAGCTGTCCTGTTATTCTCTTATGTATTCCTATAAAGAAGGTTTCTTTAAAAGTTTCCCCATGCAGATAAAGAAATGATCTTCAGAAAGGTGGGCTCATTTTCTCAAACTCACAGCAGTAGTGAGGGGTGGAACTGGTAAACAGATGGGATTCTGTTTACCTCCAAAGCTTACAACATTGCATGTGTTATAATGTATGATCATCGTTTAAGCATTCAGTTGGTCAGTTATTTCTTCCTATTTACTTAGTGTAAAGGCAGCAGAAAAACCGTCTCAGATGCACTGCTCACTACAAAATTTTCAGGTAAGTTTGGATCAGTATAGGTCCCGCCCAGTGTTCCACATCTCTGCAGCACTTTCAATAAGACTGTGCTGCAGAAATTGATCTAATTAACATGGAACCTGACTTCTTAATGTTGGGTTTGATTACATTCCTGACCCTCCATTTATTAGGCCAGTGAGAAGTCTTTTGTTTAGCCAGTGAATCCTTCAGTCTTTCGGCACACATTTTGTAATCTCTGGAGTGTGGCTAGGATTTTGCTAGTACTAGCAATATACACATGGGCACAACGAAGGTCTTACTCTGGAGCAATTTCCACTCTGATGGAAGATATAAATATGTTAGTGCATAATCACACATGGGAGATGATGCTGGTACCAATATAGTGCTGTGGAAACACATAACACTCTAGCTGAGGCCAGTGCCGGAAGGATTCCTAGAGGAGGGGAAACTTCCCTCAATTTAGATGAATTTCCAGGAAACAGAAGCAGGTTGTATCATGCAAAGGAAACAGCCTATAAAACGTCAGTCAGTGGTGAAGATGACATGCTTATATAGAGAACATTGGGAAATTCAGTAAGGTTGGCACAGAAGGAGGAAGTGTGGAATGGAAGGAGATTTTTATTAGTAATAGAAACTTCATTAATAAAAGATATATTATTACATTCAATGGTGCCTAGGTATTGTTTGGTTAGTGAATAAATGGTCTAAGCCTACTGATCTCTTTGTTCTCCTAATCAGAATAGGAAAGTCTGATGAATGAATAGAATAGAAATGTTCATCCATGGCGGGCAGGGACAATGCCCTTTGACTTCTTTACTCTCAACTCTGATTGATGAACTGTATTACATGCAGTGGGGTGTTCTGGAAAATGGCGATGGAAGGTTATGGATCCTGCTTGAGTGTTGGGATGAGAAAAAGACAGTGACCCCTTCTGGGAGGCCACCGATACTGTATCATCACACTTTCTTCTGCCCTATCCCTCTTTGGATCAAAGCTTAGTGGGTGGGGAGGGTCACATAGCAATAAGAGTCATTGTCATCTTTAGAATAATGCCTATGTTTATCAGCTGTCATCGATCATTTGAAAGAAAATTTATAATTATTATTACTTGCGCCACCTTATACATAACCAGTGGACATTTATCGCAATCTTCAAATGTATATGGATAAGTTGGGCCACGTTTCTAAAGTGTTTGCAGACCAACAGAAATGGAAGATTTATGCGAATAAGTGAACATGACATATAATAAAAAGTGAGCTGTATTGTAAGAGAAGATTTGGGTGACATAGCACATATGGTAGGAGATATGATTATTCCTGGCAGAAACAAAATCCGCTATTTGAGTCTTCTGCACATGTGCAGTGGTATAAAAACTCTATTTAATTCTCACCACCATCCATTAGATAAGTCTACACTAGTAGGTTTTGTTTTTTTTTGCACTAGTGTTAATCTGGTCTTTCATATGGAATATAGCATGAATCTTTGGTGAAGAAAGGATGTATGAAATGGAAGGTATGGAAACAGGATGAAAGATACAATATTTAATTTTTTCCCCAAGTTCAGTCAATATAGGTCGAAACTTTGTATTGCAAAAACATTTGAAAAAGTCTTTCTGAAGGTAAGCATTTGGCAGAAAGTGGCTCTGGAAGCCCTTTTTGCATTGACCTTAGGTTGAGGTGGCTTCACATATAAGCAACTCAGGGTCATAAGCGAATGCGTGGTGCCTCCTCTCACACCAAATGGATCACATTTCTGGCATCTCTCTGAATACAATATCAATTTTTCCAATATTTAACACCCACCTTTGTTGTTTCTGTCACTGAGATGATTATTTGTACTCTGAAGCATTTGATATACCTGGAAAATATTCAAAGTAAAATTAGTCATACATAATCAATAACAACATCTCAATTTGACTATGCATAACGTTAACCTTAACTAGAAGTTTTTCTTTACCTAGTTCCTTTGATCCTAAAACTCCAGCTACATATTGGATGTTATTAGTTACAGTGCATAACAGAAGACTGCTGACATTAATTCTTGGAAATCTTGTCTAAAGGTTAAGCCTTTTACGATGCTAAATATCTTAGTGTCTTTGCTCCACTCTTGGAGAGAAAGGTCAGACTCAAGGAATCACATCTTTAAAAGTTCTTCCATTGTGTCCTCGACTTATGTTAAAATCTCTGAGGCTCATGCTTAATTTATGAAATGGAAAGGGAATGTTATTGGACAACAGAGTAGAAGTCAAGTGGCTGATTTCGCTGTTGGTGATGGAGTTTCAATGGGAGTTATTAAAATATTACCAAAACATGAGCGTGTATACACAGACACATATGGGTACATTTTGGTTGGTGTCCAAATCCTCTACAGGCAATATATCTTTAACCACAGCTCAATAAGAACTTTGTTAATACATGCCAAATGCTGTGCCAGAGAGACTTTGAGTCCAATTTTCACAGCTTGCAAGGCTCAGAGGACATCATTTACCTGTGGGTTCCAATTAGATTGCCAAAAACCTAGGAGAACTGGACCTCAAGTAATTTGCTACTAGTCCAGTTTCTAATTAAACACAGAATGAATCTAGCCCCATGATGCATGTTTTTGTTTTTTTCACACACACACACAACACACACACACACACACACACACACACACACACTACTGTTCATCTCACTTGACTATAACCATGATGTTTTAATAAATGTCCATATAAACAGAAACAACTTAAGTGACATTTGGGGAATATACATTTTTCTGTTTCCAATACTCTACTTTTGTGAACTCTTTCAATTTGGAGACAGATGAGTCAGTGTAATATAATGAAACTGTGCACATAAATGCAATCCTTATTTTAGTCTAACTCAATGTATTGAAAGGCTTAATTTTACATAGAACTTACACCTGCTCTTTCCAGAATGACAAACCACCTGTTGATCCAGCAATTCCACAGCTTGGTATATAGCCAAAAGAGAGGAAATCAACATATTGAAAAGATAACTGTACTCTCATGTTTATTGCAGCACTACTCATAATAGCAGAAATATGGAGTTAATATAATTGTCTATTAATGGATGAATGGATAAAGAAAATATGGTAAATAAACACAAGAAAATATTATTCAGCCATAGAAAGAATAAAATCCTGTCATTTGCAGCGACATAGAAAGAACTGGACATCATTATGTTACATGAAATAAGACAATCACAGAAAGATAATTATCACATATCTCACTAATACATGGGAGCTAAAAAGGTGGATCTCATGAAGATAGAGAGTAGATTAATGGTTATCAGAGGCAGGGAAAAATAGAGGGAAGAAAGTTTGATTAATGAGGACAGATACGCAGTTTTACAGAAGGAATAAGACCTAGTGTTAGATCAGTAGAGTGACTATATTTTACAATAATCTATTGTATATTTCAAAATAGCTGAAAGAGAAAAATCCAAATGGTTGCAGCATAAAGATAAATATTTAAGGTGATAGATATTCCAAATATACTTTTTTGATCTTTATAAATTATATAAATATATTAAATTATCACATATGCCCTAAAACTGTATTCATATATTATGTATAAATTTAAAAATTAAGATAAATAAAAAATCAATTTTTTGAACAGATACAGAGCTGTTTAGACAAAATAATCTTATGTTAGTTTTGGTGATTTGTGTCTTATGAAGAATTTGCCCAATTTATTTATTTATTTATTTTATTTTTCCATAAGTTATTGGGGTACAGGAGGTATTTGGTTATATGAGTAAGCTCTTTAGTGGTGATTTGTGAGATTTTGGTGTACCCACCACCCAAGCAGTATACACTGCACCATATTTATAGTCTTTTATCCCTCACCCCATCCCACTTTTACCCCAAGTCCCCAAAGTCCATTTATCTTTTTTAAAAAATATGTATATTTTATTGCACTTTATGTTCTGGGGTACATGTGCAGAACATGCAGGATTGTTGCATAGGTACATACATGGCAGTGTGGTTTGCTGCCTCCATCCCCTCGCCACCTATATCTGGCATTTCTCCCCATGTTATACCACCCCAAGTCTCTACCCGCTGCTGTCCCGCCCCTAGTCCCCTACAACAGACCCCAGTGTGTGATGCTCCCCTCCCTGTGTTCATGTGTTCTCATTGTTCAACACCCACCTGTGAGTGAGAACATGCAGTGTTTGATTTTCTGTTCTTGTGTCAGTTTGCTGAGAATGATGGTTTCCAGATTCATCCATATCCCTATAAAGGACATGAACTCATCATTTTTTAATGGCTGCATAGTATTCCACGGTGTATACGTGCCGTATTTTCCTTGTCCAGTCTATCATTGATAGCCATTTGGGTTGGTTCCAGGTCTTTGCTATTGTAAACAGTGCTGCAATGAACATATGTGTCTATGTGTCTTTATAATAGAACAATTTATAATCCTTTGGATATATACCCAGTAATGGGATTGCTGGGTCAAACGGAATTTCTACTTCTAGGTCCTTAAGGAATTGCCACACTTTCCACAATGGTTGAACTAATTTACATTTCCACCAACAATGTAAAAGTGTTCCTATTTCTCCACATCCTCTTCAGCATCTGTCTCCAGATTTTTTAATGATTGCCATTCTAACGGCGTGAGATGGTATCCCAATGTGGTTTTGATTTGCATTTCTCTAATGACCAGTGATGATGAGCATTTTTTCATATGTTTGTTGGCTTCATATATGTCTTCTTTTGCAAAGTGTATGTTCATGTCATTCACCCACTTTTGAATGGGTTTGTTTGTTTTTTTTCTTGTAAATCTGTTTTGGTTGTTTGTAGATTCTAAATATTAGCCCTTTGTCAGATAGGTAGATTGCAAAAATTTTTTCCCGTTCTGTTGATTGCCGGTTCACTCTAATAATTGTTTCTTCTGCTGTGCAGAAGTTCTGGAGTTTAATTAGGTGCCATCTGTCTATTTTGGCTTTTGTTGCCAATGCTTTTGGTGTTTTAGTCATGAAGTCCTTGCCTATGCCTAAATACTGAATGGTTTTGCCTAGGTTTTCTTCTAGGGTTTTATGGTGTTTGGTCTTATGTTTAAGTCTTTATTCCATCTGGAGTTAATTTTAGTGTAAGGTACCAAGAAGTGGTTAAGTTTCTGCTTTCTGCACATGATTAGCCAGTTTTCCCAACACTATTTACTATACAGGGATTCCTTTTCCCATTGCTTGTTTTTGTCAGGTTTGTCAAAGATCAAATGGTTGCAGATGTGTGGCATTGCCTCCAAGGCCTCTGTTCTGTTCCACTGGTCTATATCTCTGTTTTGGTACCAGTACCATGCTGTTTCAATTACTGTGGGCTTGTAGTATAGTTTGAAGTCTGGCAGTGTGATGCCTCTGGCTTTGTTCTTTTAGCTTAGCATTGTATTGGCTATGCAGGGTCTTTTGTGGTTCCATATGAAGTTTAAAGTGGTTTTTTCCAGTTCTGTGAAGAAGGTCATTGGTAGCTTGATAAGGATAGCATTGAATCTATAGATTACTTTGGGCAGTATGGTGGCCGTTTTCACAATACTGATTCTTCCAAACGACGAGCATGGAATGTTTTTCCATCTGTTTGTGTCCTCTCTTATTTCATTGAGCAGTAGTTCTCCTTGAAGAGGTCCTTTACATCCTTTGTTAATTGTATTCCTAGGTATTTTATTCTCTTTGTAGAATTATGAATGGCAGTTTGTTCCTGGTTTGGCTCTCTTTAAGTCTGTTATTGGTGTATAGGAATTCTTGTGATTTTTACACATTTATTTTGTATCCTGAGACTTTGCTGAAGTTGCTTATCAGTTTCAGGAGATTTTGGGCTGAGGCGATGGGGTCTTCTAGATATACTATCATGTCATCTGCAAATAGAGACAATTTGACTTCCTCCTTTCCTATTTGAATATGCTTTATTTCTTTTTCTTGCCTGATTGCTCTGGCTAGAACTTCCAGTACTATATTGAATAGGAGTGGTGAGAGAGGGCATCCTTGTCTAGTGCCGGATTTCAAAGGGAATGCTTCCAGTTTTTGCCCATTCAGTATGATATTGGCTGTGGGTTTGTCATAAATAGCTTTTAATATTTTGAGATACATTCTGTAGATACCGAGTTTATTGAGCGTTTTTAGCATAAAGGGCTGTTGAATTTTGTCGGAGGCCTTCTCTGCATCTACTGAGATAATCATGTGGTTTTTGTCTTTGGTTCAGTTTATGTGGTGAATTATGTTTATAGACTTGCGTATGTTGAACCAGCCTTGCATGGATAAGCTTTTTGATGTGCTGTTGCAATCAGTTTGCCAGTATTTTATTGAAGATTTTTGCATCTATGTTCATCAGGGATATTGGCCAGAAGTTTTCTTTTTTTGTTGAGTCTCTGCCGGGTTTTGGTATCAGGATGATGTTGGTCTCATAAAATGATTTGGAAAGGATTCCCTCTTTTGGATTGTTCAGAATATTTTCAGAAGTAGTAGTACCAGCTCCTCTTTGTATGTCTGATAGAATTCAGCTGTGAATCCATCTGGACCTGTACTTTTCCTGGTTGGTAGGCTATTAATTGCTGCCTCAGCTTCAGCCCATGTTTTTGGTCTATCCAGGGTTTCACCTTCTTCCTGGTTTAGGCTTGGGAGGGTGCAAGTGTCCAGAAATTTATCCATTTCTTCCAGGTTTACTGGTTTATGTACATAGACTTGTTTGCAGCAATCTCTGAGGGTAATTTGTATTTCTGTGGAATCTGTGGTAATATCCCCTTTATTGTTTTTTATTGCATCTATTTGATTATTCTCTCTTTTCTTTTTTATTAATCTGGCTAGTGGTCTGCCTATTTTATTGATCTTTTCAAAAAACCAGCTCTAGATTCATTGATTTTTTTGAAGCGTATTTTTATGTCTCTATCTCCTTCAGTTTTGCTCTGATCTTGCCTTCTGCTAGCTTTTGAGTTTGTTTGATCTTGCTCCTCTAGCTCTTTCTGTTTTGATGATAGGGTGTCAATTTTAGATACTTCCTTGCTTCTCTGGTGCATATTTATTGCTGTAAATTTTACTCTAGACACTGCTTTAAATGTGTCCCAGAGATTCTGGTGTGTTGTGTCTTCGTTCTCATTGGTTTTGAAGAAAATCTTTATTCCTGCCTTCATTTCGTTGTTTATCCAGTCAACATTCAGGAGCCAGTTGTTCAGTTTCCATAAAGCTGTGTGGTTCTGAGTGAGTTTCTTGATCCTTAGATTGCTGGTCTTCGTGGGGGTGGGACCGGCTGAGCCAGATCACCAGCTCCCTGTTCCAGCCTCTTTTTTTCAGTTGAATGGGCAACTCTGTCTCTGAGGCATTCTAGATGACAGTTGAAATGGCCACCCAGATTTGTGTGAGTTTTTGTGTGGAGACTCACTGTGCTGGGTGAAACAGCTGTGCTGGAAACTCATGGCACTTTTCTGTCCAGGAATTTCCTGGTCTGTGGGCAGTAAAAACTCATTTGGAAATGTGGCGATCACTCACCCTCTGCATTCTTGCTGGGAACTGCACTGCAGAGCTGTTCCTATTTGGCCATCTTGGATTCTCCCCTCCATTGTTCCATTCTTATGCCTTTGTGTCCTCATAGCTTAGCTCCCATATATCAATGAGAACATACGATGTTTGGTTTCCCATTCCCGAGTTACTTCACTTCGAATAATAGTCTCCAGTCTCATCCTGATCACTGCAAATAATGTTAATTCATTCCTTTTTATCACTGCATAGATTCCCTCATATATATATCTCTCACAGTTTATCCACTTATTGATTGATGGGCATTTGGGTTGGTTCCACGATTTTGTAATTATAAATTGTGCTACCATAAACATGCATGTGCTAATGTCTTTTTTGAATAACTTCTTCTTGTCCTCTAGTTAGATACCCAGTAGTGGGATTGCAAGATCAAATCGTAGTTCTACTTTTGGTTCTTTAAGGAATCTCCATGCTGTTTTCTATAGTGTCTGTATGAGTTTATGTTCCCACCAGTAGTGTAGAAGTGTTCCCTGTTCACCACATCCATGCCAACATCTACTGTTTTCTGATTTTTTGATATGGCCATTCTTGCAGGAGTAAGGTGGTATTACATTTTGGTATTGATTTGCATTTCCCTAATCATTAGTGATGTTGAGAAATTTTTCATATGGTTATTGGCCATTTGTGTATCTTCTTTTGAGAACTGTCTTTTCATGTCTTTAGCCCACTTTTTGATGGGATTGTTGTTTTTTTCTTACTGATTTGTTTGAGTTCATTATAGATTCTGGGTATTAGTCCTTTGTCAGATGTATAAATCATGAAGATTTTCTCGCACTCTGTGAATTGTCTGTTTACTCTGCTGACTTCCTTTTGCCAAGCTCTTTAGTTTAATTAGGTCCCAGCGATTTATCTTTGTTTTTATTGTATTTGCTTTTTGCTTCTTGGTCATGAAATCCTTGCCTAACCTGATGTCTAGAAGGATTTTTCCAATGTTATCTTCTAGGATTTTTATAGCTTCAGGTCTTAGGGTTAAGTCTTGTATCCACCTTTAGTTGAATTTTGTGTAATGTGAGAGATGAGGATCCAGTTTTATTCTCCTACATATAGCTAGTTAATTATCTCAACACCATTTGTTGAAAAAAGTCTTCTTTCCCTACTTTGTGTTTTTGTTTGCTTTGTCAAAGATCAGTTGGCTATAAGTATTTGAGTTTATTTCTGGGTTCTCTATTCTGTTCCATAGGTCTATGTACCTGTTTTTATACCAGGATGATGTTGTTTTGGTGACTACGGCCTTATAGTATAGTTTAAAATCTGGTAGTTTGATGCCTCCAGATTTGTTCTTTTTGATTAGTCTTTCCTTGGCCGTGCAGACTCTTTTTTCAGTTCCATATGACTTTTAGGATTTTTTTTCTTGTAATTTTGCGAAGAATGATGGTGGTATTTTGATGGGGATTGCATTGAATTTGTTGATTGCATTTGGCAGTATGGCCATTTTCACAATATTGCTTCTACCCACCCATGGGCATGGAATGTGTTTCTATTTGTTTGTTTTTGTCATATATGTTTTCTTTAAGCAATGTTTTATAGTTTTCCTTGTAGAGGTCTTTCACCTCCTTAGTTAGGTGTATTCCTAAGTATTTTATTTATTTTTTTGTAGCTATTGTAAAAGGGGTTGAGTTCTTTGACTCTCCACTTGGTCACTGTTGTTGTATAGAAGAGCTACTGATTTGTGTACATTAATCTTGTATCCATAAACTTTGCTAAATTATTTTATCAGTTCTAGAAGTTTTCTGAAGGAGTCCTTAGGGTTTTCAAGGTAAAAGATCATGTTGCCAGCAAACAGTAACACTTTGACTTCCTCTTTATTGATTTGGACGCCTTTTATTTCTTTCTCTTGTCTGGTTGCTCTGGCTTGGACTTCCAGTACTATGTTGAAGAGGAGTGGTGAGAGTGGGCATCCTTGTCTTATTCCAGTTCTCAGTGGGAATGTTTTCAACTTTTCCCCATTCAGTATTATGTTGGCTGTGGGTTTGTCATAGATGGTTATTAATATGTTGAGTAATGTCCCTTGTATGCTGATTTTGCTGAGAGTTTTAATCATAAAGGGTTGCTGGATTTCCTCAAATGCTTTTTTTGCATCTATTGAAATGACCATGTGGTTTTGTTTTTTAATTCCATTTATGTGGTGTATCATATTTATTGACTTGCATATGTTAAACCATGCCTGTATCCCTGGTATGAAACCCACTTGATCATGGTGGACTACCTTTTTGATATGTTGTTGGATTTGGTTAGCTAGTATTTTGTTAAGGACTTTAGTATCTACATTCATCAAAGATATCATTCTGTAGCTTTCTTTTTTGATTGTGTCTTTCCTGGTTTTGGTATTAGGGTGATGCTGGCTTCATAGAATTAGTTAGGGAGAGTTCCTTCTTTCTCTATCTTGTGGAATATTGTCAAAAGGATTGGCACCAATTCCTCTTTGAGTGCCTGGTAGAATTAAGCTGTCAATCCGTGTGGTCCTGGACTTTTTTTCTTGGTAATTTTAAAATTACCATTTCAATCTCACTGCTTGTTATTGGTCTTTTCAGGGCATCTAATTCTTCCTGATTTAAGCTGGGGGGGTTGTATTTTGCTAGGAATTTATTCTTCTCTTTAGGTTTTCCAGTTTATGTGCATAAAACTGTTCATAGTAGGCTTGAATAATCTTTCATATTTCAATGGTGTCAGTTATAATATCTCCTGTTTCATTTCTTAGTGATGTTATATGGATTTTCTCTCTTCTTGGTTAATCTTGCTAATGGTCTGTCAGTTTTATCTATCTCTTCAAAGAACCAGTAATGTTTTATTGCTTTTGGATTAATTAAAGAGAAATAAAGTTCCTGATATGCTTAAGTGACATATAGGAGACCACACAGCAAGGTAGCAGTGAAGTCGGCTTTTGACTTTCAGCCCAATACATTTTCCATTCATGACACTTCAATATATTTTTTTCCTGGAATGTGACACCATAATTTCAATAATTTATAAAATTTATAGTGGTGGCAACATGACAAAAGTTAATTCAGAGGAAAAAAGCTATACTCAGCTTAAGCATCTGCCTGAGTCATCTGGCACAATAGTACAGATAGAAGGTCCCCAGTTCAGTGCACAGCTGGAAGGCATCATGCTCGGGTTGTGGAAAAACAAGCTTTGGAAGGGTGATAACATTAAAAAATCATGTGGATAAACAAACCCAAAACACATGTTGCCTCTCATTTGCTCCAGAGAATGTGACTCTTTGTTTCCCAAGTCTATTTCTTCCACGTGGGAACACTCAAGTCCACAACATGTACTAATGGAGACAGCATTTCATCCCAATGACATATACTGAGCTACCCACTTGGCAAGGTACCAGGATATTATGCAAAATTAACTCTCCTAGGATTCCACTTTACTTCTCTTACTCTCTTTCCTCCATCCTCAGTTAAAGCCTATCATCTATTCTTAGATTGTTGCAGGAATTCCCTAACTGGTCTCTTTTTCTTTGGTCTACATTTCTCTCACCTCATTTTCTTTGTTGTTTCCAGAAGTGTCTTTTTATCCTAAATAAGACCATGTTATTTCTTTATTTAAATTTTTTAATGGTTCCTTATTGCCTAAAAAATAAAGTTTAACCTCCTTTTTTTTTTTTTTTTTTTTTTTTGGGTCAGGCATGGTGGCTCACGCCTGTAATCCCAGCACTTTGTGAGGCCAAGGTGGGAGGATCAGTTGAGTTCAGGAGTTTAAGATCAGCCTGGCCAACATGGTGAAACCCTGTCTCTACTAAAAATACAAAATTAGCCAGGAGTGGTGGTGAGGGCCTGAAATCCAGCTACTTGGAAGGGTGACGCAGGAGAATAGCTTGCACTTGGGAGGCAGAGGTTGCAGTGAGCCAAGATCATACCACTGCACTCCAGCCTGGGTGACAGAGTGAGACCCCATCTCAAAACAAACAAACAAACAAACCCAAAACCCCCCAAACTCTTTTTTTTATATCCATTTTTTTAAATCTTAGATATTATCTGGTGTCTTGTTTCCTTTGATTCTTGGTTTCAGTGGCTCAAATATTATGCAAATTATTGTTTGCCTATTCTTTTGGGTCCATGTTCCTGTTGCTCCCTCTGCCTACCATGTCTTTCCCATTCTCAGAATATGCCAGCTATCTGCCTTGACACATCCTGGTCTTTCAACACTTAGGTTCAGGATATACTCTTTTGAGGACATTTTCCTGACACTCTTCACTCAGTTCCCTCTTGTGTGTCTCCACCATTCTCTGCCCTGACTTCTCTTCTGATACTTATCATGGTTTATAGTATCTAATTTCTTATATGTCTGTCTCTCCTTAATTCAGTATAATTTTACTATTAAGCTTCAAGTTCATCCTGTCTGCTCAATGTTTTTATTCATCCTAATGTTGTTAAAGCCTTACCTAGTCTGGGACACATGTTAGGTGCTTATTAATGCTTTTTACATTAATAAATAAATCTAGTTTATAAATGCATATCATGACATATGTATTGGCTTTTGAGTCTGAGTGAGAAGAATCTTGATGAACACAGGTTAAGAAACTATCTTGCTCATATCTTTTTTTTTTTTTTTTTTTGAGGCAGAGTTTCACTCTTGTCACTCAGGCTGGAGTGCAATGGCATGATCTCTGTTCACTGCAACCTCTGCCTCCTGGATTCAAGTAATTCTCCTGCCTCAGCCTCCTGAGTACCTGAGGTTACCAGCACATGATACCAACCATGCCCGGCTAACTTTTATATTTTTAGTAGAGATGGGTTTTTACCATGTTGGCCAGGCTGGTCTCAAACTCCTGACTTCAGGTGATCCTCCCACCTCTGCCTCCCAAAGTGCTGGAATTACAGGCATGAACCACTGTGCCCAGTCTATGTTGCACATATCTTTGAGTTGGTTTCAGGGACTCTAGGTAGAGATTCTTGTTCTGATTCAGGCCATGAAAAAATTCTGTGACTTTGAGAAAGCTGCTTTACCTCCTTGTGCCTCAGATCCTCAGTGGTGAAATTCTGCAGCAGTCTATGATAATGCAGTGTGGGATAATGCTAAGAGCTTTGGAATAGGGCCCACCGGGGCTGGAATTCTGTCTCTTCTTACTTTGTTACCTGAGGAAAGTCCTTTATTTTTCTTTAGTTTACTCCTCTGGAAACTGCGAAGCATTATACTTTGTTAGGTAGCATAAGGAGTAAATGTGGTCATGTTTGCAAGGCACCTGTCAGACATTCAGTTAACTTGGTTCCCTTCCCTTTCTCCTAAAACTGAATCTTTCCTGCCTATCACGAAAGGTTATTTATAAGGACATTTGCAAAATGTCAAATGCTATTCTGTGAAAGAACAGCTTCTCTTTGAATCGGCTTGCTTATTTTTGTTTCAGTGAACATGTGTGAACTGACCAAGTGGAACCGAGGCTTCACTACTGGGTGAATGGGTTTGGGAATAGGCTGTCTTTGAATCAAAGAGAAATGACACCTAGTGAACCATGGTCAAAGCCTGAATATGGAGCTGACTTTGAAACCTTCACAGTTGTTAAGGGACTTTGAGGTTAAAGTCGTGTTTTGGTAAGGAAGCGCCTGTTTTGTAGAAAGAGCTTCATGATCCTCATGGACAAACCATAAACTGAAACAAAACCCGCTCCTTTCTTTTTCTCTTCTATTTTATTTTTACTGTATTTTGTTTTTGGAGACAGTTGTATTCTGCTGCTCAGGCTGGAGTGCAGTGGCATGATCTCTGCTTACTGCAACCTCTGCCTCCTGGGTTCAAGCGATTCTTGTGCCTCAGCCTCCTGAGTAGCTGGGACTACAGGGGTGTGCCACTACGGCTAATTTTTTTTTTTTTTTAAATAGAGATGGGGTTTCACTATGTTGGCCAGGCTGGTGTTGAACTCTCAGCTGAGTTCAGGCAATCCACGCATCTCAGCCTCCCAAAGTGCTAGGATCACAGGCATGAGCCACCACCTGGTCTTTTTTTTTTTTTTTAATCAAATACAAACTGCCTTCTCTTTTATCATGCTGACCCACTGCAGTGGTTCCTTTTTATGAAGACATCACTCATTTCTCAATATTTAACATCCATTTTTGTGGTTTCCTGTTGCTAATGTTTTCAACTATTTTTGCCATATCTTGTACACTTGACACATTTTTCATGCTCATCGTATTCATGTATAATCCATAATATCTCATACTCTGACAGTTTAATATTCTTACCTAAATCCTTCAGTGTCCAACCGTCAATTTACAACATCTGAGACTGGGTAACTGGGCCTCAGCCTATATAACGGTGGGAAAATATGGTGCTTGAAGGTAAAGTCCTTCTGAAGATAAATTATACCAGATTTCAATGTCTTCTCTTCAGCCTTCATGTTGGAAAGGCAGACTAAGAGAGTTACATAATTGTTGGCTCTTCTGCCTGCCTCAAAATGTCCTTGCTGCATGCACTAATCTCTCAGGCTCAGGCCTAATATGAGAATTAGCAAAGGAAATTTTATTGGATATGAGTGTTGAAATAGAATGGGCATTCTTCTGGTAGTGTCAGAATTCCAGTGGGAGTTATTAAACAGTTTCCAAGTTATTACTGCAACCAAGTTCACACATTTGTGCATACACTGCCACCCCCCTCCCCCAAATAAAGGTGCCCATATTTCTCTGCTTTCCAAATTCTTTCAAAGCCCCAGAAGACATGGTCATGAATCTGCCTATTCTGTGGTTCTCTGAGTTTTGGGAAAATATTGGTATCTGGAAACATCTAATGTCATATAATCATTCATACTCACTGAAAGCCTGACATGCCCAAAGAGACAACCATTCTTTCTCAGGGTAGCAACAAAGCTTATATATTACAATAATGCATGGCTCTGCAAAAGGCCTCAGTACATAGAAATATATACAGTATGTGGAGAACGATCCAAGATGGCTAATCGCTAACATCTAGGGATTGCAGCTCCCAGTGAAAGTGCAGAGAATGAGAGGACGCCACACTTTCACACAAATTTTTGTTGCTCACGGACCAGAAGATTCCCAGTGGAGGAGCCCCACGGGTCACCAGTGCGACTCTTGTGGCCCGCGCAGTGGTTTTTCCGGCACCTCGGCGAGGCAGCTCTTGGTGCAGAGTAAACGGGACTGGTTCCCCTTCTGACCCGCATTTGGAGGTCCAGGAAGGCAGAGTCGCCTATTACAGACTCAAGAAGGGAGGCAGACTGGAGATTCCCAGGCAGAAAAGCACCATCAGTCTTAACGCCACTGTTTTGGCCAACGCAGTGGGTTGCTCAGCTTTCAGCCCTGGGAATTAACAACTTGGACATCCACTCAGAGACCTAATTTGAAAGTTGGTAATTACAAAGACGACAGGTGGATAAATTTACAATGATGGAAAGAAACCAGCGTAAAAAGGTTGAGAATACTCAAAATCAGAATGCCTCTCCCTCTAAAGGGCTGAAGGGTGGATTTGAAGTGAGTATAGAGGGAGAAGGAGCATTCATTGTCTCTTTACATATCTACTCTCTTGGAATCCTTCCCCTGAGAGACAGGTGGATTCTAACACAGACTCAGTGGCTATTCCTAAATAACCCTGAATACAATGTATTTCTTTTCTCTCCTGGAACAAAAAATGGGCCATGAAAGCATAAAATGTATTTATCAGATAGGTTTTGTTTTCTAGAACTACCATGACTTGTCTTGAATTGTCTACCCCTACATAAACAAAAACTATGATTTTATTCCAGTCGTAAAAGCCCCGAGGGTGAAATGTAAAGAGGGTATAAAGAAAAAAAGGAAGTTCAGGTTAACATAAAAAAATGGTCTCTGTGCTTATATGTCCCCAAACTATACAAGTATCTTTTAAATTTCAGTAGGTAAATCAGTAGACCAGACTTGTGAACAGGAAATACTTGGTCCATGTGTAAATTTGTCCATGTATATATTTGACTTACAATTTAAAATATTTCTTCCCTTTTCCCTAATTGGTGGAATATATTTAAGATTCTATACTTAAAATATAAAACCAAATGATTTTAATAATTGACTGAATATAGCATATATGAAATAAATGTAGATAGTCTATGTATATGCACATTTAGGAGTAAAGGGATAGGTAATAGGGAATGCTGATTGAATGCCTGATTAATGCCAGGAGCAGTAATAGGGAATGCTGATTGAATGCCTGATTAATGCCAGGAGCAGTGCTAATCTTCACAGCTATCATCCTCACAGCACTGATCACATTTTATTGTTTTGACAAACTTGTGAGCAAGTAATGTTACTTTCATATTACGGGTCCTAAAAGTAAGTGTTGGTATGAGTCACAGATAACACCAAAAAGCATTTAGAGCATTGATTTCAACCTTATATCTCCTTCTTCTTCCCAGTCCACAAGCTGATAACTCACATTGTTTAATCCCATTTCTCCTTTTAGTTTGTTTACTCCCTCCAGTAGAATCGAGTGGTTATCAGGACATACAATGAAGTGGGACAGAAGAGCTAGCTACCTGTTACTCTTAGGCTAGCATTTTGAGAAAACCACATCAGATGGACTTTCACTCTCCATCTGACTGCTCACCCCCATTTCCTGTTCTCAGAAAGCCCAATCCTCCTCTGCAGCCTCTGCATGGCTGACTTCATCTCTTGATTTCTCAGGGTGTAGATGATGGGGTTCAGCATGGGGGTAATGACCGTGTTATTAATGGATATGGTTGTGTCCATGGGCAGCGTCATGAAGGGCCGGCAGTAGATGTAAACGCAAGGCACGAAGTGAAGAGTCACCACCAGGATGTGAGAAGTGCATGTGGAGAGGGCCTTGTTCCGCCCCTCCCCAGAGTGGGACCTCAGCATCACTAGAATGATGGTGTAGGAGCCCAGGAGCAAGAGGAACCAGAGCAGGGTCACCAGTCCATTGTTAGAGATCATGAGAAGCTCCAGAGCAAAGGTGTCAGTGCAGGCCAGTTTTACCACCTGGGGCACATCACAGTAGAAGGCATCCAACGTGTTGGGGCCACAGAAGGGGAGTGGGAGCATCAGAATTACCTGGACAATTGAATGTAAACCACCACCCACCCAAGAAGCCACCACCAAGGCCAACCACACCTCTCTCCTCATAATGGTCACATAGTGCAGGGGCTTGGCGATTGCAAGGTATCTGTCATAGGCCATCACAGAGAGGAAAAAAATATCTGCCCCACCAGCAAAGTGGAAGAAAAAGATCTGTGCCATGCAGCCATTGTAGGAGATGGTTTTCCTCTCTGATAAAAGATCCACCAGGAACTTAGGGACGGTGATGGATGAAAAGACGATGTCCAGGACTGATTTGTTCCGCAGGAGAAAGTACATGGGCATGTGCAGGTGGGACTCACAGGTGATAGTGACCACAACAAGTGCATTTCCCAGGACAGTTGCTGCATACACAGCAAAGAAGACCACAAATAAGAAAAACTCCAGCTCCCGGGAACGAGTAAGTTCCAGGAAGAAAAACTCCTTCACATTAGTGTGGTTGATCTGGTTCATGATGGGGATGACTCTCCTCCAGGTCCTACCTTGGGCCGAGATATGTTAGAGGTTGGATTATGGTGACACGAGGTAGCAAAATCATTGACCACATACTACTTTCAAGCATCGAGGTCATCATGACTACCCAGAAAAACTGGACCAGTCTTCCCTTTGTGGTCTGGAAATGCTTCATCCATATGGTTCTTCTTTCTTACTGTAAATACCCTGGGTCGACAGAAAAAAAAGCCATCACCTGTCTATATACTCACTCTGACTAGAGAGAGATGGATGGACTGTGGCTTTACCAAGAGGTGGATGCTTTACCAAGGGCTTTCACCTGCAATAGCTCATCTTGATTTTGATTCTCATGAAGTTTCTGAAGAGTCTTTAGAACGGTTATCTCCATTTTATTTATGGGGAAACTAAAGCTTTAGAGTAGTTAATGACTTATTCGCATCTGCATAGTCACAAAATTCGTGAGTTGTAAATCGAGGATTCAAATCCAAATCATTTTTCTGACTTGAGAGAGATTCCCTCCTTGAACAAATTTTGGTGAGGCTCCTCTGAGCCCTTTTCTTGACTATGACCCAACCTTGACCTTCCACGTCCGTCTTTGCTGAGCCCAGTTTTAGTAGGAATCTTGCCAAGTCAGTTTAATGAGAATTTCCCACCGTTGATACCTAATCAAATTCCTTACGCTTTTATATATTTATTATTTTTAACCTCATCCCTCACCCTCAATATCTAAGTCCTGTGTCTAAATCCTTGGCCAGTCTTTAGCAAGAATTCTTTTATGCCAGTTTAGGAAGAATCACCCTACCTTTGATATCACTTCTTAGTAATTTTCAATCCACTGACCTCCCTCACTCTGCTCATTGCTTATAAATCTTCACTTGTTTCTGCTATATTTTCAGTTGAGCTCAATCAACTCAGCTTTTTCTTCTATTGCAAGAGTTTTAAATTAAATCTATCTTCCTGTCTTTAATAATTGTCTGGTGAATAATTTTTCTTTAATATAACAGGCTCCAGAGGTTTTTCCACTGTTCCACTCTGAGAAATCAGAGTCTACTTTGGCAAACTAGAATTTTAGTGTTTATATAAGGCTTACACAGTTTATTGAGTAGCCTGACTACCTAATCCTCATCTCATGCCTTATAAAAAGATAAGAGTCAGGCCCTTTTAAGTACTCCTCTTTGGCACTCTGGGACTCCTGGACCTTGCTATTGACACACAGGGCTCTTGGTAAAGTATAGAGCTACAATCGTTGGTCAGGGCGTATTTTAGTATCACAGAAAAACTGATCATTAGAGCTTCACAGGATTTTAGAGATAAATTAGTCTAATTCTTCTTACTTTAGGGGTGACTGGAGAAGGACATTTATTTTTTGAGAATCATAGTTTGAATTGGTGAAAGAAATAAAACTTTTTTTTTTTTTTTTGAAATGGAGTCTCATTCTGTAGCCCAAGCTAGGGTGCAATGGCGAGATCTCAGCTCACTGCAAGTTCCACTTCCAGGTTCAAGTGATTCTCCTGCCTCAGCCTCTTGAGTAGCTGGGATTACAGGTGCCCGCCACTATACCTGGCTAATTTTTGTATTTTTAGGAGAGACGGGATTTCACTATGTTAGTCATGATGGTCTTGAATTCTTGACCTCAGGTGATTCGCCTGCTTTGGCCTCCCAAAGTGCCGGGATTAGAGACGTGAGCCATCACACCCGGCCATGATAGAGAACTTTAATCACATTTATTGACTCAAATTCCAGAGATAATCTACTATTGCTATATGACAGCAATTTACTATATTAATATTGATTTTTCCCAAATCAGAAATTCAGTCATGGGAGGACAAACATCTTTCAGTAAGAATATCTGTATGATCCAGGTGCAGTGGCTAATATCTGTAATCTCAGCACTTTGGGAGGTCGAGGCAGGCAGATTGCTTGAGCTGAGGAGTTTGAGACCGGACAGGGCAACATAGGAAGACCCCATCTCAATAACAACAACAAATTAAAAAAAAAATAGCCAGGCACGGTGCTGTGCACCTGCAGTCCCACATACTCAGAAGGCTGAAGTGGGAGGATCGCTTGAGCCCAGGAATTCAAGGCCACGGTGAGCTATGATTGTGCCATTGTACTCCAGCTTGGATGACAGAACAAGTCCCATCTCTACAAAACAACAACAACCCCACATCCAAACCATTTGGTACAGCAGTCATGTGAAACAAAAGAATATCTGTATGTCTCAAAGACTCACATTCTATATAATGTAAAAAATTTTAAATAATTGAGATGACCAAAATCTAATTCAACAATAAAAGTAAGCGATTGGCATTTGAAAAAACATAACTATGTCTGAAAGAGATAGGATAAGAAGGAAGAGAGTATACCAGATGAAAAAAGGATAGAGCACTTTCCCTGAAATAAAAGCAAAAGAAAGTGTTCCATAAACAACATCGTTCTTAATTTTTCTTATTTCTGTTCTCTTACAGTTGAGTTTATTTTATAGTTTAGTTTGAGGGGTTAGAATGTATAGAAGTCCTCTTAAACAAAAATCTTGTGATCTTCTTAGATCTTTGATGTTTCCATCATTAGAATAATTTCATTCCTGTGGAAGTAAGTTGCCTCTTTTATTTTTAATTAAAAAACTTTTAATAGTCTTTTAAAAATTGCACCTATATAAGGTATACATCTTAATTTAATCTTAATTTAATATGCCAGCATCCAATAACACACTGGCATGATGTATTTGGAATTATGTTATTGCCTTTTATCAGAGTGTCTACAAGGAAGAGCATCCACCTTTGGAGTGTACTCAGGGCAGGATCTACTCAGTTCTCCAAAGAAGACATTTATCCTAAGCACAAGGCAGAGCTCCCCTGGGACATCAGTGAGAGTTCTTTTCTTAGGCAATAAGAACTGTGTAACTGACTATGCATGTGTGTGTGTGTATGTGTGTATGTGTGTGTGTGTTTTAAACAGTGTCTTGCTCTGTTGCCCAAGCTGAAGTGCAGTGGTGCGATCTTAGCTCACTGCAACCTCTGCCTCCCAGGTACAAGTGGTTCTGCTTCATCCATCCTCCCGAGCAGCTCAGACTGTAGGTGTGCGCCACCAATGCCCGGCTAATTTTTGTATTTTTAGTAGAGACGAGGTTTCGCAATGTTGGCCAGGCTGGTCTGGAACTCCTGACCTCAGGTGATCCATCCACCTCAGCCTCCCACAGTGCTGGGATTACAGGTGTGAGCCACTGCGCTGGGCCCTGACTATGTATCTTTGCTTTGGCTTTCATACATTCAAAAACATATGTGTGACTTCATTTCCTACGCCATATTTTTTCACATGTAGCCTCTTAACAGTTCCTTACTTATATTTTATTGTTTTATTGCATGTCGTTTTTTGTTGTTGCTGCAAGATATTCCTGATCCTTTGTGGACTGTGATGGAAAATACATTGGTTACTAAGGTAGAGACAGGTTTTCATAGGTATGTGGGAATCAGGCAGGTGAAGAATACACATCAGTCATGAAGGCTAAATTGGAACGAGACACTAGCCAGGAGAGCACAGCAGTCTGGGATTCAGGACTTGAGATAGACAGTATTGAAACCAGGGTGAGTGGGTGGCCTTGTGAGTAAGGCTTGTAGAATGCACAGGAAGTGAGGGGTCACAAAAGTCATACCTTGATCTCTTCAGTTGCCTAGTCAGTCCCTGATTAGTATTTTTGAATAATCCTGCACTCAACACTTTGTAAGTGCATTTTCATATGCATCTATACTTTATTTTTAAGATATGTTCCCTAAAATGAACTTACTAGGTCAAATGGCATGTTAGTTTTCTAATGTTAACTGATGATAAAGGTATTGTAAAGAGCTGCTGCACAGCAAAAGAAATGATCAACAGAGGAAACGGACAACCTACAGAATGGGAGAAAATTTTTGCAAACTATCGAGCATCTATAAGGAACTTAAAAAAATTTTCAAGAAAAAACCCAAAAAACTCCATAAAAAAGTGGGCAAAAACATGAACAGACATTTTACAAAAGAGGACATACATGCAGCCAACAATCATATGAAAAAAAGCTGAACATCACTGATCATTACAGAAATGCAAATCAAAACCACAATGAGATACCATCTAATACTAGTCAGAATGGTTACTATTAAAAAGTCAAAAAATAACAGAGGCTGGGAAAGTTGTGGAGAAAAAGGTATACTTATGTACTATTAGTGGGAATGTAAATTAGTTCAGCTATTGTGGAAGACAGTGTGGTGATTCCTCAAAGATCTAAAGACAGAAATACCAGTCCATCCAGCAATCCTATTACTAGGTATACACCCAAAGAAATAGAAATCATTGTATTATAAAGACATGCACATGTATGTTCATTGCAGCACCATTCACAATAGCAACGACATGGAATCAACCTAAATGCCCATCAATGATAGATTGGGTAAAGAAAACGTGGCACACATACACTATGGAATAATATGCAGCTATAAAAAAGAATGAGAACATGTCCTTTGCAGAGACATGGGTGGGGCTGGAGGTCATTATCCTTAGCAAACTAACGCAGGAACAGAAAACCCAATACCACATGTTTTCACTTATAAGTGGGAGCTAAATGATGAGAACACATGGACACATAGAGGGGAACGACACATGTTGGGGCCTTTTGGAGAGTGGAGAGTGGGAAGAAGGAGAGGATCAGGAAAAATAACTAATGGATACTAGACTTAATACCTTGGTGATGAAATAATCTGTACAACAACCCCTGTGACGCAAGTTTACCTATGTAACAAACGTACACTTACACCCCTGAACGGAAAACAAAAGCTAAAAAAAGAAAGAAAAGAAAAGAAACAGGCTGGGTGTGGTGGCTCACACCTTTAATCCCAGCATTTTGGTAGGTGGAGGTGGGTGAATCACTTGAGGCCAGGAGTTCGAGACCAGCCTGGGCAACATGGAGAAACCCTGTCTCTACAAAACATATTATCTGGGTATGGTGGTGGTGTCCCAGCTACACAGGAGGCTGGACTGGATGGATCAATTCTGCCCAGGACTTCGAAGCTCTACAGTGAGCTGTGATTGCACCACTGCACTCCACTCTAGGTGAGAGGGCAAAAACTTGTCTCCAAAAACAAAAAAGGGCACAGCCCAACTCCAATTGCGTTTGAATGTTTAATTTCTTTTTATAGATAGATACTAGGAGCTGAAATAAGTTACAAAACTTTTTAACTTCTCATAGAAATGAAAGACAAAAAGATTTTATCTTAATAATATAATAATATTATGCCCAATATATAATAATATAAATAATCAAAATTAAACAATTAAAATATTAGAATAAAAGTTAGGTAAATGTTTTTATAAATTTGGAGTAGAGGAGCATTACACCAATTATATTATTATACTTGACTAAGTAAACATATAAAACTTTCAGATTTTAAAAGCATTATAAATAAGCTTAAAACTAAATATAAATAAAAAACTCGGGACGATATCTAAAAAACACAATGTAAGACAAGCTTAATTTCTTTGATATATGAAGAGCTCTTATAAATCCATAAGACACAGATATTCTGATACTTTAAAACAAAAATAAGTCATGATTCAGAGAAAAATACAGTGGGTTACCCACACGTGAAAAGACGGCCAGGAGTCTGAGATCAGCCTGGGCAACATAAGAAGAGCCTGTCTCTATTAAAAAAGGAAAAGAAAGAAAGAAAGGAAATACAAATTAAATTGCAATGAGGTATCATTTCTCATCTAGAAGGTCAGCCAGTATTGAAAAGTCCACTATTGGCATAGATGTAGGGAAAGTGACACCTTCATATATGCTTAATAGGAGTTCACGCATGGGCAAAATTTCTGAGGTCATTCGGGAAATATGTGTCAAAATGTAAAATGTACAAATCCCATGACTCAAAAATTCTACTTTAGGAATTTATGCTAAAGAGTTAATAAACCAAATGCATAACAGCCTAAGTATAAACAAAGTTCATCACAGTGCTATTCCAAATAGAAGAAATTAGAATTTAAGTTAGCATCTGACATAGAAAATTTATTCAATAAATACAGTACAATAGTACAATTAAATATTTGCAGACATTCAAATTGATAATGTAGAATTGTACTTTTAAACATGGAAAGACTTCTTTTTAGTGACAGATTAAAACACTGAGTATGTCACATGATGTTATTTTTGGGAAAAACATCCACATGTTTAGAAGTCTGGAAAGATGCATTAATATATCACAACGTTGGTAGCCATTATTTGTCAGTAATTGGATTTTGGCATTGTTATTTTAAGAAGATATTCTGTTGTGTCTAATTTTTAAAAAAAGATTTTAAATCGCTTCTGATTTTGAAAGTCAGAAAAACTCATACACCTATTTACAATTTGGAGTAAAAAGTTTTCTCCATTAATTTGAGCTCTGATATTATGTATCTTCTATTTTTCTTTTCTTTGTTTTTAAAATTGTTCCAAGTAAGCTGACTTATTATGGAAAAGGGCACCTGGGAAAGACAACCCTCATTTTTCTTGTGGTGTGTTATGGCTCCATGAGGCATTGGCTGGAGGCACCCAGAGGAGAACCTGGGACCAGCCAACTCAGGTCTCCAGGACTGAGGTCAAATCTACTTATTGTTGACTTCTCTTTCAGATTAATATTATTCCACCTACTCCTCTGGCTAATCACCTTAGAAGGTCCTGGACTGTGAGGCTCAATGTCAGGTCAGGATGAAATGATAGCCTTTCTATTTTGTTGCCTCGGGGTTGCATTATTGAACCTAGAATTAGCCTGTTCAAAAGAGCGCAGCCTTTGAAGTCAGGTTCAAATATTTTAAAGTGTGGCTCTTGTGACCTGGAGCAAATGAACTTTTATGAATCCCAGGATATTATTCCATGAAATGGGGAACACACACGTTACTTTGCAGTGAGGTTTGCTTGTGGTACTCTAGCACTTTTTACTCCCTACCTTTATGTCCGCCTTTTCCTCCAAATGTAAACTCCCTGAAGGCAAGGATTTCTTTTGTCACTATTGTATCCCCAGATCCTACCTGGCACATAGCAATTATTTGATAATTCTTTTTGAAGATGATTAAAAAGATGGGTGTCCAGCTCCTGATGTGCAGTAGTTCCCCAACAAGCATTTGTTTTCCTTTACGCCATTTTCATCTTCATCTTACATCCCCTATTCACTTATGTTACTATATAACTCAGTTAAATGGCTGGATGCATATGAGAGCACACTGTACACTCCAGAGCATTATACAAATGTAGAATATTAATATCATCATAACCTTGATATCATTATACAGTTGTTTCTCTTTCTGCTGCCAGCTAACTTTTAATCATTTTTAAGGAAAGAGACCATGTCGGTTATTATTATTATCTTTTTTTTTTTTTTTACAAATTGTAGGGGCTTAGTAGTATTTATGGAATGAGTTTTAATTTTTGAAAAATTACCTTATTGGCATGTGTCTTAAGAAGTCCACTATTTTAGGTTAGAAGCAGGAGATCTTAATCAGCCTGAAGCTTTTAGTTCAAGATGACATATACTTCCAGAATTGCAAATGGACATTTTGCCTTTCACAAATACTATCGAAATCATGAGCTTGTAGGTGTGTAAAATTTTCAGGATGTCCTCACCTACTTTTGCATTGGTAAAGTGAGCCCGACAGGTTCCCCATCATCACTGCTCTGTCCTTCTTCAACCAAGCACATGAACAGTTTACACCATTCCTGACTGACACTGAATTAGAAGTCTACTATAACAATTGGCATAGGGAATAACATAGGGTATTTTTAGGAAATATAATTTTCAGTGGAGAAGCTGGCAGTTGCAGATGCAATGGGAGTTATTAAAAAGTAAGCAACATGTGTGCATATTTTTCTCTCCGTTTCACACACACACACACACACACACATCTGTTATGATAACACATCTAATAATGAGGTGATGAAACTGTACAGGGAAGTCTGAGAATCTCCAAAGGCCCGTTCCCTAAACTATATCAACATCAAATTTGATGCAAAGTCCTTGTATGATAACCATTACAGCAATTTCATCAACAATATTATAGTTCAAGAGTCAATTCCATGTGACAGTGGTTACAATTTTGGTCACATAATTGATTTTCTTCAAACATATCAATGATAATAATTGACTAAAAATGCATATTTGTTGCTTTCTGTATATCAGGCACAGTTGCAGATGCTGAGAATATATTCATGAAGAGATAGATGCGACCCCCACCCTCAAGCATGTACTTACAACTGTGATGCTTCACACCAAAGGGCAAGAATGGGGCAAGATTGGCCTAGGGATTTAGTGAGGTGTAGGGAGTCTGAGAATGCTTCCCTGGGAGAAGCAGCATTTGATAATAACAAGAATTCCTGTTATTTATATAAACAAGAATCCCTGGACTTTATGCAATGTTTTAAATTTTTTGTAAGAGATTTCTAAAAATTCATTTTCTTTTCTTGGTCTCATAATAATCCTGTAAGATCCAGGCATTGGATGTGAACAACGTCATCACAAAGAAGCCTCAACTGAGACCTGGAGATACTGGCAAATTGAATTCCACTAGATGAGGCTTCCTGGTCTGGTGGTCCCTCATAGTTGTGAATGGAACTTCAGTTTAGGGCATCTTAGAGGATCAGGGTGAAGGAATCTTAAATATCTTAGTATGTGTATGGGAAGTCCTGTCCCTTCTCCTCCTGCTTACCTGAAGAGGGACTTACATTGAAATGGCATGCAGGTTTTGTGCCTCCTCCTTCACTCAGTTCTTTTTAGGAACGTAGGAGTGATGTAAAGCAAGCTTGTCCAACCTGCAGACGTCAGGCTGCATGCAGCTCAGGATTGTTTTGAATGAGGCCCAACACAAATGTGCAAACTTCCTTTAAAAACTAAGAGATTTTTTGCGGTTTTTTTTTTTTTTTTAGAAAGAAATAAAAAACACATACATAAACACATAAATAAATCAATGCAGTGAAATTCTTGGCACACTGTCGCCCCAGAGACTGCTGCTATTCCCTGGAGGAGGAGACGGATTCCCTGTGGTCTGCTGGGGTCTGGCTGCCAACTCTGTTCTGGAGGAAGATAAGATCGGGGCCACATCCTGCAGTTCCCCCAATACTTCTTGCTTTGATGTCCAGCACAGCCAGTCTCAAGCTTTTGGCTTTTTTTTTTTGAGGCGGAGTTTCACTCTTGCTACCCAGGCTGGAGTGCAATGGCGCAATCTCGGCTCACCGTAACCTCCGCCTCCTGGGTTCAGGCAATTCTCCTGCCTCAGCCTCCTGAGTATCTGGGATTACGGGCACGCGCCACCATGCCCAGCTAATTTTTTGTATTTTTAGTAGAGATGGGGTTTCACCATGTTGACCAGGATGGTCTCGATCTCTTGACCTCGTGATCCACCCGCCTCGGCCTCCCAAAATGCTGGGATTACAGGCTTGAGCCACCGTGCCCGGCCAGCTTTTGGCTTTTTTTTTTTTTTTTTTTTTTTTTTTTAGAGGGAAAAAGAGAAAAAGAAGAGGGAAAAAAGAAAAAGAGGGAAAAAGGAATATTACTTCATTCCTAAAATGGGTTTCAATAATGGCCGATCAATATTTTGAGTGTTTAAAGTGGTTAATGCATATTTTATGTGTTTAAAATGGAGACCTCTATTGTGTTTATTTGTTCTGGCTCTGAGTTCAAGTCCTGGATATCATTATCAATTTGTTGTCTCGTTGAATCTAAATCTCATTATGTGTCTTATGTATCTGGGTGTTAAGATCTCTTATTGTTACATTAATCCTTTTACCCTTGCATCCTTGTAGCTTTGAAATCTATTTTATTAAGTGTGAGAATTGCAACTCCTGCTTTTTATTTATTTATTTTTGCTCTCCATTTGGTTGGTGAGTTTTTTTCCATCTCCTTGTTTTGAGTCTTTGTACATCTTTAGATATATCGTTAGATTTTGTGGATAATGTATATTTTGTGTGTTTAAAATGGAGAGCTCTATTGAGTTTATTTGTTCTGGATCTTAGTTCCAGTCCTGGATATCATTATCAATTTTCTGTCTCGTTGAATCTAAATCTCATTATGGGTCTTATGTATCTGGGTGTTAAGATCTCTTATTATTACATTAAACCTTTTACCCTTGTATCCTTGTAGCTTTGAAATCTATTTTGTCAAATGTGAAAATTGCAACTCCTGCTTTTTATTTATTTATTTTTGCTCTCCATTTTGTTGGTACGTTTTTTTTTTTTTCAACCCTTTATTTTGAGTCTATGTATATCTTTGGATATACCGTTAGATTTTGTCTGTATCTTTTGATTGGGAGATTTGGTCGATTTAAATTTAGGGTTGCTGTCATTTGATATTAACTGGCTATTTTGTCCTTTCATTGATAAAAATTCTTCTTAATGTTAATGCTCTTTACTTTTTGGTGTATTTTTACAAAGGGTCATACTGGTTGTTCCTTTCTGTGTATAATGCTTCTTTTAGAAGTTCTTGTAAAGCAGGCCTGGTGGTAATAAAATCTCTGAGTACTTGCTTGTTCCTAAAAGATTTTATTTTTCCTTCAAATGTAAAGCTGAAATTGGCAGGATATGAAATTCTGGGCTGTAAGTTCTGTTGATTAAGTATATTGAATATTGGCCCCCACTCTCTTCTAGCTTGTAGGGTTTCCATTGAGAGATCTGCTGTAAACCTAATAGGTTTACCTTTATGGGTAACTTGATCTTTCTCTCTGGCTGCCCTTAATATTTTCTCCTTCGTTTCGATCTTGGTGAATCTAACGATTATGTGCCTTGGGGTTGGTCTTCTTGAGGAATATCTTTGTGGTGTTCTCTGTATTGCCTGGGGTTGAATAGTGTCCTGCTTTGCTAAATTAGGAAAATTTTCCTGGATAATGTCCTGGAGAGTATTTTCCAGCTTGAATTCATTCTCTCCGTCACATTCAAGTACACCAATCAAGCATATATTAGGTCTTTTCACATAGTCCCATATTGCTTGGAGACTTTGCTCATTCCTTTTTATCCTTTTTTCTCTATTCTTGTCTTGTCATTTTGTTTCATTGAGTTGATCTTCGACCTCTGATACCCTTTCTTCTGCTTGATCCATTCGGCTGTTTAAGCTTGTACATATTTCACTAAGTTCTCGTGTTGTATTTTTCAACTCCATAAGTTCATTTGTATTCCTCTCTATATTGTCTATTCTTTTCAACATTTCATCGAACCTTTTTTCCAAGTTCTTAGTTTCTTTACATTGGGTTAGAACAAGTTCCTTTAACTCCCAGAAGTTTCTTATCATCCACCTTTTAAAGCCTACTTCAGATAATGGAACACAGTCCTTTTCCATCAGGGCTTGTTCTGCTGCTGATGAGTCCTTTTCCATCAGGGCTTGTTCCGTCGCTGATGAGTCCTTTTCTATCAGGGCTTGTTCCGTTGCTGATGGGTTCTGATTTTGAGTATACTCGGCCTTCTTAGGCTGTTTTTTCCCCTTCATTGTAGATGAACCACCTTTCTAATTAGGTTTCTGAGTCAATGTCTGACTTATTGATTCCCAGTGCTGGGATCCGAGCAACCCACTGTGGCGGCCTAAATAGCAGCGATAAGACTGATGGTGCTCTTCTGCCTGGGAATCTCTGGTCTGGCTTCCCTCTTGAGTCCGCAACAAGCGGCTCCTACTTCCCGGAGCTCCAAACTCCGGTCAGTAGGGGAAGCAGTCCTGTTGGCTCTGCATGAAGAGCTGCTGCGCCGAGACGCCGGCAAAACCGCTGCAGCGGCCACAAGTGTCGCGCTGGCACCCGTGGGGCTCCTCCACTGGGAATCGGCTCAGCGGTGAGTGACGAAAATTCATCTAAAGATGTGGTGTCTCTCGTTCTCTGAGCTTTCACTGGGAGCTACAATCCTGAGCTGTTAGTGGTCGGCCATCTTGGATCGATCTCCGTGATTTTTTTTAAAGCTCATCAACTATCGTTAGTGTGCTTTTTTGTGTGACCCAAGACAAATTCTTCTTCCAGTATTGCCTAGGGAAGCCAAAAGATTGGACAACCCTGATTTAAAGGAATGGTGAATCTGGGGAAAAAATTAGGCAGGAAACTTGGCCTCCTGGTCTTCCTTCTCTTTCTTTGGGATCTGTCTCCCTGCAGAGAGCATGTGGATTGATTTTTCTCTCACCTACACAGTTAGCACAACAGGGCAAGCCTGCTTATCCTGGTTAGCCTGTCTAATTCTGGGGTACAGTGTAGGGAGGCCATAGGGCTAGATCAAAGCCATGTCCTCCAACAGAACATTATCTGTTGGTTTAACATTATTAAACTGATATTTTGATTTTTGTCTACCTGCCTCCTACTGTTCTCTACTACCCAATAATGCCTGAAGAAGCTAATGATATAACTGCAACCAAATACCGATGAGGATTCGAGAATCTCCTTTTCATATTCTTTCTTGAGTTTTCCTTGTAATGGCAAAATGCCTGTACATTTTTGATCAATTTGCTTACATTTCTGTAAAGTAAATATCCCTTAATATACAGATATACTTTCAACTTTTCATTCCTAAAATTTTACTGACTTAATTGCTACAATCTCATGCACCAGCCTGACCCCAACAGCAATTGTTCTGTAGCTCTAGGCATAACTGTGGCCTCTGCTTCAGAGACTACATTTTGGAAGATGTGCAATAGGAAAATGAAGGCATGGGATACTTTCAGTAGACAGAAAAGGGAGGAATATGTTGAGTTTCTCTAGTACTTTCCCTGGGTGGGATATTTGGCTGCCACTATGAAACCCATCCCCTTAAACCTAATCATGGGCCCACTGGGAGCAAATGTCACAAAGTGTTGACAAGTTTAGTCTCAGGAGCCATGCTGAGTCAGTTTCCACTCACTGGCTGTGTGAGTGGGGGTTCAATGGGTTAATGTGTATGAAATGTTCAGAATAGGACTTGAAACTTAGTAAGCACTCAGGAAATTTCAACTCTCTCTCTCTCTGAGTACCTATATATATGATTTGTAGGAGTCATTCTATGTTTTATTGGCCAGAGATGGGAATGAATTTAGAGGATGAAGAACCCGGGAAACCTGAGACAGGGATCTCTACTTTCCTATGCATTGTTTACATTCTTCCAGATATGGAGGAAATAATTAATTATCTTTTATGAACAACCCGATCAAATATCTACTTATCCAGTTGACCCACACCAATGGAAAAGTGAGTAAGTAGCAAGTGGCCAGAGCCACAGAGAGATGAGAGAGAGACTTACCAGCAGAAATAGTTCTGTGGGACAACTCCACTGTAAGTGCCTGAAATGAAAGGGTAATTATCTGGAGGTGGGAATCTGGGATATACCTCCCTGAGATGATGGTAAATAACTTATACCCAATGTAAGCTGCAAAGCTTAATGTGTTCAAGATTTTACAGAAGCAATGGGTGCAGATAGAAGGTAGCAAGGGGAATTCAGGGTGTGGTGATGAAAAAGGACACCAAACTGTGTGGAGGCAGGTCCTGAACTGGTGAAGGAATGGTATGGTTAAAATCAAGGAGGTAGCGTAGCCAAGACAATCCTAAGCAAAAAGAATAAAGCTGGAGGCATCACACTCCCTAAGTTTGAAGTTTGAAGTATGAGGCTATATGCAGTATCCAAAACGACATGATACTGGTACTAAAACAGACACATAGACCAATAGAATCATATAGAGATCTCAGAAACAAGACTGTGTATCTACAACCATTTAATCTTTGACAAACCTGACAAAAACAAACATTGGGAAAAGATTCCCTATTTAATAAATGGTGCTGGGAAAACTGGCTAGCCATATACAGAAAATTGAAAATGGACCTCTTCCTTACACCTTATACAAAAATTAACTCAAGGTGGATTTAAGATTTAAATAAAGCAATTGCATCAAAAGCAAAAATTGGCAAATGGGATCTAATTAAACTAAAGAGATTCTGCAAAAGAAGCTATCATCAGAATGAACAGACAACCCACAGAAAGGGAGAAAATTTTTGCAGTTTATCCATCTGACATAGGTAACTTAAACAAATTTACAAGAAAAAACAAAAACAAAAACAACTCTATCCAAAAGTGGGCAAATGACATGAACAGACACTTCTCAAAAGAAGACATTTATGTGGCCAAGACACATATGAAAAAAAGCTTAACATCACTGATTATTAGAGAAATGCAAATCAAAAATTACAATGAAATACCACCTCATGCCAGTCAGAATGGCAATTATTAAAAAGTCAAGAAGCAGCAGATGCTGGTGAGGCTATGGAGAAATAGGAATGCTTTTACACTGTTGGTAGGAATGTAAACTAGTTTAACCATTGTGAAAGACGGTGTGGCGAGTCCTCAAAGACCTACAAACAGAAATATCATTTGACCCAGCAATCTCATTACTGGGTATATACCCAAAGGAATATAAATAATTCTATTATAAAGATACATGCATGTGTATGTTCATTGCAGCACTATTCATAATAGCAAAGACATGGAATCAACTCAAATGCCCATCAGTGATAGACTGGATAAAGAAAATATGGTTCATATACACCATGGAATACTATGCAGCCATAAAAAGGAAGGAGTTGGTGTTCTTTGCAGGGACATGGACAGAGCTGGAAACCATTATCCTTAGCAAACTAACACAGAAACAAAACCAAATACCACATGTTCTCACTTGTAAGTGAGAGATAAGCAATAAGAATACAGGGACACAGGGAGGGGTACAACACATATTGGCACCTGTAAGGGGGCAGGGAGGAGGGAGAGAATCAGGATAAGTAGCTAATGCATGTGGGGCTTAATATCTAAGTGATGGGTTGATACATGCATCAAATCACCATGGCACATGTTTACCTATGTAATAAACCTCCACATCCTGAATATGTATCCTGGAACTGAAAACAAAATTAAAAAGAAAAAATATATAACATTTAGTGAAATATTAAAGAAAAATTAAGGAGGTACTGACTAAGTAGGCAGTTTAGGGGACTGAGACTAAGAAAAGAAGAGTAATTGGTGTGACACTGTTGGACTCAAATTTCCCTGGCCCTTACATAGCTGAGATAGAGAGAAATGGTAGCCAAGGGGGATATCCTTCAGCATTTGCTTACAAATTACTCAGTAGCTATAATGGGAATTCAACAGGGAGATTCTACAGAGAATGTTTGATCGGCTAAGCTTCTTGTTCTTGTAATTTACCTTAACTACACACAGTATATCTTTTCGGATTCTGCCATATGTCAGTAACAAGAGTTACATACTTGTACTACTTTTGGGCTATTTTTTGTTGAGTGCAGAGTGCAGCATTTGGGCAGACTGTGGGCTCTGGAGTCAGGAAGACCTTGGTGTGAAATCAGAGAACTGCCCTCTCCTTCGTGACCCTGAGCAAGTTAGTTTTCCTTGCTGACACACTGTTTCCTTATTTTGTAACATAGAAATAGTGCGATGTGTGTTTTAGTACTGCATTGAGTATTTAGTTAAATAACTTTTGTGCCTGGGGCATATTAACTGTCCAATAAAGGCTAGTTATTATGATTTTTGTGAAAATAGGCTATTCTGGGGAGGTTATTGTTTTTTATTTGTTTTTTTGTTTTTGTTTTTTCCTGAAGAAATTCCTTCTCCTTTTTGGCTATCTATGGCCTATGGCACGGTCAGTAGGCAAGTGACCATGAGGAAGAGTGACAGGAACGTGGAGGGAATAGTCTCCACTTTCAGATAAGAGCACCAAATGTCTTCCTTGACTGAGGCAGAGGTGGAGGTGAAGCCTTGGATAGTTTAATTCTCCAGCAGTTTGGATAAATAAGTTTCTACGCATGACCTAAGAAAACACTTTCTTTTTGTCCAACACCTTCCACAGGGCATTCTTGATCTCTTTGTTCCTCAAACTGTAAATGAGAGGATTCAGCATGGGGATCACCAATGAATAGAACACAGACACTACTTTGTCCCTGCCTGGCGAGTAGCTGGAGCTGGGTCGCAGGTACATGAAAAGGGCCGTCCCAAACAGCAGAGTCACCACCATCAGGTGCGAGGAGCACGTACTGAAGGCTTTCCATTGGCCCTCTGCTGAAGGGATCTTCAGGACGGCAGATACTATGTAACCATAGGATAAAAGGAGGTGGAGGAATGATGTCCCCCCAACAGCGACCACCACGAGGAAATTCACCACTTGACTGAGGAAGGTGTCAGAGCAAGACAGAGCTAGGATTGGTGGGAGGTCACAGAAGAAGTGGTTGATGACGTTGGGTCCGCAAAAGTGAAGCCTAAATATGGAGCTTGCCTGGATCAGGGAGCTCAGGAAGCCACCAACATATGCCCCAACCACCATGCGTGTACAGAGGCCCTGGGACATGATGGTGGTGTAGAGAAGGGGGCTGGAGATGGCTGCATATCGGTCGTATGCCATAGCAGCCAAAAGAAGGCACTCAGTCAGACCCATGCCGACAAAGAAAAAAAACTGAGCAGCACAGCCCGCAAATGATATTGTCTTCTGCTCCCAGAAGAAGTCAGTGAGCATCTTGGGAGCCACAGCAGAGGAGTAGCAGATGTCAATGAAAGATAAGTTGCTTAGGAAGAAGTACATGGGTGTGTGCAGATGGGTGTTACCTCTGATCAGAAGTATGAGGGCCAGGTTCCAGGCTAGGGTCACAAGGTAGATGCCCAGGAAGGTCACAAAGAGGAGGGCCTGCAGTTCTGGATGGTCTGTGAATCCCAGGAGGATAAACATTGTCACTGATGAGCTGTTACAGGCCTTGGTTATGGACATGCTTCTCATGGACCACAAGGACAAGATACAGATCTGAGATAGTAATGACAGTCCACATTACAGGTGGTATTAGGAGATAATTACAAAATGTATGAAAGCGAGGGCAGAGGATTACAGGTTATAGCTTTATGCAAAGACTCTCTTTTTCTCAGCCTCTCTCTCTCTCTCTCTCTCTCTCTCACTCACTCAAAGAAGCCAATTGCAGTCATCATCTTAAACATTTAGGCAGTATAGTGTAGCTGATCTGAGTTTAAACTTTGGATCCAAAATCCAAAAGTTAAGGAGGCAGGTGATATGAGTTTAAACTAGGGATTTCGGGTCCAAAGTTTAAACTCGTATCACCTGCCTCCTCATCTCCTGCCTCCACCATTTACTAGTTGTGTCACTTTGGGTGAGATTGCTAACATCGCTGGCTTCAGCTTCTTTATCCTTAAAACTGGATGATAGCAATTACTTCACCGATTTAAGTGCCTGACACACAGCAAGTGACCAGTGAGTAATTATTAGGACAGTTCTGTGTGCCTCAGGTGAGTCAGGTCATGCTTTGGACTAACTATTCCCCTACTTTACCCAAGTTTCAATATTGGAAGGAAAAGATCGATGGAACTAGATTCAGCTATGTAGTTGTGAGATGACCAGTCAGAATGTTTTTAGTGCAACAGATTAGGTCACATGTATATAAAAATGCTCTTAATTTTCAAATATTGGGTCCAAATATACTAATATAGGTCGAATTTCAAATTTATCTCAGTCTGAGCTTTCTGACTGTTTAATTGCTGAGTGTGGGCTCTGGATCGAGACTGCCTGGATTCAACTCTCAGCCTCAATTAGTCGATAGGTGATGTTGGCCAGGTCACTTAACTCTCTCTGTCTCTCTACAAAATCAGAGATAATAACAGCATCTAGTTTGTTATAGGATCCGTGTAATCATCTATCTATCTATCTATCTATCTATCTATCTATCTATCTATCTATCTATCATTTATCTATCTATCATCTATCATCATCATCATCATGTATCATCTAATCTTAGAACATGCCTTACCCATAGTAACTGTTCTATAACACTGTCTCATTGCTGTTGTTGTCATTTTAAACCTAAGTTACAAAATATCCTCAATCAAATTCTTTGAATTTTCAGAACTTGAAGCATCTTTCAAGATCAGGGACTTGATTTTATCAAATCCACACCAGTAAGGACTCCCATCGTCCCTCACACATCCACACTGAGTCTCAGTGCACATCAATCAGAAGAGAACTGCTGTCATCAGGTCTCTGAAACTGTGTTCCTAACACTACAGAAAGTACCAGGAAAAATGTGGACAGAGGGCCATGTGGCCCATGGTGAATGACCCTTAAAAGTATGGAACATATCTTGATTCTTCTTCAGTTCTTAACTCAAGTAATATGGAAATCAATGAAATTATTTTAATTGGCTTTTAAAGAACTGTGAGCTATTTTGATTAGTATGATGAATATACAAATGTGAATTATTGAAACAAAAAATCATGTTCCTGATTAATAAACGAAAACTGAACATTATGGTCTATCTCCTGAAATAATAACTCAACATTTTTGTGTATACTTTTTATGTACAAGTATATGTTTATGCGGATAGCTGCTTGTATCATAGTACACAAACCCTGGTAACTTGTATATCTTATAGCAATCATTGCAAGTCAACAGCTTAACAATTTGGGAAGTGATACTATCTCTATTTGTGCAGAATTTTTCTTGCTTAATTTGGGAGAGCCACTTTATTTTGACATCGTCAATTTTGACAAATCAATCCATATCTACTCATTGCCAGTAAGGTCTCATTGACCTGTTTGTGAAAGGCTTGTGAACTTGCCAGAGTTAAGAGAGCATTCTTTACCCTTTGAGGAAAGAAAAGAAAAACCCACAGCAAACTTTGGCGTAATCGAGTGCAGATGTAGAGCCACATACAGAAATTGAGAGCTAAAACCAAATGAGCTCTGCTGGAACCCTCACACGTTCTGGAGAGGTGCAGCCATTTAGCAAGGTAGAGGCCTGAGGTCTGTGTTGTGATTCAGGGTCATTTGGGGCAGCTATTCAGGTTAGAAGAAAGGGGAGTGGGAGAAGATAGTGGTTTGATCCTGGGTAGGCTTTAGAAAAAGGCTGGTTCTAATTCTGATTCTGTCACTTGCCAGCTGTGGGATGTTGGGCAACTCATTTAGCCTTTCTGAGTTTCAGTTTCCTTATTTGTAAAATGAGAATAATTGGCCAGGCACGGTGGCTTGTACCTATAATCCAGCACTTCGGGCAGCAGAGGCGGGAAATTGCTTAAGGCCAGGAGTTCAAGACCAGCCTAAGCAACATGGCAAGACCTCATCTCTACAAATAACAATAAAAATGAAAAAATCAGTCAGGCATAGGGGCGTACACCTGTGGTCCCAGCTACTCAGGAGGCTGAGGTGAGAGGATTGCTTGAGCCCACGATGTTGAAGCTGCAGTTAGTTGTGATCATGCCACCGCACTCCAGCCTAGGTGACAAAGGGACACTTTGTCTTAAAACAACAACAAAACAAACAGTAACTACTTAGAGCTTGAAAATTGCTTAAGATAATGTATAAAGGGCTCATGATGGGTCTTGAGATAGAATGTTTGCTTAATAAACCGGGACTGTGATTGTTATCAGCAGCAAGTATTCCTTAAATAATTATTGATAGAACTGACGATTAATTTTGAAACACTTCCTCCTATGTAATAGGTTGAAGTACGCTTATGTTAGAGGAATAAGAAGTGCACTAATGAACCATGCAAGTTTGTAAGAAGTGTTTACAAGTGAGGTTGAGAACTTAATAATACGAGGTTTCATGGGTTAATTCAAAGTCTGTTTTGAATGTTGCCATCAGGAGGGAAAAATTCTGTATTTAAGGATGAGATTTCCCAGCCCTGGAAACAGAAAGTGCAGCTGGACAAATTGACACAAAAGGAAAAGCATATGTAGAGTTTTATTTTAAGACATTAGAGAAAAGGTATCTTAAGGGTTGCATGGAGTGTTTTATGGCGTAGAACTCTACACACAAAGAAGTGCTTCTTCCCTTGAGAGAGAAAGGAAGTTTTGTTCACTCTTGCAGCAAACTTGGGGAGACTGTTTGGTCTGAGCCTGGACTCCCTACTAATCTATTATACAGGTATAATCAACACCAGGTCTATTTTACACAGCTCAAGAGGAAGAGTCTGAGAGGCTCAGTGACCTCATTAGACTCATAGATCCAGTTCCAGCATCTTCGTGAACTACACTATCCTCGATGGTCACAGGAAGACAGTAATACAGTAAAATCAAGGACCTAGTATGGTCCTTTGTACATAGAAGATACAGGGTAATTGATGGGTACTTGTAAAGTTGATTTATGACTCTGTTCATTTCCCACCAAATATATCTGGAAGAAGTGTTAAACTTTATAACCAAATTTGCCTCATTTGAGCTTCACAGACAGAGATGGTGATGGAGGAAAATATGAAATGATAAGAAGGACCTCAGCCAATTTGTGGAGTTGGAGGTGTTCCATGATTTCCCCATTGATCCTGATCTGAGCTGCACATCCTTCACTTCATGATGCTGTTTCTCTCACCCCTGCAGGTGCCTGGTGCCCTCAAGATATTGCTCTTCCAGGTCTTTCTTTTATCTGAATGTACAAATGACTGATGAAATTAGGAGTTCCTCTCAATGTAAGGTGACAATGCAAAAGAGTTCAAGACTTTAATTCAAGAATTAGGATTCAGATGGTATAATGCACAGCATTAGTGAGAAAAGAGAAGGAGGGTTTTGGAGTTTAGAGGCCTTTGCAGTGTTTGAAAAATCTGCTATGTAAAGTGTGTCTGGTTTACAGACCTTCGAAATTACTTTTTGGATTACTTGTTAATAATTGTCGCTGTGTTTAAGGGCATAGAGGTTCCTTCAGAAATGTCATTCCCTTTTCATCACCTTGGTGGTTGCAAGGCGCAAATGCACTTCAGGAAGCCCATCACAGGTGCAGCAGAGAAGAACCAAGACTGGGCTGTGATTTCAGAATCAGGCTCTTAAATGCCCCACTCAGATGATCATGATGAGCAAATTTCCCTCCTCACAGTAACCTTGGTTTTTGAAAGAACGGTTTCATATTTATTTTACCTTAGCATCTAATAGTATGCTGGGTTTACTTTTCACAAAATTTGTAATGAACAGTTAATGCATTTATAAAGCCAATAATTCATCATGGTTTTCTGAAGACTTAAAAAAAATGCTACTGAATATTGAATAGTCAACTGATTGCCAGTTGAAGAGACCATGTGTTTCTTTTAGCTCTCTTTTAGTAATATGTCCCATTTAAGACAATATGGAATAGTGTACTAGGCAGTTTTCATTGCTATCAAGGACTACCTGAGGCTGGAAACTTTATAAAGAAAAGTGGTCAGTTGGCTCACAGTTCGGCAGACAGTACTAGAAGTACGGTGTTGGCATCTGCTTCTGGTGAGGGCTGAAGGTAGCTTATAATCATGGTGGAAGGGGAAGGGGAAGCAGATGTCTCATGTGGTGAGAGCAGAAGCAAGAGAGAAAGAGAGCAACACAAGGGGGGCAGGTTTAAACAACCAGCTGTTGCCTGAATTCATGCATCACCAAAGGGATAACACTACGCCATTTATGGTCCAAACACCTCCTACCAGGTCCCACCTTCAGCAATGGGGATTACATTTCAACATGAGATTTGGAGGAAACCAACACTCAAACTATATCCAACGGAGTCCAGCTTATAGTATACATCAATTTACAAAACACTGTGCTGGGAGTACTGTTAAACTGATAGATCAAGAGCATAGAATTATCTGAGACAGCAAAATTGAATGTAAATCCTAAATTTCCACGTTATCTTGATTTTCAATTTTGAATTGGAGAAAGCTCAAATGTGAAAAGAATAATACACATTTAAAAAACTTTGGCCAAGGGCCGGGTGCAGTGGCTCACGCCTGTAATCCCAGCACTTTGGGAGGCCGAGGCGGGTGGATCACGAGGTCAAGAGATCGAGATCATCTTGATCAACATGGTGAAACTCCGTCTCTACTAAAAATACAAAAAATTAGCTGGGCACGGTGGCGCGTGCCTGTAATCCCAGCTACTCAGGAGGCTGAGGCAGGAGAATTGCCTGAACCCAGGAGGCGGAGGCTGCGGTCAGCCGAGATCGAGCCATTGCACTCCAGCCTGGGTAACAAGAGCGAAACTCCGTTTCAAAAAAAAAAAAACTTTGGCCAAAAAAAATCTGTAAATTCAAAATTTTCATGTTCGGCTTAAGTACGTAAATGACTGCAGAGAACGCTTGAAAACAAAAAAAGTATACAGCAGACATCTTGAAAAGTAACAGCATTGAAAAGAAATTAGTTATCAAGCCAAAAAAAGACGTGGAGGAACCTTAAACGCATATTACTAAGTGAAAGAAATCAACCTGAAAAAGCTACGTACTGTATGAGTCCACCTATAAGACATTCCGGAAAAGGCAAAACTATGGAGACAGTAAAAAGACCAGTAGTTGCTGGGAATCAGGGAGAGGGAAGGATGAACAGGCAGAGCACAGAGGGTTTTTAGGGCAGTGAAGCTATGGGTGATCCTATAACAGTGGATACATGACTTTATACATTTGTTCAAACCCACAGAATGTACAACACCAAGAATGAGCCCAAATGAAAACTATGGCTTCTGGGTGATAATGTGCCAATGTAGGTTCATCGATTATAACAATGTACCGCTGTGGTGGGGGATGTCGACATTGGAGGAGGCTGTGCATTTGTAGGAGTAAAGGGTAAACAGGAAATCTCTGCGCAATATAGCAGACTCTGCAGCTGCTCTTAAAAATCTCTCCGTACCAGCTCCACCAGCGTCGCGGTTGAGAAGAAGATCGAGACCGGCGATGGGAAGGTGGTGTCCGACTCCTCCGACGTCCTGGCCGAGACGGACAGCTGCGGCAGCCCCTCCCAGCCTGCTCCTCCTGCGGCTGCCTCAGAGCACGGGAGGGAGGGAGGCCGCTGTGCAGGTGCAGGGGAGGACAAGGAACAGGAGACCCACCTGAGGCTGAGCCCTAGCCCTCAGCCCACCCGTGGGGGAGTTTACTGCCTGGGGACCCCCCTTGCCCATGTCTCCATCCAACTACAGAACAATCCAATTGCTTTTTTTTTTTTTTTTTTTTTTTTTGGTCTAAAATAAAACCTCAGTGAGCTCCGGAAAAAAAAAAAAAGAAGTCTAGTTTTTAAAAAGTACAAAAAACGATTTGGCTGAATTTGGGGAAAAAGCAAATAGCACTGAGAGGTGCAGGGAGAAAAACTAAAAGTCAAAGAACTTCTTGGTTACCTATATGGGCTTGTGGAGATCGGGAATTGTATCATGTGAGATTAATATTGGCGTAAAGACAAAGAGGAAAAGATGAATGACTGCACTTACCCTGCTGCTCCTGCTCAGGCTGCCCTCTAGTTGATACCTGTCTTCTGCTTTGGAAGGAGTTTAATCAGGTTTCAGTGGCTGCTTCCAATTCCCAAAGTGCTAATGAGTTTAGAGAGAGCTTGGGGTTTTTTTTTTTTTTTTTTTTTTTTTGTCAAGGATCAATATATCCTCTTGGTGCATAGAAGGTGTGTTTTGGGGCAGAGTAACAGGAAAAAGATATATAAAGAAAGGATGGAGGTTGTAATCTTTAAGCAGCTCTTCTGATATCAGCTAACATCTGCATTTAGGGTCATTTTGGGAAAATATTTCAAAGCTGGGCTTGGGGTGAATCGGGGAGAGGTTTTTTTTCCTCTCTCCTTGGAAATGTTTCCTTACATTTGCCCCTGAGGGTCTTTTTGAAAGAGAGGACTGTATCACCTGAACTTCACAGCTTTATGGTTAATTGCTCTCTGGGGTTGTCTAGAAGACAAATTCAAAAAGCTCCAAAACTGATGCTTATTAAATTCCCAGTGGCTAGGGCCTCCATTCTCCCAAGGCCAATGAAGGTATCTTCTGGTAGTACATGACAAAAAACCTCAGGATAGCAGCGGAACATAAGGATAGGATAAACACCACTCCACAAAAGAGGGCAAGATTGCCTATCTATAAATATATATGTGTTAACTCTTGCCCATTACTTAATAGAACCTATTTGGCCAGAAGTATATTAAAAGAATGGGATCTTTACTTTCCTGAGCTGCTACCATGTCCTAAGCACTATACTGTGTGCCTTATGTGTGTTAACTCACTGAGTCCCCCCAAATTCCCCTTGCAGAGGAGGAAACTGAAATTCAGAGAAGCTAAATGAATTGCTTGAAATTTTATGCTAGCAAGGGATTGATCTGATATTTGAACCCTGTGTAATACCAAACATTGCATATGAATGTATGGCACATGCATTTATTTTGGAACTCACATAAATGTGTTGATATGGTCAATCATATCCCTCAATTCATAAATCCATTTTCTTTCCACAGAAACCTACTATTTTCCTCCAGGAAAGAGATATTAGAAAGGGGGCATTTTTTTTCTTAAAAGATTTTTAAAAACGTATTCTGCTATGGAATATAAGGGTGTAATATAAAGATGTAGGACTTCTAGTCTATGGCGAGCTAGATACAAAGAAAAAGTAATATTGGGCCACACATTTAACAAAAAGCAAGCCATTAATTAATACGTGTGCTTGCAGGTGGAGGGGAAAAAGTAAAATATTTTATTCTTTTGTTCTTTAAGCTGACAACACTGAACTTCAGTCTTTTCAAACTAGCTACAATAAACAGTAGATGACTGATCTCAATTCCATGGCTAATTTAGGGAGAGAAACTTATCCAACCAGGCAGAGAAGAAAAGGATGTAGGAGCATAGATGTATCCAGCATAGACTGAGTAGAATTCAAAGGAAAAATATAGATAAGGGAGAAATTATTCATTCATGAATTCCTTAAGTATGTATGTATTTATTTATTGAGAGTTAGTTCTCTTTATTTATTTAAATTGACAAATGACAAATTGTATATATTTATAGTATGCAACATAATGTTTTGATATATGTATACAGAGAATGATTAAATCAAGCAAATTATATCCATCAGCTCACCTTTCTGATGAGAACATTTTAAAATCTAATTTTTCAGTGATTTTCATGTATACTATACATTATCATCAATTATAGTTGCCATGCTGTACAACAAATCTCCAAAATTTATTTCTCCTAACTGAAAGTTTGTTGTCACCTTTTAAAGATGTCACTTAAAGATGTCACCTTTTAAGTGACATCCCCCTGCTTCTCCCACCCCTGCCCCTGGTAACCATCTTTCTACTCTGCTTCTATGAATTCAATTTTAGATTTCACATAATTGAGAGAATACAATATTTGTCTTTCTGTGCTAGGCTTATTTCACTTACCATGATGTCCTCCAGGTTTATCCACGTTGTTACAAATGACAAGATTTTCTTCTCTTGTGAGGCAGAATGGTGTATGTTACCATATTTTCTTTACTCATTCATCCGTTGTTGGACACTTAGCTTGATCCCATATCACGGCTATGGTGAATAGTGCTGTAGTAAATATGAGAGCGCAGTGATCTTTTTGCATATTGATTTCATTATCCTTGGATATATACCCAGTAGTGAGATTGCTGGGTCGTATGGTAGTTCTGTATTTGGTTTTCTGAGGAATATCTATACTGTTTTCTATATAATGGCTATGCTTACTATATGCTACTTATTTTTTATTTTTATTTTTGATATTCTAATAGATATAAATGGGGTTTAGTTTTGATTTTAATTTTCATTTTGTTAATGAATAGTGGCATTGAGTATCATATTTCCATCCATATATCTATTTTGCTGAATAATATGTTTTTGCCCATTTAAAAAATTTCTAAAATGTAATACTTCGCTTTGAAAGTTCTTTATATATGCTACATACAATTGCTTTATCAAATACATGATTTGAAAAAATTTTCTTCTTATCTGTAACTTGTCTTTTCATTCCATTAATAATATTTTTTTTGAGCAGACATCCTCACTTTTTGTGATGTCTGTTGTGCTTTTGGTGTAATGTCTAGGAAAACTTTGCATAATGCAAAGTCATAATGATTTATTTCTATGTTTTCCTCTAGACATTTTATAATTTATATTTTACATTTATTTGTATGATTTATTTTGAGTTAATTACTTGTGTATGGTATGAAGTATGAACTATTTCATATGTTGGCACAATGACATCTAATTGTCCCATCACTATTTGTGGAAAAGTATATTCTTTCTCATTTGAGCTGTTTTGCATCATTGATGAAAGTCATTTGATTGTAAGTATGTGGGTCTATTTCTGTTCTTCAGAACAGAACTGTCTATTCGGTTCCATTGATTTATGTATTCTTTCCTTTCTCCAATATTATACTTTCTAAATTATTGTAGCTGTATAGGTCAGTTTTCAAACAAGTATGTGAGTCACTCAACTTTGTTCTTCTATATCAAAATTATTTGGGCTCTTCTAGTTCCTTTACCTTTCCATAAATATTTTATTTTATTATTTTTATTTTTTATATTTTCAAAGTGATCAGCATCAACACACAAATTTTAGAATCAATTTGAAAATATCTACAGAGATTCCTGTTGATATTTGATTTAAAATGTATTGAATAAAGGGATCTATTTTGGGGGAATTGATATTTATTGTGGCACTACACTGAGTCTTCTAATCCATACACATTGTATATATCTCCATATATTTGGATATTTGATTTCTTCCATCAGTTTTTTATAGTTTGCTGCACACAGATCTTGCACTTACTTCATTAGGTTTATACCTAAGTATTTCATGTTCTGTTAAAATGTATTGTAAACGATACATTTGATTTCAATTACCAATTATTTACTAATAATGTTCAATTACTAGTTGTTCATTACTAGTTCAATTACCAATTGTTCACAACAGTTAATTTTTATAATTTGTTTATTGGGGCACTGTTTAACTTACTTATTAGTTCTTGAACTTATTCTGTAGATTTTTTGGGATTTTCTACCATCATATTCTTTGGTTAGGCTTTGTGTCACCACCCAAATCTCATCTTGAATTGTATCCCCAAATGTTGAGGAAGAGACATGATGGGTGGTGATTGAATGATTGGGTCAGTTTCCCCCATTCTGTTCTCATGATAGTGAGTGAGCTCTCATGAGATCTGATGGTTTTATAAGGGGCTCTTCCCGCTGCGCTGTCTCACTCTTCTCTCCCCTGCTGCCATGTGAAGGTCCTTGCTCCCCCTTCAGCTTCCACCATGATTGTAAGTTTCCTACAAGGCCCCCCCAGCAATGTAGAACTGTGAGTCAAACCTTTTCTCTTTATAAATTACCCAGTCTCAGGCAGTTCTTCATAGCTGTGTGAAAACAGAGTATTACAGTGTATATAGGGAGTTTTATATTTTCCTTTGCAATCTATATAATTTTTACTTATTTTCCTGCTTTATTGATAGGAACTCCAGTAGAATGTATAAAATAAATGGTGAGAACAAACATCAATGCTTTTTTCCTGTTAGGAGAAAGACATTTAGTCTTTTATTACTAAGTGTAATAATAGTTGTAGGGCATTTTTGTTATTGACCTATGAACTATATCAGGTTGCAGATGTTCTTTCTAGTCCTAGTTTGCCAAGAGTCTTTATTATAAATGAATATTGCATTTTGTAAAAGATATACATTGAATTGATTGATTTTTATATGTTTTCTTCTTGATTTTCACTTTATTGATAAAGAGGGATTCATTGACTGATTTTAAAATGTCAAACCAGACTTACATATTTTTGGGAATAAATCCAACTTGGACATATGCATATAAAGTATATCCCTAACCAGGTAGTTGGATTTGAGAGAAGGTAATTCCCAAACAACCGAATTCTAAGAGAGATAACAGAACAAGAGCTACACAGTCAACCTTCAGGAGTATAATCCTAAAGCAGAAGCAGATGGAATTTTCAATTCTAAAAGCCAAGGTAGCCATGGGAGGCAGTTCAATAAAGATATAGCCAGGAGTTATTCTGGTACCAAGGAGGAGTCACCAGCTGCATTTGCTTATTGTGTTTTGCCTTCAGCTCTCATAACTCTAGGTGAAAATATGGTGTGTGTGTGTGTGTGTGTGTGTGTGTGTGTGTGTGTGTGTGTGTTGGGGCAACAGAATGGACATAAGAGATGGTAGGCTAATTATAATCTTCAAAGACTCTCTCTCCCTTTATACCCTTACATGCGGGAATATTCCTTGAAATCTTGTCTGTGGTCTATTTTTTATCCTCTACACATTTTACCTAGGCTATTTCCTCTTCTTTTAGAGTTTAAATTAATAATGCCATGTATAACCACTGTTCTTGCCCATATCAGATGTAAGACTAAAACGTGATCACAAAAACCGTTATCAAGACAAAGTTTCCAGAGTGTCTTGCCACCCCAGATTCCTTTGAATTCCTACTATATCCACATAGTTCTCAAAATTCCTCCTAGTTCTGGAAGCCATCAGGAGCGTCCCATGTAATCTTCATATGATAATCTACTATTGTGTTATCTACTGTTTTCCCCTTTTTCTGTTATGGATCAGGATGGTACTTCCTGCAGATATCTACCATGTCACCAGCTCTAGTGCACAACAGTGTCTCATGGCTGAGATGCTGGCATTGAAGACAGATATCTGCATTGAGAGCATCATACCCTGATGCTGCCCAAAACTGCTGGCATCAATAGTACTCGCACTTCAATACTTTTTCAGTTTCTTTTTACAAGCATTCTTTCCCCAGTCCCTTTGGGCCAGGACTCAGGAATATGTCTTTGGGCTGGGCTGAAGGATAATTTAAGTGATAGAAACTGGTTCTTTCCAGAATCTCCTTTCTTTTCTGAGGTCAGGGCATTGTTCTGAAACTAGATGAGTGCCTTGTGATTCTTTTCTTTTGGGATGCTTCCTTTGAGACTTCCTGAGGGAAATTTATTTCAATGGATGTTTAGTCCGAGCAATGGTCAAAGCTTTCTTGGAAAATTTACACTTATGATGTCAATTTATATGGGTCCTCAGATACTCTGATAAGTAGAAAAAATTGTGCATTATTTTTTGCATTAATATTATTTTAAATCTTCACTGCAACTCTCATATAAATATGCTTAATCAGCATATTTTCATTTTATTTGGAATTAACACTTAAAATTTCCTAATGATTAATTTTTTAGTTTAAGTCTTACCTGGGAATTTCAAAAGAGTTTAATATTTTCAATTGTTATTCAGGAACATAAAATTTACATTATTTACAAATAATTAGGGCCATTATAATATTAAGTACATGAATAATAAAAATGACCCTGATAGGGAGGGTAATTGCATATTAAAAATACTGTGTCAAGATTGGCTAAAAATGAAAGTTTTTAGAAGTCATATCCAACTTAGATAACATTTTAATGAAAACACATAGCCAGCTGGTATTTAATAAAAACATATTGTTAGCTAGGGACAATAATAATATAGATTATCATGCTATTTCTAATAAAATATTAGCAGAATATTACAGCTAGAGATGTTTCTTCTGAGACAAATGGGCAATTTAAAAATCCAAATGATAACCCCTCATGTTTGAATAGATTATATGATGTTTTTCATATAGATTGTATATTATATGTTCTTCACACAAACATGCAATGTTGATACATTTGGTGCAACTTCACAGATAAAGGAAAAACTTATGTAAGATCAGCTGAGGCATCCAGACCACACACTGGCAATAGAATGGATTTCAACCCACGACGTGTGGCCCCACTACCAATTATTTTTACTTCTGGTGTCTACTCTTCTCATTTGCTCTCTTGTTATGTCATTGCATCTATTTTTAAATATTTAAAAATCTGATGGAAAAACGATACTATGAATGTAAACTTATGACTTACCTATTAGCAGTTACATTACCCTTATCTATGAATATTTGCTTATTATTGTTATTCACCATTTACATTATTATTATCAGTATGTTGCCCTCTCTCTGATCTGCTTTATTTCTAAGAATTTAACTTCATGATAATATTGAGTTCAGGCTCTTGAGAAGCACATGGTACAGTGCTTGGAGCACACACAGGGGGCATGTAATGTGTTTGAGGATGATCAATCACTGTTGTAACTGACCCTACAATTTAGGCATACTTCCAGTAGGTGGCAGCAACATTCCATAGGGATCAAAACCAATAGGCACTTGGTTTTGAAAGATAATGGTATAGTAACATAGTTATCTTAGCTGTAATCATGCTATTTGAGTTTTTAGAGATTTTCTATTTTAGCTCTTTGGTTTCAGAATAAAAAAATTAAGGTCAAGCAAGGGGTCAAGAGAGATCAACAGCCCAATCTGCCACAGTGGAATGGGCATGAGAATTCAGGTCCTATGATGTCTTTGTGCTTTCCTTCTTGTATAAATTGTTAATGACTTCTAAAATCTTTAAATGTACCTTCACTTTCTTGGAACTTTCTTGGAAAATTTACGAGAATTTTGGGTTTGTTAGGGATGCCTGGCAAAAAGACTTTGGATCTATATAAGGTTGAAATTTTTACTAATCGTTAGTGAAAGAAATGGTCTCCGAGATAACTTTTCAAACTCCAATTTGAGAATTAAGATATTTTATTACTAACCGTGTTTGGATTTTTTTCTGGGTTTTCTTTAAAATGATTCATGTAAACTAATTAAAATAGCTATACTAAAATGTTAAGCTAAAACAAAAGTAAATCAAATTTTAGGAAACACTATCAGAAAACAAACTCTAAGATGCGTAGAATCCTAGGAACATAAATTTTGAGTTGAACCTCAAAGCACTTCCAATTCTAAACACTTACAATTCTATGTGGAGTTTATTTGCCTTTATGTGATATTTGCTTTCATATTTTTTTATTGTGGCAAAAAGCATATGACATTAAATTTACCATCTTTATTAGTTTGGGTTCTCTAGGGAGACAGAACCAACAGGATGTACTAATAGACAGACAGCTTAATAGATGGATAGATGAGAGTGGGTTTATCAGGAGAATTGGCTCATGAGATTATGGAGGCTGAGAAATTCCATAATGTGACATCTGCACGCTGAAGAATCAAAGAATCCTTGCTTCCTGAGTGTGGTTCAGTCTAAGTCCAAAGGCCTCAAAAACCAAGAAAGCCAATGGTGTAACTCTCAATATGAGGCCAAACGCCTGATAACCTAAGGGGCTACTGATGCAAATCCAAGACTCCAAAGGAGATCTGGAGATATGACGTCAAAGGACGGGAGAAAGGTATCTCAGCTTCAGAGGACAGAGGGGAAATTTACTTTTCCACTGCTTTTTTGCTCTTTCCAGGCCCTCAATTGACTGGAAGGTACCCACCAACATTGAATTAGGGTGGATCTTCCTTACTCAGTCCACTGATTCAAAACATCCTCTGTCTTATAGACATACCCAGAAATAGTGCTTTACCAGCTATCTGGATATCTCTTAATCCAGTCCGGTTGACACCTAAAATTAACCATCACATAATCTTAATTATTATTATTATTTTTGAGATGGCATCTCACTCTGTCTCCAGGCTGGAGTGCAGTGGCATGATCTTGGTTCACTGTACTCTGTCTCCCAGGTTCAAGCAATTCTCCTACCTCAGCCTCCCGAGTATTTGAGACTACAGGCACATGCCACCATGCCCAGCTAATTTTTGTATTTTTAATAGAGAGAGGGTTTCACCATGTTGGCCAGGATGGCCTTGATCTCTTGAACTCATGATCTGCCTGCCTTGGCCTCCCAAAGTACTGGGATTATAGCTGTGAGCCACTATGCCTGGCCTTAATTATTTTTAAAGTGTACACTTGAGTAATGTTAAATGTATTCATATTGTTCTGTAACATATTTGTTTTGATACTTTCTGATGTTTACTTGAACTTCTGCTATTTTGATCAAATTTGATTTTTTTAAAGTAAGGGCATGAAGATTTTTTTTTTTTTTAAGATGGAATTTCGCTCTTGTTACCCAGGCTGGAGTGCAATGGCGCGATCTCGGCTCACCGCAACCTCCGCCTCCTGGGTTCAGGCAATTCTCCTGCCTCAGCCTCCTGAGTAGCTGGGATTACAGGCACGCGCCATCATGCCCAGCTAATTTTTTGTATTTTTAGTAGAGATGGGGTTTCACCATGTTGACCAGGATGGTCTCGATCTCTTGACCTTGTGATGCACCTGCCTCGGCCTCCCAAAGTGCTGGGATTACAGGTGTGAGCCACCGCGCCCGGGCGGGCATGAAGATTTTTTAAAGTAAGGGCATAAAGAGTTAAAGAATTTTATCCAGATAGATTTAATAGGATGACTTTCTTCCTCACTCTCAGATTTCTTATAGATCAGGTTAATAAATACCTTATGAGTCCTCATTCTACATTTTTCTGTCCAATGCAGATATTGTTAATTTATAATTTGTTCTTTTTTTAAAAAAAAAATTCAATAGCTTTTGGGGTACAAGTGGTTTTTTATTACATGTGTTGCATTGAACTTAGCATAGAAAGTCAACACCAGAACAAAAGTGTGCCAAATTGCAGGGTTTATTGCCGGCGACCACGGAGGACTCACGTCTCTCCAACCCGTGGCCCCGAAAAGAGAGAGACAAGACCTTTTTATACCCGCAGAACCACTTTGGGAGTGGGGGTGGAGATGGGAATGAAAGCTGTCAATCACCTCCCAGGTTAAGATGAGGGTGAGGGGCTTCAGAAATTCCAAGGGCCAGTGGATTCAAATCACCTTCTGGGCGGAGAGGAGGGTGAGGGGGTTCCGGACCTTTCGAGGAGGGCCAGGGGACTATTTGACATTCTGATTGTTATTTAAGGGTTCACAGATGCTAAGATTAGCATTCATTTATACATCGTCTGGGTAGGGGTGGGATCCATAGATTTTCAGTTGCTTGGTGCCAGGATGGAATGATCTGGGGGTGCTTACTCTGGGAAACAAAGGCCAGCAATTCTGGTAGATAAGAGAAGGTATGCAGCTTTACCTCTCTTTGCATCCTGCAAATGATCTAGCAATTTACAGAAACCAAGGTTAGCAGTCCTTGAGGAGAATGGAAACATTTTTGTCTTTTATAAGATGGCAGTATACAGGTTCCAACTTAAGTTAGCTATATCACACATGGATGAATTGTTAGTGGTGAATTTTGAGATTTTATTATACCTGTCATCCAAACAGTGTACACTGTACCCATTACGTGGTATTTTATTCCTCACCCCACTTCCACCCTTCCCCTTGACATCCCAAGGTTCATATCACTCTGTATGTCTCTGTGTTCTCATAGCTTAGCTCCTACTTATAAGTAAGAATATACAGTATTTGGTTTTCCATTCCTGACTTACTTCACTTAGAATAATGGCCTCCAGCTCCATCCAAATTGTTGCAAAAGGCATTACTGCTCTTTATTTTTAAGATCCTCAGTCTTACTTTGTAGATAGTCATTATCACTATGAAATCTATCACTACCCAATCTTCTCAGCCTTTTCTAATCCTGGGAAATTGTATAGATCATGACTATGAGATTAACCTTTTAAATTCCCAGATCTGAACTCAGTATCAAAACTCTTTCATAGCTAGTTGGGGTTTACTCTCCCAGCATTAGAATTTCCTAGGACAGTTTATCTCCAACCCTAGGTAAGAATGTTTCTCTTGACGAACTTCCTTGCCTGTTCATGTTCACAGTTGATTCTTGAAGCCATTTACCTCCTTTTCTTTCAACAATCTTAGTTGCTAAATTTCTTCCCTAAATTAAGCCTATTACCTTGTGTGTCAAGAGTCTCAGTAATTATTCCTTCATATAGAGACATTTCTCTCAGTTAATTTCTTTTTCCTTTTGAGACAGAGGATTGCTAACTTGGTCTCCATGAAATACATTAACTCCTTTTTTCCAAGCTTTATTCCTGAAGAAAACATTTCAAAAACCAGGAAACCAATGTTTTAAAACATTAGACTTTCAGGACTGGATGAGTTCTCTGAGAGGGAGCCCAATTCACTCAGGCTGGAGGGGTTAATTGACTTGCCCACAGTGACACGTCCAGGTAGTAGCATTGCTGGGAGTAACACCCAAAATATTAAAAAGAGAAAAGAAGAGCCCCATCAAGCCCTTCATCCCAACCCGCCTATTAAAAAAAAAAAAGAAAAGAAAAGAAATATTTTCATCATAATGCAAATAAGTCACAAGAAAAAGATAGAAAGAAAAGACACATTTTTGGCCATGACCCAAGAAACAGAGTTAATGACATCAGTAGCTTACATTTGTTGAGTGATTTCTGTTTGTTAGGCACTGTGCTAACCCTTTCTTATTCACATTTTATTAATTATCACAACTCTTTTGAGGTAAGTATTCTTGTTACACCAGTTTTACAAATGAGGGAGTTGACAAGTTTAAGAGATTAAATATATTGATAAAAGGGCAGAGCCAGAATTTGAACCCAATTCTCTGAGTTGGAAACCTGTGTTTTTAACCAGTATATTTCAGTATAAGGCCTGGTATGTTTATGTGTGGTTTTCTTCTGATGAAATTTCTCTTAAGCAAAAGGCCGTCTATTAACCCAGCAGGGAACCTTCCTGGACTCAAATCAGGGAAAGCTCAGAGAAGAATAGGTAGGGGGATGGAAAGAGGCTCCCAGGATGAGTGGTTGGCCCCTTTCACTACCACTCCAGGGAACAATTAGTGCTCAGAAATGTTGAGCTCTAATGATTGCTGGGCTTTTTACGTTGGACCCTGGAGTGAGTGGCAGAGGGCAGCCTCTTGGAGAAAGAATGTGGCTACCCCTGCCCATTAAAATAATGAACTCCCACAGGCCATTTATTTGGAAGACTTGTTAACAAAGGAGCAGGGATTCCAGAAGCATGTTTTACAATTTATATGAGAGGCCAAAGCATAAGAAATGGACAGAACCAGAAACCAGGCATGGAGCAGTGGGAAATGCAGATGACCCGGTTTGCAAAAGATGTTATGGCAGCAAAGCGACCAGTGTTTCTTCTGTTGTAGCACAAGATTGTAGGACCCTTCTGCCCAGCGCAATGCAGCAAGTCCAGCTCATTCCCTCCTACTTCATCCATCCAGCCGCAAATCACAACTAGACATTTACAGCCTATGCTACCTTTTATTTGTAAAAGGGGCACAGTAACGCTGCCACTTCTTGAGTCTATTAGGATAATTAAATGGGTTTATAGAAATCAAGAATTAAGAACAGTACCTGGCATACAATAAGTACTAAGTAAGTGTTTGATTATATTATTATATTGTGATTGTTATTATATTATTGTTTGTGATTATATCATATATTACATGTTTTGTTATTATAATAATAACAGGCCAAATATAGTAAGTCATAGGCCAAACACTTCTGCCAAACTCTGAGGATAACTGGTGGAAAACATCTATTTATTCAACAAAATATTTACTGAGTGCCTATGTCCTTCCCAAGCCCCATTCTTGGTACTCATGATGAAACCGCCTTTGCAAAATTACAACTGAGGAAATTGTGACAGTCAGAGAAATTATACCTAATTGACTCCACCTTGCTTCTAACTGTTAAGCTATCTTTTTCCATTCTTGGGCATAGGCTGAAGTAACTTTGGAAAGAAATTCAGTTTATGATTTGACTGTGAAACAAAATTAATAGCAGCCCTTTCTTGAAGAGACCCTCTTTTTGCCTGGGGACCAGTCTGCCTTTGCAAGACTAACAAATTAGCTGCAAGATTAGAAATTACAGTTTACGGGTCATGCAGCCTCTGACTCCAAGAGTCTGAACCTTCCCGAATTGCTCCTGGGGATAACATCACTATTGTAAAAGCTAATGTCAGTGTTTGAGATAGTTTGCAGCCCCTGCACTGGATGGATCAGCTGACAGTACCCAGACCGGTGAACTGGCTCAACCAGTTCTGCCATCCCACCCAGGAACAGAAGACAGCAAGAAAAACTCACCTGGACCCGCTGTGATTCCATCTCCAACTTGACCAATCAGCGCTCTCCACTTCCCAAGCCCCTACTCGCCAAATTATCTTTAAAAACTCTGATCCCTGAATGCTTGGGAAGACTAACTAGAGTAATAATGAAACTCCAGTCTACCGGCTCTATATGAATTACTCTTTCTCCATTGCAATTTCCCTGTCTTGATAAATGAGCTCTGTCTAGGCAGCCGGCAGGGTGAACTCATTGGCTAGTTACAAGGATAGATCAGTAAACCAAATGGACAAAACTCCCTGCCTGCCTTTGAGTAACTGACATCCTGGTAGGGAAGATTTCACCAAGCTAAGAGATACCAAATTCATCTTTCTTCCTTTTTGATAGGATTAAATAGATTGATGTTTTAGTGAAGAGCAAGCTAGGCTCTTCTTGGTTTTGACTGCTTGGCCAGTGACTTTTGAGATTAGAAATTTGTAAAAAGCACAAAACTAGGGGAAGTTTTTAATATGACTAATGACAGAGAACCACAGTTACCATTGGGTACAAACATGCATGGGCAAACAAATTCCATACAAATGATAAAATACAGCAACCTTAATTTCACCACCAAGTCTTTCTCTGGGCACTTCTGCCTCTTTATACCCATTTGTATTTCCTAATTTTTTAAAAACAATTTTCTTTTTTTTGAGACAGGGTCTCACTCTTTCATCCAGGCATGAGTGCAGTGGTGCCGTCACAGTACACTGAAGCCTAGACCTCCTGGGTTCAAATGATCCCCTCAACTCAGCCTTCCAAGTAGCTGGGACTAGAGGTACCACACGCCGCTAATTTTTTTTTTTAGATGGACTCTCGTTCCGTCACCAGGCTGGAGTGCAGTGGTGCGATCTTGGCTCACTGCAACCTCCACCTCCCGGGTTCAAGTGATTCTCCTGCTTCAGCCTCCCAAGTAGTTGGGACTGCCATGCCACCAAGCCCAGCTAATTTTTATATTTTAGTAGAGACGGGGTTTCGCCATGTTGCCCAGACTGGTTTCAAATTCCTAAGCTAAAGCAGTTGGGCTGCCTCCACCTCCCAAAGTCCTGGGATTACATGAGTGAGCCACTGCACCAGTCTGTTTTTTTTTTTTTTCATTTTGATCTTACATCAGTGCCAGTCTGTGTTTCTTAACTGCCGGATATACATGGGCTTATCTCTTGTCTTCATAGTGATCATCTGATCGAATCAAAGTTGTCCCTTGCTTATCACTGTCTTTAAATACTGAATGAAACTTCTCCTCCTTGCTGCTTTTCTTGCCCAGGAAATATTGATTGCTGTTGGTTCTTGACCAGCATGCTCAGCCCATCTCAGTCAGCTTAGGTACTGCTCCCTTTTCCCTTTCATGGAGACATGTTCATATCCCTTCTTTCCTATAATTGCGCTGACTGTGCTAGTCCAAATTTTGATTGTTCTATGAATTTTGTGCAATGACTTGTATTAAAGACATTACATAATTAGAATAAATTTTCTGGTCTTAAGCATGCTAAGTGTGTGCATATATATATATGTATGCACAAACATATACATATATACAATTATCCCTGCATGTACATACATATAACATACATACACAAATATACATATACACACAACACACACACACAAACACACTTTTTTTCCCCACTTAGTTTTACTACCTAGAAGAACAGATTGTTAGACTGTTGCATGGATTTCCTCCCCCAAAATGGAACACGTCAAAAATTATGGCCCATTGTATTCAGTTCCCTTCTTTTGAGTTATTATACTAAAGATCTATAACAAATAAAATGCCTAACTTTATTTACTTTATTTATTTATACTTTATTTTCAAGTCAGAAAGACTAAAAAAGCCACAAGGAGCCCAAGTTCAAAGCGGTACTTCAAACTCATCTGATTCAACCCTCTCATTTCCCATTTGGGAAAATGAGAATCTGGAGAAGTGACATTTTCAAAGCCCCAGCAGGTTTATGAATGGAGCCGAAGACAAAACTCAGGCTTCCAACTTCCAGTCAGTTTCTACTTTATTGTTAGATGGATTCTCTTTTGGTCAACAAGCATAGAGCCTATGGATTATTCTAGGCTGACTTCCTCTGAAAAGTCTTGGCCTAGCAGGTGGCTAGGCTTTAACTGGGTGTTGTTTTACTGGGTGCTGACTGTTTGCATGATCTTCCAGGAAATACCCCCTCTTATAATAACAAACAAAATCTAACGACAAGATTCTTCTTTCCTTTATGCAGGAGGCAGGCCTATGGCTGTAGGAAGGAACAACACAATTGTGACAAAATTCATCCTGCTGGGACTTTCAGACCATCCTCAAATGAAGATTTTCCTTTTCGTGTTATTTCTGGGGCTCTACCTCCTGACGTTGGCCTGGAACCTATGCCTCATCACTCTAATCAGAATGGACTCTCACCTGCATACACCCATGTACTTCTTCCTCAGTAACCTGTCTTTCCTGGACATCTTCTATGTGTCCTCCACTGCCCCTAAGATGCTCTCTGACATCATCACAGAGCAGAAAACCATTTCCTTTGTTGGCTGTGCCACTCAGTACTTTGTGTTCTGTGGGATGGGGCTGACTGAGTGCTTTCTCCTGGCAGCTATGGCTTATGACCGGTATGCTGCAATCTGCAACCCCTTGCTTTATACAGTCCTCATAACCCATACACTTTGTTTAAAGATGATGGTTGGTGCCTATGTGGGTGGATTCCTTAGTTCTTTCATTGAAACATACTCTGTCTATCGGCATGATTTCTGTGGGCCCAATATGATCAACCACTTTTTCTGTGACCTCCCTCCAGTCCTGGCTCTGTCCTGCTCTGATACCTTCACCAGCCAGGTGGTGACCTTCACAGTGGGTGTTGTCGTTGGAATAGTCTCTGTGCTAGTGGTCCTCGTCTCCTATGGTTACATTGTTGCCGCTGTTCTGAAGATCAGCTCAGCTACAGGTAGGACCAAGGCCTTCAGCACTTGTGCCTCTCACCTGACTGCTGTGACCCTCTTCTATGGTTCTGGATTCTTCATGTACATGCGACCCAGTTCTAGCTACTCCCTAAACAGGGATAAGGTGGTGTCCATATTCTATGCGTTGGTGATCCCCATGGTGAATCCCACCATCTACAGTTTTAGGAATAAGGAGATTAAAAATGCCATGAGGAAAGCCATGGAAAGGAGCCCCATGATTTCTCACAGTCGACCATTTTTATGACCTTGGGCTAATGTTTACAGTGAAGCTGTGAGCTGGGTCAATTGTGCAGACATTTACGTAATTTTGAACTAGTTGATCTATAGAAGGAGTTATTGTGAATTGGGCTTTTTTCCCACTTCCTAAGATTTCAATTTGGCCATTGTTGCTTTGTAAAATGAATAGCATTGTACAGTTTGAGGTTTTAAATGCTCTGTTTAGCAGAAAACTTCACCACGACAAAAACACCCTGGAATAGCAAAACAGAGTTTATTTGTATAGCAGGAGAATCTTGAAAAAATGTTAGTCCAGCATTTAGTGTGGTGATCTTTAGGGTATGACAGGGTGTACCGACGTGAAGAGGATGATGCTTTTTCTAAACACAGTTTTCCTTCTTCTGAAATTCTCAAATGCTTTCATTAGAGCTCTTGAAAACCACAGGCAGACACCTTCCCATGTTTCAGAATCATGGCGGTATAAGCCCCAGTGACTGATGGGAGAGTTTTAATACTCTTTAGCTGCATGAAGGCAGGAATTCTGATTTGGGCCTTGATATAATTTGGATATTTGTCCCCACCCATATCTCATGTCAAATTGGAATCTCCAGTGCTGGAGGTGGGGTCTGGTGGGAGGTGTTTGAATCCTGGGAGGTATATTCCTCACTGCTTGGTGCTATATTCATGATAGTGAGTTCTTGAGAGAGCTGGTCATTTAAAAGTGTGTAGCACTCCTCCCTGCCCGCACCACTTTCTCTCTCCTCTCACTCTGTCTCTCTCTTGCTCGGGCTTTTGCCATGTGATATGTCTGCTCCCCCTTTGCCTTCTGTCATGATTGTAAGCTTCCTGAGGCCTCCCTAGAAGCTGAGCTGATGCCAGCACCATGCTTCCTGTAAAGCCTGAAGAACTGTGAGCCAATTAAATCTCTTTATCAATTACCTAGCCTAAGGAATATTTTTACAGCAGTGCAAGAACAGACTAGTATAGGCCTTAATGACTGAACAAACAACTCTTGGCCAATTCAATCAACTACAAAAAGAGGTCACTAAAACAATTTAAATAAAACCAAGGAATTTATTGCTTAAGCCCAAAGTGACAGCTTTCTAACCAACAATTAATGTTTCTTAGGAATCTAAAGGGAAGCATACACTCATTTGGAATGAAAAGTTCTCTATTTTTGCCAGGGTTGTGATAAATTATAGAAGAGAACTTAGCTAAGGCGTTGAAGAAAATAATTTTTCTCCTCTACATTTTCTCAGAACTTGTTATGTGTCTTTGAGCTGGCAGTAAAGAACTCGAATAAATTTATTCAGCTGTGGCCTTTCTTGGGTAGGCCATAAATAAGTGAGTAAATAATATCTGCCTCTGTGTCTTTTAAAAATTTTTTATTATTATACTTTAAGTTCTGGGGTACATGTACAGATCATGCAGGTTTGTTACATAGGTATACACATGCCATGGTGGTCATTTGCTGCATCTATTGCCTCATCATCTACATTAGATATTTCTCCTAATGCTACCCCTCCTCAATCCCCCACCCCCTGCTATTCCTCCCCTAGACCCCAACCCCCAGGCTCCAGTGTGTGAAATTCCCTCCCTGTGTCTGTGTGTTCTCATTGTTTAACACCCACTTATTAGTGACGATGTCAAACAGGGACAATTTGACATCTTCTCTTCCTATTCTCTTCTTGTGTCAGTTTGCTGAGAATGATGGTTTCCAGTTTCATCCATATCTCTGCAAAGGACAGGAACTCATCCTTTTTTATGGCTATATAGTATTCCACAGTGTATATGTGCCACATTTTCTTTATTCAGTCTATCATTGATGGACATTTGGATTGGTTCCAAGTCTTCGCTATTGTGAACAGTGCTGCAATAAACACATGTGTTCATGTGTCTTTATAATGGAACAATTAATAATCCTTTGGGTATATATCCAGTAATGGGATTTCTGGGTCAAATGGAATTTCTATTTAATTTTTACACTCCTAGGAACTGTGCAAAATTGTTCCTATTTCTCCACATCCTCTCCAGCATCTGTTGTTTCATGATTTCTTATTGATTGCCATTCTAATTGGTGTGAAGTGGTATCTCAATGTGGTTTTGATTTGCATTTCTCTAATGATGAGTGATGATGAGCTTTTTTTCATTTGTTTGTTGGCTGCATAAATGTCTTCTTTTAAAAAGCATCTGTTCATATCCTTTGTCCACTTTTTGATAGGGTTGTTTTTTCTTGTAAATTTATTTAAGTTGTCCATAGATTCTAGACAGTAGCCCTTTGTCAAATGGGTAGATTGCAAATTTTTTTTCCCATTCTGTTGGTTGCTGGCTCACTCTAGTCATAGTTTCTTTAGATGTGCAGAAGCTCTTAAGTTTAATTAGATTCCATTTATCTATTTTGGCTTTTGTTGCCATTGCTTTTGGTGTTTTAGTCATGAAGTCCTTACCCATGTCTATGTCCTGGATGGTACTGCCTAGGTTTACTTCTAGAGTTTTTATGGTGTTAGGCATCATGTTTATATCTTTAATCCATCTGGAATTAATTTTTATATAAGGTATAAGAAAGGGATCCAGTTTCACCTTTTTGCATATGGCTAGCCAGTTTCCCCAATACCATTTATTAAATATGGAATCCTTTCCCCATTGCTTTGTTTTTGTCAGGTTTGTCAAAGATCAGATGGTTGTAGTTGTGTAGCATTCTTTCTGAGGCCTCTGTTCTGTTCCATTGGTCTATATATCTGTTTTGGTACCATGCTGTTTTGATTACAGTAGCCTTGTAATATAGCTTGAAGTCAGGTAGCATGATTCCTCTGGCTTTGTTTTTTTGCTTAGGATTGTCTTGGCTATGTGGGCTCTTTTTTGGTTCCATATGAAGTTCAAGTTGTTTTTTTCTATTTCTCTGAGGAAGGTCATTGGTAGCTTGATGGCAGTAGCATTGAATCTATAAATTACTTTGGGTGGTATGGCCATTTTTACAATATTGACGCTTCCTAACCATGAGCATGGAATGTTTTTCCATCTGTTTGTGTCCTGTCTTATTTCCTTGAGCAGTGGTTTTAGTTCTTGAAGACGTCCTTCACATATCTTGTTAGTTGTATTCCTAGGTATTTTATTCTCTTTGTAGCAATTGTGAATGGGAGTTCACTCATAATTTGGCTTTCTGTTTGTCTGTTATTGGTGTATAGGAATGCTCGTGATTTTTGCACACTTATTTTGTATCCTGAGACTTTGCTGAAGTTCCTTACCAGCTTAAGGAGATTTTGGGCTGAGACAATGGGGCCATCTAAATATACAATCATATCATCTGCAAACAGGGACAATTTGATGTCTTCTCTTCGTATTTGAATACACTTTATTTCTTTCTCTTGCCTGATGGCCCTAGCCAGAACTTCCAATAATATGTTGAATAGGAGTGGTGAGAGAGGACATTCTTGTCTTGTGCCAGTTCTCAAAGGGAATGCTTCCAGTTTATACCCATTCAGTATGATATTGGCTGTGGGTTTGTCATAAATAGCTCTTATTATTTTGAGATACAATCCATCTATACCTAGTATATTGAGAGTTTTTAGCATAAAGGGCTGTTAAATTTTGTCAAAGTCCTTTTCCACATCTATTGAGATAATCATGTGTTTTCTGTCTTTGGTTCTGTTTATGTGATGCATCTGTTTACGTTTATAGATTTGCAGATATTGAACCAACCCTGCATCCCTGGGATGAAGCCAACTTGATCGTGATGGATAAGCTTTTTTATGTTTTGTTGGATTCTGTTTGCCAGTACTTTATTGAAGATTTTTGCATCAATGTTCATCATGGATGCTAGCCTGAAATTTTCTTTCTTAGTTGTGTCTCTGCCAGGTTTTGGTATCAGGATGATGTTGGTCTCATAAAATGAGTTAGGGAGGATTCCCTCTTTTTATATTGTTTGGAATAGTTTCAGAAGGAATGGTACCAGCTCCTCTTTGTACCTCTGGTAGAATTCGGCTGTGAACTCATCTAGTCCTGGAATTTTTTTGGTTGGTAGGCTGTTAATTGCTGCTTTAACTTGCGACTTTGTTATTGGTCTATTCAGTAATTCAACTTCTTCCTGGTTTAGTCTTGGGAGTGTGTAAGTGTCCAGGAATTTATCCCTGGACAAGGCAAGTTGCTTTGACTCTGGATGTCTCAGATCCTCATCATAAAATACAAATTACAATAGTAATTTACTCTTAGGAGTGTTATGAGGAATTAAATGAGTCAGTACATGTAAATACTTAGAAAACTGCATTGAGAATAGAAAATGTCCAAGAGGTGCTATTACTATTATTATTATTATATAATGCTTAATTATTATCCAAATCAAAAAATAGTAGAGATTTCCTTAGTTTGATAAGAAATGTAATCTTTGCAATGGGTTTATTGCAATAGAAAGGATCTGGAGTGACTTTTGCAAAGAAGGTTAAGAATATTCATTTTTAAGTCATCAGACCTGAGATTATTAATTTCATCTCTGCCATTTTGTAGGTACATAACCTGATCCACGTTATTTACAAACTCTATTTTCCTCATCTGTGAAATAAGGATCATTTCATGTAGCTACCTGAGGACTAAGCTCTGATTTTTTTTATCTTGCCAAAATTCCTTTCTAAGGAGTCTAGGGCATCATACCCTGCAAACCATAAATTCTTATCAGATGGGTTTTATTTAACCCTATATATTGTGACTTACTTTCCAATCTGACTCTGGCATAACAAGGAAGAAAATCAAAATGTTTTATCCTAAAATACATTTCCTTGCCATACCTGGAAATTGCCCTGAGTAGTCTCTTGTGGGAAAAATCCACATTCTATAGAGAATCCCCTTTCCCCTTTGTTTTCCTTCCTTTCTTCCCAGATCCAGGAAACAATCAACTAAGAGCCAGGTGCCCTTTTATTTAGTCTGTTAAGAAACAATTTATAACCTGCTCTCTCTGTTGTCTACTATCTGAGAGGTTCTTCTGCACAGTAACACTTGGTCTCTACAGTCTTTTACCATAACCTGAACATTCCTTTCCATTAATCCCAGGCCTTCAGACAAACTCAACCAATTGTCTGCCAGAAAATGTTTAAATTTACCTACAGCCTGGAAGCTCCCACTTTGAGTTGTCCCGCCTTTCTGAATGAAACCAATGTACTTCTTAAACGTATTTGATTAATGTCTCATGCATCCCTAAAATATATAAAGCCAAGCTGTACCCCGACCACCTTGGGAACATGTTCTCATGACCTCCTGAGGGCTGTGTCAGGGCCCATGATCACTCAGATTTGGTTCAGAATAAATCTCTTGAAATATTTTACAGAGTTTGACCCTTTTCGTCAACGTACCCCATAAAATTAGTACAACAATTAAGTGAGAATATGCATAAAGAGGGCTTAGTCCAGTGCCTGGCATATGGTAATACTTAGTACATGTTAACTTATATTATTAGTCAATATTTTTACTAAATTTATATAAATCAAGAAAAAGTCAGGGTAATGTGTTAAAAGGAGACCAAGGAAATAGGGTTTGGGTATCCACTCCAACTGAGACATATCAATCTCAGCAAAGAGGCACACTCATACTTATTATCTCTGTGATTTCTCTCAGAAGCAGTTCTTAGGGAATTAGAGTGAGCTTGGCTTCACAGATGTGGCCATTTTGCCAACTCTATCAGCTGTCTGGATGCCTCTCCCATTTTCCTTATAGCTTTTTTTTTGTCCTACACCTTTTTTGACCTGTACTCCAACTCACTATCCTTCAGTTTATCAGTTTTCAAAATTGTAGTTAATCTTAAGTCCTCCTAACGTCAAAAGTCATTGAAACAACACAACTAACTAATGAAACTGTCTTGTGGTTTGGATTTACATGGAGCTATTATCAGTCTTACTCATCTTTAAACTGTTTTGATGAACAGAGATTCTAAATACAAAATCTTCATAAAAATTTTTCTTGTTCAACCACATATATATCTACCAGTAATGGAAATTTTCTCATTGCACTGAGAAGATATAAGGTACTTTTGCAGTCTTCCCAACTACCAATAAGCATGCAAGTCTTATTAATAGCAATTAATTCTAATGCATAAGATAGAGATTGGTTGTGAGACTTGAATGTTTTGGGGTTTACGGTAAGGCACATATTAAATGTTTCCTAAGTAAGTATATTTATTATGGGGCATATAATCAGACATACATTAAATGGAATATTTTGGGCCCTAAAGGAATCAGTGTTTTATAGCCATCTGAAGTAGGAGGAGGTTAAACTTTCCCGGGAGGACTAGCTAGCTGGAGATAGAATTCACTTTAGTAAAATTATCATCATCCAGGGTGTGGCACTCATGTTTGCAACTTCCAAAAATCTTTTCCAGATGGACTGAAGCTAACTAAGCTCAGAATAGCTAGCTGCATATGCCAGAATGACAGATTTAATTTTCAGCGAAGAACAAAGCTGCCAAGCTTGTACTTGTGCCAGTGGTAGAATTCTCCATCTGCTAGGAAGCCACATAGAAAGATAAATTACAATGAAAAGTCTATTTGGAGAGAAAGGGATCACAGCAAAGTGGATAAAGAAGATCAGTTCCTCGTACACTCAACTCTAGGTGTATCAGGATACACTAGTGCTAAGGTCCAGACCGGCTGAAGCCCTGGGGAAGGACACTACCAATTTTTCTACCCAAGCATTCCTTTTTCTCTCTTCCAAGATGACTGTCTTCCCTTATAATCAATATTTATAGATCGATGAACGTACAGCTTTTCCTGCTTTTTGTCTAAGAAATATATATATTTTCTCTAAAATGCTTCTGTAACACAGCTTACACACAGAGAATGTGTAGTGAAACCATGGGCTGATTTTATGGTTTAAGTTTTAGTGTTTTGTAGACACCTTGTTGTCCTGTGCACCATCAACATTCACCTATGTTTTTCTTTGTAGGTACATATAATTATGCACACTCATGAATTAATGAGTGATGCATTAAAGGAGCTCTGATGAGATGCTTAACATTTTTCTAAAGATGAACAGTCTCCTATTTCTAGTCTTAAACCTTGACAAACTTATTCTGTGATCTGTGCCTATTCTGTGATCATCCACAGAAATGAGGAATCATTTGCATTTCACTTGCTTGTATTCAGATGATGAATCTGGATCTCCCTGACATAAAAGCAAGCAGGGGCTACCTGACTATCTTGCATGTAAGGAGATATGCTTTGTATACAGGCACATTCTCTCATCAGCTTGATCCGTGACTACCTCCCTGCTTTCCTGGTGACTTGTCCTCATGTCTGTAACATTTTCAAAACCATTGAGGAAGATAAGCCAGCGGTTTGTGTTGATCTTTGCTGCCTTTATTCCACCTTCTCTCAACTTGTGCTTCTCTCTCCCCTTATGCTGGTCAAGACCTCCTATAAGCAATACTGCTTATGGGCCTAGCCAGGGATGAGAGTTCCCTCTTCCCTATAAGCAAAGAAATAGCCACAACAATCTCTTCTTTATTCATGGCTTGGAACTTAACTAGGTATAGCAGCATCTCTCTTTAGAGTCGCCAGACCAAATGGCTGGCACTATCTAGTTGAAAAGAGTAACCACACACTTTGGGTGGGACCACATTCCATAAATAAACCAGCAGCTGGGACCCAGGGAGACCTCATAGAAAAACAGAGAATTCATCTTGTGCCCAAAGCCAAGTTCTTCTGAAATAGAACTATGATGTCAAACTAGACTTAAATGTCAGCATACACAGAAAAATTGGCAGGCATAAAGTATGACTTTGATATTGTATGATATATGCTTGTTTGTTCTAATAAAATGTCTTTCTTATTCTTTGATCTTAAGAAACTCTTAAGAAGCAAAATTGCTCTGCATGGTTTAGGAGAAAAGTCTGTAAGTCAGACACAACACTGAAACTCATAGCTCATTTTCTAACAACTGAAAGCTGTGTATGTAGCCTGGCAGGGGTTATTTCACCCCTCAACTTGACTCTTAGACTACAAAACAATTAGCAGTGAGACTCCATCGGGGCTGAGCTGCAGCAGGAGGTGTTCTGGGAGACTCATCAAGAAGGTGTGGGTTCTGAGAAGTCCTGCACCAGTCCAGTCTTCTTTCCCCACATTTCATGTGTCCTGTGACAGACAGTACTGACAATTGCCTGTGTTGTCTGTACTACATGTATAAATGACACTTTTTCTTCTTGAAAAGCAGAAGGCAAAGCAGGTATTTCTTCTCTGTTTAACATCTTCAATGTAAGTGGCTTTAGATCTTGGAAGGTTGTGGAATTGTTTTGATACATGCCATCCCTGGTAGTTTTCCAACAGAAGGTTGGAGATTTGCATGAGATATTTTGCTTTAGCAAGTTAAACATCTTTTTATTAGGATTTTGGCCTTCTTTATTCATTTGATTTACTTTTTAAAAAAATTTTACCTCTTTCTATGTTCTAATATTACAAACTATATGTAATAACATTTCAAAAACAAATAACTTTATCATGTGGTTTTATGTTTCTTTTTAAAAACTTCATGTATATTTTATTTTTATTGCTGATTTCATATCTCCCCCTTCAGCTCCTCCTCCACCTTCCACCCCCAAACAGCAGGAATAGCCTGAAGGCTCCCAAGAACTCTCTCCCATTGGGTCCTACCTGGAAAGATTTACCTATTTGGAGAGTCCTTATCACTTTTTTCCAGCTTTTATTTTAAGTTCCAGGATACATGTGCATGTTTGTTACATAGGTAAACATGTGTGATGGTGGTTTGCTGCACAGATCATCCCATCCCCTAGGTATTAAGTCCAACATCCATTAGTTATTCTTCCTGATGCTCTCCCTCCCCACCCCTGACAGGCCCCAGTGTATGTTATTTCCCTCCATGTGTTCATGTGTTCTCATCATTCAGCTGTCATTTGTAAGTGAGAACATGCAGTGTTTGGTTTTCTGTTCCTGCATTAGTTTGTTGAGGATAATGGCTTCCAACTCCATCCAGGTCCTTGTGAAAGACATGATTTTGTTCCTTTGTATGGCTGACATTTGATTAACTTTTACAATGAGCTGTAACTCAACATTATACTTAAAAACCTATATTATTTTAATTGACAGATCATAATTATATGCATTTATGGGGTACAACATGATGTTTTGATATGTGTCAACAATGTGGAATGATAAAGTCAAGCTAATTAAAATAATTATTCTTATCCTTTTTTTCTTCTTTTTGGTATTCAGCATGTGTCCCTAAAGCTGAGTTTGATGATATCCTTTCTCTATCCTCAAAAGGTAGCTTTTGTCTTGGAGGAGTTCTTAGTGGAATCAGAGTAGGATGGGAAGAAGTCCAACTGTATTAGTTTGCTTCCAAGCTGCTGATAAAGACATATCCAAGATTGGGAAATTTACAAAAGAAAGAGGTTTAATGGAATCACAATTTCACGTGGCTGGGGGGAGTCCTCACAATCATGGTGGAAAGTGCAAGGCATGTCTTACATGGCAGCAGACAAGAGAAGAATGAGAGCCAAGCAAAAGGGGACTTTTTTTTGTAGTCTTCCTGAGAATTTTGTGACGTGTAGATTATCATCCCAGGTGGATGTGTGAAAAGATGCAGAACAGAGAGGGGAAGTAACCTGCCTGTGCTCACACAGCACTGGATCCACTGAGAAGCTGGGCTTCAGATCCCTTCCTGGTTCTGTGAGACCCTGAAGCCTGCTCCTTTGTCAAACCATGCCACTTGCCCTTTTCCCTTTCTCCCTTTTCTTGGTCTGTGTTTGTGATCAAACAAAATGATTAATTTTTACTCAAAGTTAAAAAATAACAGAACAGGAAGATACAATTCTATAAAGAACTATACACATCAATGCAATTGCTAGAAAATAGCTGCTGCTCTACCCAGCTCCTGGGGTGCTTCTCCCCTGCCTGTCATTTGCAGCAGAACCTGTTATTTTAAAACAAGTTCTGAATCCCTTGAGGAAGCATCAGAGATGAGAACGATTGAAGGTTTTAGTGCCAGAGATGAGAAGGACTGAGGCTTCAGTACCCCCGTCCAGCTTCCCTCAACCCAGCCCCCACCACACTGACAGGTCTGTCCCCAGCAGAAAAGCTGAAGTCAAGGGTAGGGGGACTTCAGATGAAGGTGATCCCCACCCCCTCCCCAATAAAAAAAAAAGCCATCAGATCTAGTGACACGTATTCACTACCATGAGAACAGTACGGAGGTAACTGCTCCCATGATTCAATTAACTCCCACTGGGCCCCTCCCACAAAATGAGGTAATTATGGGAGCTACAATTTAAGATGAGTTGGGTACAATTTAAGATGGGTATACAGCCAAACTGTATCATTCACTTCCTGTGGCATTATTACCTGTCTTTTTTGGATTCTAAAGAGGAAGGAAGATGTACTGTACTCTGTACACTCTCAGTCACCTAGGCTTCTGTCGTTGATAACAGGACTGCATCTGAACAGTGCCTGGCACATTAGGTATGCATTTGATCAATATTTGTTGAATGAATGAATAACATTAGTATTTTAGAGCAAATCTTAGTATTGGGTTCCTACTGAGCCAAAATTATCCTATCATTTACATTCAGCAAAATTCCTAAAAGTACTTGATAAAAAAAAAATACAACAATTTATGTGGCAGGTAAGTTCTCAGTAGACCTCTTCTGGGGAAAATATGGTTATCAAGACTATATAATATTTATGCTATATTATATTGTAACAACATATATTCTTTTTTGTTTTAGAAAGCATTAGCTTTTTATAGTGAAAATCAAAATTGTGTATTGATAGGCCTTGGTTTTTAGATCAATTAAAGTATGTTAATAAAGTTATTTATTTTGGATTCTATGTTGAAGATACAGAATTTCTGTTTTTCAGTCAAATTTGACAGATGGAAATTTAATTTTTAAAACTATGATTTAATTATACTTTTAGAATGAAAGCAAAATGTGGTTTCCTCATATCTTTAATCTACACACACATATGCACGCATGCTTATTACTCAGAAATAAGGCTTTAGGAATATTAAAACATGTTTTTATAAGCAATCAGTAGGCTATAGAAATTGGTATGATAACAATGTAAGCTAATTACATTTTAATAAGCAAAGGCAATAAAAATTAGAATTAATCTGCTTAAAAACATAAACATATGAATAAAAAGTTCTATTTCAAAGGCAATAAAGGAAAATTAAAGCAATTCTTCTACCTAATAAAATATCAGTCAAAAATAAATATTAAAATAATTTACAAATTACATAATTTGAATGTGGGGGGAAATACAGTGAGTGATAGTATATAGTCACTTATTTCTAGGGAAAATACAAAATGGTTGAAACATTTAAAAAATATAGCTGTGATATTTGATTAAATATTTGGGCTAAATCCACAACTTTGCCTTTACTTCCTCCTGGAGTCCACCTAAAATGACAATAAAAGTTTTTGTTTTTTAAATTATAAAACCACCAGGATGTAGAGAATAGGAGAAGTGGTGACAAGAGTTGGAAGGTGGAAAGCAGATGTTTGAGAGGCCACTGACTCAGAATAAATAAATCAGGAAGCTATGGGTTCTGGTTGGGGTAGGGTGGAAAAGTAGGGAAGAAGCCATTTGATTGCACGACCTCAGAAAGTATCAGAAATATAAAGCCCTAGGAACCTGCACAGGGTGGGTGAGGCTTAGAACTGAGTTTGGTTGAAAATCTATTAAGAAACAGATGGATTCCTGGACCAGCCCCTCCCTTCCTCTTGGGTCTGGCAACCTTTCCCCCACTATCCCTCCCCTACTCTGTCAGAAGACCAAAAGTTTATTCTCTGGAGAATTGAACCAGGGACTGTGGGCTCAGGTCTATTACACATAGCTAAGGAGGGATGCTAAAAACAGAGGCACTACAATAATATCTACATTGAGAAAAGGGAGATATCCTCAGTTTGAGCTCTTCTGTCCACCATGGACCTACTCGATTCACTCATTCAACTCTTGGAACACTCCTGAATTTCTATGTAGAGAAAACCCTGCCCAAGGGAACGTAACTACTGATACTTACAGGAGGAGTCCGTCTCAGCAATTGTGAAGTTCCTGCCAGATCACCTAGCAGAAAGTTTGCCAGAAGACTATCTCTGACCATGAACACCAATCTTCAGAACTTGTTTTTCAATGCTCATTCTGCAGTTTGAAAGCATACTTAAGGACCACCAGACAGAGCCCTAAAACGAACAGAAAAAAAGGAACCCAATGACAAAAAGGCAATATGGGAACCATAAAAATAGGAAATAAAATTCAAAAATTAATACACTCAGATTAAAGAAGATACTGTGTCCTTAAAACAAGAACAGGGTGCTATATCAGGAGCAAGAATGAAGATAGAACCAGAACTGATTTCCATTTTAAGTATTAAAATTAACTTGACTTTAAAAACTATGTATAATTTACATTTATTACATTGAGAGTTGTTACAAAAATCAGTGATTATTTATTTATTCATATACTGCTTAGCATCCATAATAATTCTTTCTCAGAGGAGTATCTTAAATTTTTTTTATTTTTTCTTACAGTGGGGAAAGATGTTCTTTTCTGTTCTCAGCTGTCATTGTTTAAATAACTTTGGTTCCAACTCTGGGTTCAGAGATAAATCCTGATTGGTTTAAGCCAATCAGCAATCAGCAAATGTCATCCAACTGCTGTAACAACTAGCTTGGAGTGGGAGTGGGTAATATAGCCCAATCAAAGCCAGAAAAATACAATGAGATGCTTGCTAGGCATCTGGGAAGAAACCGTTCATCTGTGGTATCTACCACAAGGGACGCTCTCTTCCTTAGGATGATGTGAGGAGAGACTGTGAGATCTGGAACTTGTACAAGATTTATGTTACTACTGGGAAAATTGGCCACAGAATGGTACCATTACTGCATAAGGCACACCAAACTGAGTGAAAGAAACTAGCTATTTGGTAATATTGTTTGGGCCAGTGGATCAAATTTTCTCTGAATACCTCGGTTTTATGAGCTAAAAGATTCACTTTAATGCTTCAACCAGTTTAAATTATTTTTTCTGCCATTAAAATAAAAGATTCCTCAATGTAAATTTAATCTTGTAATACATATCAAGAATCACAAAAATATGACTCATTTCGAATAAGTTGTCTTAATTCTCAGGAGGATGTTAATTGTCTATTACCATACAAGGAATTAGTATAAAATGTTGTGGCTTGAAACAAAAATAGAAAAAATTGATTAAATAAATTAAGTTATAGTCAATTTCTCTATTAAGATAGAAGATGATAATACATATATAATGCACTTAAGGGGTTTTGACAATCTATAAATTCTGGTATACAAGAAACACAATTTTCATCATCATTCCATAACTCTATTTTTACTTCATGCTCTCTTTTTTTCTCCACTGAGGGAAAAAAAATCAATTCAAATTCCTTTTCTTCCCCCACCCCCAGATTTTTGTCTAAGTTCTACAGAACTTGACTGATGTCAGAGCAATGGGGACATCTGATCCTTGATCTCACCATACTAGCAACTCTGAAAATATCTATTGTTTCATCAGATCCCCAGTTGTCAAATCACAAATGAGTTGCTGCTGATTTTTGTTTATTCCTATCTTCAAGATCTATTAGGTCTGATGATTCTGATAAGCTACCCTTGGTTAGATGAAGATTGTTCTGTTGCTCCCATCCTCAATATTGCTTAGGAAACTGCAGCACTCAAATGTCTACCTGGAAGCCCCCATGACCCTATTTCCTTTAGTTTCTGCCTGTAAAACCAAGATCTTGAACAAAAGATGGTTAGAAGCTCTCTGCTTTTGGTGTCTCCTAACCTGGGTGAAAATTGTGATATATCTCGGGCTTTGTCTGTAAGCCATTCTGAAGCCATGATTTTGGTCTTATCACTTCTGCTTCAGCTTCCTTTTGCTGTCACATTTTTTCTCTGAGGTTTGAGAATCTAACAACCTACCTGCCTGGGAGAAAGAAATGGCTAGAGATATGGGGAAAAGAATATTAGGCAAAAAGCTAGACAACATTTCAAAAATATTATCTCATTATATACAGCTAAGGAAAATTTCTAACAAGAAGGTTGGATGTGGATAAAACAGATTAAATTCATGTTAGAAGTATGAGGAGAACTTATTTGCTAACATATTGCAACAGACTCTTTGGTCTTCTCCACAGCCCAGTCTCTAAGTGTTCTTCCCATATAATGTCCAGTGTATTTCTGAAAGAAAAACCAGATCTTCAGGAGCAAACAAAATAGGCTTAATCCCTGTTAGTATCTTGTGCTGAAAAACAAGAATTGCTTCTCTTCCTATTCAATCCGGAGAGAGAAGATAAAGAGCTAGGAAGGCTGGTGGAAGGAGGTGAAAGGGTTCATGCTTGGCAGGTGGGGGTGGCTGAATATTATTTATCTTCAATCTTTCCTGCACACTTTACTCAGTTCTTCTTCTTTGCCTCCTAATAAAAGAAAAACTTCAGCTGAATTAAATTTAAAGCAGTTTAATTGAGCAATGAAAGATTCATGAATTGCTTCTTGAGCCAGAGAGGGCTCAGAGACTCCAGCACAGTCATGTGGTGGAAGAAGATTTATGAGCAGAGAAAGGAAAGTGACATAGAAAAAACAAAAGTGAGGTACAGAAACAACTAGCTTGGTTACAGCTTGGCATTTACCTTACTTGAACACAGTTCAAACAGTTATTTATACTTGATTGGCCAAAACTCAGTGACTGGCACAAGTGTAGGAAATGGTCTATTTACACCTCCACTCTTTATAGTTCACAATGTACAGAAAAACCTTTAGGCTGCACTTAAAATATGTAAAGAGGCAGCTTTAGGCTAAACTTGATTTAACAATTCTCCTCTTTTTGTTATCTTCTCAGTTTTGAGAGCTTAAAACTTAAGTCATTGATGTCACTGTCACCATTGTAAATGTGCTTATTTGGTATTGAAACCCACTGGAATAAAGCAGAAGAGTGGGTTTTATGAAGTAGGAACAAGGATTCAGTAGAAGGTTCCTCCTTATGCCAGAATGTCCTGTTTACATGAAAAAAAAAAACAAAACATTGTCTGTTAGAGAATCTGTGTTTCCTCAAAGTCTTAGTTTGATTATGTCACGTTTAGCATGAGTGACTCCATTTTGGTTTGGTCTGGTTTCTTGGTGCCTACTGCATGAGCTCAGTCCAAAACAATGGCATCCCATAATTTTGTTTAAAAATTCTCCCTTTTTGGTCAGGTTTTCATTTAGGTGAGAGTGTGACAAAATTTAGGGCCTTAGCTCCACTCTCAGTTACTGTCATTTTGGGTTTCTAGTCTCAGCGTGTCATTCATAGGTTACAGTGTCCTCATGGTCACACGTTTCTGTCAGTTCTTATCATTCCAGTTAAAGAGACATTCCAGAGATGGCTGTATGTGAACATTTAAAACTTTTGAGAGAATATAACACACAGGGAGACTGCTATTAGGACTATCAGGAGGATAATACCAAGAGTTTGGAGTATGCTCCTTACCCACGGACCCCATAAAACAAACTACCTGAAATCAAATAGTTCAAAGAATGAGCTAGATAGAGTTTACTCAAGTAAGTGGTCTCTTCATTAATCCCCTACAACTAAATCGCTATAATCTACGTTTGACGTATTTCTCCATAGGTCACAAGTGCCGGAAGCTGCACAGATACTTCTGTTTAGCCAGTAAGTAATCTAGAGCAATCCTGTTATGTAGCATAACTTTAATGACAGAATGTAAAGTATGTTGTATAATGACACCCTTTACAGTAGAATCTTCTATAGAGCCTATCATGAGGGATACTTTTTAAATCATTGACTTTTTTACTCCAAATCATGGGAAAAAGGACTTAACAAATGATGCCCTTCTAGAAGAGTGAAGGCATCCTGGCAAAGTTCTCTTTAATCCATGATGTAGATTAAGAGGAGTGAACCAATGTTCCATTTCTGACTGATTATGAGGCAACGTATGTACCATTAACACTTCTCACCTATATTGGGGCCTTTATCTTTTACCTGTCAAGATATAAGGCTGGCTGCAAAATCCTTCACAAATAAAAGTGTGCCCCATGAGTGCACATAAGAGACCCCCTTTTCACATCTATTATTAATTGAGGCATAAGCAAGGAAAAATATTCAAAAATAAGTCTCATTATAGTACAGAAGTCTTGATCCATTATCTTAGGAAAAGCTATCCACGTCAAGGATACCATCTTCTTCTGAGGAGAAGCTTCCCTGGTTAGCTTTACCTTAAGGGTTTCAATGTGTGTAAAGTTTCAAGAGTGTGGAGGGACCTTTCTCAGCTATGATATTAACCCAAGGTTCAAGGTTTCAAAGTTTGCTGCAGTGTGGATGGGAAGGGCAATCTTTTTTTTTTGGGGGGGTTAATACATGTTTATTTCTTTCCCCTGCACTTAAATTTCCCTTTTTGTTTATTGGGAAATATTGATGCTTGCTCTTCTTTATATATTTATATATATAGTAGATATATATAAAGTATATATATATAAAGCACTACTTTAGATTCTGGGGTACATGTGCAGATCATGGAAGACTGTTGCATAGGTACATTCATGGCAAGGTGGTTAGTTGTCACCATGCCTCCATCACCTATAGCTGACATTTTCCCCCACATTAACCCTCCCCCACCCTCCCTCCCACTATCCCTCCTGTAGCCTCCCCCCTCAATGGACCCCAGTGTGTGATGTTCCACTCTTTGTGTCCAAGTGTTCTCATTGTTCGACACCCGCCTATGAGTGAGAACATGCGGGGTTTGAGTTTCTGTTCTAGTGTCAGTTTGCTGAGAATGATGGTTTCCAGGTTCTTCCATGTCACTACAAAGGACACAAACTCATTATTTTTTATGGCTGCATAGTATTCCATGGTGTACATGTACCACATTTTCTTTGTCCACTCTATCCTTGATGGGCATTTGGGTTGGTTCCAAGTCTTTGCTATTGTAAGCAGTGCTGCAATGAACATGTGTGTGCGTGTGTCTTTATAATAGAAAAATTTATCATCTTTTGGGTATATATGAAGTAATGGGATTGCTGGGTCAAATGGAATTTCTATTTCTAGATCCTTAAGGATTGCCACACTGTCTTCCACAATGGCTTAACTAATTTACACCACAACCAGTGTAAAAGTGTTCCTATTTCTCCACATCCTCTCCAGCATCTGTTGTCTCCAGATTTTTTAATGATCGCCATTCTAACTGGTGTGAGATGGTATCTCAATGTGGTTTTGATTTGCATTTCTCTAATGACCAGTGATAATGAGCATTTTTTTCATATGTTTGTTGGCTTCATATATGTCTTCTTTTGAAAAGTGTCTGTTCATATCCTTTGCCCACTTTTGGATGGGTTTGTTTGTTTTTTTCTTGTAAATCTCTTCAGTTCTTTGTAGATTCTGGATATTAGCCTTTTGTCAGATGGGTAGATTGCAAAAATTTTTTCCCATTCTGTTGTTAGCCAGTTCATTCTAATGATTGTTTCTTTTGCTGTACAGAAGCTCTGAAGTTTAATTAGATCCCATTTGTCTATCTTGGCTTTGGTTGCCAATGCTTTTGGTGTTTTAGTCATTAAGTCCTTTCCTATGCCTATGCCCTGATTGGTTTTGCCTAGGGTTTCTTCTAGGGTTTTTGTGATGTTAAGTCTTATGTTTAAGTCCTTAATCCATCTGGAGTTAATTTTAGTGTAAGGTGTCAGGAAGGGGTCCAGTTTCTGCTTTCTGCACATTGCTAGCCAATTTCCCCAACACCATTTATTAAACACAGGACCTTTTCCCCATTGCTTGCTTTTGTCATGTTTGTCAAAGATCAGTTGCTTGTAGATGTGTGGTGTTGCTCTAGAGGCCTCTCTTCTGTTCCGTTGGTCTATGTCTCTGTTTTAATGCCAGTACCATGCTGTTTTGATTACTGTTGCCTTGTAGTATAGTTTGAAATCAGGTAGCATGATGCTGCCAGCTTTGTTAATTTTGCTTAGGATTGTCTTGGCTATGTGGGATATTCTTTTTTCCAGTTCTGTCAAGATAGTCATTGGTAGTTTAATGGGGATAGCATTAAATCTATAAATTACTCTGGGCAGTATGGCCATTTTCACAATATTGATTCTTCCTAACCATGAGCATGGAATGTTTTTCCATCTGTTTGTGTCTTCTCTTATTTCCTTGAGCAGTGGTTTGTAGTTCTCCTTGAAGAGGTCCTTTACATCCTTTGTTAGTTGTAATCCTATGTGTTGTGAATGGGAGTTTGCTTTTGATTTGGCTCACTGTTTGTCTGTTATTGGTGTATAGAAATGCCTGCGATTTCTGCACATGGATTTTGTATCCTGAGACTTTGCTGAAGTTGCTTTTCAGCTTATGGAGAGTTTGGGCTGATACAATCAGGTCTTCTAAATATACAGTCATGTAGTCTGCAAATAGAGACAATTTGACTTCCTCCTTTCCTAATTGGGTACCCTTTATTTATTACTTGCCTGAATGCTCTGGCTAAAACTTCCAATACTATATTGAATAAGAGTGGAGAGAGAGGGCATCCTTGTCTAGTGCCACATTTCAAAGGAAATGCCTCCAGGTTTTGCCCATTCAGTATGATATTGGCAGTGGGTTTGTTGTAAATAGCTTTTATTATTTTTGATATGTTCCATAAATACCTAGTTTATTGAGAGTTTTTAGCATAAAGAGCTGTTGAATTTTGTTTATGGCCTTCTCTGCATCTATTGAGATAATCATGTGGTTTTTGTCCTTGGTTCTATTTATGTGGTGGATTACATTTACGGACTTGCATATGTTGAACCACCCTTGCATCCACAGGATGAAGCCTACTTGATCATGATGATAAGCCTTTTGATGTGCTGTTGCAATTGGTTTGCCAATATTTTATTGAAGATTTTTGCATCTATGTTCATCATGGATATTGGCCTGAAGTTTTCGTTTTTAGTTTAGTCTCTGCCAGGTTTTGGTATCAGGATGATGTTGGTCTCATAAAATGAGTTGGGGAGAATTCCCTCTTTTCGTATTGCTTGGAATCATTTCAGAATGATTGGTATCAGCTCCTCTTTGTACACCTGGTAGAAGTCGGCTATGAACCTATCTGGATATGGACTTTTTTTTGGTTGGTAGGCTATTAATTGCTGCCTCAACTTCAGCCCTTGTTACTGGTCTATTCGGTTTAGGCTTGGGATGGTGCAAGTGTCCAGGAATTTATCCATTTCTTCCTGGTTTACTGGTTTATGTGCATAGAGCTGTTTGTAGTAATCTCTGATGGCAGTTTGTATTTCTGTGGAATAGGTGATGAAATCCCCTTTATCGTGTTATTGCATCTATTTGATTCTTTTCTCTTTTCTTTTTTATTAATCTGGCTAGTGGTCTATTTTGTTGATCTTTTTGAAAAACCAGCTCCTGGATTTATTGATTTTTGTGTGTCTCTATCTCCTTCATTTCTACTCTGGTCTTAGTTATTTCTTGTCTTCTGATAGCTTTTGAGGCTTTTTGGTCTTGCTCCTCTAGTGCTTTCAATTTTTAAGATAGGGTGTCAATTTTAGATCTTTCCTTTTTTCTCATGTGGGCATTTATTGCTATAAATTTTCCTCTAGACACTGCCTTAAATGTGTCCCCAGAGTTTCTGGTACATTGTGTCCTCATTCTTGTTGGTTTTGAAGAACATCTTTATTTCTGCCTTCATTTCATTTTTTATCCAGTAGTCATTCAGGAGACAGTTGTTCAGTTTCCATGAAGTTGTGTGCTTTTGAGTTAGTTTCTTAATTCTGAGTTCTAATTTGATTGCACTGTGGTCTGAGAGACTGTGTTATGATATTCATTTTTTTGCATTTGCTGAGGAGTGGTTTACTTCCAATTATGTGGTCAATTTTAGAGTAAGTGCAATGTGGTGCTGAGAAGAATGTATATTCTGTTGCTGTGGGCGGAGAGTTCTGTAGATGTCTATTAGGTTCCCTTTTCCAGTTCTGCATTCAAGTCTTGCATATCCTTGTTGATTTCCTGTCTCATTGATCTGTCTAATGTTGAGTGGAGTGTTAACATCTCCCACTATTATTGTGTGGGAGTCTAAGTCTCTTTGTAGATCATTAAGAACTTGCTTTATGTATCTGGGGGCTCCTGTATTGGGTGCATATATATTTAAGATAGTTAGCTTTTCTTATTGTATTGATCCTTTCACCATTATGTAGTATCCTTCTTTATCTTTTCTGATATTTGTTGGTTTAAAGTTGATTTTATCAGAGACTGAAATTGCAACCCCTGAATTTTTTGCTCTCCATTTGCTTGGTAGATCTTCTTCCACCCCTTTATTTTGTGATTATCCGTGTCTTTGTGTGTGAGATGGGTCTCCTGAATACAGCACACCAATGGGTTTTGACTTTTTACCCAGTTTGCCATTCTCTTTCTTTTGACTGGGGCATTTAGGCCATTTACATTTAATGTTAATATTGTTATCTGTGAATTTGATCCTGCCATTTTGTTACTGGTTGTTTGTTTTGCCCGTTGGTCAATGTAGTTTCCTCATTGCGTTCTTGGTCTTTACCATTTGGTTTGTTTTTATAGTGGCTGGTACTAGATGTTTTTTTCTATGTTTAATGCTTCCTTCAGGAGCTTTTGTAAGGCAGGTCTGGTGGTGCTGAAATCTCTAGTAATTGCTTGTCTGTGAAGGATTTTATTTCTCCTTCACTGATGAAGCTTAGTTTTGCTGGATATGAGATTCTGGGTTGAAAGTCCTTTTCTTTAAGGATGTTGAATGTTGGTACCCACTCTCTTCTGGCTTGTAGGGTTTCTGCCGAGAGATCTGCTGTGAGTCTGATGGGCTTTTCTTGGTGGGTGACCCAAACTTTCTCTGTGGCTTTTTCTTTAATTTCAACCCTGGTGAATCTGACAATTATGTGCCTTGGGGTTGCTCTTCTTGAGGAGTATCTCTGTGGTGTTCTTTGTATTTCCTGTATTTGAATGTTGGCCTGCTTTGCTAGGTTGGGGAAGTTCTCCTGGATAATATCAAACATAGATTAGGTCTTTTCACATAATCTCATATTTTGTGGAGGCTTTCTTCATTTCTTTTAACTCTTTTTTCTCTTTTTTCTGCCTTCTCTTTTTATTTCATTGAATGATCTTTGATCTCTGATATCATTTTTTTTGCCTTCTCTTTTTATTTCATTGAGTTGATCTTCAGTCTCTGATATCCTTTCTTCTGCTTGATCTATTTGGCTATTGAAACTTGTGTATGCTTCATGAAGATCTTGTGCTGTGTTTTTCAGCTCCATCAACTTGCTTAGGTTCTTCTCTAGGCTTATTATTCTAGTTAGCATTTCATCTTTTCTCTAGGGTCCTAGTTTCTTTGCATTGGGTCAAAACATGTTAGCTCGGAGAAGTTTGTTATTACCCATCTTCTGAAGCCTGCTTCTGTCAGCTTGTCAAAATCGTTTTCTGACCTGTTTTGTTGCCATGCTGGTAAGTCATTGTGATCTCTCTGGGGAGGAGAGGCATTCTGGTCTTTGATATTTTCATCCTTTTTGCACTGGTTTCTTCCCATCTTCTCTGAGTGGACATTCTTTCTGTTAATGTTGGGGTTATTTCTCCTGTATGAGGCTTTTTTTTTTTTAAACACAGGTGTCAGTGTGACACTTGAGATAGTCTGTCTGTTGTCTGCTTGTGGAGGCACCGCTGGGCTGCCTTGGTCTCAGCCAGGCTGCTGTTTATTCTTCACCTGGTTTCTGTACTGGTGGGATTAGCCCTGCCTCCCCAATAGCGGGCACTTTCCCTCTGCCAAGCCTGCAGTTCCCAGGTGAAGAATGTGTTAACGCAAAACTCTCCTGGGAGAGGGACTCTGGTTGCTGAATCTTGTGGGGGAGGGGGCCTGTCTGGTCATATACCCCCTCCCCGCTTTCAACTCTCCCTTCTTTGGGACAGGCAGTTCCTTTCCACAAGCTTTCTTGGTATCATTCCAAATCTCTGTCCTGGTCTGCACTAACAAGGCACTGGTCTGGCCGGGGCTGCCAATCTGGGCTCTCACCTGGGTCTGTGACACTGGGTGGTTCTCAGCAAGGAGACGTTTTCCTGGTTTGTGTGCTGCTGAAGTCTCAGAGTGAATTTCTGTATCTGATTCAGAAAACTAAGGAGGTGATGCCCCCCCAATCCTCGTCTCCTGATGCACTTTCCAGATGGAACAGTGCCCCACCTTGCCTCAGCTGGACACCTTTGGGCTAGTTTCACTATCTTTTTTGGGGGTTAATCCCGCTGTTTAACCAGCCCCTTTAAAATAAAACCAGTGCTCACTTGGAGACACGGATATCACTCTGGTTCTGTCTAACTCAGTGTTAGCTGTACTCTGGAGAAGCTTCCTTTTGGCCATCTTCTGGAAGGGCAATCTTTTTCTTATGTTTCTGGAAGATCCAATCTTCACATTCTAGATTGTGAAGGAGTTGATTGTCCTCAGTCAGTGAACCATAAAAATCTTTTTTTTTTACTGGGTGAGAGGTAATAATCTACTGTTATAACATCAGACCTCTTGCATGGGAAAATACACCTATACACAATACTTAGTGCAATGCCTGTTTATATACAGTATTTCATGTTTAAATACAATATTGAATGCAATATTTAATGCAATATTTTATGTACAATCAGAAAACATGCATTGAAAATGACAATTGAATGAAATCTCTCTACACATGTTTAAATGGCCCATCAGGTGGCCATATGTACTTAAATCTTTGATTATCTTCCCAGTAATATGGGTTTGATAAACCAAACATTGATCATAAACTATTTTAGCAATTTAGAAGTCACCACACCAATATGTATTTAATTTAATTTGGATCATTTTATCTTTTTCAGGATGAGTCATGGAATGCAGAACTTTTAATAACAAAAGTTTTAAGGACTCAGGAAGAACAAGGTGACCATCCTGGTTCTCCATATGTCCATACTTATCATTAAATTTATATCCTCTTGAATACCAGTTGTGTATCAAATTTAGGTGCACAGCACTGATAACTGATGGGTTACCATAGGCAATTTGACATAGATCATGGAGTTTTAAAAATTGCATATTTAAACAATTTCAGTATGACTGATTTAGCATGAAAATCTTGCAGAGTATTTTCTTGGTATTCAGTTAATTTTTGTTCTACTTGGGTTAGCAGCTAGAAACCTGTATTCAACAGTGTTTTTCAGGATTCTTTCTGTCCTTTCATGAACCTTCTGAAAGACACCATATTCTAGGATTTTGCACGCTTGTGATGTTTCCAGAAACTGCATCAGCATTAAGCAATTAACTATGGAAATGACTTTACATCATCATAGTTAAAGACACAATTGACAAAGAAATTAGGTTATTTCTGTGGTCTTCTGTAATTGTACATAATAACCATAATTATGATTCATAGCATATACTCAGACATATGGAATTTTAGAAACACCATCCAATTTTGGAACATATATTAATATCATTCACTAAAATATAACCCAAAGAAAGTTAAACATTATTTTTTATTTTGATAATGCTTCCCATGTAACTTAATATGTTAAATAATTCTGTTCACCTTTCTTTTGGGTACTTCAGGGGCCCTTTGTAATATACCAAAGTTAGAGGTTAAAAAAGCTTAATTTTGAAGCAGAAATTTGATTTTAGAACATCTACAAAATATGTTAAAGGTTTCCAATGCTTGATATTATGAAATAAAATTCCAGATCACCATAAGTCATTCATTTTTGAGTTACCGAAATGTAACTGAAAAATTTAAAAAAGGCAAAAACCTTTACTCATTGATGGAAGGAAGACTTAGCTTTCAAAACAATCTTTCTTATATTTTCTTTTTCCTGTAGTTTACTCAGAAAGCAAACAAAAATCTTTCATTATCCTTTAATATTACATAAAAATTTTGTTAAAGAGAGAAAACCAAATTTCATCCTTTCATTAGTGTACTATTAATGTCAACCTCAATTTTTAATAAAACTTTATAGACAAATCTATTTAATCTTAATTAGTTTGACCACAAAGTGAGATTTCGATAAACACTTCATAATCTTTCACAAATTGGTTAGAAAGCAGATCAGTCCTCTAAGAAAACCCAGTTGTGCTTTCATTTCAATGTTTAATTTACAAAAAAAAGTAGAAAAAAGAAAACTGAATAATACCCCTTTAACTTTAGCCAATACATTCACACATAGACTCTCTTTTACAATTAATTTTCTGTAAACCTTCTGCAACTTGTTCAAACCTTTAGATTTTTCCTATATAACTTAACACAATTCTTTACTCTCTAAACTTAGGCAGGAAATCCATATTCCCATGACTTTTTATAATCTTTTGTCAGAAGTACATTCTACTTTCCTTATACCCCTTGTGTGTAGAATTGTTTGTTCAGTAATCTCAAATTTATATTACACTGTTAACTCTTAGAAACTTTTACTTTTGGTGAAAAACCTTGTTAGTAAGTGATTTTAATTATGTAGAAGGTGTGGAGCCTGGGACACCAGTCAGAAGTGCAGATAAAGTTTGACTTACCAGCATAGCTAGGGGGCATGGCTAACACCACACATCCCCAGGCCTTACTTAGGTGTAAAGCAGGAAAGTTGTACAGTTAAGAGTCATAGTGGCATTTTATGAAGCATTTAGGAGGCCTAATAAGCTTTAAATTGTACAATATTTCTTGAATAAATTCTCTTTCATGAAACTTACATAGACCATCTATGACATGGTTGGACTTTCTAACTTGTCCTAAGCATTCCTGTTTTTAAACAACCAGTCATTTTTCTTTAGGACAATAATTTACTGTACAAGATTCCTTCTTACATAAAATATCTTTTGTTTATAACCTTCTTTGCATATCCAGGGGGCATGGCTAATTCCACATGTTCCCAGGCCTTATCTATAATCTAATGGCTCCAATGTTGGTACTTAAAACACTTTCCAGAAGTCAGAGAAGCAGTTTATGACCTTAAAACATTTAGCACATCTAATACCTTATCTACTTTAGATCAAATGTCTAAAGTAGAAGACATTTTTATTTTACCAATAGTCTTTAAAACTGTCTTTATTTCCTAAAGATTACTAAAGTCACATGAACTAAAAAGTACTAGTTTTCATTTTTCTGACAAAATATTTAAATGCTTATTTTTCTTTAAGCCAATTAATTTGAACACTTTTGTGTAAACATTACACATACAACACATGCAAATACACAGAAAGATAGAAGAGGATCTTGTAGTTGTAACATTTTTGATTTGCCAGTCTTTAAGTTTCTTAGTTGGATTAGTAGCTTCAGGGTGGAGTCCTTGGAGGAACATGGCTAGGAAAACATGTAATTTCTAGGGCTAATAAGAAGGCACAGCTAGAACGCAAAAACAGGTTCCCAAAATTAAGGGTCTCATTTTTCCAGAAAAACAAGATTCAAAGAGAAAAAAACCCACAAAGGCCTTTTAAGTATGTGTATAGCTTGGATATCTGCCTTTAATTAAGCTGGCTTTTAACCATAGCACTCTTAAAAATAAAAGTCCTTTTACACATTTCTTGTTACCTTGCTTTAGCCAGGCCAAATGGCTAATATTTCTGGCTACTAAGCTTTACCAAAAGTAACCTCACAGGTGAAACCAACAAGCCTCAACGTAGGTTATGACTTAACCAAGAATGTATGAGATATTTTCAAAGAAGTAGTTAGCAGTTTCTACAAAATCTAGACTCTCCAAAGGTGCTCAGAAAAAGTAAAAATTAAGAAGGAATACCAGAAGTTTTTCATGGAGATGAAGAAAACCAACAAATGGTAAAGGTCACACAGATGTCAAATCAGAAAGGACTCATTCCCTAAGTCAGGATTGAACCTGGGCTGCCACTGTAAAATGGCAAAGCCTTAGCTGCTAAGCTACAGTCTTGAGTACTTTCTATTGCTCTTCTAGAAGGAGTCTAGAGCAGCCAATTGTGAGCTTGCCAAGTCTTTTAACTATTCAATGTAATTTTTAGAGCCAACTATGACATAAACCCCCAAATTCCTATCCCCTAGATGGTAGAAATGAAGAGAAAGTGCCACCATGTGGTTATAAGCTCAAGCTCTCAAGGACTTAAAACAAGATGGAGACCTCACTCACTTTTTATTTGTTTTGGGGAGATGCCACAGTAAAGTTTGTTACTGACCAGTTTGCTGGGCTCTTTTGAACAGTGAGCTTATGGAGTCCTAGTTCCACTTTCCATCCTATGGTATCCCTTTTTATGACAGAACAATGCATAAAGACAAATTCACACAAAAACAAAGTCATAGCACAAAGTAAACCAGATTTGCTACTGCTAAAGACTAGCCTCACAAAATTTTTTTTCTTGTTAATTAAAATTTGTAACAGGTAGTGATTTTTACCATTCTCACAATCGGTTTTCAAAGAGTGAGACTGAGAGAGAGAGGGAGAAAAGCGTTGCCCACAGCAGGGTGGGGAAGATGTAGAGCTCAGGGAAGCCAGAGAAAGACCCACCCATTGCTGCAATACTGAATCAACAGTTCAGGCGGCCACTTGTAGGTTATGAAGGGATCTTTTCCAGCACTCCCATCAGCTCTTAATTTTCCTTCTTTAGAAAGAAAAAGTTTCCCCATGTCCCATGATCCTGCACATGCCTAATCCTGTCACCTGTAGGTGACAGCATAGAGTCTAAGGAAGATTTAATTTTTTTGTTTTTAGTTAGTTGCCTAAATTTTTTATTTGCTTTCAAATTTCCAAAAGCCAAATTTTACACTGCTTGTAGTGCTGCGATTTGCCACTAGTTTCTTTCTGACCCAGTCAGTTGTAAGAGGCCTCTGACTGGATCCAAGCCAGATAATTTCCAGAGCCAATCCTATCCTGGACTAAGTCTAGTTTCTGTCACAACTTTCAAACCCAGTTTGAATCAGAAATATTCTCAAAGAAACTTGGAGAGCTTAAAACACAAATTTGTGGAGCTTTGGAATCCAGAGATAACTTATCACAATATCCAGCTGCTCTGAGAGATTTGGGTCTAGGAGGTAACTCGCTTAGTCACTCAGTGCTTCTGGGGATAGTTAGAAGCTCTACTTCAGATCCCACTTCTGAAACCATCTAATAAAAGAAAACTTTAGCCACATTATATTTGAAGGAGTTTAATTGAGCACAAATTGGGCAGCCTTTTGAGCCAGAGTAGGCTCAGAGACTTCAGCACAGCCTCATGGTGGAAAAATATTTATGGACAGAAAAAAGAAAGTGACATACGAAAACAGAAGTGAGGTACAAAAACAGCTGGATTAGTTACAGTTCAGCATTTGCTTTATTTGAACATGGTTAGAAAAGTTGGCTATATTTGATTGGCCAAAACTTGGTGATTAGCACAAGTGGAGGCTACAGTCTATTTACACTTCATGTTATAGTTCATAATGTACAGAAAAACTTTTAGACCAAACTTAAAATATGCAAGGAGGCAGCTTTAGGCTAAACTTGATTTAAAACTCCTCATCTCTGTCCTTGTTGGTATAATCATTCTCCCCTCCCTTTCTTCCTCTCCTACTCTTTCATTCCTTCTAAGCTTGTCCAACCCATAGCCCATGGGCTGCATGCAGCCCAGGATGGCTTTGAATGTGGCCCAATTCAAATTCATAAACTTTCTTAAAATATTATGAGTTTTTAAAGAATTTTTTTTAGCTCATCAGATATTGTTAGTGTAGTTTATGTGTGGCCCAAGACAATTCTTCTTTCAGTGTGGCTCAGGGAAGCCAAAAGATTGGACATCTCCATGTGGGAAGTTAAACCAAGCTATTGGAGCTATGAGGGAGAAAAATGAACCTGTTTATGTTTCTTCTTCCCTACTCCAAATCACTGTAAGGTCTTTTTGAATATGTTCCATCCATGGAGTCCAATGTAAAAATTAAAAAATTGGTCCAGAATCAGAAAGTAAAGAATTGAGAACCCATCTGCTGCAGAGACTCTGACTCAGAATAACTGAGAGTTTGCTTGCTACTTCCTGGTGTTTTTCCCAGACAGAGGTCTCTGATGATTGTTCCTATGCTAGGGTAACATAATTATTTTATGGATTATAAGTTTGGAAATGACCTCTAAGTCAGCCTCATGATTCTTTCAGGGTGAAAGGAGGGATGCTTGATGTCAAAATGTCTAAAAAAATTATCACCCTCAAGGGAGATCTTGGAGTCTAAGCAAGGGACCAATTAATAGAGTTTGGCTCCCTTCTATCCCCCGGGGGGGGGGTTGTTTACAGCTTGTACCTTTTTAAATTGCTCCATCTTTGTTAATGAATTGTGCTCTCAGATCCTCTCTTAGATATGTTGAAGAAACCTCATAAGCATTTAAGGATTTCTTCCACAGCTGGATCATTTTTGAAGGAGGATGAGTGAATAAAACATTGCTAGCAACAGACTATGTGCTCATCTCAGAGTACTGATGGAATGGGATACTCTCAGAAGCTGGAAATCAAAATATCTGTTGGCCATTTCTGAATATCTGGCTACACCACAAAGTAAAAGGAGATGGATCACAAAAGAGGAAACCTTTCTTAGAACTCTTAGGTGAGTCACATAGAGACTCTTCCCTAAGGACTGTCAAGGGGTAGGATCCAGGTAGAATTTCAGATTTACAAATACCTTGTTGTCAATGTCCTCGAAGTCTCATTAAGTCCTTGAAGTTTTACCAGAAATCCTCTTTCATGGAGTCTCTTTTAGTCTAAGAAACACATCTATAGAAGAACGATTTAAATATGTAGGCTGTGTCAATACACGTTAGTACAAAGCAGGAGGATAAGGAAGAGGCTATAAAACCTTTGACTCATTTGATTGGTACGAAAAATGAGAGAACATAGACCCACAAGAAGAGTTATGACTATTTTTGAAGGGCCTATACTACCTGATTCACTCCATTTCAAAAGTTAAATTTGGGCAGTCTATAGAAGACTAAGGAAGGTATTATTACTCAATGGAGTGGTTCCAACATGGCTCTGATGAAGATGGAAGGTTCTGGAGAAACTTTGTCATTAGTTTGGAGACTCTGGAGAACATTAGTCAAGAATAAATGTAGTACTTAGTCTTCTGAGGCCAATCCTGTCCACATTGTTTCTAGTAGAGACAAAGATCTTCAGATTTTACTTTCTAGGCAACAGACATGTTGAACTTTTTCAAAGTCAATTAAGTAAATGTTGGAAATAGCTGTTGATGAAATGTCTCAAAGCAGCATGTCAAAGAAGCTACTCTTTAATGTTATCTTTCTATTTTTTCTTTCAATTTGCTAAGCAATGCTAACTGGAGGTAAGCATGGGGAGGAGGAATAAATTATGTGAGGAAAGACATGAGAAAAAAATAAAGAAGGAGAGCAGAGATAAATTTTATCCAAAATGGACTTCATCCAAAACAAAGGAAGAAAGCTTATGGGTCCTTGCTAAATAAGAGGCAACTAGAAATAAGGTTTAATTAGAAGCAGTCAAATCTAAGATGGCTGAGAAAAACAATGTGGCAAATCTTTGTAGAGGTGATAATTTAATCTCTCAGGCAACTGTAGACACAAGCTTTGCAGTAGTCACCATGTGAAACCCAATACTTCCCTGTTCCTCATTCATACCAGTAAAATTTCCAAAACATTTTAATACCCCATTAGTTTTTCTTCCTGAAAGAATATATATTCTTTTCCAGTTTATCTCACTTCCTTGGCAAGCAGTCGGCATTACCACTTTTCTGTTCATTTCCTGAAAGGATATCCATGTGAAGTGATATAGTGACTGTGTTATTGATAGCATGTTCAATTACATTGTCATTGCCCTGTCCATTTGTACAATAACTTCTCTGAAATAGGCTCTGCCATTGTAAAGACCATGAGAAATTCTCACAAAGAATATGCAGGAGATTTCTCTAGTCCCTTAACTTCCTGCCTATATCCAACAGATGATTACCTGCAGAATTTTATCTCTATGTTTTTCATGCCATAAATCATCTCTTGCTTGCAGTATGCCTCTGTGGACACAATTCTCATCTTATTGGGCTCTAGGCTCCTTATAGGATCTTTTGCGTCATGCAAAGTATAGTGCTTTGCACTCTATGGCGGTTAGAAATAAGAGTAATGCATCAATTCTTGCATTTAATCAATCAATGCACTAATGTTTTAGTGAGGCAGTGGATCACGGTCTTTTAAGGTGCTCTGGAGCTAGAGTGCTTGGAGTTGAATCTCAGTTCTGGTTTGTCTTATTTGGGGCTATATTTCCATTTTGGACCTGTCACAGTGTCCTTATGTACAAAATGAAAATGATAGGAGCACAGATCTCATGTTGCTGTTGGACAAATTAAAATAAGACAAAGCATAGAAGGATTTATAATAGCACCTGGGTTAGTGTATGCCCTCAATAATGTTAGCTATCTACTGTGCCTTGATTTTAAGTAAAATTTAGCCATATTAGAAACAAAAACATAAGAAAATCAAAGAGCTTGAGGTTTTTAGAAAAAAAGTGATAATGCTGACTGCTTGCCAAAGAAGTGAGACAAAGTGGCCAGTGATAAGTTGAAGTTACCAAGACTTTCATACAAATATTCTTGGTAGACATGCTTCTGGGAATACGGTGGGTTATAAATTCACAGAAACTACTAAGAATGCTAGATAAACTCTAAAACACATTTTTTTAATGGCCCAGTTAGAAAGAACATAAACTCCTGAAAGTATAAAGATTATCAGAATGCACAAACCTAAGAATATAGTAGACTGCAGCCAGCATTTTCCCAGGAGGGATCCACTAAACACTAAGGCTGAGTTTAATAGGCCTGTATAAAGGTAGGATAAAAAGACAGTGAAGGAGGCTGGATAATAGACAACCCTCATGACACTGAAACAGGCATAACATTCTCTGGGAGCAAAATAGAAAAATCTGACCCCACAAAATAAAACAATGATATGCATAATTCTCTCAGCCTTAGTTTGGGAGGAAGAGAAAAATATTCCCCTGATGATTTTTATCCTTAGACTTCTACTTATTTAGCTATGTAGCCTAAATCTTATGACAATTGTGGCCCTGAGAAAACCCCAAATCAAAATTATTGTTTACATGGATTCTGGGTTAGTATCATCCCCAAGGTACTGACAGAAGTAATAGAAATCGTTTCTGGAGGAACACATATTATACTTAAACCTCAATGCTTCCTGCAGATAAATTAAAAGTAACACGAACTTTGATTAAAATTCACTAAACACTCAAGCAAAGAGCTCATGTCCTGAATGACAGACAGCAATAACATCAAACTAGGTATTTAAGTTATTTGGTAATCATTTAGTAATTATGTTTAATATGTTTAATTAAAGAATGCTACTAAAAGTATGATTAAAGAACAAGAAATAGACTATTTGGGAAAAATCAAAATGGAAGTTCTAGAAAACAAAACAAAATATTATGATTAAAATTTAAAACCCAATGACTATGTCAAGCAATTAACATAATTGATAAAATTAATTTATGAAAAGAAACATCTGTAAAAAGAAGACAGAACACAGTAGAGAAATATAAATAATGAAAGTTTTATTGATGTGGGGAATAGAGCAAAAAGATCCAACAAACTGAGGTCTCAGAGCCATATGATAGAAATATAGAGGCAATTTTCAGAATGCAAATATTGTGATTACTAAATAGTATACCACATTTAAGTTTCCTATATTGAATGAGCATAAATAGAGAAAATTGCATATATATTTATACTTATAAGGAGCAGGTATGTATGTAGCTACTCAATAAATCTTTGTTCTTCTGACTATCGATGTTGATGATGATGATAAAAAAGGTAACAAATACAACTTTCTGTTCTTTTCCCACAAGATTCTTTCTCTATTCAGTCTTACTGTGGACAGAGCTACTCCTAAGTCTGGGATGCTAAATGCTTTGCCTGTCTGCTATGAAGCTCCCCTTTCATATTAATGACAAATATCTAAATGTTCTTTTACAATTAAAGACCTTATTCCTTGAAGTTTTTTTTCAATGCAGTGCAACAGGAAGCCGTGACTGATCTGATTTTGGGAAAAGAACCACTTTGAGTGTGCTTCTCTATGAATAGTCTGATGTTTCTATGGAGATCTTTTTCTTCTTGGAACTAGGAGACTGGGAAATGGTTAGGGAGAAGGAAGATATTTTGGATGGCTAATGTTGACAAATACTTGTAGATCATACATGGTTTAGTCCATTAATATCACAGCAATGGAAATGTTTGAGATTTCTACTTCTACCCTTAGACACAACTCCCAGGCTATATTTTACAGCTATTTTCTGCCTTCAAGGCCCCCATGACTTCCTTTTTAATGTGAAGGTATTTGAATAAACATGCATTTTGGTTGGGGGATGTTCTAGTGATCTAGAAAGAATGACAGCTATAGAATCTTGAAGAGAGCATATAGTGCCTGAGGCAAAAATATTTGATTGGTTAGTTACCATTTGGCTGAAGACTTAGTATTTTGCTTTCCCTGAACTGGCTTCGAAGTGAAAATGAGAAAGGACTCCTAAAAATTCTACCTCAATTCCTAATACGTATGTAATTGCCTAAGCATCTTAAGACTTTTATGAGTTTGAGTCGCACTGCCTTATAGGAGAAGTCCTTAACCTGGCTACCATGGATAGGCTTGAAAGTGATTGATAATTCACTTAAACTGTATGGAAAGGTTGTAAGTGGTTGCAGTTTACTGGGTCGCGGGTCCAGAGTGTCCAAATGATTTTTAAAAAGCATCACTGACCCAAATAAGATAAAGAATTACTGTCATAAAAAAGCTAACTTATAAATATTTCAGATTTGAGAAAAAAATGCAACTGCTAGGAAGGGAATATAATGAATATAACAAATATTTCAACCTTGTGTTATCTAACTTCTCAGGAGCCTTCCCAGAGTTATTAAGTTGGTTAAGTAATACCCATCTCCAAGCTGCTTCTTAGCGTGTGACTTCCTACCATCTTGCTGCATTTTTGTTATATCTTTCCAGGCTTTATGAGAGCCTAAAAGCAGTTACAGAATTGTCAATACTCCCTTATTATAGATTGATTGGATGTTAGTTCTCAAGGAAATTTTAAAGAGCACTTCATTCTACATAAGAGGGCCAGGATGATCCAAGCTCTTCTTGAAGCATTGAGTGAATACTGGAGTCACGCTTGAGCAGAGTCATCCTACTTCACCATACAGTTCACCTTTGAAAAATCCAAGGCCGGGCGCGGTGGCTCAAGCCTGTAATCCCAGCACTTTGGGAGGCCGAGGTGGGTGGATCACGAGGTCAAGAGATTGAGACCCTCCTGGTCAACATAGTGAAACCCCATCTCTACTAAAAAATACAAAAAATTAGCTGGGCATGGTGGCACATGCCTGTAATCCCAGCTACTCAGGAGGCTGAGGCAGGAGAATTGCCTGAATCCAGGAGGCAGAGGTTGCAGTGAGCCAAGATCGTGCCATTCCACTCCAGCCTGGGTAACAAGAGCGAAACTCCATCTCAAAAAAAAAAAAAAGAAAGAAAAAAAAGAAAAATCCAAGGGTAGGGGCACTGACTCCCTGTGCAGTAAAAAATTTACATAAGACTTTTGATTCCCACAAAACTTGTATTGTAATAGTCTACTGTTGACTGGAAGCCTTACCAATAATATAGTCAGCACATTTTAAAATGTTACATGTATTTTATACTGTATTTTTAAAACAAAGTAAGCTAGAGGAAAATGTTCTTAAGAAAATCATAAGAAAAAGAAAGTATTTACTATTCATTAAGTGGAAATAGATCATCATAATGACCTTAATCTCCACTGTCTTCAGATTGCAGAGGGGTTTTTAGAAAAACTGACTTATGTAGGCTGAGGAGGGATTGGTCTTGCTCTCTCAGGGATAGCAGAAGTAGAAGAGGTGGAGGAAATAGAGGGGGAGGCAGGATTGGCAGGCACACTCAATGTAACTTTATGAAAATACAACATAATTTCTGCCTCACTTTTTTTGCCTTTTAATTTCTCTAAAAATGTTTCTATATGTTGTCAAACCTTACACCATTTGCTTTAGTTTCAATGCTTGTATCATAGAAGTGTCCATGTCATAAAAGAAGTCAAAAGCAGTCTTGAGTAATTGGAACCCTTCTGCCTAATTGTCTAACATCAATATGTCTTCTGGCACTGCTTCTTCTATGTCTTCCTCTTCATTATCTGGCACTTGTCTGAAAACACTCATCTCCATCAAGCTGTCTTCTGTTAATTTCTCTGACGTGGTGTTCAGTAGCTTTTGAATTTCTTTGAGATCCATGTCTTGAAACCCCCCTCACCATTATTAGATGACCACAATCTTTCATGATTTTCTTGGTTGGCTCTGTCATAATCCTGCGAAGTCAAGCACAATGGCTGGACAACGTTTTCACAAGCAGGAATGTATTGTTTGGGGCGTGATGGCTTTCACAGCTTTTTCTGTAACAACAATGGCATCTTCAATGGTGTAATTCTTGCAGACTTTCTTAATGTCCTCTCTGTTGGGATTCTTTTCCACAGTGTTGACAATTTACCATGTGTAATAAGACTTATGGGTCATTGTGACCCCCTGATCTAGAGGCTAAATTAGAGACATTGTTTCTGAGGGCAAGTAGACCACTTTGATGCCTTTGGTGTTGAACTCATGGGGTTCTGGGTTGTCAGGGGCATTGTCCAATATTAAAATTTTTTTTTAAAAGGAAGTCCCTTACTGGCAAAATACTTCCTGACTTCAAAGGATCCACTCAGGAACTAATCCAGCAAAAGCATTCTCATAATCTACACCTTCTTTTTGTACAACTGAAAGACTGGCAGCTGGTGTTTATATTTTCTTTGCAAGCTTTATAGATAAGGGCAGTCCTGATCATAAACTCAACTGTGTTTGCACAAAACAAGTTAGTCTATCCTGATGTTGCTTCTCTTCTTTATTAATAAATGTCTTTTTGTGGCCTCCAGCTTTAGAATTCTCCAGTATTAAATTCTCCAGCTTTCATCTTCCTTTTGCTTTAAGCTGGCATATAATGACTTCACTTTTTCTGGAATCATATTAGAGTCTATAGGTATGACTTTCATATAGCAATCCTGCACCCACATAAAAGTTGCATTTTCAGTATGACATAAAAAGGTATTTCACAAAAAGTATAAGAGTTTTGTACCTGCTAGAGTAGCTGCAGTAACAGCGTCATGAATTTCCTTTTCTTTTGTTCACAATGGTCCCTGTGCTGGTTTCATTTATCTTTAAATGGCAGGCGACTGTAGTTACAGACCTCAATCTGTGATATATATTAAACAATTCAACTTTTTCTTGTCATATCATGACAATTTTTTCTGCTTCTTGGGAGCACTTCCAGTGTCACTAGTAGCACTTTGTACGTGTCCCATGGTGTTATTCAAGGTTTATGATACTGTACTAAGCGCAATGAAAAATATGTGAGAACCATGAAAGAGAATTTTTACTGCTATATGCAGTTTTTGGAGAGATGAATTTCCCACATGAGGATGACTAGCCTCACAAAGCACTTTAAACAGATACTCTCAACACTTGAGCTCACTGCAATAACAACAGGAGATAATTTCAAAATTATTATAGCAGTAAAGTATGTACTGCAGTTAATTATATATAGTTATGATTTAATACTGCATCTTTATGTTTGCTTACATTTCTTCATTTGTGAATGGTTTCATGAGTGGTTAAGTGTCTGTATGTAACTTTTGATAAATTTTAACTTTTACAACAGTGTTAGGAGATGAGGCTCAGTGAAATGTGATTAGGCCATGAAGGTGGAGAGAATGGATTAATGCCATTGTCAAGGGAGATAGTTCATTATAAAAGGGGGAACTTGGCCCTCTTTTACTCTCTCTCTTGCACTCCCTTTGCTCTTCTGTCATTGTGTGACACAGCAAGAAGGCCTTTGCCAGATGTTAGTCCCTTGATCTTGGAATTCCCATCCTCCAGTACTGTGAGCCAGTAAATGGTCTGTTCATCATAATTTTTTAAAAATAATTAACTTTTTATAATAGATCTTTGTATATTTTATGATAATAATAAAATAGCCTAATGTCTGTATATATTTTATGAAGTTGTGATGTACATTTTTCTTAATATTTTTGGTATTTCTAGGTTATGCCGTTTATCTGTGAGTTTTTTTCAAATTGTTGAGGATCTCTATTTTCTACTGTACTTATTGAAAAGAAATTCGTGTATAAGTAGAGCTGCATAGTTTAAATTCATGTTGTTCAAGAGTCAACTGTAGAGAGAAATGACAGAATTTTCTTAATTTCGCATATCTTCAAAGTCTCCTGTATTGTAAAACAGGAACACATGAAACTAAGATGTTTTAGTTGGTATCATACTAATGATGCTTATTTACTGTCTTCAGCATAACAGCTATCTAAAAATTTTTTTTAGTAAATTTTCATGATTGTATATATATGAAAGACACAAATTAACTCAACATTGATGATTCAAGTTTTTATATTTAGCCAGCTTCATGACTAAAAAAATAGTGTTTCTTTTTTTGGGGGGTGGAATAAACCCATTTCCTTCTCATTTCTTTTTCTCAGCAGTTGACATCAAGCAGATCCATGAACATAAGTGGAAACCACACCTCTGTGACCATGTTTGTTCTCCTAGGACTCTCAGATGACAAAGAGCTTCAGCTCATCCTCTTTCTAGTCTTCCTGGCAATCTACCTTGTGACCCTGATTTGGAACCTGGGCCTTATCATCCTCATCAGGATGGACTCTCACCTGCACACACCCATGTACTTTTTTCTCAGTTTCCTGTCATTTATAGACATCTGCTATTCTTCTACCATCAGCCCAAGGATGCTTTCAGACTTCTTAAAAGATGAGAAGACAATTTCCTTCTTTGCCTGTGCCACTCAGTATTTTGTTGGGTCCTGGATGGGTCTGGCTGAGTGCTGCCTCTTGGTTGTCATGGCCTGTGACAGATATGTGGCCATTGGCAGTCCTCTGCAGTACTCAGCCACCATGGTCCCTGCTATCTGTTGGAAGATGGTGGCTGGAGCCTATGGGAGTGGATTTGTTAGTGGCTTAGTTCAAACAGTTCCTTGCTTTAATCTCTACTATTGTGGGCCAAATATCATCCAACATTTCTTCTGTAACATACCTCAGATTATTTCCTTGTCTTGCTCTAATTCCTTTATCAGCCAAATGACTGTTTTTCTGGTAGCTATTTTTGTTGGCTTGGGCACTTTGCTTGTTATCCTGGTGTCCTACGGTTTTATTGTAGCTTCAATACTGAAAATGTCAACCAAAGGTAGTGCCAAGGCCTTCAATACCTGTGCCTCCCACCTAGTAGCTGTGACTCTCTTCTACGGCACAGCCCTTTCTGTGTACATGCATCCCAGCTCTAGCCATTCCATGAAGCAGGACAAGGTGCTCTCAGTATTCTATGTTACTCTTATCCCCATGTTAAACCCTCTGATCTATAGTTTGAGGAACAAGGAAATCAAAGAGGCCCTCAAGAGGGTGATAAATGGGGCAACACATTTACATTAGTAAGAACAATATTTGGGTAGATATTGCTATTGTTATAAGGAAGATAGAAGCAAGAATATGTAAGTGACTCTTTGTAGGTCACAAGAATAGCTAGGTAGAGAGAAGAAGTACAACCTTTACTTCCTGGACTTCTGGTGCCATTGTGGTCAGCCACCACCAAGTGATCTGTTTGAGACAGTGTCACTGACACTGAATACAGTTTAAAAAGTCAGTTTCCATGATTAGAACCCAGGTAGATTAAACCCTAAAAGGTGATTGTGTTTTTGAGAACAGAGGTACTGGTAAATATTATATGTAGAAAAATGGCAAGAACCTAGGATGCCATACTGTGTTTTCATTGTTGATTTTCTTTAACTTTCATTTTAGGTTCAGGGATACATGTGCAGATTTGTTATATAGGTAAAGTCATGTCACCCAGGTTTGTTGAACAGATACTAAGCCTAGTACCCAATGGTTATTTTTTTCTGTTCCTCTCCTTCCTCTCACCCTGCACACTCACAAGGCCCCAATGTCTGTTGGTCCCTTGTGTTCATGAATTTTCATTATTTAGGTCCCACTTATAGGTGAGAACATGTGGTATTTGGTTTTCTTTTTCTGTGTTACTTTGCTAAGTATAATGGCCTCTAGCTTCATCCATGTTCCCACAAAAGCCATAATCTCATTCTTTTTTCATGGTTACATAGTATTCCATGGTGTACATGTACCACATTTTCTTTATCCAGTCTCTCTTTGATAGAAATTTATATTTCATGTATTTGCTATTGTGAGTAGTGCTGCAATGAACATTCGTGTACATGCTTCTTTATGGTAGAATGATTTCTGTTCCTCTGGGGATATATTCAGTAATGGGATTGTTGGATCAAATGGTAGTTCTGTTTGCAGCTTTTTGGGGAATCACCATACTGCTTTCCACAATGGTTAAACTAATTTATACTCCCATCAACAGTGCATTAGCATTCAGTTTTCTTTGCAACCTTGTCAGCATCTGTTAATTTTTGACTTTTTTTTTTTTTTTTTTAACATGGAGTTTTGCTCTTGTTACCCAGGCTGGAGTGCAATGGCGTGATCTTGGCTCACTGAAACCTCCACCTCCTGGGTTCAGGCAATTCTCCTGCCTCAGCCTCCTGAGTAGCTGGGATTACAGGTACGCGCCACCATGCCCAGCTAATTTTTTGTATTTTTAGTAGAGACAAGATTTAACTATGTTGGCCAGGATGGTCTTGATCTCTTGACCTCATGATCCACCTGCCTTGGCCTCCCAAAGTGCTGGGATTACGGGTGTGAGCCACCGCACCTGGTCCTACTTTTTGACTTTTTACTAGTAGCCATTCTGACTGGTATGAGATGGTATCTCATTGTGGTTTTGATTTGCATTTCTCTGATGATCAGTGATGATGAGCACCTTTTCATATACTTGTTGGCCATTTTTATTTCCCCTTTGGATAAATGTACACTCAGGTCCTATGTTCATTTTAAAAATCAGGTTTTAATGTTTTTGCTATTAAATATTATGACTGTAGGGCCAAGCGTGGTGGCTCAGCCTGTAATCACAGCACTTTGGGAGGCCGAGGTGGGTGGATCATGAGGTCAAGAGATCGAGACCATCCTGGTCAAACAAGGTGAAACCCCGTCTCTATTAAAAATACAAAATTTAGCTGGGCATGGTGGCACGTGCCTGTAGTCCCAGCTACTCGGGAGGCTGAGGAGAATTGCTTGAACCCAGGAGGTGGAGGTTGCAGTGTGCTGAGATCGTGCCATTGCACTCCAGCCTGGGTAACAAGAGCGAAACTCCATCTCAAAAAAATAAAATAAAATAAAATAAATAAATATTATGACTTTTAAAAATGTCAGGTATTAACTCTTATCTGATATATAGTTTGCAACATTTCCCCCCAATTTACAGGTTACTTTTTAATTTTGCTGATTGCTTCTTTTGCTGTGCAGAAGCTTTTTAATTAGATCTAGTTCCATTTATTTATGTTTGCTTTTGTATTTTGAGCTTTTGGTGTGATATCCAAAAAATCATTGCAAAGGCCAGTGTGAAAGAGCTTTTCCCCTATGTTTTCCTATAAGAGTTTCAGGTCTGACATTTAGGTCTTTAATCCATTTTGTGTTGATTTTTATATATGATGTAAGATAAAGGTTCAAATTCATTTCTTGCATGATAAAATCTAGTTTTCCAGCACTATTTATTAAAGAGACTATCCTTTCCTCATTGAATCTTTTGATGCCCTTGTAAAAAATTAGATAACCATAGAGCCAATGATGAGGCAGCTAGTGAGCATTTCAGCTCCACAGAATCTAAACTTGATTTTTGAATTTAAGTGAAGCAATAAGATTATTTGAGAGACCTCTAAAAGGTATTAACACAATGAAAATACATATGTGTACATCCTTATGTACATGTATAATCATCTTCATATAAAGTCTCAGAAGAGAAATTGTTGGGTCAAGTGATGGCTGATTAGAAGCACTTTCAGCATGCCTCACCTACTTTGAAGAACCAAAACAACAATGAAGCTTTAAATATATTACCCAAGAAGGAACATGGGAGTTCAAAAGAAGAAGTAAAACAGGCAGCCTGTATGGCCAGGAATGGTAAAAAACTGGGAGTGAATCCCCAGTATAAGAAAGGGTCACCAACATAAAGAAGAATTTACACCAATGAATGGATAAAACAGCCAGTTAACATCAAAGGGCAGTAACCCTAAATTTAAATCGACTAAATCCCCCAATCAAAAGACACAGCCAAAACCCAACGGCATGTTACATCCAGACCTGTTTCACAGGTAAGGATACACAAAGACGCAAAACAAAGGGATGGAGAAAGATTTACCAACCAAATGGAGAGCAAAAATAAATAAATAAAAAGCAGGAGTTGCAATTCTCATATTGGATAAAATAGGTTTTAAAGGAACAAAGATACAGTGGCAAAAGGATCAATGCAACAACAAGAGCTAACGATCCTAACACCCAGATACATAGAGACTTAGACACAATGAGACAGAAAATTAATTAGGATATCAAGGACTCGAACTCAGATCCGGAACAAGTAAACTTAATAAATATTTATAGAGCTCTCCGCTTCAAATACACAAAATAAGCATTCTAGTCAATACCACATCACACGTACTCATAGGTTTAAATGAAACATTGATTAGCCATTATTAATACCCATTTTTTTTAAGAATAAAGCAATATTTCCACTCACTCTCTCTTTCTCTTCCTCTTTCTTCCTCTCCTTTACTCATTTTTTTCTTCTTTCCTTCACTCAAAAAAAAAAGAGAAATCAACTTGTAAACCTCTAGATCCAGGTCAGCAATGTCTCTCTCATTGCTTGAATTCCTTCCTTCCCTTCCCTCCCCTCCCTCCCCCCTTCCTCCCTTCCTCCAAAAAAACAAAAGAAAGGATATGTGAATGTCTTTCTGTGGGTCCATTTTCTCACTGATGAAATTATACAATCTAGGATGTGGGCCAACACCTAGGCCCTCCCAATCCTTGAATCTAACTTAGGGAGTAGCTGGGATATTGTGAGAAGGAACTACTCCAGGGAGTGTCTTACTCTCTTCCTCAGACTTACGCAGCTACAGTAAGGCACCATTTTTTTTATCCTAGCGCTTATAAAACCGTGCATAATCCTGGGAACCAACAACAGCAGCCTTAGGCATTAGGGAGACTTGGGTTGTGGCTTGCAGACCAGGGTTTGAGTGGTAAAGTGCTGTCACAACCAGAACTGAGAAGCAAACATGGCAAGAACTTCAGCTGCTGGCTCTGGAACTGGGCAACTATCCCAGACCTGACTGGGATAATAATTGCTCTAGATACTTGGTACTGAGCTTGACAGTAGCTCCTGTGGCTTGGGGCTGAATTACTGGGTGAGAACTGCTGGGACTGACTAAACACCTTTTGGGACTGGGGCATGAGAGGGGCACAGCCCCCAACTCACTGGTCAAAGCAGTAACTACAGGGACCGGCACCATTCCCCCAGTGGCAGAACATCAACATAGCAGTGGTCACTTTCACCCAAGCATTTCTCCAGGGGACTGAGGACCATTTCACTCCCCAGTCACAAAAACAGCTGGTGCATGCCCACCCTGTTAGGGAACCTGAGAGAAAGATTGCCTGGTTGGGTCCACCCAGCTTTAGTAACTCCATGAGACTGTAGGATTCAGGCTTCTGGATATTCCACAGCTCAATCCACCACCTGGGACACCTGAGTACTTCTTCCAGAGCACAAAGGTTGGCATACTGCTACCAGCTTGGCTAGCTCCAACCTTCAAGTATCATCTATTGGCCTGGAGGCTGACTTGAGTAGTCCATTTCAACCACTTCCAACACAAAAGTACAGTGTGTGGAAACTAGAAGGACATCTTATTGCCACTGCCACCACCATCATCCACTACTCCCAAGCAACCCAGGAGCAAAATAACCCACTCACTTACCCAGTACAGTGCTATTACAATTAGCATCCTGGAACATCATTCAGAGGATACAGAACTGATTTTCCTGGATCTACCAACACAGATTTCAGGATATGCTTCCCCAGATCACAAAGATAGACATGCTTAATTCGCCATCACTTAATCTGAAGATGGATGCATCTGGCACTGAAACTGGGGCACAAGTTCACCAGTGCCCCAATAAATAACTGTAACCTTACACACTGAGGATAGCCAAATAAATCATACAGCATTTTCACTATTGCATACACCCAGGAGTAAAACCAGAAGGCTACACCCAACCAACAGAGTTGTCACATCTTTAAGAAAAAAATTCTCCCCTAACTAAAGGAAATTCAAAAATAAAAAGAACTGTTACACCAGATATGCAGAAAACAACCTAAAGACACAGGATACATGAAAAAGCTAGATAACCCACACACCCTCAAAACCACACCCTCAAAAAAACCACAAAAATTTTCCAGGAACAAATGCTAAACACAAATAAATCCTCCAAGTTCCAGATAAAATTCAAAATATTGATTTTAAAGAAGCTCAATGAAATTCAAGAGAAATCTGAAAATCAATACAAACAAATCAGAAAATCATTTTAAGCTATGAACAAGAAATTTGCCAAAGAGATAGATACCTTAAAAAAAAACAGTAATCCTGGAACTAAAAATTTTATTGAAAGAATTACAAAATACATTTGAAAGCTTCAACAATTGACTAGATTAAGCAGAATGAAGAATCTGAACTTGAAGATAGGTTTTAAAATATAATCCAGTCAGACAAAAATAAAAAAGAATAAACAAAGCCTTCAAGACTTTTGAGACTACCTAAAATGACTGAAATTATAAATTACTGGTATTCCTAAGGAAAAAAGTTTAGAAAACCTATTAATGACATAATGTGCAACAACCTCCCAAGTCTATCAGGAAATTTAGACATATGGATAAAACAGGCTCAGTGAACTTCAGAAAAATACAATGTGAAAATGAGTTTGCCATGGCCTATTATTATTAGACTGTCTAAAATCAAAGTGAATGAACAAATTCTAAAATTGGCAAGAGGAAAACATCTAGTCATCTACAAAGGAAACTACTTCAGAATAACATCAGACTTCTCAGCAGAAAACTTGCAGGTAAGAAGGTAGTGAAATGATACATTCAAAGTGTTGAAAGAAAAAACAAGCAAATTACAAGCCAATAATTCTATATACAGTAAGAATTAAGCTTAAGGAGAAATAGTCTTTCCCAGACAAGCAAATACTGATAGAACTTGCCACCACTAGATTGGAAATATAAGAAATGATCAAAAAAGTTCTAAACTTGGAAGCAAAAGAATGGTATTCACCATCATGAAAACACAAAAACATAAAACTCATTGTTAATGCAATAATAAAAAGGAGGAAGAGAAAGGAATTGAATGACACTACTACAGAATTTCACCAAACCAAAAATGAACAGGGAATAAAATATAAAGAAAAGAGAGTGTATTAAACAACTAGACAACAATTAATAATATGACAGGAACAAAACCTCACCTATTGATACTAACTTTGAACATAGAAGAATTAAACCCTGCATTTAAAAGGCATACATTGATGAGTGTAAAAAAACATGATTCAACCATAAGCTGTCTATAAGAAACTCACCTTATCTGTAAAGACATGTACAGACTGAAAGCAAAGCATTGAAAAAAGATATTTCACACAAATGGAAACCAAGAGCAAGCAGAATTAGCTCTAATTATGTAAAACAGGCTTTAAATTAAAAACAATAAAAATGATAAAAGTCATTATATAATGATACAGGCATCAACTCAGCAAGAGAAAATAACAATTCTAAATAAAGAGCTAGAAGAGCCAGATCAAATGAAATTCACAATTAGCAGAAATAAAAAAATAGCAATGATTATAGCAGAATCATTGAATACCAAAACAATGAGATAAATAGAATACCAAAACAATATAAAAGATAAATGAAACAAACATTTGGTTTAAAAAAATAAAAAAATTGATAAACCATTAGTGAGACTAACCAAGAAATGAAGAGAGAAAACCCAAATAAAGATAATCAGAAACAAAAAAGGAGACGTTATAAGTGATACCACAGAAATACAAATATGTACATGTATTTAACTTACTGTTAGCAAGATGTATTACCAGCGAGCTGTGCTATCTTGAGACAATCCCTTACCTTCTCTGGCCTCAGGTTCTCCACCTGGAAATCAAGACTTTATACTAGAATATCCCAGATTTCTATATCCTTTCCAGCTCAAATGACTCCAAAGTTAATAAAGAAAATCTACAGTCATGAGATCATCATCATAGACCATAGGGAAGTAGGGAATGAATCCAGTGGGGACATGGCAAGGTGGGGCATGAAATCTGCAGGGACAAAAACTCCATGACAATCATGACACCAGAGTACCTGGAATGTCTTCTCCCTTGAATTGGCTTTTCTCCCTTAACCTCTGCTTTCAACAGCACATTTAAGAAGATCTTTTGCTGTAAGTGAACAGCCAGTTTAGTGACCCAAATCACCCATCTTAGAGTGCAATGGGGCCCACCTGAAAAATTCATTTGTACAAGAAATAATTAATTCTAACTTTTGGCAAGAATTGTGCCTTTTTGAGAAATCTGGGTCAAGGTCACAGGGCAAGACTTGGAATGGTTGATTTTCTGATATCTCATTATCACTCTGATTTTTTCAGTAAGCAAGGTCTGTGGTCCTCAGTCTCTCCCATTATTCAACTATTCTTTCTTCTTTGCTTCCATTTCCTCCACCTAGGACTACCTTTGAGTTCTCTTTCTCCTTACAGAAATTTTCTGACTTTAATGAAAATAATAATCTCAACATAAAATTTCAAGTTATTACTCTGGGATGAGAAATAGGCGTTGAATTCCAGTTCTGCAATTTCTTAAGAATATGACCTTGACCTGTATTACTTTCTGTGTGTGTTTTTTTAACCTGTAAAATGAGGATAATAGGATCATCAAGTGTCAAATAAGAAAGATCATAAAAAATAATTGACAGCTGAATAAAAATAATAATTTACTGAGTATCAGGAAAATTTTCTAAGATCAAAACATGTTTTTTTCTTATTTTTCTCAATTTTCTCTATTTCAAAGATCCTTTTAATTTTTGCTCATATAAATTCTGTTTTTGAAATAATAATTTATTTAATCTTTATTTAAATACACAGTTTTGATTCATAATTTCTTAGTAGGAGCCAAATTGTATTGCTGCAAAATGATATGAGAAAGTACTCATGTACAATTCCATCAGACTCTTTGAAATAATTCAAACAGCTCTCCATTGTTGTTTTTGAACACCCCGGTGGTCTGGAGACACTAACCTATGTATTGTAGAAATCAGAAATGCACACTCTAAACACAGGTAGTGTTGGTCTAAGTATTCCTTTTAACCTTCTTTTATTTACAGTGTTTTCCATTCAACAACATTCCTGGATTTATGCAATTCTGTATTCTGCACAATGCCACAAACTGACCATCTTCTTATTAGAATGGAATTGGAAAGGATTTTGATTACCTATATACATCTAGAAAAATCCCCAACCAATATTTATATTAGTCACTTTTTCTTCTATAAATTTTCTAGGGAGAGGTGAACATATGCAAGAAATGTAATGAAAGAGAATGAGGACATTCATCCTTTTTCTTTAGTTTATTGAAGTTTAAAAAGATCAATTTTCAGGACAATTTTATAATAAATAAGAAAAACAATCTATAAGTCCTTGCTATTTTCTGGAAATGATGGATTAAATAGAATATATTTAATTAAGGCCTGTATCACTGGAATGTAATAAACATGTGAAAAATTATAGGGCAACAAGTTGATCAACAGTTTGACTTTTTCATTGAACTGACCAATTATATTTATGTTTGAGGAATGTTGTCAATGACAGCTTATATTTTCAAATTATTTTTATTAACTATAACTCATCTTGGATAAACTATCTGAGAAATTATATTGGCAACACTTTAATAGTAAATAGAAAGATTTCCAAGTTTATAAAACCACAATGAAAATAAAATAAACATAAGATATTGTTATATATACATCTAAATTTGGGTCAAAGAAACATTTATAAATGTGTTAATATCAGTTTCCATGGTGCTTAGCATTGGATAGTAAAATGTCTCCACTAGTCCATGTGCTGTATGTAGTTAGTGTTGTCAGCTTAAGGGTATTTGGTGGTATTTATTAAGCATAAAAAGAAGCATCAGGAATTTATAATCCAGCTGGGTGTGAGGTAACACAATAATATAAGGTAGAAACAAACACAATCATTAATCATATTCTTGAGTTGAGGCTTGGAGACAGTCTAATTTAGGAAGCAATTTTATTAAGAACTTCTTGGAGGGAGGACTCAAGATGGCGCTGTGAGAACAACCCAGGATTGAAGCTCTCGCTGGATGCGTGAAGAGGGTGAGTCGGGGACGCATTTCCAGACGGATCTTAGTTGCCCACAGAACGGGAAAATTCCCAGCTATAAAAGAGACACGGGATGCCAGGCAGAGGTCTCGGCTGGTGTAGCCGGCAGCCCGTGCGGCTCCAGCCTGCGCTGGAGCACAGAGGCGCTCCACAGTGCTCCATACAAAAGCGCACTGTTACGGGTGCCCTGTTGAACCGGCAAACTGAGACCTGGGAGGGCTAAACTTGAGACTGAACGGAACTTGGGCAGTGAGCCAGCCCAGGAAATCCCCGGGACAAAGTGTTTGGGCTAGCGCAGTGCGACAAACAAAACGGCGATTCCAAAGCCTCCCAGTGAGGAGGTTTTCTTAAAGCTCAGCTCCACGGGGGAGGGGCGTCTGCCATTACCGAGGCAATCAGCCCCCACTGAGGTACATGCCCATTGCTGACGTAGCCTGCCGTTGCCGAAGCAACCTGGTACAACAGAGAGACTCTGCTACAGGGCATAGCCCGTGGAAACAGGGTGGAGACCGTGGCAACAGGGCAGAGACCGCAGCAGAAGGGCAGAGCCTGCAGCAACAGGGCGAACCTCACACCAGCAGGGTGGAGCCTCTGCAGGCAAATAGTGATTTGACTGCCTCCTAGCTGGGCAGGACAGCGAGGCGGACACTCACAAGAAAAGCCTCAAACCCCCACTCCAGACAGAGCATCTGAGAAAAAAAGGGGGTTTTTCAGCCTATCAGCCCTGAATGAACAACAGAGCTCACAGCTCAGCAATTGAGCTCCTAAAAAGTACAGACTGTCTCCTCAAGCAGCTCCCTGACCCCTCTATATCCAAAAGATTGACATTTGGCAGGCATCATTCTGGGACAAAGATAGCAAAAAAAGAAACTGGTAGCATCCTTTGCTTTTCCGCAGCTGCTATAGGTGCAACCCAGACAAGCCCGGCCTGGAGTGGACCTCAGCAGTCATACAGTGAAGGGGCTAGACTGGTAGAAGGAAAACCAAGTAACAGAAATACTTCATCACCAACAATCTGGGTGTCCACTCAGAGACCCAATCGAAAAGTCAGCAACTACACAGACGACAAGTGGATAAATCCACAAAGATGGGAAGAAACCAGCGCAAAAAGGAGGAAAACAGCAAAGTATATCCAAGATATTCTTGCCTTTACAAATGTCAATGTATTAAGAAGCTGTATAACTGACATAAGCAAGATGTGGAGACAGAGATCTCAGCTCTTATCACCCACGGAAAATAATTGGGCAGCTATCTGTGAATGGAAATTGTTCCAGGAGGGCTCTGGAGTCCAGTTAAGAAGCTGCAGCAACACAGTCAAAAAAAGACAATGAATGTGTTAGTCACAGCTCTCCAGAGAAATAAAACTAAGTGGATACATAGAGGAGTTCATAAACTCCTTAAAATTGTTGGAAAAATATTCTGTATACATACATATGTTTTGATGAATGCTTTACATCATTTGGATTCACAATAAGGACCATGAGATAACCAATGTGATAGGTCGAGGCTGTTATCTTGTAGGCTTCCCCCCCGCTCTGCATATCTTTGTGTTATCTACACACAGTTTTGTTCTTTTGTTTTAATATTTGTGTGTATGTGGAGTATTCTTTTTTTCTTTTAAACAGAGGTAAGACTAGACTTTCTATGAATTTACTATTCTGCAACTCGTTTTTTCCACTAAAGATAAACTTCCATGTCAGTATATAAATGTTTGCATAGTGTTCCTGCTTAATATTACTTAGAGTAGCTGTGTTATATTTATTTAATCAGTACTCACAAACATAGTGTGAGTGCAGAAACCAAAGGAAGAATTCACTGATTTGGAGAGAAAGATTGTGTTATGGCAAGTTAGAAGAAACAGAGTACGTGAAGGTGGAGAATCAGAGGAACCTTTATAGCTGACCACTTTATGGAAAAAAAGACAAAATAAGGATTGGAAAACAACAGAATGTTTATGTTTGTTACCACCAAAGCTAAAAGCACAATTTGTGCAGGAGGAGTTACTGGTGCAGCTAAGGCTACCCTGCATCTATGCTCCAGCTTCCAGGACTCCTCCCTAAGCCAGAGACATTATCATCAAAGAGCAACAACAACAACAACAACCCACAAATAAAAGGTGTAAAATAAATCATAATACAAGGCAAGGCCACATGTAGTCTAGTTAAGCCCACATTGAGGAAAGGTCCATGGATGAATTTGGAAAAAACTATACCATAGGCAACAGATAAGGGTATGAAGTCATAAAGGAAATAATTTGAGCAGTGTATTAAAAAGCAATATTGAGCCAAAGCCTTCAGGAGTATTTGTGGGCCATGGTCACCTATTTTATCCCAGTGACAATGGTCAAGACAGGTGATTAAACATGCAGCTGCAGGTCTAATCATCTGTATCTTGGTCTGGAAAGACTATCTGACCACTGCCTTGTGTATAAGATGGTCTAGGACACAGAGCATCTGGGAGCTCTTATTATCTCCGTGGAGGGTTGGGCCCATGCCCTGTCTCTGCTCAAGGAGGGTAATGGAAGAGAAAGTCATTGTCAGACATTTAGTTACCTACTTTCTCACTACTGTAAAGGGTACTGTAGTAAATATCCTGCATATAACTCTTTGTGCAGTTCTCTGTTTCTCCATGGTAAATTTATAAAAATAGAAAGGTAAGAAAAGAGTATGTATGCTTGAAAGAGTGGGTACAGGAGCAAAGGAAATCACCTTTTACTTTTTACAGTTCTACACAGTTTGAATTAATTCATTGATTAATTTCAGAAAGCAAGTAGTATTTTTGTAATTGTAAAAGAAAGAAAACTCCCTTTGGTCCCTTCCAGGCCTACAAGAACTATAAAGAGAGTCAGGATGTAGGTAGTAAAATATATAAAGAAACAGAGTATTGATGAAAGACAGAGAAATGCTGTAGCCATCAGCAAGTCGGAAGAAATAGTCTCTAAGGCAACTCCTGGGAATGTTCCCCCATACACAGGCTGGGGAAGTTAGCCAGAGACACCAAATAATGAGGTCCTCCAGCATGGCTGCTCCTGCCATAGAAATGGAGGCTCCAGATTCTCTTCAGTTGATGCACTTGACCTTTTAGACCCTTTGGGTAGAGATTGTATACCCATGGCTGAAACTTAGGGTTTTATTTTGGCTTCCCATGATCATCTGCCAACAGAAACCTGCACCACAGATCTAAACAAAGCAACATTTTAAAAATGGAAACCAAAAGTGAGCATTAAATGCTGTTAATCAGCCTATGAATTGTCAGGAATTTGGTTTCATGCACATTCACCCTAGAAAGACCTATTCCCTCTGAGCATTCTGACAAAACCAGGTCTCAGGGCCTGCAAATTTTTATGCCAGTTTATATGATAAATTTTTGTCAATTCTTTAAAAGTTGCTTTTTGATCCTGTCTGTGAAATTCAAGCTTTCTGAATCAAACACAAAGGGGCATGAACACTCCCTCTTACACTGTGCTGTTGCTTTCTGGCACCCCTTGTGACTGCATCCATGCAAGCCAGTCAAGGAGAATAGCCCCTGGTCCACAGCAACCTGCCAATGGGCACTGGGGCTGCATATGTTCCTCTTACAATTTGAAACTATATTCTTCTATATCTGACTTAAATATGTCCCTTATCTCACAGTGCTTTTTTCAGAGAAGTAAAAATTAAATGATAATATTAGCAACCAAGAGGATGGTTACCTTGGGAGACAAAGAAAGAAGACAAAGAAAAATTCACTATACATGTGTATTTTTGTTTTTCTATACCCTGAGTTTGTATTGTTTTTAGTGTTAATATTTGTACATTTCCTTTTGAGGCAAAGGCAGAATCAATGAAGGAGATTCACAAAGTATAAACATACCATACTAGAAGAAATATATTTTTATGAATATGAGGTGAATCTAAGTGATTAAATATCTTATGTATCTTGGAAGTGCTCTACAATGCCTTGCCAATGAAGTAGAATATATCTCTTATTATGCTGCAAGGACCTGACATCCAAAATGCTAATAGAGCTTGCAAATTCAAATGTCCTCTGGTGTTAAGCCTGTTACCCAAGTGAGTGAGGAGGGCCTAGTAAAAGGGCATATGGGCTACTGTGTGACTGGAGAAGGGCTGCAACTAATTTTACAGGAGAGATCCCATCTAAAGAACAACTGGCTTATAGCACTGGTGGACAATTATCTTGCAGGAATGTTGAACCCACGGCTAAAACATCCTTTCAATTTTTAAAAGAAAGCACAAATTGAGATTTATGTGACTAAGTAAAATGTCTTGATTTTTAAACAAGGAATAAGCTGAAGAAACTTGCCTCTAGGGTACTTGCTTGAGACACACTGGAAGAAGAAACTGCTATAAGGACACGTCCATAAGAAACCAGGAAGAGACTGGGATCAAGATACCAGCAAAAGGTTGGGTTTTAGAGAAGAGGGCATTGTTTCCTCTGAGGAGGATGAAAAGCTAGACATATATAGACACACGACTAGTAAAACAGGTCATTTGTCAGAAGGAAGTAAGGGCTAATAGAGAAAATGTAGGGAGTTCCCTACACCAAAGATTTTCAAACTTCAAGCAATAGGCCCTTTTATTAAAAGAATGAAAATATATACAAACCTGATCAAACAAAGTGGCCAACACTGGAGCAGGAAAAAAGCTACAGTCCCACCCATGAGGGTGACCCCTGGTTTGCTGGCCAACATCCAATCACAAAAACTGCTACTACAAGTCAACAAATGAAGGCCTCTAGAAATGAGTAGTGCCAGCAAGATCCTCCATTCAATACAGAAACAGAAGTCAAAGACACTGATTTTAAGTGATTTTAAATTGAAAAACAACAGGGCACATATTCATGAAGTCTTGGGATTCTACATTAATTACCATTAAGGATAACTGGATGTTGGGGATAAGTGGAAATATTACAGGAAACATCACCTAGAAGTGGAAAAAGAACTAGAACTGCCACTAGATGGCCTGGAATTGAAGCTCAGCTTTACTGCACACTGGGTGACCTTGGATAACCTTGTCATGTCTCAAGTGTCATCATAATTGTTTAAGGATCAACTATACTCATTTCATTACTTATTCAGTAAATATCTCACATTTTACTGTAAGACTATTTTTTAAAAATCAAAGCTTTGTTAGCTTACACATTTTATATAGTTAGCTTTTTTAGTTATTACTTGTAGTAATTCAAAGTCACCCTTAAATACACAGTGGAGAATGGTTATATCTTTAAATACTGAAAAGAAACAAATACATCTTTTTTTAACCAAAGTACTCATGTGTTTTTTTAATTGACCCAATGATAATAACTCTAGTAGCCAACTGCATTAAAATACAGTAATCTTGCAAATTTAGTTTAGTTTGTTTCTTATTCCTAACTTCAGACAAAGCAGATCTCAAACTATCAATGATCAGAAAAGACAAGGAAGGACATTACATCATGGTAAAGAGTTAAATTCAATAAGAAGACTATTCTAAATACATATCCACTCAACACAGAAGCACCCAAATTCATAAAGCAAGTTCTTAGAGACATACAAATAGATATAGATGCCCACAAAATAATAGTGGAAGTCTTCAACAGTTCACTGACAGTCTCAGACAGATCATTGAGGCAGCAAATTAACAAAGATATTCAAGACCTAAACTCAGCATATAACCAGATCTGATAGACCTTTACAGAAGTCTCCACCTAAAAAATCAACAGAATATACATTCTTCTCATTACCACATGGCACATAGCCTTAAATTTAATACATAATTGGACATAAACAATCTTCAACAAATGCAAAAGAATGAAAATCATACCAAACACACTCTTGAACAACAGTGTAATAAAAATAAAAGTCAAGCCTGGGTGCAGTGGCTCATGCCTGTAATCCCTTTGGGAGGCCAAGGTGAGTGGATCACTTCAAGTCAGGAGTTTGAGACCAGCCTGGCTAACATGGTGAAACCCTGTCTCTACCAAAAATACAAAAATCAGCCTGGCATGGTGGTGGGCACCTGTAATCCCAACTACTCAGGAGGCTGAGGTGGAAGAATCACTTGAACTCGAAAGGTGGAGGTAGTGGTGAACCAAGATCACACTACTCTACTCCAGCCTGGGCAACAGAGCATTTCAATAATAAAATAAATTGAAATAAATGTCAAGACTAAAGAAATAACTCAAGGGATCCAAGATGGCAGTTTAGGAGCAACTCAGAATTGCAGCTCCCAGTGAAAGTGCAAAGGGTGAGTGGACGCTGCATTTCCAGATGGATATTTATTGCCCACAGACCAGGAGATTCCCAGGTGGAGGAGCCCCACAGGTCACCAGCACAGCTATCTTGGCCGGTGCAGCTATTTAGCCTGTGCCCCAGCGCAGCAGTTCTCTGTACAAAATACACTGGTCTGGTTGCCCTTTTGAGCAGGCAATTGGAGCTCCAAAGAGACAGAGTCGCCCACTCATCTGATTAAACAGGGAGCCAGGCCAGAGATTCCTGGGCAGCGCCATTGTTTCAGCTGGTGCAGTGTGTAGCAGCATGGGAAATCACACAGATCCTGGCACCTTTTCAACAGGCAACTGGAACACCTGGGAGAGAGTCAACCATTCAACTTAAAAAAAAAAAGGCTCTGAGGCAGAAAGCCAGCTGATCAGGCTCAGCAGGTCCCACTCGCCTCCGCCCCCCCCCAAAAAAACCAGCAATTGGAAATGCCCTGGGTTGAGAGTTTCATGGCAAGCACAGCTGAACCCGGGACAATCCAGCTCTGTGGGGGAGGGGCGTCCACCAATACCTAGGCACTCCACCCCTAAGGAGGTACTCTGTCATTGCTGAGGCAGCCTGCCATTGCCAAGGCAACCCATCACTAGAGAGAGTCTGCCATTATAGAGGTGGGCCACCATTGCCAAGGCAGTACTAACCACACCCATATAAACAGGACTGCAGGGAAGTTCACACAGCAGTAGGGCAGAGCCCACAGCAGCTCAGCAAAGCCTGTGCAGGCAGACAGTGACTAGGCTGCCTCCTTGCTGGGCATGGCATTCCTGAAAAAAAGGCAGGAGCACAATGGAAACTCATAAATAAAGCCCTAACTCCCCAGGACAGAGCACCTGGGGGAAAATAAAAAGAGGGGCAGTTTATGAGTTCTGCTGCTGCAGACTTAAACATACCTGCCCAGCAGCTCTGAACAATGGAGCTCACAACTCAGCACTTGAGCTCCTATAAAGGAGACAGACTGTCTCCTTAAGCAGCTCCCTGACCACCATATATCCAAAGACTCACCTCAGAAAGGACTTATCAAACTGACATTTGGCGGGCATCATTCTGGGACAAAAATAGCAGAAGAAACTGGTAGCAACCCTTACTGTTCTGCAGCTGCTGCAGGTGATCCCCAGGCAAGCAGAGCCTGGAGTGGATCTCAGCAGTCCTACAGCAGAGGGGCCAGAATGTTAGAAGAAAAACTAAGAAACAGAAATAACTTCATCATCAACTGGATGTCCTCTCAGAGACCCAATCTGAAGATCAGCAACTACAAAGATGACTGGTGGAAAAATCGACAAAATGGGAAGAAACCAGCGCAAAAAGGAGGAAAACACCCGAAACCAGAACACCTCTCCTCCTACAAGGGATCACAATTCCTCACCAGCAAGGTAAAAAAGCTGGATGGAGAATGAGTGTGATGAAATGACAGAATCAGACTTCAGAAACTGGGTAATGAGAAACTTCTGTGAGTTAAAAGAACATGTTCTAACCCAATGCAAAGAAACTAAGAACCTTGAAAAAAGATTTGACGAAATGCTAACGAGAATGGAACACTTAGAAATATGACTGAATTGATGGAGCTGAAAAACACAACACGAGAACTTTGCGAAGCATGCACAAGTTTCAACAGCTGAATTGACCAAGCAGAAGAAAGAATATCAGAAGTCAAAGATCCACTCAATGAAATAAAACAAGGAGGCAAGATTAGAGAAAAAAGCGTAAAAAGGAATAAACAAAGTCTCCAAGAAATATGGGACTATGTGAAAAGACCTAATCTACGTTTGATAGATGTACCTGAATGTGACAAAGAGAATGAATCCAAGCTGGAAAATACTCTTCAGGATATTATCCAGGAAAACTTCCCCAATATAGCAAGGCAGGCCAATATCCAAGTCCAGGAAATATAGAGAACACCATAAAGATATTCCTCAAGAAGAGCAACCCCAAGGTACATAATCGTCAGATTCACCAGGGTTGAAACGAAGGAGAAAATGCTAAGGGCAGCCAGAGATAAAGGTCGAGTTACCCACAAAGGGAAGCCCATCAGACTCACAGCAGATCTCTCGGCAGAAACTCTACAAGCCAGAAGAGAGTGGGGGCCGATATTCAACATCCTGAAAGAAAAAAACTTTCTTTCTTTTTTTTTTTTAATTTTTTATTGGATTTTAGGTTTTGGGGTACATGAGCAGAGCATGCAAGAGAGTTGTGTAGGAACACACATGGCAGTGTGCTTTTCTTTCCTTCTCCCCTTCACCCACATTTGGCATTTCTCCACAGGCTATCCCTCCCCACAACCCCTGCCACTGGCCCTCCCCTTTCCCCCCCAATAGACCCCAGTGTTTAGTACTCCCCTTTCTGTGTCCATGTGTTCTCATTTTTCATCACCCGCCTATGAGTGAGAATATGCGGTGTTTCATTTTCTGTTCTTGTGTCAGTTTGCTGAGGATGACGTTCTCCAGATTCATCCATGTCCCTACAAACGACACCAACTCATCATTTCTGATTGCTGCATAATATTCCATGGTGTATATGTGCCACATTTTCCCAATCCAGTCTATTATCAATGGGCATTTGGGTTGATTCCAGGTCTTTGCTATTGTAAACAGTGCTGCAATGAACATTCGTGTACATGTGTCCTTGTAGTAGAACGATTTATAGTCTTTTGGATATATACCCAGTAATGGGATTGCTGGGTCAAATGGAATTTCTATTTGTAAGGCCTTGAGGAATCGCCACACTGTCTTCCACAATGGTTGAACTAATTTACACTCCCACCAACAGTGTAAAAATGTTCCTTTTTCTCCACATCCTCTCCAGCATCTGTTGTCTCCAGATTTTTTAATGATCGCCATTCTAACTGGCGTGAGATGGTATCTCAATGTGGTTTTGATTTTCATCTCTCTGATGACCAGTGATGATGAGCATTTTTTCATATGATTGTTGGCCTCATATATGTCTTCTTTCGTAAAGTGTCTGTTCATATCCTTTGCCCACTTTTGAATGGGCTTGTTTGGTTTTTTCCTGTAAATCCGTTTAAGTTCTTTGTAAATTCTGGATATCAGCCCTTTGTCAGATGGGTAAACTGCAAAAATTATTTCCCATTCTGTTGGTTGCCAATTCACTCTAGTGACTGTTTCTTTTGCCGTGCAGAAGCTGTGGAGTTTCATTAGGTCCCATTTCTCTATTTTGGCTTTTGTTGCCAATGCTTTTGGTGTTTTGTTCATGAAGTAGTTGCCTACTCCTATGTCCTGGATAGTTTTGCCTAGATTTCCTTCTAGAGTTTTTATGGTGCCAGGTCTTATGTTTAAGTTTTTAATCCATCTGGAGTTAATTTTAGTGTAAGGTGTCAGGAAGGGGTCCAGTTTCTGCTTTCTGCACATGGCTAGCCAGTTTTCCCAACACCATTTGTTAAACAGGGAATCCTTTCTCCCTTGCTTGTTTTTGTCAGGTTTATCAAAGATTGTATAGTTGTAGATATGTTGTGCTGCCTCTGGTGCCTCTGTTTTGTTCCACTGGTCTATATCTCTGTTTTGGTACCAGTACCAGGCTGTTTTGATTACTGTAGCCTTGTAGTATAGTTTGAAATCCGGTAGTGTGATGCCCCCCGCTGTGTTCTTTTCGCTTAGAATTGACTTGGCTATGCGGGCTCTCTTTTGGTTCCATATGAAGTTCATGGTGGTTTTTTCCAGTTCTGTGAAGAAAGTCAATGGTAGCTTGATGGGGATAGCGTTGATTCTGTAAATTACTTTGGGCAGTATAGCCATTTTCACGATGTTAATTCTTCCTAACCATGAACATGGAATGTTTCTCCATCTGTTTGTGTCCTCTCTGATTTCGTTGAGCAGTGGTTTGTAGTTCTCCTTGAAGAGGTCCCTCACGTTCCTTGTGAGTTGTATTCCAAGGTATTTTATTCTTTTTGTAGCAATTGTGAATGGCAGTTTGTTCTTGATTTGGCTTTCTTTAAGTCTGTTATTGGTGTAGGCGAATGCTTGTGATTTCTGCACATTGATTTTATATCCTGAGACTTTGCTGAAGTTGCTTATCAGTTTCAGGAGTTTTTGGGCTGAGGTGATGGGGTCTTTTAGGTATACTATCATGTCGTCTGCAAATAGAGACAATTTGGCTTCCTCCTTTCCTATTTGAATACACTTTATTTCTTTTTCTTGCCTGATTGCTCTGGCTAGAACTTCCAGAACTATATTGAATAAGAGTGGTGAAAGAGGGCATCCTTGTCTAGTGCCAGATTTTAAAGGGAATGCTTCCAGTTTTTGCCCATTCAGTATGATATTGGCTGTTAGTTTGTCATAAATAGCTTTTATTACTTTGAGATACGTTCCATCGATACCGAGTTTATTGAGGGTTTTTAGTATAAAGGGCTGTTGAATTTTGTGGAATGCCTTCTCTGCGTCAATTGAGATAATCATGTGGTTTTTGTTTTTGGTTCTGTTTATGTGGTGAATTACGTTGATAGACTTGCGTATGTTGAACCAGCCTTGCATCCCTGGGATGAATCCTACTTGATCATGATGAATAAGTTTTTTGATTTGCTGTTGCATTTGGCTTGCCAATATTTTATTGAAGATTTTTGCATCTATGTTCATCATGGATATTGGCCTGAAGTTTTCTTTTCTTGTTGGGTCTCTGCCGGGTTTTGGTATCAGAACGATGTTGGTCTCGTAAAATGATTTGGGAAATATTCCCTCTTTTTGGATTGTTGAAATAGTTTTAGAAGGAATGGTACCAGCTCCTCTTTGTGTGTCTGGTAGAATTCGGCTGTGAACCCGTCTGGACCTGTGCTTTTTTCCTGTGGTAGGCTCTTAGTTGCTGCCTCGACTTCTGACCTTGTTATTGGTCTATTCATAGTTTCAGCTTCCTCCTGGTTTAGGCTTGGGAGGATGCAGGAGTCCAGGAATTTATCCATTTCTTCCAGGTTTACTAGTTTATGCGCATAGAGTTGTTTGTAATATTCTCTGATGATGGTTTGAATTTCTGTGGAATCTGTGGTGATTTCCCCTTTATCATTTTTTATTGCATCTATTTGGTTGTTCTCTCTTTTATTTTTAATCAATCTGCCTAGTGGTCTGTCTATTTTGTTGATCTTTTCAAAAAACCAGCTCTTGGATTTATTGATTATTTGAAGGGTTTTTCGTGTCTCAATCTCCTTCAGTTCAGCTCTGATCTTAGTTATTTCTTGTCTTCTGCTGGGTTTTGAGTTTTTTTGATCTTGCTCCTCAAGCTCTTTCAATTTTGATGATAGGGTGTCAATTTTGGATCTCTCCATTCTCCTCATATGGGCACTTATTGCTATATACTTTCCTCTAGAGACTGCTTTAAATGTGTCCCAGAGGTTCTGGCATGTTGTGTCTTCGTTCTCATTGGTTTCGAAGAACTTTTTTATTTCTGACTTCATTTCATTGTTTACCCAGTCAACATTCAAGAGCCAGTTGTTGAGTTTCCATGAAGCTGTGCGGTTCTTGGTTGGTTTCTGTATTCTGAGTTCTAACTTAATTGCACTATGGTCTGACAGGCTGTTTGTTATGATTTCAGTTGTTTTGCATTTGTTGAGCAGTGCTTTACTTCCAATTATGTGGTCAATTTTTGAGTAGGTGTGATGTGGTGCTGAGAAGAATGCATATTCTGTGGATTTGGGGTGGAGAGTTCTGTAAATGTCTATCAGGCTGCTTGCTCCAGGTCTGAGTTCAAGCCCTGGATATCCTTGTTGATTTTCTGTCTGGTTGATCTGTCTAATATTGACAGTGGAGTGTTAAAGTCTCCCACTATTATTGTGTGGGAGTCTAAGTCTCTTTGTAAGTCATTAAGAACTTGCCTTATGTATCTGGGTGCTCCTGCATTGGGTCTATATATGTTTAGGATCGTTAGCTCTTCTTGTTTTATCAATCCTTTTACCATTATGTAATGGCCTTCTTTGTCTCTTTTGATCTTTGTTGCTTTAAAGTCTATTTTATCAGAGATGAGAATTGCAACTCCTTCTTTTTTTTGCTCTCCATTTGCTTGGTAAATCTTCCTCCATCCCTTTATTTTGAGCCTTTGTGTATCCTTGCATGTGAGATGGGTTTCCTGGATACAGCACACTGATGGGTTTTGGATTTTTATCCAATTTGCCAGTCTGTGTCTTTTGATTGGTGCATTTAGTCCATTTACATTTAGGGTTATTATTGTTATGTGTGAGTTTGATACTGCCAATTTGATGCTAAGTGGCTGTTTTGCCTGTTAGTTGTTGTAGATTCTTCATTATGTTGATGCTCTTTAGCATTTAGTGTGATTTTGGAATGGCTGGTGCTTGTTGGTCCTTTCTATGTGTAGTGCCTCTTTCAGGAGCTCTTGTAAAGCAGGCCTGGTGGTGACAAAATCTCTGAGTACTTGCTTGTTCGCAAAGGATTTTATTTTTCCTTCACTTCTGAAGCTCAGTTTGGCTGGATATGAAATTCTGGGTTGAAAGTTCTTTTCTTTAAGAATGTTGAATATTGGCCCCCACTCTCTTCTGGCTTGTAGTGTTTCTGCTGAGAGATCTGCTGTGAATCTGATGGGCTTCTCTTTGTGGGTAACTCGACCTTTCTCTCTGGCTGCCCTTAGTATTTTCTCCTTTATTTCAACCTTGTTGAATCTGACGATTATGTGCCTTGGGGTTGCTCTTCTTGCAGAATATCTTTGTGGTGTTCTCTGCATTTCCTGCATTTGAGTGTTGGCCTGTCTTGCTAGGTGGGGGACGTTTTCTTGGATGATGTCCTGAAGAATATTTTCCAGCTTGGGTTCATTCTCTTCGTCCCCTTCTGGTACACCTATCAAACGTAGGTTAGGTCTTTTCACATAGTCTCACATTTCTTGGAGACTTTGTTCATTCCTTTTTGCGCTTTTTTCTCTGATCTTGGTTTCTCGTTTAATTTCATTGAGTTGGTCTTCCACTTCAGATATTCTTTCTTCTGCTTGGTCAATTCGGCTATTGAAACTTGTGCATGCTTCGCGAAGTTCTCGTATTGTGTTTTTCATCTCCTTTAATTCATTCATATTCCTCTCTAAGTTATCCATGCTTGTTATCATTTCCTCATATCTTTTTTTAAGTTCCTCAGTTTCTTTGCATTGATTTAATACATGTTCTTTTAGCTCACTGAAGTTTCTCATTATCCACCTTCTGAAGTCTAATTCCGTCATTTCGTCACAGTCATTCTCTGTCCAGCTTTGTTCCCTTGCTGGTGAGGAGTTTTGGTCCTTTCTAGGAGGCGAGGTGTTCTGGTTTCGGGTGTTTTCCTCCTTTTTTCGCTGGTTTCTTCCCATCTTTGTGGGTTTATCCACTTGTCGTCTGTGTAGTTGCTGACTTTTCAATTGGGTCTCTGAGTGGACACCCAGATTGTTGATGATGAAGTATTTCTGTTACTTGGTTTTCCTTCTACCAGCCTAGCCCCTTCGCTGTATGACTGCTGAGGTCCACTCCAGGCCCTGCTTGTCTGGGGTGCACCTCTAGCAGCTGTGGCACAGTGAGGGATGCTACCTGTTTCTTTTTCTGCTATATTTGTCCCAGGATGATGCCTGCCTAATGTCAGTCTTTTGGATATAGAGGGGTCAGGGAGCTGCTTGAGGAGACAGTCTGTTCTTTTTAGGAGCTCAATTTCTGAGCTGTGAGCTCTGTTGTTCATTCAGGGCTGTTAGGCTGCTATGTTTGATTTTGCTGCAACAGAGCTCATTAAAAAAACCCTTTTTTTCTCAAATGCTCTGTGTTGGGGGGTTCGGGCTTTATTTTTCGATGTCCGTTGAGGTGTCCTGCCCAGCTAGGAGGCAGACTAGCCACTGTTTGCCTGCCGAGTCACCGCCCTGCTGTTGTGTGATTCACCCTGTTTCTGCAGGCTCTGCTGTGGTCTCCACCACGCCCTGCGGTGGAGTCTCTTCGTTGTAGTGTGTTGCTTCGGCAACGTCATGCTGCGTCAGCAGTGGGCGTGTATCTTAGTAGGGATGGGTTGCCTCGGTAATGGCTGGCTGCGTCAGCAGTGGGCGTTTATCTCAGTTGGGGCGGGTTGCCTCGGTAGTGGTGGACGCCCCTCCCCCACAGAGCATCTCGGACCGTCTGCTTGGGATAGTTTGAAATCGTGGTTTTGTTTGTCCCACTGGGTACCCTGAACCCTCTGTCCCTGCAATCCCCTGGGCTGGCCTACTGTCCAAGTCTCGTTCAGTCTCAAGTCCAGCCCTCTCAAGTCTCAGGTTGCCGGTTCAACAGGGCACCTGGACAAGCGCACCCTGTGGGGATTGCTGGGTAGGGCCGGCTGCCGCCGCCCCGGCTGCCGGCTTTGCCAGGCAGACTTACTGCCTGGAGTCCCGTGTCTCCCTTACACTTGGGAGTTTCTCTGTTCTGTGGGCAACAACGATCAGTCTGGAAATGCAACTCCGACTCACCTCTTTGCAGATTCAACGAGAGCTCCAATCCTGGGTTGTTCTCACAGTGCCATCTTGAGTCCTCCACGAAAAGAACTTTCAACCCAGAATTTCATATCCAGCCAAACTGAGCTTCATAAGTGAAGGAAAAATAAAATGCTTTGCAAATAAGCAAGTATTCAGAGATTTCGTCACCACCAGGCCTGCTTTACAAGAGCTCCTGAAAGAGGCACTACACATAGAAAGGAACAACCAGTACCAGCCACTCCAAAAACATACCAAATGGTAAAGAGTATCAACAAAATGAAGAATGTGCATCAACTAACGAGCAAAACAGCCATCTAGCATCAAAATGGCAGTATCAAATTCACACATAAAAATATTAACCCTAAATATAAATGGACTAAATGCCCCAATCAAAAGACACAGACTGGCAAATTGGATAAAAAGCCAAAACCCATCAGTGCGCTGTATCCAGGAAACCCTTCTCACATGCAAGGATACATAAAGGCTCAAAATAAAGAGATGGAGGAAGATTTACCAAGCAAATGGAGAGAAAAAAAAAAAAAAAAAAGAAAGCAGGAGTTGCAATTCTTATCTCTGATAAAATAGACTTTAAAGCAACGAAGATCAAAAGAGACAAAGAAGGACATTACATAATGTTAAAAGGATCAATGCAACAAGAAGAGCTAACGATCCTAAGTATATACACACCCAATACAGCAGCACGCAGATACATAAAAACGTTCTTAATGACTTACAAAGAGACTTAGATTCCCACACAATAATAGTGGGAGACTTTAACACCCCATTGTCAATATTAGACAGATCAACCAGACAGAAAATTAACAAAGATATCCAGGACTTGAACTCAGACCTGGAAAAAGCAAACCTGATAGACATTTACAGAACTCTCCATCCCAAATCCACAGAAACACATTCTTCTCAGCACGACATCACACCTACTCTAAAATTGACCACATAATTGGAAGTAAATCACTCCTCAGCAAATGCAAAAGAACAAAAATTATAACAAACAGTCTCTCAGACCACAGTGCAATCAAGTTAGAACTCAGAATTCAGAAACGAACTCAGAACTGCACAGCTTCATGGAAACTGAACCACTGGCTCTTGAATGTTGACTGGATAAACAATGAAATGAAGGCAGAAATAACAATGTTCTTTGATACCAACGAGAATGAAGATACAACATACCAGAATCTCTGGGACACATTTAAAGCAGTCTCTAGAGGAAAATACATAACAATAAGTGCCCATGTGAGAAGCAAGGAGAGATCCAAAATTGACACCCTATCATCAAAATTAAGAGAGCTAGAGGAGTAAGATCAAAAAAACTCAAAACCTAGCAGAAGACAAGAAATAACTAAGATCAGAGCAGAACTGAAGGAGATAGAGACACAAAAAACCCTTCAAAAAATCAATAAATCCAGTAGCTGGTTTTCCGAAAAGACAACAAAATAGACAGACCACTAGCCAGATTAATAAAAAAAGAAAAGAGAGAATAACCAAATAGAAGCAATAAAAAACAATAAAGGGTATATCACCACAGATCCCATAGAAATTCAAACCATCATCAGAGATTATTACAAACAACTCTATGCACATAAACTAGTAAACTTGAAAGAAATGGATAAATTCCTGGACACTTGCCTCCTCTCAAGCCTAAACCAGAAAGAAGCCGAAACCCTCAACAGATCAATAACAAGATCTGAAGTTGAGGAAGAAATTAAGAGCCTACCACAAAAAAAAAAAAGCCCAGGTCCAGATGGGTTCACAGCCGAATTCTACCAGACACACAAAGAGGAGCTGGTACCATTCCTTCTGAAACTATTCCAAATAACACCAAAAGAGGGAATCCTTCCCAAATCATTTTATGAGACCAATATCATCCTGATACCGAAACCTGGCAGAGACTCAATAAGAAAAGGAAACTTCAGGCCAATATCCATGATGAACATAGATGCAAAAATCTTCAATAAAATACTGACAAGCCAATTGCAACAGAACATCATAAAGCTTATCCACCATGATCAAGTAGGATTCATCCCGGGGATGCAAGGCTGGTTCAACATACGCAAGTCTATAAATGTAATTCACCACATAAACAGAACCAAAGACAAAAACCACATGATTATCTCAATTGATGCAGAAAAGGTCTTTGACAAAATTTAGCAGCCCTTTATGCTAAAAACCCTCAATAAACTCAGTATCGATGGAACGTATCTCAATATAATAAAAGCTATTTATAACAAACCAACAGCCAATATCATACTGAATGGGCAAAAACTGGAAGCATTTCCTTCGAAATCTGGCACTAGACAAGGATGCCCTCTCTCACCACTCCTATTCAATATAGCACTGGAAGTTCTAGCCAGAGCAATCAGGGAAGAAAAAGAAATAAAGGGTATTCAAATAGGAAAGGAGGAAGCCAAATTGTCTCTATTTGCAGAGGGATCCCATCGTCTCAGCCCCAAATCTCCTGAAACTCTTAAGTAACTTCAGCAAAGTCTCAGGATACAAAATCAATGTGCAAAAATCACAAGCATTCCTATACACCAATAACTTAAAGAGAACCAAATTAAGAATGAACTGCCATTCACAATTGTGACAAAGAGAATAAAATACCTAGGAATACAACTAAGAAGGAATGTAAAGGACCTCTTCAAGGAGAACTACAAACCACTGCTCAACGAAGTAAGAGAGAACACAAACAGATGGAGAAACACTCCATGTTCATGGTTAGGAAGAATCAACATTGTGAAAATGGCCATACTGCCCAAAGTAATTTATAGATTCAATGCTATCCCCATCAAGCTACCAATGACCTTCTTCACAGAACTGGAAGAAACCACCTTAAATTCCATATGGAACCAAAGGGAACCGACGTAGCCAAGTCAATTCTAAGCAAAAAGAACACAGCAGGAGGCATCACACTACCGAACTCCAAACTCTACTACAAGGCTACAGTAATGAAAACAGCATGGTACTGGTACCAAAACAGAGATATAGACCAAGGGAACAGAACAGAGGCCTCAGAGGCAACACAACATATCTACAACCATCTGATCTTTGACAAACCTGACAAAAACAAGCAATGGGGAAAGGAGTCCCTGTTTAATAAATGGTATTGGGAAAACTGGCTAGCTATGTGCAGAAAGCAGAAACTGGACCCCTTCCTGACACCTTACACTAAAATTAACTCCAGATGGATTGAAAACTTAAACATAAGACCTAACACCATAAAAACCCTATAAGAAAATCTAGGCAAAACCATTCAGGACACAGAAGTAGGCAAGGACTTCATAACCAAAACACCAAAAGCACTGGCAACAAAAGCCAAAATAGACAAATGGGACCTAATCAAACTCCACGGCTTCTGCACAGCAAAAGAAACAGTCATTAGAGTGAATCGGCAACCAACAGAATCGGAAAAATTTTTGCAGTTTACCTATCTGACAAAGGGCTGACTGATATCCAGAATTTACAAAAACTCAAACAGATTTACAAGAAAAAAACAAGCCCATTCAAAAGTGAGCAAAGGATATGAACAGACACTTTACAAAAGAAAACATACATGAGGCCAAGAAACATGAAAAAATGCTCATCACTGGTCATTAGAGAAATGCAAATCAAAACCACATTGAGATACCATCTCATGCCAGTTAGAATGATCATTAAAAAATCTGGAGACAACAGATGCTGGAGAGGATGTGGTGAAATAGGAACACTTTTACACTGCTGGTGGGAGTGTAAATTAGTTCAACCATTGTGGAAGACAGTGTGGCGATTCCTCAAGGACTTAGAAACAGAAATTTCATTTGACCCAGCAATCCCATTATTGGGTATATATCCAGAGGATTATAAATCGTTCTACTATAAGGACACATGCACATGAATGTTCATTGCAGCACTGTTTACAATAGCAAAGACCTGGAATCAACCCAAATGCCCATCAATTATAGACTGGATTGGGAAAATGTGGCACATATACACCATGGAATACTATGCAGCCATCAAAAACAATGAGTTCGTGTTCTTTGTAGGGACATGGATGAACCTGGAGACCATCATTCTCAGCAAACTGACACAAGAACAGAAAATGAAATACTGCATGTTCTCACTCATAGGTGGGTGTTGCACAATGAGAACACATGGACTCAGGGAGGGGAGCACTACACACGGGGGTCTGTTGGGGGGAATAGGGGAGTTATAGCGGGGGTGGGGAGTTGGGGAGAGATAGCATGGGGAGAAATGCCAGATATAGTTGAAGGGGAGGAAGGCAGCAAATCACACTGCCACATGTGTAACTAAGCAACTATCTTTCATGTTCTTCACATGTACCCCAGAACCTAAAATGCAGTTAAAGAAAAAACAACTGAGCTTCAATCCCAGGCAATCTAGTGGCAGGTCTAGTTACCTTTCCACTTCTAGGTGATGTTTCTTGTGATATTTCTACATATTCCCAACATCCAATTACCTTTTATGGTAATTAATGTAGAATCTCAAGTCTTCATGAATATATACCCTGTTGTTTTTCAATTAAAATCAGTTAAAATCAGTGTCTTTGACTCCTGTTTCTGTACTGAATGGAGGATCCTGCCTCACTATTCATTTCTAGAAATCCCTCATTTATCCGTGTGTGACATTTAGTAGTAGTTTTTGTGGTTGGATGTTGGCCAGCAAAGCAGGGGTCACCCTCATGGGTGGGACTTCAGCTCTCCTCCTGCTCCAGTGTTGACCACTTTGTCTAATTAGGTATGTATATTGGGTTTTCATTCTTTTGATAAAAGGGCCTATTGCTACGAAGTTTGAAAATCTTTGCCATAGAGAACTCCCTACATTTTCTCCACCAGTCCTTAATGCTGCCTTTGACAAATGGCCTGTTTTACTAGTTGTATGTGCATATATGTCTAGCTTTTCCTCCTCCTCAGAAGAAAGAATGCCCTCTTCTCTAAAACCCAACCTTTTGATGGTATCTTAATCCCACTCTCATCCTGGTTTCTTATGGACGTGTCCTTATAGCAGTTTCTTCTTCCAGTATGTCTCAAGCAAGTACCCTAGAGGCAAGTTTTGTTCATCTTATTCTTTGTTTAGAATCAAGATATTTTAGTTAGTCACGTAAATTTCAATTTGTACTTTCTTTTGAACATTCAAAGGATCTTTTAGCCTAGGGTACAACATTCCTGAAAGATAACTGTCCACTGGTATTGGAAGTCAGTTGTCCTTTAGATAGGGTCTTTTTTGTAAAATTAGTTGAAGCCCCTCTGCAGTCACACAGTAGCCCAGTGCCCTTTTCCTAGGCCCTCCTCACTCACTTGGGTAACAGGCTTAACACCAGAGAACATTTGAATTTCCAACTTGTATTATCATTTTGGATGTCATGACCTTGTAGCCTAACTAGAGAGAGATTCTATTTCATTGGCAAGGCATTGTAGAACACTTCCAAGAAACATAGGAAGATTTAATCCCTTTGATTCACCTTATATTCAGAAAAAATATGTTTCTTTTAGTATGGTATGTTTATACTTTGTACATATCCTCCATTGATTTTGCTTTTGCCTCATAACAGAAATGTACAAATGTTAATACTAAAAACAGTATAAACTCAGGGCATAGAAAAACTGCCAAAACACATGTGCACAGGTTAATGAATGAGTGCAGGATGAAGGAATCATGTGCTGTTTCCAATTACTGCTTCTTTCTTTATCCCCTGAGGTACGTATTATCTTAATTGCTACCATTATCATTTAATCTTTACTTCTCTGAAAAGAACACTGTGAAATGAGGGACAAATTTAAGTCAGAAATAGGACAGTAGAGTTGCAAATTGTAAGAGGAACATATTTAGACCCAGTGTGCAGTGGCAGGGTGCTGTGAACCAGGGGCTATGCATCCTGACTGGCTTGCAGGGATGCAGTTAGAAGGGGTGGCAGAAAGCACCAGGCTGGTGTGCGAGGGAGTGTTCATACTGCTTTGTGTTTCAGTCAGAAAGCTTGAATTTCACAGATAGGATCAAAAGCAATTCCTAAAGACTTGACAAAAATTTATTATAGAAACTGGCATATAACTTTGAAGGCCCTGAAACCTGGTTTTGTCAGACTACTCAGAGGGAATGTGTCTTTCCAGGGTGAAGGTGCATGAAACCAAATTCCTGCCAATTCATAGGCTGATTAACAGAATTGAATACCCACTTTTGGTTTTCATTTTAAAAATATTGCTTTGTTTAGATCTGTGGTGCAGGTTCTCCATTTCTATGACAGGAGCAGCCTTGCTGGAGGGCCTCACTGTTCTGTGCCTCTGGCTAACTTCCTGAGCCTGTGCATGGGGGAGCATTCCCAGGAGTTGCCTCAGGAACTCATTTCTTCCTACTTGCAGATGTCCACAGCACTCCCTTGCCTTTTCATCAATACCCTCTTCTTTACATATTTTACTACCTGCAGCCTGGCTCTCTTTATTGTTCTTGTAGCCTGGAAGTGACCAAAGGGAGTATTTTTCCTTTTAGAATTACAGAAATACTACTTGTTTTCTGAAATTAATCAACTAATTAATGCAAACTGTACAGAATTGTAATAAGTAAAAGGTGATTCCCTGTGTTCCTGTATCCACTCTCTTAAACATACATACTCTTTGCTAACCTATCTACTTTTAGAAATTTACCATGGAGAAGCAGATAACTGCACAAAGATTTATGTGTAGGATGTCTGACACAGTACTGTTTACAGTAGTGAGAAAGTGGGTAACTAATGTCTGCCAATGGCTTTCTCTTCCATTACCCTCCTTGAGCAGAGACAGGGCATGGGTTCAACCCTCCCTGGAGATAGTAAGAGCTCCTAGATGCCCTGTGTCCTAGACCATCTTACACACAAGGCAGTGGTCAGATAGTCTTTCCAGACCGAGATACGGACCTGCAGCTGTGTGTTTTATCACCTGTCTTGACCATTGTCACTGGGATAAAATAGATGATCGTGGCCCACAAATACTCTTGAAGGCTTCGGCTCAGTATTGCCCTTCAACACACTGCTCAAATTATTTCCTTTATGTCTTCATACCTTTATCTGTTGCCTGTGGTATAGTTTTTTCCAAATTCGTCCCTGGACCTTTCCTCAATGTGGGCTTAACTAGACTACATGTGGCCTTGCCTTGTATTACAATTTATTTTACACCCTTTATTTGTGGATTGTTGTTATTGTTGTTTTCTCTATTATGATAATGTCTCTGGCATAGGGAGGAGTTCTGGAAGCTGGAGCATAGATGCAGGATAGCCTTAGCTACATCAGTAACTCCTGCACAAATTGTGCCTTTAGCTTTGGTGGTTAAAAACCATAAACATTCTGCAGTTGTCTAATACTTATTTTGTCTTTTTTTCCATAAGGTGCTTACTTATAAAGATTCCTCTGAATTCCTCACCTTCACATATTCTGTTTATTCTAACTTGCCATAACACAATCTCCCTCTCCAAATCAGTAAATTCTTCCTTTGGTTTCTGTTCACATACTATGTTTTTGGTTTCTGCACACACAGTATGTTTACTGATTAAATAAATATGACCCAGCTACTCGAAATAATATTAAGCAGGGACACTATGCAAACATTAAAAATGTTTATTTTTAGGTACTGACATGCAAGGCTATCTTTAGTCAACAAAAAAACAAGTTGCAGAACAGCATATTCAGAGAAAGTCTAGTCTCACCTTTGTTTAAAAGAAAAAAGAATACTTCACATACACACAAATATTAAAACAAAAGAACCAAACTGTGTAGGTAACACAGAGATATGAAAAAAAATGTCTACAAGATAACAGCCTCAACTTATCACAGTGGTTATCTCATGGTCCTTCTTGTGAATCCAAATGATGTAAAGCTTTGATCAAAAAAGATGTATATATAGAGAATATTTTTCCAACAATTTTAAAGAGTTCAGGATATATCAGGAACTCCTCTGATGTATTCTATTGGTCTTTGTCTCTCTGGAGAACTCACATGTTCATTTCTTTTCTTCACTGTATTGCTGCAGCTTCTTAAATGGACTCCAGAGCCCTCCTAGTGCGATTTTCTTTTTATTTTGAGATGGAGTTTCGTCTCTTTTTTCTTGTTACCCAGGCTGGAGTGCAATGGCTCAATCTCGGCTCACCACAATCTCCGCCTCCTGGGCTCAGGCAATTCTCCTGCCTCAGCCTCTTGAGTAGCCGGGACTACAGGCACGCGCCACCATGCCCAGCTAATTTTTTTTTTTTTTTTGGTATTTTTAGTAGAGACGGGGTTTCACCATGTTGACCAGGATGGTCCCGATCTCCTGACCTCGTGATCCACCCGCCTCGGCCTCCCAAAGTGCTAGGATTACAGGCATGAGCCACCGCTCCCGGCCTGCAATTTTCATTCACAGGTAGCTGTCCAATTGTTTTCTGTGGGTGATGGGAGCTGAGATCTCTAACTCCTCATCTTGCTTATGTCACTTAAACAGCTTCCTAATACACTGATATTTGTAAGGGCAAGAATATCTCAGAAATACTTTGCTCTTTTCTGTATTAATTTCATAACTACTTTTAGTTTCCACAGCAGATATGCCATGATTTTGATTGGTAGTTTATGTAATTCATACATTAATTGGTTAGAATAGAAATTTTTACAATTTTGATTCAGTCTGTGGTATTTGGCAACATCAGTAACAAATCAGCCATGGAAGTTTCTCCATCCCTTTATGTTGAGTCTATGAGTGTCATTACATGTGAGATGGGTCTCTTGAAGACAGGATACTATTGGGTCTTGCTTTTTTATCCTGCTTGCCACTCTATGCCTTTTAAGTGGGGCATTTAGCCCATTTGCATTCAATGTTAATATTGATATATGCGGGTTTGATTTTGTCATTGTGCTGTCAGCTGGTTATTATGTTGACTTGTTTGTGTGATTGCTTTATAGTGACACTGGTCTCTCTGTTTAACTGTGTTTTTGTATTAGGTTGTAGCAGTTTTTCTTTTCTATATTTACTGATCCTTTCAGGATCTCTTGTAAAAAAGGTCTGGTGTCTGGTAGCAATGAAGTCCCTCAACATTTGCTTATCTGAGAAAGATTGTATTATTCCTTCACTTAGGAAGCTTAGTTTGGCTGGATATAAAATTCTTGGTTGAGGTGTTTTTTTTTTTGTTTTTGTTTTTGTTTTTTACAATGTTGAAGATAAAAGCCCAATCTCTTCTGGCTTGTAGGGTACTAGTGGAGAGGTCTGCTGTTAGCCTGATGGGGATCCCTTTGTAGATAACTCACTCTTTCTCTCCAGCTGCCTTTTAACATTCTTTTATTTTGACCTTGAAAAATATAATGATTATGTGTCTTGGGGATTATTTTCTTGTGTAGAATCTATTTCCTGAATTTGACTTTTGGCTTCTCTAGCAAGGTTGAGGATGTTTTCATGCACAATATTCTGAAATATATTTTCCAAGTTGTTTTATTTCTTCCCCTCCCATTCAGGGATGTGAATTAATTGTATATTTGGCCTCTTTACATAACCCATGCTTCTTGGATGTTTTGTTCATTTCTTTTTATTTTCTTCATTTGTGTCTGTCTTATTTCAGAGAACCAACTATCAAGTTCTGAGATTCTTTCCTCAGCTTGGTTTATTCTACTGTTAATACTTGTGATTGCATTGTGAAATTCTTGTGTTATTCAGCTCTGTCAGACCCATTAGGTTATTTTTTATACTGGCTAATTTGTCTTTCAGCTTCTGTGTCACTTTATTGTGATTCTTATTTTTCTTGGACTGGATTTTGCCACCCTCCTGAATCTCAATGATCTTTTTTTCTATCCATATTCTGAATTCTATTTCTGTCATTTCAGCCAGTTTGGCCTGGTTAAGAACCTTTGTTGGAGAACTTGTGTGATCATTTTGAGGATATATGATACTTCGGCCATTTGAGTTACCATAGTTCTTACATCAGCTCTTTCTCATCTCTGCATGGGAGTGTTCCTTTAACTGCAGAGTAGTTTGAGTAGTCTACTGACTTATATTCTGGATGTTTTCACTGGGCCAAGGCTTTGTATAGAATCTTTATTTGAAGCTGACTTCTAATCTCTGGTTTCCGAGGAGGGTATGTTAGTGAGATATTTTTGTGTTGAAGCTTTGAGATGTAATTCAGCAGGGGATCCCTAGGCTTACTGGCCCGTTGGAAGACTCTTGCTCAGTTGTGTGGCTGGTTCCTGTATGTTTCCTCACAGTTGCATCTGTGTTCCCTCTCAGTACTCTGAAAGTGTGGGTTCCTTTCCCCTGAGTGTTGGCTGTAGTTCATGATTCAGCACTCCTGGGTTGCCCACTGCAGCTCTGGGGTTATCTCATGTTTATGTTCCTTCCTCAGCTTAGAGACAGCAAAGGAAGAGATCTTAGTAGTGGTTGTAGCCAAGGGTCATTTGTTTGACTCCTGGGGGGCTCCACCTCAGAGAGATGCAGGTCAGCAATCACTCAATGCAGTAAGTGATTGCACTGATGGAGGGTATGTGTTTTGGGTCCAAGCCAGGGGTTCCCGGTCTGGTGATGAGCTGTGGCGAGGGAGGTTGTGTGGGACCCGTGAGAGAAAATCAGCTTCTTCTCCTTGGGTTGACTGCAGATTGTTAGAGGAATGGATAAGGCACTTAAAGTCTTTGATCCTTCATTGGTCTGAGGATGGCAAGGGCAGTTCCACTGCAGAGGCAGTGGCATAGAGGCTTTCAGTTGTCCCTGGAAGATCTGTCTAGGGAGTTGCTGATTTGGTAATGGCTTGATAGCTCTGGCAGGGAGTGGCTAGAGGCCCAGGCCTGAGGACTTTCCTGGTGAGAAGATATGGGAATGAGAACCCACATAACACTCTGGCCACTTTTCCATAGGGCTGCTTCTATATGCTTGGGGCCTACTCCAGTACATAGTGACCTCAGATTTTCCAGAACCTGGAAGTGTCACCAGTAAAGGCTATGAAACAGCAAAGATGGTGACCTGTCCTTTTTTCTGAGAGCTTTGTCCCAGGGAGGTATGCACCTTTTGCTGGCCCAAAGGCAGCAGTAGGAAAACCCCAGTTGAGAGGTTCCACCCAATGAGAAGGAACAGGATTGGGATACACTTAAAAAATAGTCAGTCTGGCCAGGTTTTGGTAGAGTAGCTGTGCTTTGCTGGGGGTCTACTTCAGTCCCCAGTCACCTCAGACACTTCAAAGTCCAAAGGCTGGAGTTGCTAAGTCACCAAAACAGCAAAGATGGTAACTCACTTCTCCCTCTGGGAGTGCTTCTCAGGGAGAATTCGGATCTTTGATACCTGGAGAGCTTGGGTGGGGGTGGCTGCAGGATCCAGTTGGGAGGTCCTGCCTAGTGAAAACGATGGGATTGGGCACCCACCTAAAGCACAGTCTGGCCACGTTTTGGTAGAGCAGCTGTGCTGTTCTAGGCTGGGTGATCTCTTCCACTCTGGGTCAGCTTCAAGAACAGCTAATGCTGTTCTTCCTGAAGGCTGGAACGGCTAAGGCATCTGAACAGCAAAGATGGCAGTACACCTTTCCCCTTTGAGCTCCTCCTTAGGTAAGTGCAATGCCACTACTGGTAGGTGCCTGGAATTCCAAGCCAATGGATTTTATCTTGTGAGGTACCAAGGAAGTGGGGCCTGTGGGTTGCTGCTGCTCTGCCCCCTGGATTCAGCCTCTTTCCTCAGGGTATATACGGGAGTCCAACCAACTTTGCTGGAGCTGTAGCTACTTTTACCAGAAAACCCAAGTATCTAAGCCTCTGAGGTCTTCGTACATGCCTTGAGTGGCTGCTCTGCCAAGACTCCACACAGCTCTGTGTTTTAGACTGAAGACTGAAGGCCCTGGTAGAGTGGGTTCACAAGGAGATCTCCTGACTTGAGGGTTGCAAAGACCTAATGCTCACCCCTTCTTCTCCTTTCCATGACAGCCACTTACACTAGCTGCTTCTGGTCATCCATCTTGCCCACTCCTCCCCTATTTTTCTTAAGGTTTGAATTGGCATTCTTTTTTCAATTCTTTCAATTCACAGTTTTGTTACTTTATTGTATGTCTTTTAAAAAGATTATTACTTCTGATTTTAGCATTGGCTGCATCTCATAAATATTTCTGTATTTTATTCATATTTACCTTGTATATTAATAGGCAATTTGGCACCTTATACACTAAGGGGTATTGAAGAAGGGAGGGGGCTTTGATATCTGCAATATTAATTTGGATTCTGACCCCTTCACTTATTAGCTGTGTTTCTTAATTCCTCTGACTTAAGTGTATTCATCTATCAAGTTGGTATAACAATAAAACTTAGCTCAGCTGAAGCCATTTAAATTCTTTGAACATAGAATAAATAATAATACATAACCATGTATAGTATTTTTTATATGCCGGAGTCACTATTCTGAGTTTTCCACAAGTATCAACTCACTTAATCAACTTAAACAACTGGAAAATAGATATATAATATCTCATTTTACAGATGAGAAAACTGAGGCACAAAAGAGTGTGTGGTTTGCCCAGTATCACACTTCTTGGGAATGGCAGAGCCTGAATTTGAAGCCAGGCAGTTGGTCTAGGAGAAAATTTTAAATTATGAAGTATATTGGTTAACTACTGCTGCATAACAAACTGCAAAATCTGGTTGCAACATTCTTTTATTGTCACTCATGTATCCTCAGATCAACTAGAGATCAGCTGAGACTGGCTGATGTAGAGTAGGCTTAAATGTATGACTTCTCCAAACATGACTGTAGGTTAGCTTGTCTAGGTTGAGTTTGACTGAGATACCTTGCCCCATGTTTCTTTCCTCTCCTGGATTCAATAAGCTACCCAGTCAAACAAGAGAACATTTTCTAAATGTAATGGGGGAGAAAAAGAAAAGTTTGAGTCTCACAATATCAGATACTGCTATTGGCTGTGAACTCTGAATACCATCTACCATTACAAATTCCCACTAGATGCTAGATACAAGAAATCAAGTCATCAAACTCATAAGTAAATGTCATTGGAGGAACGATATCCTTGTTTCTATCCCACTTCAGGATTAAAATCACCTCCTTCTTTATGCTACAGCTGGTGTAGGCAAGGAAACTGCCAAAAACTTATTAGATGATTAGTGCTGAAAGAGGTCTTAGGCAAACTGCACCTATTTCAGATTGCTCTTTCTTAAAGCCACAACCAGGCCAATATATTGCTTTTTCCCCTTTCCAGTGACAGAACCCCTGTGTCTGTTTATTCTCTCTTGTCTAGAAACAGAATAATTAATGGTTAACACCATGTCTTCATTATGCTGTATCAGCATATATGGGAGATGATGTTTCTGAACTCCTGGGGGTCTCTGCCAGGCCTCATTTCTCTAGGGATGAAGTCCTAACATTGAGCCCTCTTCAATCTGAGAATCCACAAGAAATAAAAGATTTCTAAATCTTGTTGTTTCATAAATACTTTTAGATAGACCTGATGTAGGGTAAAAATAATGAACCCCCAGGACCTAAAGATTCTGATGTCTATGGCATCAAGTCATCTGTTCATCCATATTGGCATATTTTCTGCATCAAATCAAGCCTTCTTTGTCCAAAGGCAACCGGAAGTATGAATTCTGTTATAGTCCATTCATGGTCATTTTGTGGGTTAAGGGGATTCTGACAGGCTAAATCTGGCAGAAATCTCAGAATTCGTAAACTCAGCAGCACCTTCTCTTTTGCAACCTCTTCAAGGCATCCTTAATTTCTTTATTCCTCAAACTGTAAATCAAGGGATTTAACATGGGAATGATCACAGTGTAGAAAACTGATGCAAATCTGTCAAAGCTGGAAGAACCACCAGAGCTGGAATTCAAATAGACAAAGATTCCTGATGTATAGAAGAGGGAAACAGCTGTCAGATGAGAAGCACAGGTGTTGAATGCCTTGGACCTGCCTTTAGCTGAAGTAATCTTCATGATGGAGATGCCAATATAGCCATAAGATATCATGACAACTAGGGCACTTGCTATCCCAAAGAACATGGTTAATATAGCAGTCATAACCTGTAGAAAGAAAGTGTCTGTACAGGACAAGATTAACAGTTGGGGAATATCACAGAAGAAATGTCTGATGACATTCGACCCACAGAAGTGGAGTTGAAGCAAAGCACCAATTTGGGATAAAGAAGCAGTGAGGCCAGCCATGTAGGCTCCCAGTACCATCCGAACACAGAGGGTGGGTGACAAAATGGATGAATAAAGCAGGGGTGTACAAATGGCAGCATAATGATCATAAGCCATGGCCGTCATGAGACAAGACTCACTCAGCCCCATCGTTGAAAAGATAAAGTACTGAATAATACAACCAACAAAGGTGATACTTTGCTGTTCCTGTAAGAAGTTGGAGAGCATCTTGGGGATGGTGGAGCTGATATAGCAGACATCTACGAAGGACAGATTACTGAGGAAAAAATACGTGGGTGTATGGAGGTGGGAATCCATCCTTATTATAAAAGTGAGGGAAAGGTTACAGGCCAGAGTTGTAATGTAGATCACCAGAAATATAATGAAGAGCACTGAAATGATTCTGGGAAAATCTGAGAATCCCAGTAGGATGAAATGGGTGACTGCTGTAATATTTCCTCCTCCAGTCATTGGCACTGTGCCCCTAATATCAGAAAGGAGACAAGAAAATGGATTGCTAACTCAAGTGAAATGATAACATTAACTTCTTCATATGTGTACATCTTTTCCTCCAATGAGCACTGAAAAAGGAGAAATGTTTTACTGTTCTGGTAGAAAGACCACAACTTTTATTCTTGAATTGTCAACATGTACCTGGACAATGCTTCAGTTTCTTCATTAATTCATAGGGTATCATGAGAATTAAAAAATGTATTTAAAAAGTTGACTGATAATTTTTAAAAAATATGCCATAGAAATGCTGAGAGTATAAAATACCTAGGAATACAACTCACAAGGAATGTAAGGGACCTCTTCAAGGAAAACTACAAACCACTGCTCAATGAAATAAGAGAGGACACAAACAGATGGAGAAACATTCCATGTTCATGGTTAGCAAGAATCAATATCGTGAAAATGGCCATATTGCCCAAAGTAATTTACAGACTCAACACTATCCCCATCAGGATACCACTGACTTTCTTCACAGAACTGGAAGAAACCACCTTAAACTTCATATGGAACCAAAAGAGAGCCTGCATAGCCAAGTCAATTCTAAGCAAAAAGAACACAGCAGGAGGCATCACACTACCAAACTTCAAACTATACTACAAGTCTACAATAATCAAAACAGCATGGTACTGGTACCAAAACAGAGATATAGACCAATGGAACAGAACAGAGGGATCGGAGGCAACACAACATATCTACAACCATACAGTCTTTGATAAACCTGACAAAAACAAGCAAAAGGGAAAGGATTCCCTGTTTAATAAATGGTGTTGGGAAAACTGGCTAGCCATGTGCAGAAAGCAGAAACTGGACCCCTTCCTGACACCTTACACTAAAATTAACTCCAGATGGATTAAAGACTTAAACATAAGATCTGGCACCATAAAAACCCTAGAAGAAAATCTAGGCAAAACTATTCAGGACATAGGAATAGGCAAGGACTTCATGACCAAAACACCAAAAGCATTGGCAACAAAAGCCAAAATAGACAAATGGGACCTAATCAAACTCCGCAGCTTCTGCACGGCAAAAGAAACAGTCACTAGAGTGAATCGGCAACCAACAGAATGGGGAAAAATTTTTGCAGTTTACCAATCAGACAAAGGGCTGATATCCAGAATTTACAAAGAACTCAAACAGATTTACAGAAAAAATACAAACAAGCCCATTCAAAAATGAGCAAAGGATATGAACAGACACTTTACAAAAGAAGACATACATGAGGCCAACAAGCATGAAAAAATGCTCATCATCACTGGTCATTAGAGAGATGCAAATCAAAACCACATTGAGATACCATCTCACACCAGTTAGAATGGCGGTCATTAAAACATCTGGAGACAACAGATGCTGGAGAAAATGTGGAGAAATAGGAACACTTTTACACTGTTGGTGGGAGTGTAAATTAGTTCAACCATTGTGGAAGACAGTGTGGCGATTCCTCAAGGACCTAGAAATAGAAATTCCATTTGACCCAGCAATCCCATTACTGGGTATATATCTAAAGGATTATAAACCGTTCTACTATAAGGACACATGCACACGAATGTTCATTGCAGTACTGTTTACAATAGCAAAGACCTGGAACCAACCCAAATGCCCATCGATGATAGACTGGACTGGGAAAATGTGGCACATACACACCATGGAATATTATGCAGCAATCAAAAATGATGAGTTCATGTCCTTTGTAGGGACATGGTTGAATCTGGAGAACATCATTCTCAGCAAATTGACTCAAGAACAGAAAATGAAATACCGCATATTCTCACTCATAGGTGGGTGATGAACAAAGAGAACACATGGACACAGGGAAGGGAGCACTACACACTGGGGCCTATTGGGGGGAATAGGGGAGGGACAGCACGGGGGGGAGCTGGGGAGGGATAGCATGGGGAGAAATGCTAAATGTGGGTGAAGGGGAGGAAGGCAGCAAAACACACTGCCACACGTGTACCTATGCGACTATCTTGCATGTTCTGCACATGTACCCCAAAACCTAAAATGCAATAAAAAAAAGAAATGCTGAGAGTATTATTTATATGTAAAGATCACTAATTAAGATCATTGTTTTTCTTTAAAAAGACCTCTGAAGATTCATTATATAACTGTTGCTTTAAAATTATGAAAGCTGAGGCCAGGTGTGGTAACTCATGCCTATAATCTTAGAACTTTGGGAGGCTGAAGTGGGTGGATCACCAGAGGTCAGGAGTTTGAGACCAGCCTGGCCAACATGGCAAAACCACATCTCCACTAAAAATACCAAAATTAGCTGGGCATGGTTGCACAGGCTTGTTATCCCAGCTACTTGGGAGGCTGAGGCAGGAGAATCCCTTGAACCCAGGAGGTGGAGGTTGCAGAGAACTGAGATTGTGCCACTGCTCTCCAGCCTGGGCAACCAAGACTCTGTCTAAAAAAAATTATAAATTCTTAAATGGCATCCTTCCAAAATATATTTGATGGATAAGAGTCCTGTACTGATTATTATCTATGTAGATTTAAAATATTTCTTATTTTACCCTTTAGAAAAATTACTTTCCCTGTTTTTAATAACTTATCCTACTTTAAGAAGAATGTATTTAATATAACATATCCAAACTGGATTTAACAATAATATCATAAATTCTGATAATATTTTGAGGCAGACAGAGCATGAGTGCTCAATATAGTTATGGAACAAGTCTTCTCAGGGAAGCCTTCATACAAAGCATTCCAGAAGGAGGCTAGTGCAGCTCACTCTTGACCCCAGCTATTGCCTCAATTTTAGGGTGTTTGGGAAACAGCTTAGTAATGTTCAGACTTTGGAGTTTTAGTTCCAATACCTTCTTCTTCTACTAACTTGTACCAGTGACATAAAAACATTAAGCTTGATTAATGTCCTAATAACATAAGGACAACAAAAGCTTTGAACTTCCCAGGTTACTGGGAAGGTTATAAGTGAAAATTCAGGCAAAAGCTTAGCACACAATTAGGTACACAGCAATTGTTCAATAGAGGTTGGGTGTTGTCGTCATGGATTGCTTGCAAATAACCATGAGTGACAGTTATACCTGTGGGTAGAAATGTGAAAAGTAATATTTTCATGGGTTAATTTGAGGGAGTTCATGAGACAGCATCACCCCTATAGACAGTCAGGCATCCTTACCTCTAGGCAGGTGTAGATACAGACCTAGTATTTATGTAGATCAAACCACCTAGGGCCATGAAGATGTAAGCTACACAAGCCATTTTTTCTTCAGTTTGGTTGACTTTGGGTACTCTGGGTCAATGGAAAACCAGCATCAAATTATGATGGATCTTGAACTAGAACAAAGGTCAAAGTAAATATTTCAATTCTCTAATAACACAGAGGTACATCCTTTTCTTAGGTAGATACAATCAGCAAGTTAGAGCTTACCTACAGACTTACAGTATTAGGTTGATGGATAAGTAATTGCACCAACCAAAGGTATGCATAGATAATGTATGCTCACTCTGCTCCATACTCAGACTGTCCTTTCTTGAGATAAAAGAACAAACCAATGATAATAGCTAAGATGATTTTGAAGAAGATGAATAATTAAAAAGGATTTTAACTTTCAGATATTAAAAAGTATTATGAACATTGATAATTTATTTTTATAACAAACATGTACCAAAAGAACAAATAAAAATTTCATAAATAAATGTAAGTGTTGGTAAGAATTTTATATATGAAGAAGTATTTTCAATTGATAGTGAAGGAACAAACTCTTCTATAAATGGTCTGTGATAACTGCCTCACAATGGGTAAAAGAGTATTTGAGGAATACATAGATATGCATTTATATAATCTTGAGATGAAAGTAATATTCCTGAAAAATGACACCAAAACAGAATTATAAGTAAAAAATATGGCAAAGCAATTTAAAACTTGGTTATGGCAGAAAAACACTCATATAAAGCATATTTGAAAGATAATTGATGAATGTAGGAAAAATAGAGATAAAAACAGAAAAAGACAATATAATTATCATAATATATAAGATATTGTATAAATCAGTAAAAAATGGGCATTCATATGCACCACTGATGAGTGCACAAAGTAGTTCCACTTTTCTGGAGGAAAATTATTTGCTTTTTATAAACTCTTTTGCATACATGAGCTCTCTCTCCCTCTCTCTCCCCCTTCTCTTTGACACACACACACACACACACACACACACACACACACCTTAAAAACCATTTATAATGTCAAACATTAAAAGTAATGTTTAGTATGATTCTGACTTTCTTCTGTATACTTATGTGTATTCTCTTGATTTTCTACAGCTTCTACATTTATGATAAAAATGTTATTAAATGTAAAAATTATTAATAGGGTTGAGAAAGAGGGAGGAGAGATGAAGAGAGAAATGGAGGGAGAAAGAGAATGTGAGAGAGCAGACTTTCCTGAATCTTACTTGCTGGCTATGTGATGATTATCACATGATTAACCTCTCTGTGCCTCAGTTGCCTCATCTATAAGTGAAGCTGATAATCATTAACACCTCATAGGGTTGTTGCAAGGATGGAATGACATAAAGGGCTAAAAACAATAAGGCCTTGGCCAGGCTTGGTGGTTCAGGCCCATAATCCCAGCCCTTTGGGAGGCTGAGGCAGGCTGATTGCCTAAGGTCAGGAGTTCGAGACCAGTCTGGCTAACATGGTGAATGCCTGTCTCTACTAAAAATACAAAAATTACCCAGGCATGGTGGCGCATGCCTGCAGTGCCAGCTACTTGGGAGGCTGAGGCAGGAAAATCGCTTGAACTCAGTAGGCAGAGGTTGCAATGAACCAAGATTGTGCCACTGCACTCCTGCTTGAACAACAGAGTGAGACTTCATCTCAAAAAAACAACATAAAACTAAAAACAAAAACAAAAAGACCTAAAAAAAGTTAGCAATGATCATTCCTATTATCATTACTCTCTTAAAGAGGACTAAAGGAAGAACTAGTGCTGAATTATCAAGGAGCTCTTAGTAAAATTATTTTTTATATTAGATGATTTCTAAACCAGACTAAAGAATATTGTTGACAAATAATTGTATTTCTTTCTATCTTGTAGTATTGTTTTATATCCCATCCAGCACGATGAAGTACCCTCTGGCTGAGACCACTGACTGTATACAGCTCACAAATATGTAGAGACATTTAATTACTTAATGTTAAGCATTGTGTATACTAATATTTTGTGTTTAACAAATTAATAAATGGTTCTTTCAGTCAGGTTTGGATGTCAAACTAAGAAAATATTATTTTGTTTTATTTCCATTATGGTTTTATTAATTTGGAAATCTTTCTGTTTACTCTTAGAATAGCCATAAAAAGGAATGGAATTATGCCCTTTGCAGGGACATAGATGGAGCTGGAGGCCATTATCCTCAGCAAACTAATGCAGAGCCATTATCCTCGGCAAATTAGCACAGGAACAGAAAACCAAACACCGCATGTTCTGACTTATAAGTGGGAGCTGAACAATGAGAACACATGGACACAGGGAGAGGAATAACACACACTGGGGTCTGTCAGGGGATGGGGTAGGGGGAGGGAGAGCATGGGGAAAAATAGCTAATGCATGCTGGCCTTAATACCTAGGTGATGGGTTGATAGGTGCAGCAAAACCATCACCTTAATACCTAGGTGATGGGTTGACAGGTGCACTATGGCACACGTTTACCTATGTAGCAAACCTGAACATCCTCCATGTACCCCAAAACATAAAATAAAAGTAAAAATTAAAAAAAGATTTAAAAATCCAAAAAACCCTTTAATACAATATCTCAGGTATATTATCCAAAGTGAGTTAGATTTAACAAAAATATTTTCAAAATATAAGCTCTCACAAACACCAATTTAACTGGTCAACTCAGGAAAATAAATCAAATTGTTGATCAATTGATTGTACTAACTCTTACTGTTTTATTGCATTCTGGAGACACAGGCAGACATAATTAAATGTACTCTATGTTGTCTACCATTTCCAGTAAAGAACAAAGAGTTGTGGATTGTTTTTCTTATTCATGACAAAATTTATCCTGAAAACTTATCTTGTTGATATTTGATAAGCTAGAGAAAAAGAGAAAAATACATTCACTCTCTCTGATTAATTCTTTGCATATGTTCACCATCTCCTGAGACAATTTGCAGAGGAAAAGATAATTGATGTAAATATTGGTTAAAGATTTTACTAGATGAATGCAGGTGATCAAAATCCTATCCAGTGCTAATCTAATAAGAACATGGTCAGTTTGCAAAGTTGTGCAGGGTACAAAATCAGGTAAGCAAAAAATGTTGCTGAATAAAGAACAATGTATGTAAAAGAAGATTAAAAGGAATATTTAAAGCAACACTTCTTGTGCTTGGAGTGGGTATCTCTGATATCTGTGGTTAGCATCTTCAGATCCCAGGGTCTCCAAAAATCACCACAGAAAGCAATTTGAAGTATTTCAAAAGTTCTAATAGCACTATATGTGAGTACTCTCTCATATCATTAAGACTCAGTTTGTCTCTTGCTATTCAGAGATCATAAAACAAAGCTATGTATTTAAACAATCAAATTAATTATTAGCATTTTGAAAACAGAATTCTGAAGGGCAAAAATTAAATTAAAAGGGCCATTGGGGTGGAGAAAACTGGGAAACACATGCAAGTGGGTTTTGATCTTAGGAAATTCCTCTGAAACTCAGTTAATTATTATTTTTGATTCACCTTTCAGGATTGATAGATGTCATATCCTTTGACTATAGATTATCCCAATATCCCCATTTTTCAGATAAAAAAAGAATATAACAGAGTTCAAGGTCACATTAAGAATTCAATACCCATCCCTCACCCTAGAGTAATACCTGAAATTTTATGTTTGAGGTTACTCTTTTTACAGAAGCTCTGAGAATTTCAGTAAGAAGAAAGAGAATCCAATGAAAAGCTTTAAGTACAGAATGTGGACGGGAGGAAGAGGGAAGAGTTGAAGCATGAGGGAGACTGAGGACCCCAAACTCTGTTCCAAGTGTGCCCTTACAGAAAGAATTACATGGATATTGAGACGGTGCAGAATCCACTAAGTCTTGTCCTGTGACCTTGACCCGGGTTCCTCAAGAAGACAGAGTTCTTGCCAAAGGTTGAAGTTGCTTATTTCTTTTCCAACAGAATTTTTCAGGTGGGCATATCGCATTCCAAGATGGGCATGTTTCACCACAAAATTGGCTGTCCACTCACAGAAAAAGAGATGGCCTCAAGTGGGGATCCTCTTAAATATACCACTGAGAGCAGAGCTTAAAGGAGTAAAGCCAATTAGAGAGAGAAAGCATGCCACGTGCTCACCCTCTGATGCCATGGTTGTCATGGAGTTTTTGTCCCTGCTGATCTTATGCCCCTCTTTGCTATGTGGGTCAATTCCCTACTTCCCTATTGTCCTATCATGATGTCAGGATTGCAGTTTCTTACTAAATTTGAAGTCACTGAAGCTAGAAAGAACATAGGGATCTTCTAGTTCAAAACTCTCAATTTCTGGGTAATAAATCTGAGACCAGAGTGCTAAGGGGTTTGCTCAAGATGACACTCTAGCCAGTAACATAGGTTGATAGCAATAAATTAGATATGTGTATGCTTCTCTGCTTACAAAACATTTACATTCTTAATAATTATATACATATTTCCTCAAATTCCTGGGTTGAGTTAATGATCACAGCAGTCCTGCAAGGCAGACATGGCATTATTTCCCATGCATAAGTGAGAAAATTGAGGCACTAAGGAATACAATAAGGCTAATCATAAAAAAGCCATGGCTTCTCATGGTTATGGCCATGGATATTGATATCATATAATTTCAGTTGAATTTTGGCTCAGTCACTTGCTACTTGTGTGACCTTGAGTAAATTAACCTCGCTATGCCTCAATGTTTTCACCTATAGAATGGGGCTAACGGCAATAGCTACTTCACAGAGTAGCTTTTCATTGAGAATTAAATTGGATGAAGACTATAAAGCATTTATCAGAATGTGTAGTATAAATTATGCCTTCTATTTAATAGTAGATATAACTTACGTGTTTTGATTTGGAGATCTTTCCAACATATTATTCTGCATTTCTAGTCCTTTATTAAAATCCTTCATTAAAAAGATCTACTTATGGTCATTTCTACAAACATTGTGGGTTTCCTTAGGGGTGGGGAGAGAAAGCTTAGTTATCTTTTCAGTTACAAGGGATATAGAAAGGTTTTGGACAAGGTCCCATTCTTAGTTTGATCTACCTCAGCCAATCTTACTTAAAGGAAGAAATGGATGGGTGGGGGCAATAAATTAATTATTTAACTCTTGCTAATAGATTAGAACTTATAGTACTATTATACTTATAGTCCCCCCGATAAGGACTATAAGAATACAATCCTTTAAACTGAATAGCTTTTCTTTTAAAAAATAAACTTTATTGTATGTACTCAAAGTGTATAACATGACGTTATATGATATATATTGATAGTAAAATGGTTACTATAGTGAAGCAAATCAACATATGCATAATTGCAGGTAGTTACCCAGTTTTTATTTGTGTGTGTGTGTGTCTGTGTGGCAAGAGCAGCTAAAGTCTCATTTAGCAAAAATCCTAAGTACAATACAGACCTCACTTATATGTGGAATATTAAAAGAAATAGCTTCTTAAGATTTGCTGTTATTCTTAAGAATAACATCAAAAAGTATGGAATTTGGGCACAGTGGCTAACCAACAGAGGGATTATTTTGAACTAATAAGAACTGTTATATTCTATAACACACACTTTGTGAGATTCGAGATGTATTGTCACCTATACAGAAGAGCATAGTAAACCTGAATATGCCTAAATGTTCCATCTGCAATTGGGATAATTTCTTACCTGCCAACCTCATATGGGTATAGAAAAAATCAAATCTATAACTACAGGAAGTGTAAAATGTTATATAAATGGTAATGTAATATAAATGAAGTTTAGTACATAACCACTAGACTAGAGAAATATCTGCACATTAAAAAAAATTATCTTGGTCAGTATCCAAGTCTCTATGATACCCCTAGTCTGGTGCCTCTGCTGCTCCCTGGTCAAACTTAAGGCCCTGGAATCCCTGGGAAGCTCAGGCCTCAGGGAGTTGGGTCTAGCCTCCCTAGACATCTCATGATAGCCATAATTTCTGAGGTCTTGCACAGTCTCTGGGAAGCTACCATGAAACATGCCCTGGGTGCATCTATGCCAAGAAATTGCTGGCTTTGATTTCCTTGCACCTATAGGAATTGCCCCAACTCTTCACCTGAAAAGTGGCTCTTTCCACCTACCATTTTTTTCTCCCCTATTTCTTTAAAAAAAAAAAAAAATTACCTCCTTCTGTAGGCTCAAAGGGTAAGGTGGAAGGAACAAGGTTATTTGGGAATAAACCCAAACAAACATTGCCCTCCTGCACCATGCCCTCCTCTCCTCTCCTCTCCTATCCTTTCCTCTCCCCTCCCCTCCTCTCTTCTCCCTTCCCTTCTCTCCTCCCCTCCCCTCCCCTCCACTCTCCTCCCTTCTCCTCTCCTCTCCTATCCTCTCATCTGCTCCCCTTTGATGCCCTCTTCTTCTCTTCTCTATTTCTCTCTTTCATTCACTTACTCTCTTTCTGTCTTTGCTTGGATCCAAATATTTTATGTTATACATTGTTTTATTTTATTTTTATTGGAATATAAATAAATGCTTAACAATTAAAAATAAAAGAAATGAACAGATTCAGAGTAATGTTAACAAGATCATCAATTACAGGTGGCTACTGTTCATCACCCATATAAAAAAGTACCAAAACAACAAGCAGTCACAATTTGACCAAAGTGACTAAAGGAGAATGCTAGGGTATAGCAAGGAAGTGGTGGAAAGGTTGTGGTACACAAGTAACTCAGGACTGCCACCTAGAGCAGGAAGAAGCCACCTAGAGCGGGAAGAAACCACCTTGCTTCTACAACCCATTCCCTCCAGTGGGGATCAGGTCAGAATCAGGAGGGGGCTTCTTCCTGTGAGGAAAAGGTAAGCAGGAGGTCACAGCAGCTGCCATCACTGTCATGGACACCTACAGTTTTCACTACTTATGAGTCCTGCAGTCCTGCGTAGGCCCTGAGCCCAGCTTAGGGGGCTACCTGAAATTCCAAAGGCTGCACTACTCCTGAGATGGAGCCCATGATCGTAGCTGCTTGTTGTTTTGGTAATTTTTTATATGGATGATGAACAAACTCATGATTGTGGCTGCTTGTTGTTGTCCTCCTGTTGCCACCTGATTTCTATTAACTACACCAATAATATAGTTTAGTTCGGTGTATAAACTTCAGTGTACTCTGAGCCAAGCAAGCTTATAATTATTTATCTAGAATTAACATAGGTCTCCCCCTGGCCATCTTGACCCAAATTCCACCATGATCAAATAGGCTTTATTCCTTGAATGTAAGCTTGGCTCAGCATAGGCAAATCAATAAATGTGACTCATCACCAAAACAGAACTAAAGACAAAGAGCATGATTATCTCAATAGATGCAGAAAAGCATTTGATAAAATTCAACATACATTCATGTTGAAACTCATCTAAGTATGTATTGAAGGAATGTACCTCAAAATAATAAGAGCCATCTATCACAAACCTACAGCTAACATCATACTGAATGGGCAAAAGCTGGAAGCATTCTTCTTGAAAACTAGCACAAGTCAAGGATGCCCTCTCTCACCACGTCTACTCAACATAGTATTGGAAGTCCTGGACAGAGCAACCGGACAAGAGAAAGAAACAAAGCACACCCAAATAGGAAGAGAGGAAGTCAAAATAGCCATGTTTGCACATGATATGATTCCTATGTCTAGAAAACCCCATAGTCTTTGCCCCAAAGCTCTTTAAGTTGATAAGCAACTTCAGCAAAGTCTCAGGATACAAAATCAATGTATAAAAATCATAGCATTCCTATATACTAACAACAGTCAAGCCTAGGGAATGAAACCTCATTCACAATTGTTACAAAAAGAATAAAGTACCTAGAAATAGCTAACCATGGAGGTGAAAGATCTCTATAAGATCTATAAAACACTGCTCAAAGAAATCAGAGATGACACAAACAATGCAAAAAACTTTCCATGCTCATGGATAAGAAGAATCAATACAATTAAAATGGCATATTGCCCAAAGCAGTTTGTAGATTCAATATTATTCCTATAAATCTTTCAATAACATTCTTTGCAGAACTAGGAAAAACTACTTAAAAATTTAAATGGAACCAAAAAAGAGTTAATAGCCAAGGCAATCCTAAGCAAAATGAGCAAAGCTGGAGATATTATGCTACCTGACTTAAACTATACTACAGGGCTACAGTAAGCAAAACAGCATGGTACAGGTACAAAACTTCAGCAAAGACACATATACTAACAGAACAGAATAGGAAACTGAGAAATAAGCCACACACCTACAACTATTTGGTCTTTGACAAGGTTGGCAAAAACAAGCAATGGGGAAAGGACTTCCTATTTAATAAATGGTGCTGGAATAACTGGCTGGTTATATGCCGAAGATTGAAACTGGACCCCTTCTTTACACCATATATAAAAATTAACCTCAATATGAATTAAAGACTTGAATGTAAAACATAAAACTATAAAAACCCTGGAAGACAACATATACGATACCATTCTGGACATAATCATGGGCAAAAATTTCATGACAAAGATGCCAAAAGCGATTGCAACAAAAGCAAAAATTGACAAATGGGATTTAATTAAACTAAAGAGCTTTTGTAAAGCAAAATAAACTATCAACAGAGTAATCAGACAACCTACAAATTGGAAGAAAATATTTGCAAATTGTGCAACTGACAAAGGTCTAATATTCAGCATCTACAAGGGACTTAAATTTACAGAAAAAACCCAAATGGCCCCATAAAAATTGGGCAAAGGACACAAACAGTCACTTTTTTGAAAGAAGACATACATGCAGCCAACCATGATATTTTAAAAAGCTCAGATTATTAGAGAAATGCAAATCAAAACTACAATGAGATACAATCTCACACCAGTCAGAATGGCTATTAGTAAAAAGTAAAAGAATAACAGATGCTAGTAAGGTTTCAGAGAAAAAGGAATGCTTATACATTGTGGGAGTGTAAATCAGTTCAACCATTGTGGAAAACAATGCAATGAATCCTCAAAGACCTTAAAACAAAACTACCATTTGATCCAGCAATCCCATTACTGGGAATATACCCAAAGGAATATAAATCTTTCTATCATAAAGACACATGCATGCATATGTTCATTACAGCACTATTCACAATAGAAATGATCATCAATGGTAGACTGGATAAAGAAAATGTAATACATATACACCATGTAAAACAGGCATAAAAATAATGAGATCACATTTTTTGTAGGAACACGGATAAATCTGAAGGCCATTATCCTTAGCAAACTAAAGCAGGAATAGAAAACCAAATATCACATGTTCTCACTTATAAGTAGAAACTAAATGATGAGAAGACATGGACACATAGAGGGGAACAGCAGACACTGGGGCCTACTGGAGGGTGTAGGGGAGGAGAATGGAGAGGGTCAGGAAAAATAACTAATGGGTACTAGGCTTAATACCTGCCTGTAAAATCTGTGTAGTAAACCCTTGTGACATGAGTTTACCTATATAACAAACCTGCACATGTATCTCTGAACTTATAATAAAAGTTAAAAAAGTAAGCAAACTGAATTCAACAGCATATCAAAAAGATTATACATCATTACCAAGTGGAATTTATCCCTGGCATGGAAGACTGGTTTATCATATGGAAATCAATCAATGTGATATGTCACGTTAAAACAATGAATGATATCTGATATCAAATGAATGATACCATATGATTATCACAATTGACTCAGAAAAAAACACTTGACAAAGTTTAACACCCTTTCCTGATAAAAAAATCTTAATAGTTTAGGTATAGCAGGAAAATTTCTCAACATAATAAAGGACAATTTATGCATAATCCACAGCTAATATAATCAGTAGGAAAAAGCAGAAAGTTTTCCATTAAGATTGAGTACAAGGCTGGGATGCCTATTCTTGCCAAATCTACTCACAATGTTGCTTCCAGTACTAGCCAGAGAAATCAGAAATAAAAGGTATCTTAATCAGAAAAGTAGAAATAAAATGATCTCTAATTGCAAATGATGTAATACTATATGTAGAAAACCCTAGAGACTGCAAAAACCTGAGACTGCACTGTTGGAATTAATGAATGCATTTAGAGAGTTGTAGGATATAAAATAAACACACAAAAATCAGTAGAGATGGGGTTTCACCATGTTGGCCAGGCTGAACTCCTGACCTGAGGTGATCTGTCCACCTCGACTTCCCAAAGTGTTGGGATTACAGGCATGAGCCACCATGCCCAAACCTCAGTAGCATTTTTATACACAGATAATAACCTGGCTGAAAAAGAAATGAAGAAAACAATTTCATTTATAATATTAAAAAAAAATGCTTAGAGAAATTTAACCAAGCAAGACACAGAAAGAAAAACATTGCATGATTGCACATACATATGCATTTTTTGAGAAAAGGTCAAATATATAGACATAGATAATAACATGGTTATCAGGTGCAGAGGTAGGTGGAGGGGAGGAGACAAAATGGAGTGATATATGCCAAAGGATATGAAGTAGCAGATTATGCAGGATGAAAAGTTTGGAGACATCATATAGAAAGAAGACTTTGATCAGGAAAATTGTATTGCATTAGGAATTTTTGTTAAATAAGTAGATTTTAGTTGCTCTTCTAACAAAAAATAACTATGCAAAATAATATATATGCTGATTTATAACACTATATTAACTATTTTACTATATATGTATCCAACATCATATTATAAACCTCAAATACACACATTACAATTTCTTTAAAAATAACTAAATAATTGGTGAAGAAAAGAACAGGCTGTATGGTTTCCTGGGTTCTTGTTATTTCCCTACATATAATGTCTATCAGCACATCTGTTATCAAAACATAATTATATCATAGGGTTCAATCTACCTACATTCTATCACAGAAACTAGATTTTAAATTGTGTTTTAATATCAGTGACACTGCCTCAGACAAATCACTTGGTGCTAGCTGAACACAATGTCATGAGGAATACAGAATGCCAGGTTTGCACTTCTCTCTACCTACCTGTTCTTGTAACCTACAATGTGTCCCTTACATATTCTTACTCATATCTTCCTTTTAGCAATATTAATGCTTGTCCAAATGTTATTCTTGCAGAAGTAAACGAGAGTAAACCAATCTAAAAGCTTGCAGAAAAAAATAAATAACCAAAATCAGAGCTGAACTGAAGAAAATTGAGAAGTCAAAAAACCATACAAAAGATCAATGAATGCAGGAGCTGGTTATCTGAAACAATAAATAAAATTGATAGACCATTAGATAGACTAATAAAGAAAAAAGAGAGAAGACTCAAATAGACACAATCGGAAATGATAAAGGAGACACTACCATTGACACCATAAAAATACAAAAAACCTGCAGAGTCTGCTATAAGCACCTCTATGCACGCAAATTAGAAAACTTAAAAGAAATGGATAAATTGGTGGAAACATACACCCTCCCAAGACCGAACCAGTAAGAAGCTGAATCCTTGAACAGACCAATAATGAGTTCCAAAATCGAATCCATAATAAAAAGTCTACTAAAAGAAAATGTCCAGGATTAGATGGATTCACAACTTGGTCCTACCAGATGTATAAAGAAGAGCTGGTACCATTTCTACTAAAACTCTTGCAAGAAATTGAGGAGGAGGGGCTCCCCGCACTTATTGCACAAGAACAGCATTATCCTGATACTAAACCTGACAGAGACAGAGCAAAACAACAACAGCAGCAACAACAACAACCCAAAAAACAACTTCAGACCAATATCTTTGATGAACATAGATGCACAACATAGACAAATCAATAAATGCAACTCATCACATAAACAGAACTAAAGACAAAACCACATGATCATCTCAACAGATTCAAAAAAGGCTTTTGATAAAATTCAACATTCCTTTTTGCTAAAAGCCTTCAGCAAACAAGTCATTGAAGAAACATACCTTAAAATATAAGAGCCATCTATGACAAACCCACAGCCAACTTCATACTAAATGAGCAAAAGCTGGAAACACTCCCCTTGAGAACTGGAAGTAGACAAAGATGCTTACTCACACCATTCCTTTTCAACATAGTGTCGGAAGTCTTGTCCAGAGCAACCAGGCAAGAGAAGAAAAACAAAAGTTATACAAATAGGAAGAGAGGAAGTCAAACTATCTCTGTCTGCAGACAAAATGATTCTATACCTAGAAAACTCTTTAGTCCCTCCCCAAAAGCTCTTAAATGTGCTATACAATGTCAGAAAAGTGTCAGGATACAAAATCGATGTATAAAGATTAGTAGCATTGCTACACACCAACAACACCAAGCTGAGAGCCAAATCAAAACTGAATTTCATTCACAATGGCCACAAAAAAGAATAAAAACCTAGAAATACAGCTAACCAGGGAGGTGAAAGATCTCTATAATAAGAATTACAAAACACAGCTCAAAGAAATCAGAGATAACACAAACAAATGGAAAAACATGTAACGCTCATCGATAGGAAGAATCAGTATTGTTATAGTGGTTATACTTTCCAAAGAAATTCACAGATTCAATGCTATTCCTATCAAACTACCAATAACACTTTTAACAGAATTAGAAAAAAATACTTTAAAATTTATATGGAACCAAAAAAGAGCCCAAATAGCCAAGAAAATTCTTAGCAAAAACAACAAAGCTGGAGGCATCATGTTAACTGACTTCAATTATTCTACAAGGCTGCAGCAACCAAACAGCATAGTTCTGACATAAAAACAGACACATAGACCAATGGAACAGACTAGAGAGCCAGAAATAAAGCTCCAAACCTACAGCCATCTGATCTTCACAAAGTTGACAAAATAAGCAATGAGGAAGGAACTCCGTATTCAATAAATAGTGCTGCAATAACTGACTAATCGTATGCAGATTGAAACTGGACTCATTTCTTATACCATACACAAAAATTAACTCATAGTGGATTAAAGACTTAAACTTATAACCTAAAATTATAAAAACCTTGGAAGATAATCTAGGAAATATCATTCTGCACATAAGCCTTAGCAAAGATTTTATAATGAAGATGCCAAAAACAATTACAACAAAACAAAAATTGACAAAGGGAACCTAGTTAAACTAAAAGGCTTCTGCATAGCAAAAACAAAAACAACAGCAACAACAAAAACTCACACAAACAACTATCAACAGAGTAAACAACCTACAAAATGGGAGAAAATATTTGCAAACTATGCATCCAACAAAGGTCTTATGCTCAGAATTTATAAGAAACTTAAACAAGTTAACAAGCAAAAACCAAACAACCCCATTAAAAAGTGGGAAAAGACATAAACAGACCTTTTCAAAGTAAGGCACATAAGCAGCCAACACGCTTATGAAACAATGCCCAACATCACTAATTACTAGGGAAATGCAAATCAAAACCGCAATGAGATATCTCATGCCAATCAGTATGGCTATTAATAAAAAGTCAAAAAAGAACAGATTCTGGTGAGATTGCAGAGAAAAGGGAATGCTTATACACGTCTAGAGAGAATGTAAATTAGTTCAGCCACTGTGGAAATCAGTGTGGTGATTTCTCAAACAAGTCAAAACAGAATTACCATTTGACTCAGCAATTCCATTATTGGATAGATACCCAAAGGAATATAAATTGTTCTTCCACGGAGACACATGCACACATATGTTCATTGTAGCACTATTCACAATAATGAAAACATGGAAGCAATCTAAATTCCCATACACAATGGAATACAACCATGGAACACTATGCAGCCATAAAAAGGAACAAGATTATGTCCTTTGCAGGAACATAGATGGAACTGGAGGCCATTATCCTAAGCAAACTAATGCAGGAACAGAAAACCAAATACTGCATGTTCTCATTTATAAGTGGGAGCTAAACATTGAAAACAAGTGGACACACAGAAGGAAACAATGAACACCAAGGCCTACTTCAGGGTGGAGGGTGGGAGGAGGGAAAGATCAAGAAACTACTTATTGGGTGCTACTTATTGGATGCTTATTGCCTAGGTGACAAAATAATCTGTAAGCCAAACTTTTGTGACGTGCAATTTACCTATAACACAGCTATACATGTACCACTGAACCTAAAATGAAGGTAAAACAGAAAAAATGTTCACTTGAATTAAGTTACTAAGGACTTCGGGATGCCACGAATGCTAACTACTGCAGATGGCTGCCAATGGCCACATATCTGTTGCAGGACATGGTGACCAAGAGGGAGCACTCATCCATGCCATCCAGGCCGCAACAAAATATTGAGTAGTACAGCCAAGAAAGGATTTTTTCCCCCATCTTTTAGAAAGCCTGAAAGCATCCTTGGACTGATGGCAGAAGAATAACAGATGCCTATAAATGACAGGGAACTGAAAAAAAAAGGACATGGATGTGTACACTGAGATTCCATCCTGATGAGGATAATAAATAGGACACAAGTTCCAGATCAGGGTCACAAGGTAGTTCCCCAGGGAGACAGGAAAGAGGATGAACTGCAGCTCTTATTTGCCTGAGAGTCCCAGGAGAAAAAACATGGCCACAGAGGTGTGGTTTCCACGGCCTTCCATGGATCTGCTTGGTATCATTTGCTGATAAAAAAGGGGAAAGAAGGAAATGAATTAATTTCCAAAAAAAGAAACCAAAAAAATTTCTTTTTCAGTCATGAAGCTGGCTAAATATAAAACCTTGAATCATCAATGTTGAGTTAATTTACACCTTGCATGTACAATAATCAAACTTAACTGAAAAATTCTCCTTGATAAATATTTTTGTTGTTAATTTTGCTGAGGGAGGGCATTAAAATATTCTAATAATATGTAATAATGATGGATGATATCATTAATATAATATCTCTTAAAATGATTTAATGTTTTCTCATGCCAGGATTTGCAAATATATGTGACTGTGGACATAGGCCACATTAGGAAAATACTGTCCTCTCCCTGTATGATGAAAAAGGAAGATTCTGCTCAGGCATGGCTCTGCTATTCACTCAATGATTGGAGAAGCCACTGACTCATGCTGAACCTCATGTGTGAAATGGAGATCTTGTAGTAGTTTCTTAACAATCTTCTTGAGAGCTAACATTAAATGAATATATCATCAGAAAATATTGACAATTCTTTAACTGTCTTTCTGGTTGCATAAAGCCTAGAGAGATATAAGAGCAATGCAGCAGAATGGTAGCAGAGTCAAACACAAAGAAGCAACTTGGAAACTGATGTGGTTTCACCAAGTTAACTACTCTCCGAAGATTCCTGAGAAGTTAGATTAGACAAGGTTGAAAGCCATTATACTTTCTTCTTCAGAGGTACACGTTTTTATTTTCTCAAATCAAAAACTTATACAAATAAAATTTTCTAGAACAGGGATTTTTGATCTTTGGGTCAGTGATACTTGTACAGATCTTTTAGAAACTACAGATCTTCTACTGAGAAAACTACAATCACTTACCCCTTTTGCATACAGTTTTATTGAATCCTCAGTCACCCTGAAGTCTATTAGTGGTACCCAGGTTAAAGACTTCTCCTGTAAGGAAGACTGACTTGAACTCATGTAAGGTTTAGGATGTTTAGGTGATTACATGGGAATGGGGAACCTGAGGCAGGATTTTGGGAAGTTCTTTTCTCTTGTTCACTTTAGAGCCAGTTTAGGAAAAGCAAAGCCCTACGTCCTCAGCCAAATGATAACTAACCAAAAGAATATTTTTGCTTCAGGCACTATATGCTCTCTTCAATATGCACTGGTTGTCATTCTCTCTAGTCATTAGAACACCCCTCAACCAAATACATATTTACTTGGATGCACTCAAGTTAGAAAGAAAACGGGAAGATTTGATCGGCAGAAAATAGCTGTCAAATACAGCCTGAGAGTGTGTCTAAGGGCAGAGGTAGAAGTCTTAAGTATTTCCCCTAAGAAAGACTGACATTAATAAAATAATCTGTGTGAACTACAAATATTTGTCAACATTATCCATCTAAGATGTCTTTCTCCTCCCCAACCATTTCCCAGTCTCCTAGTTACACAAATGAATAAAACAAGAAAGTCCCCATAGAAGCATTAGGATATACTTAGAGAAGTAGGTCCAAAATGCTCTTTTCCCAAAATCAGATCAGTCATTGCTTCCTGGTGCACTGTTTTAAGACAAATTCTGGAAAATTGAGACAATTAATTGGAAAAAGTCAAGGTATTTGTCAGCAATATGAAAGGGGAGAATGGTAGCAGATGGGGAATATATTTATCATTGCAGACTTATGGGTGGTTCTCTCTGCAGTGAGATTGAATTAACAATGAAGTTTGTGAAATGAGAGCAGAAAATTGTATTCATTATCATTTTCTTCATCACAATCACCAACAGTCTTGCAAACAAAGAGATTTAGTGATGAACCTCTCCTGCCTTTGAACATCAGAACTTGAGGTTCTCCAGCCTTTGGACCCTAGGGACTAACTCAATACACATTGATATTCTCTTTAAACTATAATGATAAAGATAAGCACACCAGCTGAGGCAACATAGCAAGATCCTGTCTCTACAAAAAATACAAAAATTAGCTGGGCATGGTGGCATGCACCTGTAATCCCAGGTATTTAGGAGATTGAGGTGGGAGGATCACTTGATCCTGGGAGGTGGAGGTTGCAGTGAACTGAGGTGGCGCCACTGCACTCCAGCCTGGGTGATAAAGTGAGACCCTGTCACAAACAAACAAACAAAAATCTGATATGCAGAGCTTCTTCTAATTTCCATTCAATATAGTAACCTTAGATACAGTGTACTGTTTACTACTGTATTTGTATTCTGAAAATTGTCTTCATTTCTTTTTTTTTTAATTGCATTTTAGGTTTTGGGGTACATGTGCAGAACATGCAAGATAGTTGCATAGGTACACACATGGCAGTGTGATTTGCTGCCTTCCTCCCGTTCACCATCTGGCATTTCTCCCCATGCTATTTCTGTTGTATGTCTCTGGAACCCGAGTTAAATGTTCATTGGATCCTCTTGCTCTATCATCCACATTAGCGAAATCTTCATTATTTGTATTTCTCTGTTGTCTTGTTTTAATTTTACAGATATCTCTTCTAATAAATTCACTCTATCATAAATCGTGTTAACTGGCTGCTTATCACATCTATCAAGTTTCAAATTTTAGTCATGATATTTTCTTTGGTTCGATTATGCTCTTTTCCCAAATAGTTGATTTTGATAGTCTCTTGTTGTTTCATCATACTTTAATAGCATCCTTTATTTAAACATATTAAATATGCTCATTCAAATTATTAGATAACTTAAATATTAAATTTTGCAAGGCTGATTCTACAGTTTAATGTTATGGCTGATTCTTGTTTAAGATGCTCTGTTTTCCTATGTGTTTAGTGAATTCTGATCAAAAGTTCATGTCCCTTTGAACTTTATCTGCAGGAAGCATTGAGGTTTGATTCTAAAATGTGTTCCTTTAGATCTTATTTATCTTACTTCTGTTAAGGCAACACCTCCCTAGAATCCCTTTAATCAATAATTTGGGGTTTCTCAGGGCCACAGTAGTTGTAAGATTTAGACCCCACAGCAAAAAATACAAGTTTGTGGTTAAGAACGATCAGAGAAGGCTTTTTACTTTTTCTTTGTCTCCCAAACTAATACTGAGAGAATTGTGTACATCACTGTCTCAATTCGTTAGGTTAGGTTTTCTCTATGTTGCTCTTTGGGAGTGTCACTCTTGGGAGCTCTTTTTCAGTGGCATGGAGGCTGCTTCCTACCAACCTCACTTACCATCTTTTCCTTCTACCCCTCATCCACAGAACCATTAAAAGTCACAAGGATTCTTTGCTTGGCCATACTTTAGTCAGGCTTCTGAATCTTCTCCCAGGCCTGTCTGTGTAATTCCTCATTAAATTCACTAAAGTTTTAGTAAGGATCCCTCTTAAGTTAGTTTAGCCAGAAGACCCTATCTTTGATACCTGATTGGACTCCTCTTCCTCCACCATCTCCTAGTTGATGTGTGATCATCCTGACCCATCCTAAGCAAGAATTTTGTTAGGTCAGTTTAGTCAGAATCTTCCTTAACACATGATTGTTTCCACCTAGTAATTTTCTATCCACTGATCCCCATAGCTCTTTGGTTGTACATTTCTACTTGTCCATGCTGTATTGAAAGTTGAATCCAATCTCTCTACCCCATGGCATACCCCATTGCCATGGTGCCATACCTATAGCAATGGTCCTGAATAAAGTCTTCCTTAGTGTGCTTTTACAGGTATTATTACATATATTTTTTCTTTATAAAACCAAGTGTTAGGCCACCAGGGTTTAGTAGATCCTTCCTGAGAATGTTGGCCACAGTCCACCAGCTTCTTAGGTTTGTAGTTTCTTGTCATCTCTGTACTTTCAGGAATTTATTCCTTTCTCACTGGCCGAGACATGAAAAAATGTGTTTTAGAGTTTATGTAGCATTTTTAGTGGTTTCTATGAATGTATAACCCACCATATTCCAAGAAGCAAGTCTAAAAACAATGTTTTTATGAAAGTTTTGGTTTTCGCTGGCTAGTTTTTCTAAAAATTCCAAGTTATTTGATTTGCTTATATTTTCTCTCTGCCTTTTTTTTTTTTGGAGCTAGGATGCTCTTTCTCTCCTGCCTTTGAACATCAGAACTTCAGGTTCTCCAGCTTTTGGATCCTAGGGACTAACCAGAGGTGCCCCCCCATCCCACCCCACCAGTTCCTCAGGCCTTCAGCCTTAGACTAAGAATGGCACCACCAGTTTTTCTGGTTTTTAAACCTTTGGACTTAGACAACCATATTACCTAATCCCAGGGTCTCCAGCTTGCAGGTGGCCTATCATGGGACTTCTCAGTCTCCATAGTCATGTGAGCCAATTCCTCTAATAAATTCCTATCTATCTATCTATCTATCTATCTATCTATCTATCCTCTACTTATATATGTATCATCTATTTAGAGAAATACAGAGAGAGAAATAGATATGTATCCTATTGTTTCTGTCTCTTTGGAGAATCCTGATTAATATACAAATCATCATAGAAAGAAATCATTTCTAGCAGGACTAGAAGAAAGAATTCTGTACTTATATGACCCTGAAAGTGTCTTCTTAAAGTTTTTTAAATGAGTATTTCTCTTACCTCATCCTAGTTCTGCCTTTGAATTCTAAAGCAGAAATTAAGAACTCAGTTAATAGTTTTGGGTGCTCGTAAAATGTTTTTATTTTTTATCTCAACCTTGGGCATTTGGAAATTACAGCATTAGCTGGGGAGTCATATTTCAGGCAGTCACATTGGAGGAAAGTCATCTGGCTTGTGCTACCTAGCAGGACCCTGGAGGACAGGGCTTAAATAGCTGATATAAGAACACTGTGGATGGGCATGGCCTGGGGAAATTAGACTACTCATATCTCATCTGCAGTTTTTGGCTACTTTTTAAATCAACATTTGCTTTTTTTCTTTGCCAGTCTTTGGGTAGACTATCTCAGAGGGAAGATCTGGGACTCAGGGGCTGCTGTTCAGATTCTTAGGCAAACAAAAGCTGAGAGAATTTTGCCAGGCTTTTAAAATTTTTTGTAGTTTTATTACAGGCTTAAAATAATCAATCTCTGTTGGGATTAAAGGAATAAAAAAGTAGAGAAGAAGCAAATGGGAGAGAATTGCTGAAAAGCAGGACACCAATCTACAATCTGATTTCTGACTGTGAAGGCAATGACAGCTTGAAATAACCTGGAGAACACCAAAATTTCTTGGGGCTTCCCAGGAGTATTTTCCTAGTTATCTTAGAGGGAACCTAAGAAAATACCGGACTTATGCAGTTATGCAGGATGGAAACTTACAGTTTTAAAATTGTATATGAAAAGAAATTGTAACCACAGGCTGGTGAGATCAAGCACATATGGATACTATTTGTGATATTTAAACTTGGTTTTAGAAAAACCTGATGGCAGATAGGAAGCAAGACCAACTTACAGCTCCCACTTAGACAGACAGAGCAACATGTGGAGACTCACGTAATAAACTTTTGCTTCAAGAGCTACCACAGAAACATACCAGGAAAGCTGAGAGATTCCACAGACCCTTAGAAGGAAATGGATCATTGCTGCAGGCTCCATGAGACAGGCAAAAAAACTGTAAGTCAGCTTGCTTTCTCAGTGGGGAAGCCTGTAGCCTGGGGCAAGTTGAGAGCCCTAATCACAGGCTGCCTGGAGATAACTCAGTGCTGTTGGGAGTGCACAGTGGAAGTGAGACCTGCCATTCAGGCTGTGGACTGTGTGGGAGCTGGGTGAGGCCTATAACTGCCAACATTTCCCCACTTCTCTGGTGACCTGTATGACTCAGAAGAGACAGCTATAATGCCCCTAGGAACAAAATTCCATTGGCTTGGGAATCACACCCCCATCTCTTACAGCAGACATAACAAGCCACGCCCAAGGAGAGTCTGAGCTCAGACATGCCTATACCTGCCCCCACCTGATAGTCTTTCTCTATCCACTCTTGAAATTAAAGATGAAGGACATAATCTCTTGGGAGTTCTATGACCCTGCTTAGCGCTTGAGAATCCTGAAGACTTATCCAGCCAACCCTAGGGCAAGTTTGCATCCCCCTGTATGACTGCAGCTGATGTGCTCTTGAAAGCACTACTTCCCAGCTGGAGGACAACCAATGCAAAACCAATGTACTAAACAAAAACACAATCAAGAACCCTCACAGAGTTCACTTCACTCCCTTGCTACCTCCACTGGAGCAGATGCTCATAACCACTGCTGAGAGATCTTAAGATTCATCAAACCACAGGGCTTTTCACAGAAAATTCCTAGTACCAGCCTGGAGCCTGGTAGCTCTGCCGGGTGGCTAGATCTAGAAGAAAAATAACAATCACTGCAGTCCTGCTCTCAGGAAGCCCCATTCCTGGGGAAAGGGAGAGAGAATCACATTAAGAAAGTAACCTGTGGGACAAAAGAATCTGAAGAGTAGCCCCTGAGTCCCAGATCTTCCCTCTGGCAGTCTACCCAAATGGGAAAGAATAAGGAAAATAATTCTCTTAACATGACAAAATAAGGTTCTTTAACACCCACAAAATATCACACTAGCTCACCAGCAAAGGATTCAAACTAATATGAAATCTATGAATTGCCTGAAAGAGAATCAGAAGTCAACTATTAAGATAATCAAGGAAGCACCAGAGAAAAATGAAGTCCAATTTAAAGGAATAAAAAAATATGATACAGGATATGAAGGGAAAAATTCCCAGTGAAATAGATAGCCGAAATAAAAAATAATCCCAACTTTTGGAAATGAAGGACACACTTAGAGAAATGCAAAATGCCCTAGAAAGTCTCAGCAATAGAATTAAATAAGTAGAAGAAAAAACTTCAGAGCTGGAAGACAAGGTTTTCAAATTAATCCAATCCACCAAAGACAAAAAAAAAAAAATTTTAAAAAATGAACAAAGTTTTCAAGAAGTATGGGATTATGTTAAACATGCAAACCTAAGAATAATTGGTGTTCCTGATGGAGAAGAGAAATCTAAAAGTTTGGCAAACATATTTGAGGGAACAATCAAGGAAAACCTCCCTGGTCTTGCTAGAGATCTAGACATTCAAATAGAAGAAGCTCAAAGAACACATGGGAAATTCATCACATAAAGATCATCATGTAGGCACATAGTCATCAGGTTATCTAAAGTCCAAATAAAGGAAAGAATCTTGGCCAGGCATGGTGGCTCACACCTGTAATCCAAGCACTCTGGAGACCAATGCTGGCAGATCACCTGAGGTCGGGAGTGCAAGACAAGCCTGACCAACATGGTGAAACCTTGCCTTTAAAAAAACAAAAAAAAAAAACAAAAAAAACCAAGAATCTTTAGAGATGTGAGGCAAAACCATAGGGGAACCTATAAAGGAAAACCTATCAGAGTAACAGCAGATTTCTCAGCAGAAACCATAGAAGGTAGCTTCCATAAACAAAACAATTGTCAGCCAAAAATTTTGAATTCAGCAAAACTAAGTTTCATAAATGAAGGAAAGACACAGTCTTTTTCAGACAAGCAAACACTGAGAGAATTTACCACTACAAAGCCAACACCATAAGAACTGCTAAAAGAAGCTCCAAGTCTTGAAAAAAATCCTTGGAATACACCAAAATAGAACCTCCTTGAAGCATAAATCCAATAGGACCTATATAACAATTACACAATGAAAACAACAACAAGGTATTCAGGCAACAAATAGCATGATAAATAGAATAATACTTTACATCTCAATGCTAATATTGAATGTAATTGGCCTAAATGCTCCACTTAAAAGATACAGAATGGCAGAATGGATAAAAACTCCCCAACCAAGTTTCTGAGGTCTTCAAGAGACTTACCTAAAACATAAGGTCTCACATAAACTTGAGGGAAAATGTTGGGAAAAGATATTCCATGCAAATGGACACAAATGGTGAGCAGGAGTAGCTGTTCTTATATCAGACAAAACAAACTTTAAAGCAACAGCAGTTAAAAAAGACGAAGAGGGACATTATATAATGATAACAGGACTAGTCCAACATGAATGTATCACAATTCTAAATACATATGCACCTAACACTGGAGTTCCCAAATTTATAAAACAATTACTACTAGACCCAATAAATCAGATAGAGAGCAATACAATAACAGTGGGAAACTTGGAAAGAGGAGGAACTCAAGATGGCGCGGTGAGAACAACCCAGGATTGAAACTCTTGGTGAATGCGCAGAGGGTGAGTCAGGGCCGCATTTCCAGACGGATCTTTGTTGCCCACAGAATGGGGAAATTCCCAGGTATAAAAGAGACACAGGACACCAGGCAGAGGTTTTGGCCGGCGCTGTAGTGCAGCGATGCTCCACAGTGCTCCGGACAAAGCACACCGGTCCGGGTGCCCTGTTGAACCACCAATCTGAGACTTGAGAGGGCTGAACTTGAGACTGAACAGGAGTTGGACAGTGAGCCAGGCCAGGAGATTCCAGGGAAACAGCGTTTGGGGTAGCACAGTGGGACAAACAAAACGGCGATCCCAAACACTCCGGGTACAGAGATTCACTGCGGGCACAGCTGAACCCAGGACAGTGCAGCTCCGTGGGGGAGGGGCGTCCGCCATTACTGAGGCAGTCCGCCTCTACTGAGGTACACGCCCATTGCCGACGCAGCCTGCCATTGCTGAGGCAACACATCACAAAAGAGAGACTCCGCCTCAGGGCGTAGCCTGTGGCAGCAGGGTGGAGACTGCAGCAGCAGGGCAGAGCCTGCAGCAACAGGGCAGACCTCACACCAGCAGGGCGGAGCCTTGGCAGGCAAATAGTGACTAGACTGCCTCCTAGCTTGGTAGGACAGCACAACAGACACTCACAAAAAAAGCCACAACCCCCTGAGACAGCATCTGAAAAAAAAGGGTTTTTTTTTTATGAGTTCTGCTGCAGCAGAATTAAACAGAGCAGCCTAGCAGCCCTGAATGAACAACAGAGCTCACAGCTCAGCACTTGAGCTCCTATAAAGTACAGACTGTCTTCTCAAGCAGCTCCCTGACCCCTCTATATCCAAAAGACTGACATTTGGCAGGCATCATTCTGGGACAAAGATAGCAGAAAAAGAAACTGGTAACATCCCTCACTGTTCCGCAGCTCCTATAGGTGCACCCCAGACAAGCAGGGCCTGGAGTGGACCTCAGCAGTCATACAGTGGAGGGGCTAGACTGGTAGAAGGAAAACCAAGTAACAGTAATAATTCATGATCAACAATCTGGGCATCCACTCAGAGACCAATCGAAAAGTCAGCAACTACTCAGACGACAGGTGGATAAATCCACAAAGATGGGAAGAAACCAGCGCAAAAAAGAGGAAAACACCCGAAACCAGAACACCTCACCTCCTAGAAAGGAACAAAACTTTTCACCAGCAAGGGAGCAAAGCTGGACAAAGAATGGCTGTGATGAAATGACGAAATTAGACTTCAGAAGGTGGATAATGAGAAACTTTTGTGAGCTAAAAGAACATATGTTAAATCAATGCAAAGAAACGAAGGACCTTGAAAAAATATTTGAAAAAAGATTCGAGGAAATGATAACAAGAATGGATAACTTAGAGAGGAATATGAATGAATTAAAGGAGCTGAAAAATACAATACGAGAACTTCGTGAAGCATGCATAAGTTTCAACAGCCGAATTGACCAAGCAGAAGAAAGAATATCAGAAGTCAAAGATCAACTCAATGAAATAAAACGAGAAACCAAGATCAGAGAAAAAAGCGCAAAAAGGAAAGAACAAAGTCTCCAAGAAATGTGGGACTATGTGAAGAGACCTAACCTACGTTTGATAGGTGTACCAGAATGTGACGAAGAGAATGAATCCAAGCTGGAAAATACTCTTCAGGACATCATCCAGGAAAATTTCCCCCACCTAGCAAGACAGGCCAACACTCAAATGCAGGAAATACAGAGAACACCACAAAGATATTCCTCAAGAAGAGCAACCCCAAGGCACATAATCGACAGATTCAACAAGGTTGAAATAAAAAAGAAAATATTAAGGGCAGCCAGAGAGAAAGGTCGGGCCACCCACAAAGGGAAGCCCATCAGACTCACAGCAGAAACACTACAAGCCAGAAGAGAGTGGGGGCCAATATTCAACATCCTGAAAGCAAAGAACTTTCAAACCAGAATTTCATATCCAGCCAAACTGAGCTTCACAAGTAAAGGAAAAATAAAATCCTTTGAAAACAAGCAAGTACTCAGAGAGTTTGTCACCACCAGGCCTGCTTTACAAGAGCTCCTGAAAGAGGCACTACACACAGAAAGGAACAACCAGTACCAGCCATTCCAAAATGCTAAAGAGCATCAACATAATGAAGAACCTACAACAACTAACGGGCAAAACAGCCAGCTAGCATCAAAATGGTAGTATCAAATTCACACATAACAATATTAACCCTAAATGTAAATGGACTAAATGCACCAATCAAAAGACACAGACTGGCAAATTGGATAAAAAACCAAAAGCCGTCAGTGTGCTGTATCCAGGAAACCCATCTCACATGCAAGGATACACAAAGGCTCAAAATAAAGGGATGGAGGAAGATTTACCAAGCAAATGGAGAGCAAAAAAAAAAAAAAAAAAAAGCAGAAGTTGCAATTCTCATCTCTGATAAAATAGACTTTAAAGCAACAAAGATCAAAAGAGACAAAGAAGGCCATTACATAATGGTAAAAGGATCAATACAACAAGAAGAGCTAATGATCCTAAACATATATGGACCCAATACAGGAGCACCCAGATACATAAGAAAAGTTCTTAATGACTTACAAAGAGACTTAGACTCCCACACAATAATAGTGGGAGACTTTAACACTCCACTGTCAATATTAGACAGATCAACCAGACAGAAAATCAACAAGGATATCCAGGGCTTGAACTCAGACCTGGAGCAAGCAAACCTGATAGACATTTACAGAACTCTCCACCCCAAATCCATAGAATATACATTCTTCTCAGCACCACATCACACCTACACTAAAATTGACCACATAATTGGAAGTAAAGCACTCCTCAGCAAATGCAAAACAACTGAAATCATAACAAACAGTCTCTCAGACCATAGTGCAATCAAGTTAGAACTCAGAATTCAGAAGCCAACCCGGAACTGCACAGCTTCATGGAAACTGAACAACTGGCTCTTGAATGTTGACTGGATAAACAACAAAATGAAGGCAGAAATAAAGAAGTTCTTTGAAACCAATGAGAATGAAGACACAACATGCCAGAATCTCTGGGACATATTTAAAGCAGTCTCTAGAGGAAAATATATAGCAATAAGTGCCCATATGAGGAGAATGGAGAGATCCAAAATTGACACCCTATCGTCAAAATTGAAAGAGCTAGAGGAGCAGGATCAAAAAAACTCAAAACCCAGCAGAAGACAAGAAATAACTAAGATCAGAACTGAACTGAAGGAGACAGAAACACGAAAAACCCTTCAAAAAATCAATAAATTCAAGAGCTGGTTTTTGAAAATATCAACAAAATAGACAGACCACTAGTCAGATTGATTAAAAAGAAAAGAGAGAACCAAATAGATGCAATAAAAAATGATAAAGGGGAAATCACCACAGATTCCACAGAAATTCAAACCATCATCAGAGAATATTACAAACAACTCTATGCACATAAACTAGTAAACCTGGAAGAAATGGATAAATTCCTGGACTCCTGTGTCCTCCCAAGCCTAAACCAGCAGAAAGCCGAAACTATGAATAGACCAATAACAAGGTCAGAAGCGAGGCAGCAATTAAGAGCCTACCACACAAAAAAAGCCCAGGTCCAGATGGGTTCATAGTCGAATTCTACCAGACACACAAAGAGGAGCTGGTACCATTCCTTCTGAAACTATTCCAAATAATCCGAAAAGAGGGAATCCTTCCCAAATCATTTTATGAGACCAATATCATCTTGATACCAAAACCTGGCAGAGACCCAACAAGAAAAGAAAACTTCAGGCCAATATCCATGATGAACATAGATGCAAAAATCTTCAATGAAATATTGGCAAGCCAACTGCAAACAGCAAATCAAAAAACTTATCCATCATGATCAAGTAGGATTCTCCCGGGAATGCAAGGCTGGTTCAACATACACAAGTCTATCAACGTAATTCACCACATAAACAGAACCAAAAACAAAAACCACATGATTATCTCAATTGATGCAGAGAAGGCATTCAACAAAATTCAACAGCCCTTTATGCTAAAAACCCTCAAAAAACTTGGTATCGATGAAACATATCTCAAAGTAATAAAAGCTATTTATGACAAACCAACAGCCAATATCATGCTGAATGGGCAAAAACTGGAAGCATTCCCTTTGAAATCCGGCACTAGACAAGGAGGCCCTCTTTCACCACTCCTATTTAACATAGTACTGGAAGTTCTAGCCACAGCAATCAGGCAAGAAAAAGAAATAAAGGGTATTCAAATAGGAAAGGTGGAAGCCAAATTGTCTCTATTTGCAGACGACATGATAGTATACCCAGAAGACCCCATCCCCTCAGCCCAAAAACTTCTGAAACTGAGAAGCAACTTCAGCAACCTCTCAGGATATAAAATCAATGTGCAAAAATCACAAGCATTCCTCTACACCAATAACAGACTTAAAGAAAGCCAAATCAAGAATGAACTGCCTTTCACAATTGCTACAAAAAGAATAAAATACCTAGGAATACAACTCACAAGGAATGTAAGGGACCTCTTCAAGGAAAACTACAAACCACTACTCAACGAAATCAGAGAGGGCACAAACAGATGGAGAAACATTCCATGTTCATGGTTAGGAAGAATTAATATCGTGAAAATGGCTATACTGCCCAAAGTAATTTACAGATTCAACGCTATCCCCATCAAGCTACCATTGACTTTCTTCACAGAACTGGAAAAAACCACCATGAACTTCATATGGAACCAAAAGAGAGCCCGCATAGCCAAGTCAATTCTAAGCAAAAAGAACACAGCGGGGGGCATCACACTACCGGATTTCAAACTATACTACAAGGCTACAGTAATCAAAACAGCATGGTACTGGTACCAAAACAGAGATATAGACCAATGAAACAAAACAGAGGCATCAGAGGCCACACAACATATCTACAACCATACCATCTTTGATAAACCTGACAAAAACAAGCAATGGGGAAAGGATTCCCTTTTTAATAAATGGTGTTGGGAAAACTGGCTAGCCATGTCCAGAAAGCAGAAACTGGACCCCTTCCTGACACCTTACACTAAAATTAACTCCAGATGGATTAAAGACTTAAACATAAGATCTGGCACCATAAAAACCCTAGAAGAAAATCTAGGCAAAACCGTCCAGGACATAGGAGTAGGCAAGGACTTCATGACCAAAACACCAAAAGCATTGGCAACAAAGGCTAAAATAGACAAATGGGACCTAATGAAACTCCACAGCTTCTGCATGGCAAAAGAAACAGTCACTAGAGTGAATCGGCAACCAACAGAATGGGAAAAAATTTTTGCAGTCTACCCATCTGACAAAGGGCTGATATCTAGAATTTACAAAGAACTCAAACAGATTTACAGGAAAAAAACATACAAGCCCATTCAAAAATGGGCAAAGGATATGAACAGACACTTTACGAAAGAAGACATATATGAGACCAACAATCATATGAAAAAATGCTCATCGTCACTGGTCATCAGAGAGATGCAAATCAAAACCACATTGAGATACCATCTCACGCCAGTTAGAATGGCGATCATTAAAAAATCTGGAGACAACAGATGCTGGAGAGGATGTGGAGAAAAAGGAAGACTTTTACACTGTTGGTGGGAGTGTAAATTAGTTCAACCATTGTGGAAGACAGTGTGGCGATTCCTCAAGGCCTTACAAATAGAAATATCATTTGACCCAGCAATCCCATTACTCAGTATATATCCAAAGGACTATAAATCGTTGTACTATAACGACACATGCACACGAATGTTCATTGCAGCACTATTTACAATAGCAAAGACCTGGAATCAACCCAAATGCCCATTGATGATAGACTGGATTGGGAAAATGTGGCACATATACACCATGGAATATTATGCAGCAATCAGAAATGATAAGTTCGTGTCGTTTGTAGGGACACGGATGAATCTGGAGAACATCATTCTCAGTAAACTGACACGAGAACAGAAAATGAAATACCGCATATTCTTACTCATAGGCGGGTGATGAAAAATGAGAACACATGGACACAGGGAGGGGAGTACTAAACACTGGGGTCTATTGGGGGGAAAAGGGGAGGGCCAGCAGTGGGGGGGAGCTGTGGAGGGATAGCCTGGGGAGAAATGCCAAATGTGGGTGAAGGGGAGAAAGGAAGCAAAACACACTGCCATGTGTGTACCTATGCAACTGTCTTGCATGTTCTGCACATGTTTTCCAAAACCTAAAATGCAATAAAAAATTAAGAAAAAAACAGTGGGGAACTTTAATACTTCATTGACAGCACTAGACAGGTCATCAAGAGAGAAAGTCAACAAAGAAACAATGGACTTATCTATACCCTGGAAAAAAATGAACTTAACAGATATTTACAGAACATTTTACCCAACAACCGCAGAATACACATTCTATTCATGAGCACATGGAACATTCTCCAAGATAGATCATATCATACGCCACAAAATAAGTCTCAATGAATTTAAGATAACTGAAATTATATAAGGTACCTGTTCACACCACAGTGGAACAAAATTGGAAATCAGCTCCAAAAGGAGCCCTCAAAACCATGCAAACACATAGAAATTAAATAACTTGGTTCTGAATAATCATTGGATCAATGATCAAATCAAGATCGAAATTAAAAAATTCCTTGAACTGAGTAATAATTGTGACACACCTGATCAAAACCTCTGGGACACAGCAAAAGCGGTGCTAAGAGGAAAGTTAATAGCATTAAGTACCTACGACAAGAAGTCCATAAGAGCACAAATAGACAACATAAGGTCACACCTTAAGGGACTAGAGAAACAGAAACAAACCAAACCCAAACCCAGCAGAAAATAAAAGAAATAACAAAGATCAGAGCAGAACTAAATGAAATGAAAACAAAAGAAATGCAAAAGATAAATGAACGAAAAAGCTGGTTCTTTGAAAAGATGAATAAAATTGATAGACCATTGGTGAGATTAACCAATAAAAAGAAGAATATTCAAATAAGCTCAATCAGAAATGAAATGAAAGATATTACAACTGATACCACAGAAATACAGAAGACTATTCAAGGCTAGAATGAACACCTTTATACAGATAAACTAGAAAACTTAGAGGAGATGGATAAATTCCTGAAAATACACAACACTCCTGGATTAAACCAGGAATAAACAGAAACTCTGAACAGACCAATAACAAGCAATGAAATTGAAATATCAACATAAAAAGTCCAGCACCACATGGAGTCATACTGAATTTTATCAGATATTCAAAGAATTGATACCAATCCTATTGTCACTTTTCTACAAGATAGAGAAAGAGGGAATTCTCTAAATTATTCTACAAAGCCAATATCACCCTAATACCCAAACCAGAAAAAGACATAATGAAAAAAAGAAAACTACAGACAAATATCCCTGATGTACATATGATATGGTTTTGCTGTGTACCCACCCAAATCTCATATTGAATTGTAGTTTCTGTAATCCCCACATGTCATGGGAGGGATGCAGTGGGAGGTAATTGAATCATGGGGATGGTTACCCTCATGCTGTTCTCGTGATAGTGCATTGTCATAAGATTCAATGGTTTTATAAGGGGCTTTTCCCACTTTGCTTGGCACTTCTCTCTTTGGCCACCACGTGAAGGAGGACATGTTTGCTTCATCTTCTGCCATGACTGTAAGTTTCCTGAGGCTTCCCCAGCCATCCAGAATTGTGAGTCAATTAAGCCCCTTTCCTTTATAAATTAATGAGTCTCAAGTATTTCTCCATAGCAGCATGAGAATGTACTAATAAAACACAGATGCAACAATCTTCAATGAAATACTAACTAACCAAATCCAGTAGTATACAGAAAAGATAATCCATCATGACCAAGTGGATTTCATACCAGGGATTCAGGGATGGTTTAACATATACAAGTCAACAAACATGATAAACCACCTAAACATTATTAAAGACAAGAATCACATGAGCATCTAAATAAATGCAGAAAAAGCATTTGACAAAATCCAGCATCCCTTTATGATTAAAACTCCAAGCAAAATCGGCATAGAAGAGACATACTTTAAGATAATAAAAGCCATCTGTTACAAAACCACAGCCAACATTATACTGAACAGGAAAAAGTCAAAAGCATTCCCTCTGAGAAACAGAACAAGACAAAGACACCCACTCTTAGCACTTATATTTAAGTTAGTACTGGAAGTCCTAGCCAGAGCAATCGAACAAGAGAAAGAAATAAAGAGCATCCAAATAAGTAAAGAGGAAGTCAAACTGTCTCTGTTTGCTGATGATATAATTGTATACCTAGAAAAGCTTATATATACCCTAAAGCTTCATCCAAAAAGCTCCTAGAACTGGTAAATAAATTCAGCAATGTTTCAGGATACAAAATTAATGTACACAAATCAGAAGCTCTATGATACACCAACAATCGCCAAGCTGAGGATCAAATCAAGAACTCCACCACTTTTACAATAGCTACAAAAGCAAAAACAACATCAAAAAACCCCTTAGGAATATACCTAACCAAGGAGGTGCAAGAAAAATTACAAAACACTGCTAGAAGAAATCATAGCCAACACAAACAAATGGAAACATATCCCATGCTCATAGATGGCTAGATTTAATATTGTAAAAATGATCATATGGCCAAAAGCAATTTACAAATTCAATGCAATTCCCATAAAAATACAACCATCAGTCTTCACAGAACTAGAAAAAACAATCCTAAAATTTACAGGGAACCAAAAAAGAGCCTGCATAGCCAAAGCAAGACTAAGCAAATAGAACAAATCTGGGGGCATCACATTACCCAACTTCAAACTATACTATAAGGCCATGGTCACAAAAACAGCATAGTACTGATACAAAAATCCAATAGATCAATGGAACAGAATAGAGAATCCAGAAATAAAGCCAAATACTAACAGCCAACTAATCTTTGACAAAGCAAACACAAACATACGGTGGAGAAAAGATACCCAATTCAACAAATGGTGCTGGGATAGCTGGCAAGCCACATGTAGAAGAATAAAACTGGATTCTCATATCTCATCTTACACAAAAATCAACTGAAGATGGAGCAAAGTCTTAAATCTAAGACCTGAAAACATAAAAATTCTAGAAGATAACATTGTAAAAAGTCTCCTAGACACTGGCTTAGGCAAAGACTTCATGACCAAGAACTCAAGCAAATACAAAAAAAAAAAAAAAAAAAAAATAGATGGGATTTAATTAAATAAAAAAGCTTCTGTACAGCAAAAGAAATAATAAGCAGAGTAAACAGACAACCCACAGAATGGGAGAAAATCTTCACAATCTATACATCTGACATAGGACTAATATACAGAATATATAAAGAACTCAAAAAAATCAGCAAAACAAACAAACAAACAATCCCATCAAAAAGTGGGCTAAGGACATGAATAAGTGGCCAAGAAGCATTTGAAAAAGTGCTCAACATCACTAATTATCAGGTAAATGAAAATCAAAACCACAATGCAATACCACCTTACACCTGCAAGAAAAGTCATTAAAAAAATAGTTGTTGGCACAAATGTAGTGAAAAGGGAAAACTTTTACACTGTTGGTGAGAATGTAAACTAGTACAACTACTAGAAAATACAGCATGGAGATTCCTTAAAGAACTAAAAGCAGATCTAACATTTGATCTAGCAATTTCACTACTGTGTGTCTACCTAATATGCTTCACAACTCTTCCCCCCCGCCTTTTTTTAAGACAGTCTCCCTCTGTTGCCCAGGCTGGAGTACAGTGGCATGATCTCAGCTCACTACAATCTCTGCCTCCTAGGTTCAAGTGATTTTCCTGCCTCAGCCTTTCTAGTAGCTGGGACTATAGGCATATGCCACCACACCCGGCTAATTTTTTGTATTTTTAGTAGAGATGGGGGTTTCACCATGTCAGCCTGGATTGTCTCCATCTCCTGACTTTGTGACATGGTGCCTGGCCCACAACTTTTGATTGGATAACAAGGGGCCCATAAAAGATGGACTGATGGGACCAGCTGAGAACATTTCCCACTCATTTTCTTTATCCAACACTACTGAGAATAATTAATGGAAAATACTGTCTTCTGATAATTGCTTCTTCTCTTGTTTTTTGTTTCCCTAAGCAAATATTTAAGAGAATCTCTAGTGGAAGACATGTCTCCTGAAAAGGAACTCTATGCTATTCTGAGGACCAAGGGCAAGGCTGAGGTATAGGACTAAGGCAGACCAGCAGTGTTAGCCATATTCCGAGATTCTACCTAGGCACAGAATTGTGAGGGATATCTTTGTAAGTAATGTTGACAGAGGCATCCAAGAACAACTTGTCTTCAGTGTCTCCAATTCACCATCATCACTTGTTCCATACTGTTCTTTGCTTTTCCCTTTCCTCTTCTGTCTTGCTCTCCTAACCCATGAGTGGGCTTCAAGTAACAGTGTTTGCTGCTCCCTCTCATTATCTAACTATCTTCCCTTTTCAAATACCTATTATTTGTTGTTTTCTCATATTACCCTCACTTCTCCAAAGTGATTACTTATGTTTTAATAGACACCAAGTTCTCTCAGTGAAACCTCTTGTGTGGAATGTTAAGCATTACCCAGTATGTGGACTGGTAACCGAGAGTAGCTATTTCCTCAGAACACACCATGTAGGACCATGGTTACAAATTTCACATTACCAAATTATTCCCCTTTTTGTTATTATTAACCCCAGCCGTAAAAGATTTACCCTTGGCCAGGCACGGTGGCTCATGCCTGTAATCCCAGCACTTTGGGAGGCTGAGGCAGACGGATCATGAGGTCAAGAGATCGAGACCATCCTGGCCAACATGGTGAAACCCTGTCTCTACTAAAAATACAAAAATTAGCTGGGCATGGTGGCGCACACCTGTAGTCCCAGCTACTTGGGAGGCTGAGGCAGGAGAATTGCTTAAACCTGGGAGGCGGAGGTTGCAGTGAGCTGAGATCGGGCCACTGCACTCCAGCCTGGCTCCTGGTGATGGAGTAAAACTCTCTCTCAAAAAAAAAAAAAAAAAAAGAGATTTACCCTCAAAACTCCATTTAAGTAATAATAATAATAATAATTAATAATAATAGTAAAATAATAAACTCTTACTGTAACAACTATTAATCAAGAGCCTGCTCTTGTATTAGGTATAATTTCCTGTCTTAATAAGAGCTTTAAATGACCCTATGAAGTAGGCATTGTTATCATTTTATATATGATTAAAATAAATCTCAAAGGAATTAAGTAATTTAGCTAAAAGTTATACCATAAACATATATTGGAATTTAACCTTCCTCTTAATAATAAATTTCTTCACTTTTATTAATCAAAGACAATCAAATCTTCTTAGTCTGAGAGAGAAACCACAGTAAAGTGCTGTTATTCTCATGGAAAGCAAATTTAATGGTTTAATTTCTCTGCAATGGTGTACTTTAGAAGAAATGGATACATTTCTGTTAGCATTTGAAATATTGATAATGACTTGTTGCTATTTTTGTAGGCTCTGGCAATTAATAAATATTATAATTCTTAATATAGGAGGCAATTCACCAATAGTTGATATTGAGCCTGCATACCTCTTTTGATCTCTTACATTATTTTTTTAATTTTAAAAAGCTAACACCTCACATATTATTTGACCTCAGACATATCTAATGTGCATATTTTTCCATAAAAATCTTGGATGGTGCTAATTTAAGTCTGTTCAAAGGTAGAAAGATGAACAAAACAACATCTGAAAATTCCCATTAATACCGGGAAGGTGACAGTATTTTCCAGCAGTAAGAAAATCCAACATTGTTCCTTCCATTTGTATAGATTGGAATAGTTCAACCTAAACAGAGCTTCATAGGTTCTGACAGAGTCTGCCGATTCTTGCAAAAAACTCATCTCTGCTCCAGGGTATGCAGACTATTGGAAGTGTTCACAGAAATTTACAGGAGTGAATGTGGGTCCCTTTTGGAATGAATTGGGTTCTTTTCCTTTAGTCTGTTGGAATATTTTGTTTCAAAACTGGCTTTTATGCAATGAAGAAATTAAAAATTAAATCATTTATTTTTAAAAGTTTTCTTTTTGCTTTTTATTGCAAAATTTTTACACATGTACAAAATACATAAAGTATAAATGTACACTAGTATGGTATAGAAAAACACTTGTGTAACCACAAGTAACATCAAGAAATACAGCACACCATCATCCCAGAGGCCCTCTGTGTGTGTGTGTCTTTCTGAATCGCAAAGCCCACTTTCCATACCTGATGTAACCATTGATTGCTTTACTTTATAATTCTCCATGTAGGTATGTATCACTAACCAAAGTGGTTTAGTTTTGCTTCTTCCTAAGTTTTAAATTTTTGCAATCCTATTTAAGTATCCTTTTGTGTCTTTCTTATCTTCTCAATATTATAGTTGCAACTTTCTTCCATGTAATCATGCAGCCATAGTGTGTTTCATTTTTATATAGCATTTCAGTGTATAGACCACAATTTACATATACATTCCACATTGATGGGTGTTTGAGGCTAACACAATATTGTTCTGGAGAAGGAGACTTAATGAGTCACAAGGAATTACTATGTTGTGTGAATTTTCAGCTTTCCTGTTTTGAAAAGTGGCTTTCCATGTACATTTTAGAATCAGTTTGTCAATAATTAGGCACTTTGTGTATTAGTCCTTTCTCACACTCCTATAAGAGACTGGGTAATTTAGAAAGAAAAGAGGTTTAATTGCTTTACAGTTTGACAGGCTGTATAGGAAGCACGGCTGGGGGCCCTCAGGGAACTTACAATCATGGCAGAAGGAGAAGCAAGTCACATCTTACATGGTGGCAGGAGACAGAGCAAGCCAGGGGAGGTGCCACACTTTAAAACCATCAACTCTTGAGAGAACTTACTATCAGGAGAACAGCAAAGGAAAAATCCACCCCCATCATCCAGTCATCTCCCACCAGGTCCCTCCCTCCTCTGACACATGGGGATTACAATTCAAACTGAGATTTGGGTGTGGACACAGAATCAAACCACATCAGTGGCCCCATTGTTGGGGCATCAAGGTTGTTACCAATGGCTTTGACCCTGTGGCAGCAGCTAGCATAGGTAGTAGTGGCTGGGGGTGGAGTATGTCCATGGGGTTCCAGGGATGTAGAGATACTTGGGCTGTTGAGCCCCAGGGCAGGATGCAATCTGTTAGGGGTTGTGCTTTCAAGATGGCACTATGCTGTAGCTGCTTAGGACTCAGGGAGTATGTGGGATTCAGTGTGAGCTCCCTCTCTGGAGCAACGGTATCATATATTCTTCAGGCGACTCTCTAGGTTAGTTTAGGACCCACATAGATTAATGGTTCTCCTGTGGTTAAGATTGCCAGAATTCTTGGTGGAGATGTGGACCACTGAGGTTCTCTTGCTTATGATTTCCCTACACTGGGGAGACTCTGCAGGCTCCCAGCTGATTCCAGCTGGGCAGGCTGCCTTGCTTCCCTCTCCTTCCTTACTGTAGGTATTTCCTGTCACTTCTCTGTAGAATTCCAGTGTTCTTTCTTAGACAATCTTCTTGAAGTGTGATTACTTGCTATTTTGGTTCTTCTTTGTGCTGTAGGAGAGTAACAGATGCCTCTAATCAGCCATCTTAAAGCCCCTCCTCCTCCTTCCCTCTATTTTTAAAAGTTCTTTCTTCTTTCCAAATTTCAGTTTTCTCACTTTTCTTGAAATCTATTTGCTACATCATTTGCTGTTTTTAGTATCTTATTTTTGTCCTCATTTCTATTCCCACACAGATTTCATTTTTGTATTTCTGTGGTATATTTTTTTTCTCCTTCATAGCTGACTTATGCCTATGCATTTTTCATCCTCTTCTGTTATCTTTTCATTTCTGCCTTAAGCCTTCATATCTGTTTTAACTTTTGTATTCCAGATTTTAAAAAATTAACTGTTTTGATTCCATAGCAATATGTAGAAACCTTGGTTTCATCAGCTCTTGGACAACAATTTTCTGGTGTGTTTTCTTCATCTGCCATTTGTTTCACTTGTTCCCTTATTTTTCTTTTGTTATTTTTGATGAATTTTTATTAAAAATTTATTTTGCTTTAATTTTAATTATTTCTTGCTTTCTTTGGATCGATTAAAATTCTTTTTCCATTTTCTCCTCTACTTGTTAAATTTGCACATTCTATTTCTGTTTTTTAGTGATTATCCCAGAAACTTCATTATGTATCTTATCAAATTTTAATCAATATTTTTATAATTTTCCTGTGGGATTCAAGGACTTTTGAAACTTTTAATTCTAATTACTCCTTAATTTGTGTATGATTTTTATTTGTATTTTAATTTTATATTATTTTCTTGCCACATAAAATATCCTCATTACCAGTTTCATATAATGTGTATTTTAAAAATTTATTATATATATTTCTAGTTCCTGTGCTTTTTGCTCTTATTACATCTCATAAGCTTCCATTTAAAAGCAACTTCCTCTTGCTTGAATTACAAACTTCTTCAAGAATGCCCTTTGTCAGTGTCTCAGTTTGGCCTGTCCCAAAACATGTTGTATTTCCCTTCATTCTTCAAGTTAATTTCACTGGGCTGAGACTTTTAGGTGGACTGATTTGTTAATGTGTGTGGGGAGCATCAATCAGGGTTATTTCCTCTAACTTGAATCAATATTTCACTTGGTTCTGTGTTCAGTGTGGATACAAGGTGGTTTATTTCAATGGAAATTGGGATAACAACTGAGTTAGAGGTTTATACAGATTCTAGAATCACCAATGCAATGGCTGTGGAAAGGAGCAGTACAAGAATTACAAAGTTTATTCTCTTGGGATTCTCTGAATATCCAAAGCCCACTCTTTTCCTCTTTTCAGTATTCTTAGGGATTTACCTCCTGATGGTGTCCTGAAACATGAGTCTCATCCACACTTATCAGGATAGAATCCCATCTGAATGCACCCATGTGCTTTTTCCTTAGCAAGCTGTCTTTTCTGGATATCTGCTGTGTTTCTACTATAGCCCCCAAGATACCCTTAGACTTTTTCAAGAAGCATAAATTCATCTCCTTTATGGGGTGCACCATGCAGTACTTCTTCTTTATCCTGAATCTGACTGAGTGCTATCTTCTGGCAGCCATGGCTTATGATCAATATGCTGCCATTTGTGATCCCCTGCTCTACATGGCCATCATGTCGCCCACTCTCTGTATGCTGATGGTGGCAGGATCTTGTACAACTGGATTCTTGGTTCATTTATCCAACTATGTGCCTTGCTTCTGCTCCATTTCTGTGAGTCAAATAGCAGCCATTTCTTCTGTGACATGCCCTAACTGCTGATTCTATCCTGTTCTGATACCTTTTTTTCCCCTCAAGTCATGACCTGCATGCTCACAGTAATCTTTGTACTCATGTCTGTCTTGGTTATCATAATATCTTATGGTTATATCACTGCCACCATTCATCCCATTTATGGGGTGCTCCATGTAGTAATTCTTCTCTAGCCTGGGTCTGGCTGAGTGCTGTCTTCTGAAAGCTATGGCTTATAGTTAATATGCTGCCATTTGTGACCCTCTGCTCTACATGGCTGTCCATGTCCCCAACCTCTGTGTGCACATAGTGGTTGGAACCTGTATAACTATTATCTTTGGCTCATTTATCCAACTATGTGCTTTGCTTCAGCTTCATTTCTGTGGGCCAAATAGCAACCATTTCTTCTGTGACCTGCCCTAACTCTTGATCCTATCTTGCTCTGACATCTTTTTCTGTCATGACCTCCATGCTCACAGTGGTATTTGGACAAATGTCTGTCTTGATTATTATAATATTTTATCGTTATGTCATTGCTACCATTCTGAAGATCATCTCAGTTAAAGGCAGGTCTAAGATCTTCAACACTGGTGCTTCTCCTCTGATAGCAGTGACTCTATTCTATTACTTAGGAATCTTTGCCTATTTTTACTTTCACTCTGACAATTCTCTGAGTAGAAATAAGCTGGATTCTGTGGTATGCACTGTGGCAATCCCCATGTTGAATCCATTGATCTACAGCCTGAGTGACAAGTAAATCAAAGAAGCCATAAAGAGATGGAAGAAGAGAATATTCTCCTGGTCTTATGATTATAGGGTGCTTTTTGGAGCTGTGAACATAAAACATAGAGAACAGTGAATGAAAAATGGAAATAATAGACTTATAAAACCTGGAATAGACTATGTAGCTCTGCATCAAAATCTGCTTCCCTTCCACTCCCTGAGATTGTACTATAGTTCATACCTTTGAGGTCCATGTGACTTGCTCTGGAAAATGAAATGTGAGATGTGACACATCTCACTTCCAGGCAGAGGCTTTATATGTTTTTGTTTTATACTTTGTTTTCCCAATGCTCCTATTCATAACTCACTTCTAAGGAACATGATGATGATGTAGCAGAAGCTCTCCCAGAGGACTCAAGATGAACATGTAGTGTTAGCAAGAAATAAATCTATTTTGGATTGTTTGCTACAATAGCGTACTCAGTCTATTATAACTGCTAAAGAAATTTGTATAGGTAGTAGTGTGCTACTGTAAAAAAAAAGTGTTAACATTTGTAAATTTCTTTGGGGGCAAGCCGTAGGTGTCAAAGAATCTGTTATTGCCAACTGGAAACATAGCAATTCATGTTTAGTACAATAAAACATCTGGTACAACTGCTACCTATGATAACTTGGAAGGGAGATTATATAACAAAACAATGCTTGTAGCATTAGGTAGTTCTTAGATGCATATTGCAAGGTTCTACAAAAGAGAGACAAGTGTACAAATCAGCTGGTCAGTTTGTAAGCAAGAATGAGAGAATATAGGAGTTTAGAAATTTGTGGATTTTTAGAGTTAGAAAACTGATTTTCATTTCCCCCCAATTGAAGTAAAAAAGGCCAATAAAACTCAGTCTTACAGCAAGGAGCAAAGCAAGAATATGGTCATCACCATCCTCTGCTAAAAGCTCTAAATGGTTGAAGATGATGTAAAGAAGTAGATATTTTCAGTTTAACAAAATGTCTTATAGAAAATAAGTTTGAGGAGTTAGAGTGACTCTCCCAGAGAAGGCTGATACCCTTAGGGTATCTGAAGTTAAAATAAGGTAGAGAGTTACAAAAAAAGATAGAGATGATGATGGAGACAGGAATAGGCATAGGGGTAGAGGTAGAGAGGAAAAGAGACACACAGAGAGAAAAAGAGATAGATCTGGAAAAGAATTATGAATCTGGCTGGCTATTGATCTATGCAGTTGACTTAAGTAAGTAGATAAGAAGTGAACTATTAATCTGGAGTAAAAAGTTATCACAATATGAGACTTCTAATAATCCTTGGGCCACCAGTCTTCAATGGCCAAGAAGCAGACTGAGGCAGCTAACCAGGCTTCCAAGGAGGAGAAATTCTTCAGCTTTCTCTTCAAATGTAGCTAAGGAGGATAAATGCTGAAGCAAGAACTTGACAGAGGAAAGAACTGCATATCATGGAAAATAAAAAATTGGGGAGAATAAAAACAGTGCCTAATCATGGAATAATCTACACCTCCAGTGTAAGGTTCCTCATAAGATCTGCCTGGTAGGATTTTGGGATTGCTGTAGACAATTGAGTGTCATATGTCTTTGATTCTTTAATTTTCCAAAGAAGAGTGAATGTTTGTTGCCATTATCCTATTCATGTTTCACCACTGAATTCTGGGTGCATGGAAGATATGTAACTTGTCTTTTAGCCCAAGGGTCTCCAAACGAAGAAGAACCATACAGGCATTATTATGAGACTTCTGGAAGTCTTTCAAAGATCCTGAATGCTTACCACAAAGTAGTATTTGAGAGGAGTTTGGATTGCCTCTTTTGGAGAGGACATAAGTAGGTTCTACATGCAGAAGCAGGAAGAAATCAAATATTATGTGGTTAGAAGGGTAGATGGCAGTAGATTGTACTACTGTCCCTCAATTTGCTTTTCTTTCTTTTGTGGGATAGGATTATACTTTGTGAATGATCAAAATACCTCCTGGGACTTTTTTAGGCCAACGATATGGAAATAGTTATGTAGATTTCTAGGCAGAAGCCTAAAGAGGTAGTTCGTCCTTTGCTCTATGTATTTTATTTTTTTTTGTCACAGGGACTGGCAGTGTTGTAGACGGTAGTTGCTCTTTCAGTCATGGTGTGAAGGTAAGATAAAATTTACTGAAGCTTGATGGAATGTAGTGTGAGTAAGAAGTAAACCTTTGTTGTTTTCAGTTACTGAGATTTTTGGTTGTCTGTTGCTATAACAGAACCAAGCCTCTGTTAAAGCATACACAATTGGAGTTAATATGGCCTGACAGTGTAACTTCATGGTAAGCTAAACATTATGGATTCTGAGTTCTAACTATTTCTTTTACCTTACATCAATGAATGCCCACTTGTTTATATGACTAGCTGCAAAATATCTCCTATAACTTCTTTTTAGTAGTTAGAGAAAAACAAATGGAATTTCATGAGGTCGTCAATTATCCTAAGCTTGAATATATCAAGGAGTATAAGACAAATGGATTCACAACAACTCAAGGGTCAGACTTTTCCAATAAGTTCATCATTTACCTGGAATGTAGGAAGAGTCTTTAAACTATTCTTACCTGAAAACACAACTACAGATTTTATTGATGTTATTCAATTTTTTTCTGGATTTAATTGAGTATGTTCTTTAAGTTTCCTAAAAATATTACTGAATAACTTTTAGTACAAAAGTTATTGTACTAAAGCTTGCACGAAAAGTTATTTGCACGAAAAGTTTGAGGACATACATTTTTCATCTCTAGATTTGATCTATGTTCTTCAAAGCCATTAGAACTGCATCTACCCACAGCTAATATAATATCCACTAATAAAAAGTTGGAGGCTTTTTCTCTAAGCTCAGGACAACCCATGGATCCTGTCTCACCACTTTAATTGAAAATAGACTGGAAGTTCCTGCCAGAAAAAATAGCCAAAAAAAAAAGAACCAAAGGAAATAAAAGGCATCCAAAAAGAAAAAACTGACTTTTTTCTGTTTGCTGATGACAAAAATCTCATAAATAGAAAGCTCTAAATACTGTACCCCAAACTGATAGAACTAGTAAATAAATTCAGTGAAGTTGTAGATTATAAAATTAACATATAAAATCAGTGGCATTTCTATATACTAACAAACAATCTGAAAAAGAAATCGAGGCTGGGTGCAGTGGCTCACACCTGTATTCTCAGCACTTTGGGCAGCTGAGGTGGGCAGATCACCTGAGATCAGGAGTTTGAGACCAGGCTGGCCACCATGGTGAAATCTCATCTCTACTAAAAATGCAAAAATAAGCCAGTCATGGTGGTATACATCTGAAATCCCAGCTACTCTGGAGGCTGAGGCGGGAGAATTGCCTGAAGCTGGGAGGCGGAGGTTGCAGTGGGCTGAGGTCATGGCATTGCACTCCAGCCTGAGCAACAGAGCAACACTTGGTCTCAAATACAATAAAATAAATAAACAATAAAAAAGAAATTAAGGAAACAATCTCATTTACAACAGCATCAAAAACTTAAAAAATACTTGGGAGTAAATTGAATCAAGGAGGGAAAATATCATTATACTGAAAACTATAAAATGTTGATAAAAAAATTGAAGAGGAAGGACTCAAGATGGCGCTGTGAGAACAACCCAGGATTGAAGCACATGGTCAATGTGCGGAGAGGGTGAGTCAGGGCTGCATTTCCAGACGGATCTTTGTTGCCCACAGAATGGGGAAATCCCCAGGTATAAAAGAGATGCAGGACGCCAGGCAGAGGTTTTGGCAGGTGCAGCCAGCAGCCGGTGTGGCAGGGGCCCGCGCTGTAGGGGTGCTCCACAGCACTCCACACACAGCGCACTGGTCCAAGTGCCCTGTTGAACCGGCAACCTGAGGCTTGAGAGGGCTGAACTTGAGACTGAATGGGACTTGGACAGTGAGCCAGCCCAGGAGATTCCAGAAACACAGCGTTTGGGGTAGCACAGTGGGACAAACAAAACGGCAATTCCAAACGCTCCCGGTGGAGAGGGTCCCTGAGGGTGCAGCTCTGTGGGGGAGGGGCGTCAATCATTACCGAGGCAAACTGCCCCTACTGAGGTACATGCCCATTGCTGACGCAGCCTGCCATTGCTGAGACAACCAGCTACAACAGAGAGACTCTGCCACAGGGCGTAGCCCATGGCAGCAGGGCAGAGACCGCAGCAACAGGGTGAACCTCACACCAGCAGGGCGGAGCCTCGGCAGGCAAATAGTGACTAGACTGCCTCCTAGCTGGGCAGGACAGCACAATGGACACTCAAAAATAAAGCCCTGACCCCCCAGACAGAGCATCTGAGAAAAAAAGGGTTTTTTTTTTATGAGTTCTGTTGCAGCAGAATTAAATGTAGCAGCCTAACAGCCCTGAATGAACAACAGACCTCACAGCTCAGCACTTGAGCTCCTATAAAGTACAGACTGTCTTCTCAAGCAGCTCCCTGACCCCTCTATATCCAAAAGACTGACATTTGGCAGGCATCATTCTGGGACAAAGATAGCAGAAAAAGAAACTGGTAGCATCCCTCACTGCTCTGCAGCTCCTATAGGTGCACCACAGACAAGCAGGGCCTGGAGTGGACCTCAGCAGTCATACAGCGAAGGGGCTAGACTGGTAGAAGAAAAACCAAGTAACAGAAACACTTCATCATCAACAATCTGGGTGTCCACTCAGAGACCCAATTGAAAAGTCAGCAACTACACAGACGACAGGTGGATAAATCCACAAAGATGGGAAGAAAACAGCACAAAAAGGAGGAAAACACCCGAAACCAGATCACTTCGCCTCCTAGAAAGGACCAAAACTCCTCAGCAGCAAGGGAACAAAGCTGGATGGAGAATGACTGTGACGAAATGATGGAATTAGACTTCAGAAGGTGGATAATGAGAAACTTTTGTGAGCTAAAAGAACATGTTTTAAATCAATGCAAAGAAACTAAGAACGTTGAAAAAAGATATGAAAAAAGATTGGAGGAAACGATAACAAGAATGGATAACTTAGAGAGGAATATGAATGAATTAAAGGAGCTGAAAAACACAATACGAGAACTTTGTGAAGCATACACAAGTTTCAATAGCCAAATTGACCAAGCAGAAGAAAGAATATCAGAAGTCGAAGACCAACTCAATGAAATAAAACAAGAAACCAAGATCAGAGAAAAAAGCACAAAAAGTAATGAACAAAGTCTCCAAGAAATGTGGGACTATGTGAAGAGACCTAACCGACGTTTGATATGCGTACCAGAATGTGACGAAGAGAATGAATCCAAGCTAGAAAATACTCTTCAGGACATTATCCAGAAAAATTTCCCCCACCTAGCAAGACAGGCCAACACTCAAATGCAGAAACACTACAAGCCAGAAGAGAGTGGGGGCCAATATTCAAAATCCTGAAAGAAAAGAACTTTCAACCCAGAATTTCATATCCAGCTAAACTGAGCTTCAGAAGTGAAGGAAAAATAAAATCCTTTGCGAACAAGCAAGTACTCAGAGATTTTTGTCACCACCTTCTTTACAAGAGCTCCTGAAAGAGGCACTACACATAGAAAGGAACAACCAGTACCAGCCATTCCAAAATCACACTAAATGCTAAAGAGCATCAACATAATGAAGAATCTACAACAACTAACGGGCAAAACAGCCAGCTAGCATAAAAATGGCAGTACCAAATTCACATATAACAATATTAACCCTAAATGTAAATGGACTAAATGCACCAATCAAAAGACACAGACTGGCAAATTGGATAAAAATCCAGAACCCATCAGTGTGCTGTATCCAGGAAACGCATCTCACATGCAAGGATACACAAAGGCTCAAAATAAAGGGATGGAGGAAGATTTACCAAGCAAACGGAGAGCAAAACAAAGCAGAAGTTGCAATTCTCATCTCATAAAATAGACTTTAAAGCAACAAAGATCAAAAGAGACAAAGAAGGCCATTACATAATGCTAAAAGGATCAATACAAAAAGAAGAGCTAACAATCCTAAACATATATGGACCCAATACAGGAGCACCCAGATACATAAGGCAAGTTCTTAATGACTTACAAAGAGACTTAGACTCCCACACAATAATAGTGGGAGACTTTAACACCCCACTGTCAATATTAGACAGATCAACCAGACAGAAAATCAACAAGGATATCCAGGGCTTGAACTCAGACCTGGAGCAAGCAGCCTGATAGACATTTACAGAACTCTCCACCCCAAATCCACAGAATATACATTCTTCTCAGCACCACATCACACCTACTCTAAAATTGACCACATAATTGGAAGTAAAGCACTGCTCAGCAAATGCAAAACAACTGAAATCATAACAAACAGCCTCTCAGACCATAGTGCAATCAAGCTAGAACTCAGAATTCAGAAACCAACCCAGAACCGCACAGCTTCATGGAAACTGAACAACTGGCTCTTGAATGTTGACTGGATAAACAATGAAATGAAGGCAGAAATAAAGAAGTTCTTCGAAACCAATGAGAATGAAGACACAACATGCCAGAATCTCTGGGACACATTTAAAGCAGTCTCTAGAGGAAAGTATATAGCAATAAGAGCCCATATGAGAAAAATGGAGAGATCCAAAATTGACGCCCTATCATTAAAATTGAAAGAGCTAGAGGAGCAAGATAAAAAACCTCAAAACCCAGCAGAAGACAAGAAATAACTAAGATCAGAGCTGAATTGAAGGAGACTGAGACACGAAAAACCCTTCAAAAAATCAAATTCAAGAGCTGGTTTTTTGAAAAGATCAACAAAATAGACAGACCACTAGCCAGATTGATTAAAAAGAAAAGAGAGAAAAACCAAATAGATGCAATAAAAAATGATAAAGGGGAAATCACCACAGATTCCACAGAAATTCAAACCATCATCAGAGAATATTACAAACAACTCTATCCACATAAACTAGTAAACCTGGAAGAAATGGATAAATTCCTGGACTCCTGTGTCCTTCCAAGGCTAAACCAGGAGGAAGCTGAAACTATGAATAGGCCAATAACAAGATCAGAAGTCGAGGCAGCAATTAAGAGCCTACCACAGAAAAAAAGCCCAGGTCCAGACGGGTTCACAGCCGAATTCTACCAGACACACAAAGAGGAGCTGGTACCATTCCTTCTGAAACTATTCCAAATAATCCAAAAAGAAGGAATCCTTCTGAAATCATTTTATGAGACCAATATTATCCTTATACCAAAACCAGGCAGAGACCCAACAAGAAAAGAAAACTTCAGGCCAATATCCATGATGAACATAGATGCAAAAATCTTGATGCAGAGAAGGCATTTGACAAAATTCAACAGCACTTTATGCTAAAAACCCTCAACAAACTTGGAATCGATGGAACATATCTCAAAGTAATAAAAGCTATTTACGACAAACCAACAGCCAATATCATACTGAATGGGCAAAAACTGGAAGCATTCCCTTTGAAATCTGGCACTAGACAAGGATGCCCTCTTTCACCACTCCTATTCAATATAGTACTGGAAGTTCTAGCCACAGCAATCAGGCAAGAAAAAGAAATAAAGGGTATTCAAATAGGAAAGGTGGAAGCCAAATTGTCTCTATTTGCAGACGACATGATAGTATACCTAGAAGACCCCATCGCCTCAGCCCAAAAACTCCTGAAACTGATAAGCAACTTCAGCAAAGTCTCAGGATATAAAATCAATGTGCAAAAATCACAAGCCTTCCTCTACACCAATAACAGTCTTAAAGAAAGCCAAATCAAGAACGAACTGCCATTCACAATTGCTACAAAAAAATAAAATACCTTGGAATACAACTCACAAGAAACGTAAGGGACCTCTTCAAGGAAAACTACAAACCACTGCTCAACGAAATCAGAGAGGACACAAACAGATGGAGAAACATTCCATGTTCATGGTTAGGAAGAATAAATATCGTGAAAATGGCTATATTGCCCAAAGTAATTTACAGAATCAATGCTATACCGATCAAGCTACCATTGACTTTCTTCACAGAACTGGAAAAAAAACACCATGAACTTCAAATGGAACCAAAAGAGAGCCCGCATAGCCAAGTCAATTCCAAGCAAAAAGAACACAGCCGGGGGCATCACACTACCGGATTTCAAACTATACTGCAAGGCTACAGTAATCAAAACAGCATGGCACTCGTACCAAAACAGAGATATAGAACAATGGAACAAAACAGAGGCATCGGAGGCAACACAGCATATCTACAACCATAGAATCTTCGATAACCCTGACAAAAACAAGCAATGGGGAAAGGATTCCATGTTTAACAAATGGTGTTGAGAAAACTGGCTAGCCATGTGCAGAAAGCAGAAACTGGACCCCTTCCTGACACCTCACACTAAAATTAACTCCAGATGGATTAAAGACTTAAACATAAGACCTGGCACCATAAAAACCCTAGAAGAAAATCTAGGCAAAACCGTCCAGGACATAGGAGTAGGCAAGGACTTCATGAAGAAAACACCAAAAGCATTGGCAACAAAAGCCAAAATAGACAAATGGGACCTAACGAAACTCCACAGCTTCTGCACGGCAAAAGAAACAGTCACTAGAGTGAATCGGCAACCAACAGAACGGGAAAAAATTTTTGCAGTTTACCCATCTGACAAAGGGCTGATATCCAGAATTTACAAAGAACTCAAACAGATTTACCGGAAAAAAACAAAAAATCCCATTCAAAATTGGGCAAAGGATATGAAAGGACACTTTACGAAAGAAGACATATATGAGGCCAACAATCATATGAAAAAATGCTCATCGTCACTGGTCATCAGAGAGATGCAAATCAAAACCACATTGAGATACCATCTCACGCCAGTTAGAATGGCGATCATTAAAAAATCTGGAGACAACGGATGCTGGAGAGGATGTGGAGAAAAAGGAACACTTTTACACTGTTGGTGGGAGTGTAAATTAGTTCAACCATTGTGGAAGACAGTGTGGCGATTCCTCAAGGCCTTAGAAATAGAAATTCCATTTGACCCAGCAATCCCATTGCTGGGTATACATCCAAAGGAATATAAATCGTTCTACTATAAGGACACATGCACACAAATGTTCATTGCAGCACTGTTTACAATAGCAAAGACCTGGAATCAACCCAAATGCCCATTGATGGTAGACTGGATTGGGAAACTGTGGCACATATACACCATGGAATATTATGCAGCAATCAGAAATGATGAGTTTGTGTCATTTGTAGGGACATGGATGAATCTGGAGAACATCATTCTCAGCAAACTGACACAAGAACAGAAAATGAAACACTGCGTATTCTCACTCATAGGCGGGTGATGAAAAATGAGAACACATGGACACAGGGAGGGGAGTACTAAACACTGGGGTCTATTGGGGGGAAAATGGGAGGGCCAGTGGGAGGGGGAGGTGGGGAGGGATAGCCTGGGGAGAAATGCCAAATGTGGGTGAAGAGGAGAAAGGAAGCAAACATGCTGCCATGTGTGTACCTATGCAACTGTCTTGCATGTTCTGCACATGTACCCCAAAACCTAAAATGCAATAAAAAATAAAAAAAAAAAGAAATTGAAGATTACATCAGTAAGTGGAAATATATCCTGTGTTCATGGATTGAAGGAATCAATATTGTGAAAATGTCCATACCTCCCAAAGTAACCTACAAATTGAATGTAACCCCATCAAGCTTTCTTGTATTTCTTCCCAGAAATAGAGAAAAAAAATCCTAAAATAGCCAAAGCAAACTTGAACAAAAAGAACAAAGCTGGAGGCATCATACTACTTGATTTCAAACCAGAGTGCAAAGTTGTAATATCAAAACAGCATGATACCAGCAGAGAAACAGACACATCAATCAGTGGAATAGACAGCCCAGAAATAAACCTGCAAATCTATAGTAAATTGATTTTTGACAAGGTTGTCAAGAATACACAGTGGGAAAAGGACAGTCTCTTCAATAGATGATGTTGGAAAACTGGCTATACACATGCAGAAGAGTGAAATAGGATCTTTATCTCACTCCTTGTACAAGAATCATCTCGAAATGGAGTAAAGATTTAAAAGTGAGACCTGAAACTGTAAGACTACTAAAAAAACATAAGAGAAAAGCTACATGACATTAGTCTGGGCAATGACTTCTTGCCTCAAAGGCACAGGCAACAAAGGCAAAAATAGACTAATGGATTTGTGTCAAACAGAAAAGCTTCTGTAAAGCAAAGAAAACAACAGAATAAAGATACAACCGACAGACTGGGAAAAATATTTGCAAATCAGACATCAGATAAAGGGTTCATATCCAAAATACGTAAGAAACTCAAAACAACTCAATTGCAAGAAAACCAGTAACCCAATTTAGAAATGGACAAAGACCTTAATAGACATTTCTCAAAAGAAGGCATTCAAATGGCCAACATATGAAAAAAATCCTCAACATCACAGATTATCAGGGAAATGCAAATTAAAACCACAAGGAGATATCACCTCACATCTGTTAGAATGGCTATTTAAAAATATAAGAGATAACAAGTATTGGCAAGGATGTGGAGAAAAGAGAACTCTTGTACATTGTTGGTAGGAATGTAAATGAGCACAGTCATTATGGAAAACAGCAAGGAGGTTCCTCAGAAAACTAAAAATAGAATTACCATATGATCAAGCAATCCCACTTGTGGGCATATATCCAGAGAAAGTAAAATCAGTGAGTTGAGGAGCTGTCTGAACTCCCATGTCCACTGCAGCATTATCCACAATGTTCAAGACATGGAAACAATCTAAGTGTCTATGAACAGATAAATGGATTTTAAAATGGGGTATGCAGAATGCAATACTATTCAGCTTCAGCCTTTAAAAAGAATAAAATGCTGTGGTTTTTGACAGCATGGATGAATATGGGGAGCATTTTGCTAAGTGAAATAAGCCAGACACTGAAAGATGGATATTGCATGATCCCACTTATATGTGGAATCTAAGAAAGTGAGATTCATAGAAGTAGAGAGTAAAATGGTGGTTACCAGAGGCTGGGGAGGTGGTGGGCAGGGAAAGGAGAACTGTTGGCTGAAGGACACAGAGTTTCATTTAGAAAACAGAAATACTTCTGGTGATCTACTGCACAGTAAGGTGACTATAGTTAATAATAATGTTGCATATTCAAAGCTGCTAAAACAGTGGATTTTAAATATTCTTAGCACAAATAAATGATAAGTATATTAGGTGATGGATATATTAATTAGCCAGATTTTCTTATGCCATAATGCATACTTGTATTGAAAAATCAAATTGAGGTCTATAAATATATGCAATTATTACCTGTCAATTACAACTTAAAATTTAAATTTTAAAAGAACTATCACTAGCAGACATTCAGATATTGTGCACTTCTTTTTTTTTGAGACAGAGTCTCACTCTGTTGCCCAGGCTTGAGTGTGGTGGTGTGATATCGGTGCACTGCAACCCCCCTGCCTCCCCAGTTCAAATGGTTCTCCTGCCTCAGCCTCCTGAGTAACTAGGACTACAGGCACGTGCCACCACGCCTGGCTAATTTTTTGCATTTTTAGTAGAGATGAGGTTTCACCATGTTAGCCAGGATGGTCTCTGTTTCCTGACCTTGTGATCCGCCTGCTGCAGTCTCCCAAAGTGCTGGGATTACAGGTATGAGCCATGGCACCTGGCCTATTGTATACATTTTTTTTTTTTTTTTTTTTTTTGAGACGGAGTTTCGCTCTTGTTACCCAGGCTGGAGTGCAATGGCGCAATCTCGGCTCACTGCAACCTCCGCCCCCTGGGTTCAGGCAATTCTCCTGCCTCAGCCTCCTGAGCAGCTGGGATTACAGGCACGCGCCACCATGCCCAGCTAATTTTTTGTAATTTTTAGTAGAGACGGGGTTTCACCATGTTGACCAGGATGGTCTCGATCTCTTGACCTCGTGATCCACCCGCCTCGGCCTCCCAAAGTGCTGGGATTACAGGCTGTATACATTTTTATGAGCTACTTTATACTTTCCTAACTTCACCTGTCACTACTCCTTCCTAGAGACTTCCCTGTTAATACCAAGATAACCATCACCATCCAATTGTTACCCATCCATATTTAACATGAAAATATAAATAAATTAACAATGGGGCAAATTTTTGAGCAATAAGAGAAGAAAACTTAAAGTCTTCTATCTTACTTTTCCTGGGCACACTGTTCAGAAATATGCTTTATGCAGCCTTTTTGAGAGGAGTCACCAGAGATCAATCAATTAGTTGTATATTGCAATAAGCAACTCGACTATGCACTTTTGTGTTGGTATCTTTCCTTTTCTTGTCTAACTCCCTAGAAAGTAGTGGTTCATAAAACTTTGTCTCAGCTTCTATGTTCTAGGAAACCCAGATTAGAGTATTCTAAGATAGGTAGTACTGGAAACAGGGTGATGATAACTACTGGCTTGCAGTGGCATAAAAGTTAATAGGAATGAGGTTTGAATGAAATATGAGGCATTAGAATATGCAATGGCTGTGGTTTGAAATGATGTGGAGGCAATGGTAATTATGAACACTTGTTGAACTGGCTTTTATCAATGACAATGTAAACATTCATAAAAAGAAAATAATAAACTCAGGGCAGACAATTACCAACACAAGCTGATATGGTTTGGCTGTGTCCCCACCCAAATCTCATCTTGAATTGTAGTTCCCATAATCTCCATGTGTCACGGGAGGGACCTAATGGGAGGTAATTGAATCATGGGGCTGGTTTTCCCACGCTATTCTTGTGATGGTAAGTTCTTATGAGATCTGATGGTCTCATAAGGGGCTTCCCACTTTGCTCAGCTCTCATTCTTCCTTTTGCTTCCACCATGTGAAGAAGGGTGTGTTTGTTTCCCCTTCCACCATGATTGTAAGTTTCCTGAGGCCTGCCCAGCCATGCTGAACTGTCAATTAAACCTACTTTCTTTATAAATTACCCAGTCTCAGGTATGTCTTTAATATCAGTATGAGAACAAACAAATACACAAGCTATGCTTTGAAAGCCAGAGGACTTCTGGAAGCTTCAATGAAAACTATTATCTCCTGTAACAGTAGCTGAAAATCTGTCATTAATAAAAAACAGAGTCTACTTTTTTAGAGCAGCAGAGCTGCAACGAAGACTGAAAGAAAAACCTTAAGTCTTCTATATCAACAAAAGGGTACTTTCAGAAAAGACTGGTACTTTAAAAAAGTTTGGGGAAAATTGTGTATATGACCCCAGTAGTCTGGATGACCCAGATTTTGCTGAACCCTCTAGCAGAAGCTGGCCTTTCTTTTTGAAGGAAAAGAGTTGCCACCACTTGCTTGCTTTCCAAGCAATAACTTCACCTAAGGCAGCTGCCTTGTAAGATGGCACTTGTTGATGTTGAGATATGCTGTGTCCTCTCTCATTACTTAAAGGGTGATAACCATAGGCAGTTTTCATCACCACCCAAGTGGAGAAATAGACCAGCTCTAAGAGGAAGAAATTGCATACAAAAAGTTTTGGAGTACATGGCAAATATGTACCCACAAGAAAGTAAATCTTGAAGATGCTGGACCAGGGGACATGGAATATAATAACAGTGGAAAATTTATAAACAGGATTCAATATTTTGACAAATACACATAGAATTCATGCTAATAGCCTATGAGAAAGGGCTCCATAAAATCAACCTAGGTGATCAATCAATGGTAGATTGGATCAAGAAAATGTGGTACACATCTACCACTGAATACTATGCAGCCATAAAAACAAATGTCATTTTCAGCCATATGGATGCACCTGGAGGCCATTATTCTAAGTGAATTAATGCAGGAACAGAAAACCTATATGTTTTCACTTATATGTGGGAGCTTATCATTGGGTACTAATAGACATAAAGATGGCAACAATAGACAGTAGGAAAGGAGAGGTGGGGCAAGGGTTTAAAATCTACCTATTGGGTTCTATGCTCACTACCTTGGTGATAGGATCCATGCCCCAGAACTGAGCATCATGCAATATACCCAGGCAACAAACTTGCACATGTACCCCTGAATCAAAAATAAAAGTTGAAAAAAAAAGAAAAAAATAGAAATGGCTTCATGAATTTGAACAATCTGATGGCCTACATACATGATATAGAAATTCCAGAAGTTTCATAGGATAGTGTTGAGAAATAACTCACAAGCCCCAAATTAGTAACAATGATAACATGAATTTACCAGGTAAGAGCTGAGAACCACCACCTGACTATGTTTTCAGAGGATACTTTTTTTTCTCTAAGGTACTAAAGAATGCATGGATGTGGGGTACTCATGCATCTTTGAGAAGCTTGGGGTTGGTTATCTTCTGTAGAATAAAGCTGACAGTGGAATGGAACTTGGAATTGGGCTCATATTTAGGCTTGGACCCAAGCAAGTACAGAAGGCCTATGTAAATTACAGGAATAAGTGGCCCAAGTTCTGATGTCACCTTCTTCAATCCTACCTATGGCCTCATCTAGTCCAATTACCTATGACCAACTGAAGGGTATAGAAATAATTCAGGACTTATTTACAGATGTGTTGGTATGCCAATGTAACCATGTGATCCACTGATTTTATATTGTATATTATTATCCAGAAGTATCTGGCTTGACAGCCCAGTTAAGGTGTTGACTAGAGAAAACATACTTTTGTGATTAAGAAGGTATTCTCCAGGAAGCTGTATGTACACTAATCAGTTAATATATGATGCTGTTTCCCCAACAACTAGAATATATAAGCACAAACCAAAGAATGGAAACAAGATTTTTACTCCTTAACTGTCATTCTCAGTGACCCACTTCTATGGTTTGTGCTTTCTTTTCCAACAGATTTAGATTCCATTAAGTTAGAAGCTCTAGATTTCAGGGGCAAACACATCTTCCAGGCAACACAGTAGGATTCCAGTAAAACTGAAACTGAGACTTCCACCTGATGCTAACAGGCTAGCAGGCAAAGAAAGTATTTCCTGTATGGTGAGTATACTTGACTTGATAAGTTGGAGTTGCTTTTATGAAATAGGGACTGGAACATCTCTAGAGTCTAGAGGATTCACTAGAATATACTGGGACATTCTGGTGCTTGGGGCAAATATTTAATTGAAAATTGCAGCAACCCAGAACTATTAAGAGCAAGGCAACTAAGAGATTAGATTCTTCAGGGATGTAGGGTCTAGGTTAATCCACTAGACATTCTAGACCAACAGAAGTAATGGCTAAGAATGAGAGAAATCTGAAATCAGTCATGGAGAGCGTTAAGATTAATCAGCTCCAACCTCAGAACTACCTGCTACAGCAAAGATGATAACCTGCTTAACTAGCCCATTCATTCTACCTCACCTTTTGGAGAAGAAATGAGGATACCTAGTTCTTGCAAAAATGGAAGCTCCATATTGTAGTATTGGAGTCTGATAGAGTGGTAAGGTATGAACAGGTCTGAATGGTACAAAGAGCAGATACTTCTTACCTACCTTGTCAGATCATCTTAGCCTCACCTGTGTCTGAGAATTTTTGTTGTAGCACCAGCTATTCATGTGGCACCCAATATGTGAAGCTTTTAACTCATTTTATGCAGGGCCTGACAATATCTTGCCTCATGCTTGCTCCTCATTCCACACAAAATATTAACTGTATCTATAATCTAAAAGAAAAAAAATCACCTACTTTTTTCTTTTTCTCTTAATTGTTCTGAAATATTTGAACAGGTAAGCACACATTCTCTAATCAAAACCATCTCATTGCATAGCAATGAACAATGCTAGAGTAATGAAAGAGAGTTCATCACTCACATGAAAGATGCACAAGTTTAAAACCAGAAGACATATTTAAATAATCAGAATGAACCACTGTGAAATGTACTTACTGCTGAGGAAGACAGAAGCAGAAAAAGGCTTTTAAATATCCACTGAAAGACACTTAAAAACAACCTATGAATCTATAGGACTTGTGATCATTTCTCATAGCTTCCCACAGGCAATTGGAGAGCAGATCCAAGCAAAGCACTGGGCTTGTAAACTGACACAGACAGAGGCATGCATCTTCTAAATTTGGATATTATAAACAAGTATGCAGCATTACCTATGAGACAGTCTTGCTAAAAATATCGAAACTGAATCATATTAAGTATATCCAGGTTGGGCATGGTGGCTCATGCCTGCAATTCCAGCACTTTGGGAGGCTGAGGCAGGAGGATGTCTTGAGCCCAGGAGTTTGAGACTAGCCTGGGCAACATGATGAGATCCCATCTCTACCAAAAATACAAAAATTAGCCAGGTGTGGTTCCACACACCTGTGGTCCCAGCTACTCAGGAGGCTGAGGCAGGAGAATCACCTGAGCCAGGGAAGTTGAGGCTGCAGTGAGCTGTAATACTGCCATTGCACTGCAGCCTGGGCAGCAGAGCAAGACCCTGTCTCAAAAAAACAAAAAAAGAGAAATTCAACTGCCAATTTACAGAAAATATAGAGGACAGAAAATCGTATTAAACTACTACAGGGAGAGCATCAGCAAAATTCAGAGTGCGAGAAGCTCCAAAAGAAAAACAAATAGATTTGAGAAAGAGTGAGGAAGAGAAGTGGGGGAAGAGAGAGAAGAGAAAACAGACACATTTTAAAAAGGCAGAACTTGTCTTAGCAACTTAACATTTAGGTATGTACATTTGAGTGATAAAACTATAAAGAAAAGTAAGGAAATAATTATTACAAGATCAGAATAGTGGCTACTGTTAGACATGAAGCATATTTTCATCATAACTCATTAAACTGAATATTTTAATGCTGTTTTCCATATTTTTTAAAATAAAGTTAAAAATTTTAAATAGAATCCAAGTATAACCTGATATTTCTTAAAGTAAAGTTATAAATAAAAAGCTGGCAGGGTCATGCCAAGATAACCGAGAGGAGGAAACACCAGAATGCATCTCCCACCCGAATGAGACGCAGAGGGCTACAGGACTTACGATTTCAAGTGAGGTGCTGGGTTTGTTTCAGTGCGACTGGTAGGACACTGAAAATAGACCAGGGAAGGTGAGCTGAAGCAGGTCAGGAGAAGCCCAGGAAGGGCAAACCAAGATAGGGTGGAGTGCATCCCCACCTGGAACATGCAGCTGGCTCAGAGGGTTGGGGATATCACCCCCTCAGTGCTCTGATTCAGATCCTGTGCTTCCTTCCCTCACCCCTCCTGCAACCCACGGTCCATGAAATCACTGCCAGACTGAGGGGCACCATGGGTTGTCGATGCATATCTGAGCGATGGCCCCTGCCTGGTGCCGCAAGTTGTCGGCACAGACCTGGGTGGAAGTTTGGATTAACACTAGTGGGATGGAACTACAGAAAGAGGTAGAGTTGAAAGCAGGGAAACAGGTCATAAGGCCTGGTAGGCTTCACCCCCACAAAACTCAAACTGAAGCCCATGTGCTAGAGAGCTTCACAGTGAATACACCAGTTTGACCTCAACTGGGAAGATTGAGCTCAGGGAAAGAGAGATGCCATTGGCAAGGCAGGGCTAATCTCACCTGCAAGCAAACTCCAGGGGAAGAACCCACATCCAGCAGCCTTATTGTCGAGGCAGCCCAGCAGCGCCTCTACAGGCCAAAAAAGATATAGCTACAACCTCAACAGAAAGGACGTCCACTCAGAGATTCCTCCCAGAATCACCAACTTCAAAATTGTCTAGTTTAGTTAAAAAATGTAATGACCAGCCCACCTTGAAAGTCCCTCTCAGATGTCATTATTCTAAAAGTATGAAAAGAAATATTAGAACTTGATTCAATTAGGTGATGAGGGGCACACTGTAGTGTAAAGAAATCAACTGGGAATATTTATCTATTTGTTTTCTCTAGTGTTTCTCATCACTCGAAAGAATAATTAATGATGCCTTCTGCTAATTGCCGCTTCTCTCCCCACACCCAAAGGAAACATTTAAGAGACTGTTTAGTTGTAAACACCTTTCTTGCAGCAATGGCCATTAGGAGCCATGGGCAAAAGCACAGAGCCTGGGGAAGCTGAACACTTGTATTATGATGTTTGTGGAATCTGACTTCTGAAAGAAAAAGACTCTCATCTGAGGACAAGAGCACACTCCAGTAGAAGGCAGCATGGCAGAAGTACCTCCAAGAATTTCACCAAGACACACCTGTCAGGAGCCAAACACCTGCATGAATATTTGGGTGGGTGAAACCAGAATGGGGGCAACTTGGCTTTCATGCCTGAAACCCTTTCCTTCTTTCTTCTTTCTCCTTTCTCCTGTAACCCTGCTCTCTTATGCACTTGACAAAGACCTCGTGCATCCAGGCTCAACATCTATTTTGTTTGGTTTTTGAACACTTATGATCCCTCTTCCCCACTCTCATAGAATAATATTAATTTTAATAGAAACCAAGGTATTGGAGCTAAAAAAAAATCTCATAGTGTTTCAAACACTAGCCAGTGAATAAAGTGAAATGGGGGGCATGGAATTTTCCTGATAGCTTACCATGTGAACCATGGAACCTAATATTTTCACCACCACACAATCCCACTTTCCCTCTAAAAATGTGTTTTAGTTAGCAAACGACCTTTAGGATATAGTTATGATTATTTATTATTAACATAACAACTGCCATTTTTGACAGCCTTGTTATTACTTTACACATCACAGTTAAGTCCTCACAAGAGCCTATGAAGTGATGATTCTTATTTTAGAGATGAAGAAATGAAGGTACACAGAAGTGAATTACTTTTCCCCAAATCAAAGAATTGATTAATCATGACACCAAATATATTCTGCTTCTCAGTAATTTAACCCAAGCTTATTTATCAGAGGTAATTAAAATTTTTGCTGAGTCTAAAATAGAGTAGCCAGAGGGAGTTAATGTATTTTGTGCTAAAGCAAGTTAATGGCATTATTTTGTATAAATATATAATTTTAATAACTTCATAAAATATTAAAAATGATCATTTATGGCCATCTTTGCATGCCCAGGGGATATTAATCATTGCAATAGTTGATGCAGGGAGTGATTTACTTTAGCTACAATTTAAGGTGGGCCAGTGTGACATTTAGACTCCACCTACTTTTATTTTACATAAAATTTAAAATGAATCTTCAAAGTTCTAACAACTTGTTCACTAATTTAATTAAATGGTGCAATGCTAACAGTGACTGGGAAAATAAAGATGAAAGATACAAACTGTATATAAATTGGTAGTATAGTATAAATTTTTAATGCTGGATCCTGGTGTCAGTCTATCTGAGAGGGTTCCCAGCTATGTCATTTATTAGTATTGAAATCATGGGAAAGTTCCCTAACTTCCTGTGCTTTATGTTAAAATGAGGTTGTTGTGAAGATGAAATACATATATTAGAAGAATAGCTAGGACAGTAAGTGCTGAATAAGTGTTATATATTATTATTATTGATGATGTACTCTTAAAACTTATAGTTGATTTATCTTTTTGATATTCAAAACCCATCAGTATGCAAACATTTTTAGGATAAAGTTACGATATCTTATTTCATAAGGGTTTTAATAAGAATCAACATTTATTTCACATTTTGGAGATTCTAAGTTCTGGTTAAAATCATTTAAATGTTAAGACTTAAAAGGTACAACATGGGCATGAAAAAGTTCTCCTCACCCCAAATCCTGAAGTATAAAGAACTTCAAGAATCAGTGAGTTAAATGTTCCTTATAGTTGAACTTGCATGCCCTGTCTTTATAAGTGGGTTGCTTTGTTCCTTAAATTTTCTAAATGTGGACTTCTTTCCTTTTTGTCTTTCTTCCCCTTTTTTCTTCCTTTCTCCCTTCCCTCCTTATTTTCTTCCCCCTTCTTTTCCCTCCTTCTTCCTTCTTTCCCCTTCCTTCTTTCCTTCCTCCCTTCTTTCCCTCCTTTTTTTCCTTTTCTATTACTTGCAAACAGTACTAAAGAGATAATAACTACTAAAGATAGGACATATTCTCCTTTACTAATTTAATAAATTTACATCAGATATTAGTTTCTAACCTTTTACGATGAACATTGCAAATCATGATGACACCATGTGCTACATAAAAGGCCTAAAGTAAATCAATTTCACTGAAAGCAATATCATGAAATCTCAAGAGAATATTATTGCTTCAGGATGTTTGGATCTCCTATCCCTGAGGATGGTTCAGCAGAAGTCATCAGGATGAGGAGTGATGCCCATATAATTTGAGATATTTTTCTCACCTTAATTCAAGCTATTTTATCATAAAGAAATGTAACTGTCTACTAGTCCTTGTATCTGTTTTGTGAGTTTTTATTTTATAGAGAACTTTTGTTTTCATGAAGTACCTTGATTTCACAATATTTAACCAGAATTTTCATCTGGCCTGGGCAACAGTTTCCTCATATATTTTCTTCATTTGCCACTTATTTTTCTTGTTATTTTCTCTACTTTTTCTTGCAATATTTTTGTATCATATACTGGCACTTTCTCATGCATTGAATAAGGTGAGATCTTCCTCCACTAGTTACTTGTCAAAGGAAGTTGTAGGAGAAGGCATGGTAGTACCCTGACTGCAACAAAAGTTTCAATTGCTTATTATGAAGCCACGTGTATTTTTGTTAAGAGTTATGCTTTCATTTTCTTTAACAGACAATATTGACAGATTTAAGTCACTTATCACTTATTGGTTCTGTTCTGCTTATTTTCTTCACTCATTATATATTTATGCCTAGTGCTCCATTATTGGAATGCTAAGCATGTGAGAGTTATTTATATCCTGCTGTTCAAGATCATCGCAAAGGTTTGATTTTTCAAATTCAAAAAATTGTAACCTCAGGCAAAAATGGGTTAATGTGAGTAAAATAGTTTAATAAAATAATCTATAAAAATCAATAATTATAATTTCTAAAACAAAAATAGCTTGTGAAGAGTAGCATTGTTCTCCAGTTTTGAAAATGTCATAAATGTCTGCTTCATAGAAGGCAATTGACTTCTTATATTTGTTTCTCTTTTAATCTGTTGCAATATATGGTTTTGGTTGAGACAGATGAGGAAATCTGGCCTCATGTAGATATGTAATTGGAAAAAGGAGTATTTTATTTAATTTTTTGTTTTAAAAAATGGAGAGTTTAATAGGCAAGAAGAGAGAAAGCAAAAAGAAGAAGCTCCTCCATACAAAGACAAGAGGGAGGGGTGGCTCCAAAGCTGAAAGAGGAGACCCCAGGAAGGAGTATTTAAATAATCTTTTCAGAGAGTTGTGTATCAACTTATTTAATACTATACCAAAACTCCACAAGTGGTAGTTTCTTAAAGGTTAGTTGTAAAATTGAAGACCATATCAATGAACTTAGCATACTCAGTTACATTAAACTCCACTAGTCTATCTTGCCTTTGAATGGATTTTTTTACCCATGCACAATATTGACCATTTAGACCACTTTTGAAAGGATTTCAGTGGCCTCAAAATAGAGCACCATACTTGGACTCAACTCTTTACTAACCCTTGTATCTATTATTTGAGTTTTTGTTTTATAGAGGAGTTTGCTTTCTAGAGAATTCACTTAGTACTGTAATTCGAGGATTATATTGTGTTTACACGTTCTTCCTTATTAAATATTACTGAACTGCTTTCCAAAGCAATCATAGCAGTTTGCACTCTCATTAACAGGGGATGAGGATTCCATTCATTTTATGTTCTAGTCGATGCTTGATATTGCCCCACTTCTTAATTTTTGTCAAAATGGAAAGTGTGAAATTGTATCCACTGTTTTAATTTGCATTTCCATAGTTATTCATTAGATGTAACATAATTTAATATTAATAATGTTCATGAATAGTTTCAAAATATGCAATTAGTTTTCAATGATGATATTTCTCTAATTATCAGTTTGCTATTGATTTCTAACTTAATAACACTGTAGTCAGAGAATGTTATCTATATGACTCATTAGACATTTAAATTTAAGTTTTTCACAAACCAAAAGAGTCCTTCAAAATTATACTAGAAAGATATCCCCTAATGACATCACTTCTATACAATTCTTGCTATGTGCATGACACATAACCTCAGTTAACACCTGAGATAGGTTTACTATCTCTATTTTACAGATGAAATAACAAGCACGAAGATACTAACACAGTTTGTAGGTAGCAGAACCACAATCCACAAACAGCAGTGCTCTTAGTCACTGAATTATGTACAGGGATTATAATCCCATTAGCAATATGTAAACATTTTCAAAGTGTCTTTTAAAATATCCCTTCCATATGTTCTTATACTTTCTTTTGTTCTCATAAGAGCCAATGAAAGGTGGAATTATCCTCTTTTACATGTGGAAACTAGGGCACCAGAACCACCGTGGTTCTTAAGGGGCAAAGTTAATCAGGGTTATTTCCTCCAACTTGGATCAGTATTTCACTTGGTTCTGTATTCAGTGTGGATACAAGTTAATTTATTTCAATAGAAATTGGGATAACAAGTGACTTAGAGGTTTATGTTCTTTTTTTCCTACAGATTCTAGAATCACCAATGCAATGACTGGGGAAAGGAACAGTACAATTACGAAGTTCATTCTCTTGGGATTCTCTGAATTTCCAAAGCTCACTATTATACTCTTTTCAATATTCCTAGGGATCTACCTCCTGACAGTATCCTGGAACATGAGCCTCATCACCCTTATCAGGATGGACTCCCATCTGCATACACCTATGTACTTTTTCCTTAGTAACCTGTCATTTCTGGACATCTGCTATGTTTCCACTATAACCCCCAAGATGCTCTCAGACTTCTTCAAGAAGCATAAATTCATCTCCTTTGTGGGGTGCAGTATGCAGTACTTCTTCTTCTCTAGCCTAGGTCTAACTGAGTGCTGTCTTCTGGCAGCCATGGCTTATGATCGATATGCTGCCATTTGTGACCCTCTGCTCTACCAGGCCATCATGTCGCCTACCCTCTGCATGCAGATGGTGGCAGGGTCTTTTATAACTGGATTCTTTGGTTCATTTATCCAACTCTGTGCTTTGCTTCAGCTTCATTTCTGTGGGCCAAATGTCATCCACCATTTCTTCTGTGATCTGCCCCAACTTCTGATTCTATCCTGCTCTGACACCTTTTTCTTTCAAGTCATGGTCTCTGTTCTCACAGTGATTTTTGGACTTACATCTGTCTTAGTTATCATGATATCTTATGGTTATATCATTGCCACCATTCTGAAGATCACGTCAGCTGAAGGCAGAGCCAAAGCTTTCAACACTTGTGCTTCTCACCTGACAGCAGTGATCCTTTTCTTTGGCTCAGGTATCTTTGTTTATATGTATCCTAATGCTGGTGATTCCCTGAGCCAAAACAAGTTGGCATCGGTCTTATACACAGTTGTAATCCCCATGTTAAATCCAGTGATCTACAGCCTGAGGAACAAGGAAATCAAAGATGCCCTAAACAGATGGAAGAAGAGAATTTCCCCCTGGTGTTATGGAATGAAATAATGAAATTTATTTCAGATGTATAAATAGTTTAGGAAGAACAACAACTAAACATTTATTTTCAACTCTCCTAAATGTTGGCAGAATTGCAATTGATATGCACTTCTTATGTAAACCCAGAGCTGGCACGAAATCATGTAAATGCATGAAAAGTATCTTCAAATTTAATATCAATTCTTTATCAGTTGTAATCTAATACATTGATAGCCAGGAAAACCACAGATATTTTTTTGTAGCTAGTTGTGGCAGTGGGACAGTTCACCTTGAATATTCCATTTCTATCTAACATGGCACTACCTCAAGAACCAGAGATGCTAGTACTGATCAAGGCTTCCAAGAGACTAGCAAGCCTTTTCATACATCTTATTTTAGGTAGAAAAGGGATAACTATTAACACAGAGAAATCTTTTTAAAAATAATTTCCCAATTAAGTTTAAACTCACATTTAACCCATTCTTTCACCTCTGGAAATTTTGGATTAATTTCTTCGTTTATGGATTTGTCCAAAGCCAAATATTCATATCAGGTAAAAGTCTTGCTAAAGTCACACAGATAGAAATTTGTTGTAATAGAAATGCTTAACATGTCTGCTATAGTTAAGATTTGGTTGACCAGTTAGATAGCTAGGCATTCCTAATAACTCCTTGTATGTTATTACTGTAGTTTCTTTGTTTTTCCATCTTATCTCTACCATGTAACTGGAAAAGAGAATCAGAAATGGTCCCCTGTTGGTGAGGTAATGTAGTCCCTGATTTTGGCATTTCCAGCTGTCTTACTGTTAACATTTTTGTCTTATTTAATAGGCCAAGTCCCTATTAGAAAGTTGTTTTTCCAATAATTAACAAATAGGAAGTGGTTGGTAAAATTATCTGTAAAGAACTGAACCACTGGAACCACAAGAAAGTCTTTGGTTGTTTCCCTTATAACTTACTACAACATAGAGAGGAATATTAGAGAATTGAGATTTAAAACACCAAACAAGGAAAGGAATATGGGGCAGAAAGCACACTTTTGTTATTTATCTTCTGGTAGGATTCTGACTTCCATTATCCAGGCCTGAGATCATGGAAATTTTCAAGAGATTATTTCCGGTAAAAGGCATTTTGTATATCCTCCTACCTCCCTCTGTGTTCAGAAGGAAAAATTTTAAATCCTGTGAGTGGTCAGTTGGTAAAAACTTACAACAAACCTTTTAGATAACAGTAGGTACTGCAATGTGCGAGGTTCTGCTTCTAATACTCCCTGTCTCTGAGGGTAGAATTCAATTTCAGGAAGCTTGGAGGTGAAAGGTGAAAGTTATTTTGGAAGACAACTGATTTACAGTTAGTTATCCCATAGGATTTTGTCAAGAGAAGTTTGAGATGGGGTTCCAGACCTAGATTTCATGTAAAGTTTTTTTGTTGTTGTTTTTGTTTTGTTTAAAACTAACTCTTGTTAGTGACCCCATTCAGACCTCCCTTGGCTTCAGTTTAAAACAAAGTGTATTAACTGATGACTATACTGAGGTTGAGAGAGAAGTAACTCCGTAAGTGCCATTCATTTCACTTGGTTGGATGTTTAATGCTTTTGTGGTCACTGATTATTAAAATCTCTGAAGACAAACACTGCTTGGAGTTGATATCACAACCAGCAGATTGTATTATTATGTAAAATCATTTGAATTATTATGTAAAATTCAAAATCTTAATCACAAAAAACATAATCTTCAGAAAAGAATAATGTAGGCTTTAAGTCAGAAAGCTCTGTCTCTACAGAAGACCAGAATTCTTTTTATTCTGATATTCAAATCATCTGTAGGATATAGATGTATAGGATACATATCCCTGTGCAGAAATTTCTTATAAACAATAAAGGTTCAGAGATTAACTGGTGAGAACAGAGGCTTATAAACTAAAGACAAATTCTTGGACAATATCATATATTTTTCTTTTTGTAACTACTTGTGATTGACATTTTTATATTGGTGATGCTTTTAAAGGAAAAATGTACTTTATGTGATATACTAGGGAAAAATTGTCTGTATATTTAATTACGTTCTATAATATTTTATCAGTCTCTAGGCGGCTGCAGAAACTTATCACCATGGCTGGGAATGAAAGTCTCTGGGATATGGAATAGTAAATTCTGTGCTCTAAGAAGCTGCATTTTCCTTGCTGTGTTAGTAGAAAAGGATGTGGTTTAGTAGCGTCTAGGACTCTGGGCATAAGCTAAACACTCCTGACTCAGCACTGATTGCTAATTGGCAGTTCTGTTTATCACTATATATCTCAATTAATTTATATTTAAAATTTGGACATATACCCATTAATATAATTGCTGGGTCAAATGATATTTCTATTTCTAGATCCTTGAGCAATTGTCAAGTGTCTTCCACAATCGTTGAACTAATTTACACTCTCACCAACAGTGTAAAGTGTTCCTATTTCTCCACATCCTCTCCAGCATCTGTTGTCTCCAGATTTTTTAATGCTCACCATTCTAATTGGCATGAGATGGTATTTCAATATGGTTTTGATTTGCATTTCTCTAATGACCAGTGATGATGAACATTTTTTCATATGTTTTTTGGCCACAAAAATGTCTTCTTTTGAAAAGTATCTGTTCATATGTTCTCTCCACTTTTTGATGGGGTTGTTTTTTTCTTGTATATTTGTTTTAGTTCTTTGTAGATTATGGATATTAGCCCTTTGTCAGAAGGGTAGCTTGTAAAAAATTTTTCCCATTCTGTTGGTTGCTGGTTCACTCTAATGATTGTGGCACTGTTTACAATAGCAAAGAGTTGGAACCAACCCAAATGCCCATCAAAGATAGAATGGATAATGAATATGTGGCACATATACACCATGGAAAACTATGCAGCTGTAAAAAACGATGAGTTCATGTCCTTTGCAGGAACATGGATGAATCTGGAAACCATCATTCTCAGCAGACTGACACAAGAACAGAAAACCAAACACCACATGTTCTCACTCATAAATGGGTGTTGAACAATAAGAACACATGGACACAGGGAGGGGAACATCACACACTGGGGTCTCTTGGGGGGGTGGGGGGCTAGAGAAGAAATAGCAGGGGGTGGGGAGATTGGGAAGGGATAACATTAGGAGAAATACCTAATGTAGGTGACAGCAGGATGGAGGCAGCAAACGACCATGGTATGTGTATACCTATGTAACAGTCCTGCAAGATCTGCACATGTACCCCAGAACTTAAAGCAAAATTAAAAAAATAAATACATAAAATTTGGAAAATTGTATTATATATCCCTATATAACATTTTGCATAAGTGTTCTAATACTTTATTTTTAGAATATGAAGGTAGAAAGTGAAGTAATAGTGGAGCTTTCAACAGGTCCCTAAGTTTTCTAAGTTTAGCCACATCCAGGGAAGTAGACCAATGGATGGCTATATTTATGCAAAGGATGCTTGAGCAGAGTTAGCACCTGCTACACAGGGAATCAGTATATCTGTTTTTCTCTGAGGACAAGATCACTATGTCCACTATAAAAATATCTGACTTGTTTTACAAGATATGCTTTCTACAAGAAACTCATTTCTTTTATAAAGACACATATAGACTGAAAATGAAGAGATGGAAAAAGATAGTTTATGCAAATGAAAAATGAAAAAGAGCAGGAGTACTATACTTAATCAGATAAAATAAATTTTAAGACAAAACCTGTAAAAAAAAAAAAGCAAAGAAAGTTACTATATATTGATAAAGGGGTCAATTCAGCAAGAGGACATAACAATTGTAAATATATATGTACCCAATGGTGAAGAACTCAAATATCTAAAGCAAATATTATTAGAGCTAACTAGAGAGAAAGACCCCAGTGCAGCCATAGTTGGGAGTTAAACACTCCACTTTCATCATGGTACAGATTATCTAGAGTAAAAAGCAAGAAAGAAAAATCAGATAAAATCTTCACTATAGACCAAATTGACTCAATAGACATTTAGGAAACCTTTTAGCCAACACCTTCAGAATACACATTCTTCTTAAGAGGACATGAAATATTCTTCAGTATAGACAATATATTAGGCCACAAAATGAGTCTCAAAAAATTCAAAAATATTGAAGTAGCATCAGGTATCTTTTTTGACCACAAAGAAATAAAAATAGAAATCAATAAGAGAAATTTTGAAAACTATAAAATAAACAGAAATAAAACAACCTTCTCCAGAATGACCATTGAGTCAATAAAAAAGAAGTAAATTAAAAAATGCATTAAAATAGTGAAAATGGAAACACAACAAACAAAACATATATAACTTAGCAAAAATAGTACTGAGAGAAGTTTATATCAAAAAACATCTACATCAAAATAGTAAAAGGCTTTGAATAAATAATCTAGCAATGCATCTTAAGGAACTAGAAAAGCAAGAGCAAAATAAACCCAAAACTAATAGAACAAAATAAATAATAAAGATCAGAGGAGAAATAAATAATAAATAAATAATTGAGACTAAGAAAACAGTACAAAATATAAAACAAAAATGTGAGTTTTAAAAGATAAATCAAATTGACAAAACTTTACCTAGACTAGCTTAGAAAAAAGTGAGAAGACACAAGTAAAATCAGAGATGAAAAAGGAGGTACCATGAATGATACCACAGAAAAGAAAGGATCATTAGAGACTATTATCAGCAACTATGTGCCAGTAAATTGGAAAACCTAGAAGAAATGGATCAATTTATAGACTCATACATCCTACCAAGATGGATCATGAAGAATAGAGAACCTCAATAACCATTAAGAAGTAATGAAATAGAAAGAGTAATTAAAACTCTCCCATCAAAGAAAAGACCAGGACCTGATGGCTCACATTTTCGTTGCTTTGTTAGTAGAAGAGGATGGAGTTTAGTAGCTTCTATTCATTGTTAAATTTCACCAAACGTTAAAAAAAGAAGTAATACCAATCCTACCCAAACTATTCAAAACAAACAAACAAACAAACAAACACAAGGGAATGCTTCCAAACTCATTCTATAAGACTAGAATAATCCAAAACAAGGCAAAGACACAACACAAAAAGAAAACTCTAGGCCAATATCACTGATGAACATAGATAAAAAAATTATCAACAAAATACTAGGAAACCAAATTCAACAATACCCTAAAAAGATACTTTATCATGATCAAGAGGCTTCATCCCAGGGATACAAGTATGGGTTAATATATTCAAATCACTAAATGTGATATGTCACATCAGTCAAATGAAGGACAAAAAGCATATGATCATTCCAATAGACAGTAAATAATTATTCCATAAAATTTGCCATTCCTTCAAAAATAAAAATTCTCAAAAAACTGGATATAGAAGGAACATGTCTCAACATATTCGAGACCATATACAACAAACCCATAGTTACTATCCTATCAAATAAGAAAAAAATAAAAGGCTTTCCTCTAAGATGTGGAACAAGAAGAGAATGCCTACTTTCACCACTTTTATTCAACATAGAGAAATGTAAGGCATAAAAATTGGAAACAAAGAAGTCAAATTATTCCTGTTTGCAGATATGTAATCTTATATTTAGAAAAACTTAAAATGATTAGAACTGATAAAGACTCTACCAAAAACTATTAGAACTGATAAATTTAGTAAAATTGCAGAACACAAAATCAACATATAAAAATTAGTAGCATTTTCATAGGCTAATATTCAGCAATCTGAAGATTCTTGGATTTATAATAGCTATGAATAAAATAAAATACTTGTAAATAACTGAAGAAATGAAAGATCTCCACAATGAAAAATATAAAACACTGATGAAAAAAATTGAAGGAGGACTCAACTAATGGAAAGATATCCTATGTTCATGGATTGGAAGAATCAATATTGTTAAAATGTCAATACTACCCAAGATAGTTTTGGGTATTATTGACATTTTAACAATATTGATTGCATTGGATTCAATGCATCCTATCAAATTATCAATAACATTCTTCACATAAATAGAAAAAAAGATACTAAAATTTATGTGAAATCACAAAATACTCAGAAAAGCCAAAGTGATCCTAATCAAGAAAAACAAAGTTGGAGGCATCACATTACCTGACCCAAATTATACTACAAAGCTATAGTACCAAACCAGCATGGCACTGGCATAACAATAAACATATAGACCAATGGAACAGAATAGAAAACCCAGAAATATATGCACACATTTACTGTAAAATTATTTTTGACAAAGCTGCCAAGAACATGCCTTGGGGAAAGAACAGTCTCTTCAACAAGTCATGTTGGGAAACTAGATATCTATATGCAGAATAATGAAACTAGACAACTCTCCTACCATATACAAAAATCAAATAAAAATGGATTAAAGACTTAAATATAAAATCTGAAACTATAAAACTGCTAGAAGATAATATTGAAAAAGTGCTTTAGGACTGGTCTAGACAAAGATTTTTTTAGTATGACCTCAAGAGCACAGGCAACCAAAGCAAAAATGGACAAATGCAATAACTTTAAGCTGGAAACCTTCTGCACAGAAAAGTAAACAATCCATAAAGTAAAGAGATAACCTCTTGAATGGTATAAAATATTTGCAAACTATTTGAAAAGAAAATCTTACAGCTAAGAGTGCCATATATCATGCGTAGAATTAAAACCTATTTAAAGTAGTTTAAAATATTAAATAGTCTAATTGTTCTGTAAGATCCTTAAGTAATATTTCACTTTTTTTAAGCTGAAGACCACCAACTTTATAAAACTACTTTTGCTCTGAAGACAGAGAGGAAATTGATAATTCTGAGAAAGTGAATTTTACCAAGATTATTTTATCATTTTTCACATAATCAGTTTCATCTCATAACAAAATGACTGTGTAATGATTAACAAATCTCTATCCAAAAAATCCCGCATAGTAGAAATAAACATCTCCTATTAATAAACGAGAAAGAAGGCATTCTTTGACATTCCCAGCCAGATGTGGCTGCTTTTAAATTGATTGCCTGAACCCATTAGTGAGCAACCTAAGAAGAGTAATGTCTTAAGACCTGGATCAAAAATATAATGTAGGCAGCACACAGAGAGAACCTGATTGTTGTTTTCTCTGTCTTCCTGCCTCATCTGGCAGAGAAAACTTCAAGACTAATTTTAGATTTTCAGTAGTAATTAATGATTCAGTAAAATAAACAGCTACATCATGACCTATAGCTCTTCCTCCTCTTTGCCACTCTTCCCTTCCCCAAACCATCAACATCCACATAAACTGAAGTGTCTACTACCTGTCTGGCTTTTTATGGCCTCCCATAGATGAGGTCTTTCCTACCATCTGGGAAGCAGCTGGGCAGCCCTTGCCAGTGAACATTCATCAACCTAACGCCTGGCTCCAGTCATAACTGCCTATCTTCCTTGAAATTGAGCCCTGACAACAGTGCCACTTTTGAGATCAAGCAAATTCAGGTGGTTATATTTTTCCCAAGTCACATCACCTCTGGATAATGTGCAGAGCTATTTTCTGGTCTATTTTAAGAGATAACTTGATGCCACAATGCACGAGAGTTAATTGGATGCATGATTCCCAATGACTCAATGCTTGCTCGTGTTTCTGGTCTCAGAAAGCTTTTTAAAGAAAGGCTCAGGGTGGGTTCTCTCAGCAGGGGATACCACAGCATTGTAGCTTCACAGTAAAGTGTCTACCCCTCTCACCACTCAATGCAAAATCAAAGAATCAGTCTCTTTAAATAATAGAAAGCAGACACTGTGTGGAAGGCTACAGACACCCTACAGATGTGGTTAGGCAACTATTTTCTACGTTTTAGCGTGCTGATTTATAAGTCTATTTGAAGACTGAGAACAGATTTCAGAGAATACCATCTTCTATTTACCATGGATACAGTAAAATAAATTACCTAATGTTTACATTATTTTCAATGAGTGAAACACTTACTTACAAAGACAGACAAGACCTGCTTTAAGCAAAAGTATAAAATTCTAAAAGCAAAGCACACTGCCATGTGTGTACCTACGCAACTGTCTTGCATGCTCTGCTCATGTACCTCAAAACCTATAATCCAATAAAAAATTAAAAAAAATAAAAAAAAAGTATAAAATTCTATAGTGCCACTGTGTCCCTCTTTAAGCCCCTCTCATCCTGATTCTGGATTCTTTGTTCTTTCCATTACCATTTGCCTGTGTTCTCATGCAGCTGTCTTTTCCTGTGACTGGAGGCATCAGTTAAATTCTGGCCCTACCAATGACTGGCTGTGATATTGTGAGCAGCAAATGCAAAAAACCACTGTCTCAGAGTATCCCTTTCTGAAAAACCCTGAAGTGTTTGTTTCAGTCTCAAAACCTCACCAGTTTCCCCAATTTTGAGGTTTCCTTTGCTTGACGTTGCCAGTTACTGTTCCTACTTTTCCATTTTCTTTTCTCCTTTCACTGCTAAAGAGGAATAACTTCCTTCAATACCTGGCCTTTCTCTAATCCCTTCTGAGCCCCATTCCAGATATACCTATGTGAGACTGATGAGTTCCATTCTTACAAATGTGTTGAAATTGTCCTGGGAAGACCACACTTTCTTTCCTTCTTTCCAAATCAATGGCACTCTGTTCATATTTTCCCCCTTTGAGTTCCATGTCATATTCAATAAGTATCACTGGGTGGTGACAGCCTTGAGGATCAGGATAAGAAATTTGGATATCATCAGGCCACGAATCAGCAAAAAAAAAACCTAATGAACTCCTTCACTTATAAAGCATAATCTGCCTGGATATGAAATTCTGGGTTGAAAGTTCTTTTCTTTAAGAATGTTGAGAAGAAAGATCCAAGATGGCCCTTTTAGGAGCAGCTCAGGATTGCAGCTCCCAGTGAAAGCGCAGAGGGTGAGTGGACACCGCATTTCCAGATGGATATTTATTGCCCACAGACCAGGAGATTCCTAGGCGGAAGAGCCCTATGGGTCCCCAGCGCAGCTCTTTTGGCCAATGCAGCTGTTTTGGCTGGTGCAGCTGTTCTGCCAGCACCATGATGCGGTGGCTCTCCATACAAAATACACTAGTCTGGTTGCCCTTTTAAGCTGGCCAGCAGATTCCCAGGCAGCGCCATTGTTTCAGCTGGTGCAGTGGGTCACCGCACAGAAAATCACACAAATCCCGGCACCCTTTCAGCAGGCAACTGGAACACCTAGGAGAGAGTCAATTGTTCAACAACAAAAAAAAGAGGCTCTGAGGCAGGGAGCCAGGTGATAAGGCTCGGCAGGTCCCACCCCCAGAAAACAAACCAAACAAACAGCAATTGGAAACACTCGGAGTTGAGAGTTTCACGGCAAGCACAGCTGAACCCAGGATGGTGCAGCTCGGTGGGGGAGGGGCATCCGCCATTACCGAGGCACTCCACCCCTATGGAGGTAGTCCACCATTGTGGAGGCACCTTGCCATTGCGGAGGCAACCCGCCATTGCTGAGGCAACCCACCATAACAGAGAGAGTCCGCCATTACAAAGGTGGGCCACCATTGCCGAGGCAGTTCTAACCACACCAATATAAACAGGACTACAGGGAAGCTCAATGGCAGCAGGGCGGAGCTCAGCAAAGCCACTGCAGGCAGACAGTGGCTAGGCTGCCTCCTTGCTGGGCAGGGCAGCCCTAAAAAAAAAAAAAAGGAAGCAGCACGACAGACACTCATAAATAAAGCTCTAACTCCTTGGGACAGAGCACCTGGGGAAAAAAAGGCGGTTTATGAGTTCTGCTGCAGCAGACTTAAACATACCTGCCTAGCAGCTCTGAAAGAACAATGGAGCTCACAGCTCAGCACTTGAAGCTCCTATAAAGAATAGACTGTTTCCTCAAGCAGCTCCCTGACCACCGTATGTCCAAAGAGTCACCTCACAAAAGACTAATCAGACAGACATTTGGCAGGCATCATTCTGGGACAAAAATAGCAGAAGAAGAAACTGGTAGCAACCTTTACTGTTCTGCAGCTGCTGCAGGTGATCCCCAGGCAAGCAGAGCCTGGAGTGGACCTCAGCAGTCCTACAGCAGAGGGGCCAGACTGTTAGAAGAAAAACTAAGAAAAAGAAATAACTTCATCATCAACAACCTGGATGTCCACTCAGAGACCCAATCTGAAAATCAGCAACTACACAGAAGACAGGTGGATAAATCCACAAACATGGGAAGAAACCAGCACAATAAGGAAGAAAACACCCGAAACCAGAACACCTCTCCTCCTACAAGGGATCACAATTCTTCACCAGCAAGGGAACAAAGCTGGATGGAGAATGACTGTGATGAAATGACAGAATCAGAATTCAGAAGGTGGGTAATAAGAAACTTCTGTAAGCTAAAAGACCATGTTCTAACTCAATGAAAAGAAACTAAGAACCTTGAAAAAGGATTTGATGAAATGATAACAAGAATGGACAGCTTAGAGAGGAATATGAGTGAATTGATAGAGCTGAGAAACACAACATGAGAACTTCGCAAAGCATGCACAAGTTTCAACAGCCAAATTGACCAAACAGAAGAAAGAATATCAGAGGTCGAAGATCAACTCAATGAAATAAAACAAGAAACCAAGATTAGAGAAAAAAACGCAAAAAGGAATGAACAAAGTCTCCAAGAAATGTGGACTATGTGAAGAGACCTAATCTACATTTGATAGGTGTTCCTGAATGTGACAAAGAGAATGAATCCAAGCTGGAAAATACTCTTCAGGATATTAACCAGGAAAACTTCCCCAACATAGCAAGGCAGGCCAATATTCAAGTCCAGGAAATACAGAGAACACCACAAAGATATTCTTCAAGAAGAACAACCCCAAGGCACATAATCGTCAGATTCATCAGGGTTGAAATGAAGGAGAAAATGTTAAGGGCACCCAGAGAGAAAGGTCGGGTCACCCACAAAGGGAAGCCCATCAGACTCACAGCAGATCTCTCAGAAGAAACCCTACAAGACAGAATAGAGTGGGGGCCGATATTCAACATCCTTAAAGAAAAGAACTTTCAACCCAGAATTTCATATCCAGCCAAACTGAGCTTCAGAAGTGAAGGAAAAATAAAATCCTTTGTGAAAAAGCAAGTACTCAGAGATTTTGTCACCACCAGGCCTGCTTTACAAGAGCTCCTGAAAGAGGCACCACACATAGAAAGGAACACCAGTACCAGCCACTCATAAAGCATACCAAATGGTAAAGAGCATCAACAAAATGAAGAATCTGCATCAACTAACGTGCAAAGCAGCTAGCTAGCATCAAAATGGCAGTATCAAATTCACACATAACAATATTAACCCTAAATGTAAATGGGCTAAATGCACCAATCAAAAGACACAGACTGGCAAATTGAATAAAAAGCCAAAACCCATCGGTGTGCTGTATCCAGGAAACCCATCTCACATGCAAGGGTACACAAAGGCTCAAAATAAAGGTATGAAGGAAGATTTATCAAGCAAATGGAGATCAAAAAAAAGCAAGATTTGCAATTCTCATCTCTGATAAAATAGACTTTAAAGCAACAAATATCAAAAGAGACAAAGAAGGACATTACATAATGGTAAAAGGATTGATACAACAAAAAGAGCTAATGATCCTAAATATATACGCACCCAATACAGGAGCACTCAGGTACATAAGGAAAGTTCTTAATGACTTACAAAGAGAATTAGACTCCCACACAATAATAGTGGGTGACTTCAACACTCCACTGTCAATATTAGACAAATCAACCAGACAGAAAATTAACAAGGATATCCAGGACTTGAACTCAGACCTGGAACAAGCAAACCTGATAGACATTTACAGAACTCTCCACCCAAAATCCATAGAATATACATTCTTCTCAGCACCACATCACACCTATTCGAAAATTGATCACATAATTGGAAGTAAATCACTTCTCAGCAAATGCAAAAGAATGGAAATCATAACAAACAGTCTCTCAGACCACAATGCAATCAAGTTAGAACTCAGAATTCAGAAAGTAACTCAGAACCACACAGCTTCCTGGAAACTGAACAACTGGCTCTTGAATGTTGACTGGATAAACAATGAAATGAAGGCAGAAATAAAGAAGTTCTTTGAAACCAATGAAAACAAAGACACAACATACCAGAATCTCTGGGACACATTTAAAGCAGTCTCTAGAGGAAAATATATAGCAATAAGTGCCCACATGAGAAGAGTGGAGAGATCCAAAATTGACATCCTATCATCAAAATTGAAAGAGCTAGAGGAGCAAGATCAAAAAAACTGAAAACCTAGCAGAAGAGAAGAAATAACTAAGATCAGAGCACAACTGAAGGAGATTGAGACACGAAAAACCCTTCAAAAAATCAATAAAACCAGAAAATGGCTTTTTGAAAAGATCAACAAAATAGACAGACCACTAACAAGATTAAGAAAAAGAGAGAATAACCAAATAGATGCAATAAAAAATGAAAAAGAGGAAATCACCACAGCTCCCACAGAAATTCAGAACATCATAAGAGAATATCACAAACAACTCTATGCACATAAACAAGTAAACCTGGAAGAAATGGATAAAATCCTGGACACTTGCATCTTCCCAAGCCTAAACCAGGAAGAAGTTGAAACCATGAATAGACCAATAACAAGATCTAAAGTTGAGGCAGCAATTAAGAGCCTACCACACAAAAAAAGCCCGGGTCCAGATGGGTTCACAGCTGAATTCTACCAGACACACAAAGAGGAACTGTTACCATACCTCCTGAAACTATTCCAAATAATCCAAAAAGAGGGAATCCTTCCCAAATTATTTTGAGACCAACATCATTCTGATATCAAAACCCGGCAGAGACTCAACAAAAAAAGAAAACTTCAGGCAAATATCCACGATGAACAGAGATGCAAAAATCGTCAATAAAATACTGGCAAGACAATTGCAACAGCACATCAAAAAGCTTATCCACCATGATCAAGTAGGATTCATCCTGAGGTTGCAAGGCTGGTTCAACATACACAAGTCTGTAAATGTAATTCACCACATAAACAGAACCAAAAACAAAAACCACATGATTATCTCAACTGATGCAGAGAAGGCCTTTGACAAAATTCAACAGCCCTTTATGCTAAAAACCCTCAATAAACTCGGTATCGATGGAATGTATCTCAAAGTAATAAAAGCTATTTATGACAAACCAATAGCCAATATCATACTGAATGGGCAAAAACTGGAAGCATTCCCTTCGAAATCTGGCACTAGACAAGGATGCCCTCTCTCACCACTCCTGTTCAATATAGTACTGGAAGTTCTAGCCAGAGCAATCAGGCAAGAAAAAGAAATAAAGGGTATTCAAATAGGAAAGGAGGAAGCCAAATTGTCTCTATTTGCAGACGATATGATAGTATATCTAGAAAACCCCATCATCTCAGCCCAAAATCTCCTGAAACTGATAAGCAACTTCAGCAAAGTCTCAGGATACGAAATCAATGTGTAAAAACCACAAGCATTCCTATACACCAATAACGGACTCAAAGAGAGCCAAATCAAGAACGAACTGCCATTCACAATTGCTACAAAGAGGATAAAATACCTAGGAATACAACCAACAAGAAATGTAAAGAACCTCTGCAAGCAGAACTACAAACCACTGCTCAGTGAAATAAGAGAGGACACAAACAGATGGAGAAACATTCCATGTTCATGGTTAGGAAGAATCAATATCATGAAAATGGCCATACTGCCCAAAGTAATTTACAGATTCAACGCTATCCACATCAAGCTACCAATGACCTTCTTCACAGAACTGGAAGAAACCACCTTAAACTTCATATGGAACCAAAAGAGAGCCCACATAGCCAAGTCAATTCTAAGTAAAAAGAACACAGCAGGAGGCATCACACTACCGAACTTCAAACTATACTACAAGGCTACAGTAATCAAAACAGCATAGGGGTGGTACCAAAACAGATATATAGACCAATGGAACAGAACAGAGGCATTGGAGGCAACACAACATATCTACTACCATACAATCTTTGATAAACCTGACAAAAACAAGCAATGGGGGAAAAATTCCCTGTTTAATAAATGGTGTTGGAAAAACTGGCTAGCTATGTGCAGAAAGCAGAAACTGAACCCCTTCCTGACACCTTACACTAAAATTAACTCCAGGTGGATTAAAGATTTAAGCATAAGACCTAACACCATAAAAACCCTAGAAGAAAATCTAGGCAAAACCATTCAGGACATAGGAGTAGGCAAGGACTTCATGACCAAAACACCAAAAGCATTGGCAACAAAAGCCAATTTAGACAAATGGGACCTAATCAAACTCCACGGCTTCTGCACAGCAAAAGAAACAGTCATTAGAGTGAATCGGCAACCAACAGAATGGGAAAAAATTTCTGCAGTTTACCCATCTGACAAAGGGCTGATATCCATAATTTACAAAAAACTCAAACAGATTTACAAGAAAAAAACAAGCCCATTCAAAAGTGGGCAAAGGATATGACCAGACACTTTACAAAAGAAGACATACATGAGGCCAACAAGCATGAAAAAATGCTCATCATCACTGGTCATTAGAGAAATGCAAATCAAAACTACATTGAGATACCATCTCACGCCAATTAGAATGGCGATCATTAAAAAATCTGGAGACAACAGATGCTGGAGAGGATGTGGTGAAATAGGAACACTTTTACACTGCTGGTGGGAGTGTAAATTAGTTCAACCATTGTGGAAGACAGTGTGGCGATTCCTCAAGGACCTAGAAATAGAAATTCCATTTGACCCAGCAATCCCATTACTGGGTATATATCTAAAGGATTATAAATCGTTCTACTATAAGGACACATGCACACGAATGCTCATTGCAGTACTGTTTACAATAGCAAAGACCTGGAACCAACCCAAATGCCCATTGATGATAGACTGGGCAGGGAAAATGTGGCACATATACATTATGCAATATTATGCAGCAATCAAAAACGATGAGTTTGTGTCCTTTGTAGGGACATGGATGAACCTGGAGAATATCATTCTCAGTAAACTGACACAAGAACAGAAAATGAAATACCACATGTTCTCACTCATAGGTGGGTGTTGAACAATGAGAACACATGGACTCAGGGAGAGGAGCACTATACACTGGGGTCTGTTTGGGGGGAATAGGGGAGGGACAGCGGTGGGTGGGGAGTTGGGGAGAAATAGCATGGGGAGAAATGCTAGATATAGGTGAAGGGGAGGAAGGCAGCAAATCACACTGCCATGTGTGTACATATGCCACTATCTTGCATGTTCTGCGCATGTACCCTAAAACCTAAAATGCAATAAAAAAAAGAATGTTGAATATTGGCCCCCACTCTATTCTGCCTTATAGAGTTTCTGCCGAGAAATCTGCTGTGAGTCAAGAAGGTCAATGGTAGCTTGATGGGGATAGCATTGAATCTATAAATTACTTTGGGCAGCATGGCCGTTTTCACAATATTGATTCTTCCTAACCATGAGCATGGAATGCTTTTCCATCTGTTTGTGTCCTCTCTTATTTCCTTGATCAGTGGTTGTAGTTCTCCTTGAAGAGATCTTTTACCTCCTTTGTTGGTTGTATTCCTAGGTATTTTATTCTGTTTGTAGCAATTGTAAATGGGAGTTCACTTATGATTTGGCTTGCTGTTTGTCTGTTATTGGTGTATAGAAATGCTTGTGATGTCTGCACATGGATTTTGTATCCTGAGACTTTGCTGAAGTTACTTATCAGCTTAAGGAGATTTTGTGCTGAGACAATGGGGTCTTCTAAATATATGATCATTCCATCTGAAAATAGAGACAATTTGATTTCCTCCTTTTGTAATTGTATATACTTTATTTCTTTTTCTTGCCTGATTGCTCTGGCTAGAACTTCCAATACTATATTGAATAGGAATGGTGAAAGAAAGCATCCATGTCTAGTCCCAGTTTTTAAAGGGAATACTTCTAATTTTTGCTCCTTCAGTCTGATATTGGCTGTGGGTTTGTTGTAAAAACTTTTATCGTTTTGAGTTACGTTCCATCGATACTTAGTTCATTCAGAGTTTTTAGCATGAAGTGCTGTTGAATTTTGTCCAAGGCCTTCTCTGCGTCTATTGAGATAATCATGCGGTTTTTGCCTTTGCTTCTGTTTATGTGGTGAATTATGTTTATAGATTTGCATATGTTGAGCCAGCCTTGCATCCCTGGTATGAAGCCTACTTGATCATGATGGATAAGCTTCTTGATGTGCTATTGGATTTGGTTTGCCAGTATTTTATTGAATATTTTTGCATCAATGTTCATCATGGATATTGGCCTGTAGTTTTCTTTTCTAGTTGTGTCTCTCCCAGATTTTGGTATCAGGATGATGTTGGTCTCCTAGAAAGAGTTAGACAGGATTCCCTCTTTTTGTATTGTTTGGAATAGTTTCGACAGGAGTGGTACAGCTCCTCTTTGTATGTCTGGTAGAATTCAGCTGTGAACCCATCTGGACTTTTTTTGGTTGGTAGGCTATTAATTGCTGCTTCAACTTCACCCCTTGTTATTGGTCTATTCAGTGTTTCAACTTCTTCTTGGCTTAGTCTTGGGAGTATGCGAGTGTCCAGGAATTTATCAATTTCTTCCAGATTTACTGGTTTATGTGCATAGAGTTGTTTGTAGTAATCTCTGATGGTAGTTTGTATTTCTGAGGAATTGGTGGTGATCTCCCCTTTATCATTTTTCATTGCATCTATTTGATTCTTCTCTATTTTCTTTTTTATTAGTCTAGCTAGTGGTCTATTTTGTTGATCTTTTCAAAAAACCAGCTCCTGGATTTACTAATTTTTTTAAGGGTTTTTTGTATCTCTATCTCCTTTAGTTCTGCTCCGATCTTAGTTATTTCTTAGTTATGTCTTCTGCTTGCTTTTGTGTTTTTTTTTTGTCTTGCTCCTCTTTGAAAAAGCTCTTTCAATTTTGATGATAGGGTGTCCATTTTAGATCTTTCCTTGTTTCTCATGTGGGCATTTATTGCTAAAAATTTCCTCTAGACACTGCTTTAAATGTGTCCCATGGGATCTCATACATTGTGTCTTCATTCTCATTGGTTTCAAAAAATGTTTTTATTTCTGTCTTCATTTCATTGTTTATCCATTCATCATTCAGGAGTAAGTTGTTCAGTTTACATGTGATTGTGCAGTTTTGAGTGCTTTTTGCAATCCTGAGTTCTAATTTGATTGTGCTGTGGTCTGAGAGACTGTTATGATTTCTGTTCTTTTGTATTTGCTGAGGAGTGATTTACTTCCAATTATGTGGTCAATTTTGAGGTAAGTGCAATGTGGTGCTGAGAAGAATGTGCATTCTGTCGATTTGGGGTGGAGTGTCCTGTAAATGTCTATTAGGTCTGCTTGGTCCAAATCCACATTCAAGTCCTGGATATCCTTGTTGACTTTCTGTCTCATTGATCTGTTCAATATTGTCAGTGGAGTCTCTTTGTAGGTCTTTAAGAACTTGTTTATGTATCTGGGTGCTCCTGCATTGGGTGCATAAATATTTAGGATAGTTCTTCTTGTTGCATTGATCATTTTACCATTATACAATACCATTTTTTTTCTCTTTTGATCTTTGTTGGCTTAAAGTCTGTTTTATCAAAGACCAGGATTGCTACCCCTGCTTTTTCTTTTTTTTTTACTCTCCTTTTGCTTGATAAATCTTCTTCCATTCCTTTATTTTGAGTTTATGTGAGTCTTTGCATGTGAGATGGGTCTCCCGAATACAGCACACCAATGGGTCTTGACTTTTTATCCAGTTTGCCAGTCTGTGTCTTTTGATTGGGTCATTTAGGCCATTTACATTCAACATTAATATTCTTTTTTAAAATTTTTTATTGCATTTTAGGTTTTAGGGTACAAGTGCAGAACATGCAAGATGGTTGCATAGGTACACACATAGCAGCGTGTTTTGCTTCCTTTCTCCCCTTCACCCACATTTGGCATTTCTCCCCAGGCTATCCCTCCCCAGCCACCCCCCCTGCTGGCCCTCCCCTTTTCCCCCCAATAGACCCCAGTGTTTAGTACTCCCCTACCTGTGTCCATGTGTTCTCATTTTTCATCACCTGCCTATGAGTGAGAATATGCAGTATTTCATTTTCTGTTCTTGTGTCAGTTTGCTGAGAATGATGTTCTCCAGATTCATCCATGTCCCTACAAATGACACAAACTCATCATTTCTGATTGCTGCATAATATTTCATGGTGTATATGTGCCACATTTTCCCAGTCCAGTCTATGATCAATGGGCATTTGGGTTGGTTCCAGGTCTTTGCTATTGTAAACAGTGCTGCAATGAACATTCATGTGCATGTGTCCTTACAGTAGAACGATTTATAGTCTTTTGGATATGTACCCAGTAATGGGATTGCTGGGTCAAATGGAATTTCTATTTCTAAGGCCTTGAGGAATCACCACACTGTCTTCCACAATGGTTGAACGAATTTACACTCCCACCAACAGTGTAAAAGTGTTCCTTTTTCTCCACATCCTCTCCAGCATCTGTTGTCTCCAGATTTTTTAATGATCGCCATTCTAACTGGCATGAGATGGTATCTCAATGTGGTTTTGATTTGCATCTCTTGAATGACCAGTGACGATGAGCATTTTTTTAATATGATTGTTGGCTTCATATATGTCTTCTTTTGTAAAGTGTCTGTTCATATCCTTTGCCCATTTTTGAATGGGCTTGTTTGTTTTTTTCCTGTAAATCTGTTTGAGTTCTTTCTAAATTCTGGATATCAGCCCTTTGTCAGATGGGTAAACGTTTGAATTTCAGCTTGCCATTTTGGTGCTGGCTGGTTGTTTTGTCCGTTAATTGATGTGGCTCCTTTATTGTGTTGTTATTCTTTACCATTTGGTACATTTTTGCAGTGGCTTCTACTGGTTATTCCTTTCCCTGTTTAATACTTCCTTCAGTAGCTCCTGTAAGGCAGGTCTTGAAGCGACTAAATCTCTCAGCAATTGCTTTCCTGTAAAGGATTTAATTTCTTCTTCACTTATGAAGTTTTGTTTGGCCAGATATGAAATTCTAGGTTGAAAGTTCTTTTCTTTAAGGATGTTGAATATCGACCCCCACTCCCTTCTATCTTGCAAGGTTTCCGCAGAGAAATCTGCTGTGAGTCTGACTTTCCTTTTTGGATCACTCGACCTTTCTCTCTGGTTGCCCTTAGGATTTTTTCCTTCATTTCAACCCTGGTGAATCTGAGAACTATGTCAAGGAGCGACTTGGGGTTGCTCTTCTTGAGAAATATCTTTGTGGTGTTCTCCATATTTCCTGGATTTGAATGTTGGCCTGCCTTGTTAGATTGGGAAAGTTCTCTTGGATAATATCTTGAAGAGTGTTTTCCAGCTTGGATTCATTCTCCCTGTCACATTCATGTACACCGATCAAGCATAATCCCATGGTTCATGGAAGCTTTGTTCACTTCTTTTCACTTTTCTTTCTCTAATCTAGCCTTCTCATTTTGTCATTGATTTGATCTTTTATCTCTGATATCCTTTCTTCCGCTTGATAGATTCAGCTGTTGAAACTTGTGTATGCCTCGCAAAGTTCTCATGCTGTGTTTTTTAGCTCCATCATGTTGTTTATGTTCTTCTCTAAGCTGGTTATTCTAGTTAGCATTTCATCTAACCTTTTTTCAAGGTTCTTTGTTTCTTTGCATTGGGTTAGAACATGATCTTTTAACTCAGAGAAGTTTGTTATTACCCACCTTCTGAAGGCTCCTTCTGTCAATTCATCAGATTCATTCTCTGTCTTTTTTTGTTCCCTTGATGGTGAAGAGTTGTTATCCCTGGGAGGAGAAGAGGTGTTCTGTTCTTTGGTGCGCTGGTTTTTTCCCATATTTTTGGAGTTATCTCCCTTTAATCTTTGAAGTTGGGTGATTTCAGGAGGAGTCTCTTTCAGGAGGAGTGGACTTTCTATTGAGGTTGGAGCTGTATCTTTTTTTGGCCTGTAGAGGACGCTGCTGAGCTCTCTCAGGTTCAGTAAGGTTGTTGGGTGGGTGGTCCTTCCCTCGAGTTTGTTTGCAGGTGAGATTGGCCCTGCCTTCTGAATGGCATCTCTCCCAGAGCTTTATCTTCCTGGTCGGGGTCAAGCTGGTGTATTTGCTGCCAACCTCTCCAGCGAATGCTTCCATCTGAGTTCTGTGGGGGTGGGGCCTGCTGGCCTTATGGTCTGTTTCCCTGCTTTCAACTCTGCCTCTCTCTGTGGGACAATCTGTCCCACTGGCCTTAGTACAAACTCCCGCCCAGGTCCCGCCCAGTAACAACTTGCTGAGCCTGATGGTAGCCGCTGCTCAGATTTGCATCAACTACCCACGGCGCCCCACCGTCTGGCAGGGCCGCCATGGACTGTGGGTTGCAGAAGGAATAAGGCAAGCACAGGATCCAAAATGGAGCACTGAGGTCGTTAAGTCTCCTGGCCCTCTGAGCCGGCTGCATGTTTCAGGTGGGGACATGCCCCTCCGGTCTTGATTTGCCCCCCTGGGCAGCCCTTGCCCTGCAGCTCCTTTGCTGGGCTCAATTCCAGTGCCCTATCAGACCTACAGAAAAAAACCTGGCACTTCGTTTGGAACCATGAAGTCCTCCAGCCCTCTGCGTCTCATTCACTGGGAGCTGCATTCTGGTACTGGCGTATCTCGGTTATCTTAGTGCCCCCTCTATTTTTTTTTTTTTTTTCATAAAAATGATTTAACTACAAACGACTGCATTGGCCATAGTAATCATTTTCCAAATATCTAGTCTTAATGAGAGACCCAAGAATGTAGGCATGATGCCCAGAGCTGGGAACTCGAGAAAGGGATATATTTTGTTTAGCTTCATAGTAGGAGACTCTGGCCCTGGCAGAGGAGAAGCTGATAAGGGTTTTGGGTGGAGAAGATTTTTCTCATCTGGATGCAAGTTGAAGAGCTGCTAACCTCAACAGGGTGTGGTCAACCATCTTTCACAAATCCTTGAAGGAAGCTGCAGAGTCCTGTGGGTTTACACAATGCCTACTTCCTTCTGTTTCGTGCATGTTCCTCCCCAAATCCAGCCCTGACCTGTTTTTGTAGAAAGATTTATTGGAACAAATTCATGCACATGCATTTTCTTATCACCTATTTTGCACTACAATGGCAGAGCTAAGTAGCTACCACAGAAACCATAAGCCTAAAATATTTACTAGCTGAACATTTAAAGAAAACACTTATCAACTGCATTCTAAAGAAGTCCTAAAATGGATTTTTTTATAAAGTAACCAATCAATCACGTCTTTTTTATATTTTTCTTTTTTGAGACAGTATTTTCTGTTGCCCAGGGCTGGAGTGCAGTGGCTCAATCTCAGCACACTGCAACCTTCACCTCCCTGGTTCAAGTGAGTCCCCTGCCTCAGCCTCCAAAGTAGCTGAGATTACAGGGGTGCACCAGGTTGGGATTGTAGGCATAAGCCCCTGTCCCCAGCCACAACCAATCACTTCTCATTTACCTGTCTCATCAATCCAGATGATATTGCAACCAGATTGTTTTCCTTAGAGAGATTCATGCCTTCATTTACAATATTACTAAACAATGTTCAGGTGGTCTCTCTGAGTCAATATGATGTCCCATACTGTCAAATCAGTAACCAGGGGGAAAGTCAAGCTCATGAGATTCTCTAACATGTCTTTTCCACAATCCCATCCTGAAGACTGCACAGCAAGCTCAGCAAAGCTGAGAGCTGATATATTCTGAGCTCCTGCCTGCACCCTGTAGAGCTTTACATGGAGGATTGCAGGCAATCCTATTAGCAACTGCATCTACTCTATAGAGGAAGCTCCTATTGTTTGTGTTTCACAGGTGAGAAGATGAAGTCTTAGGGAAAAGCCAGAACTTGTGCCAAGTGACCTACTGGGCTAGAATATTGTCTATATTTCAATTCTGAAATCTCTAGTTCCCATCCATATTTGTCATTCTAACAGTTTAGATATTTCAGTGACTAGCCAAGCAAGAACAAGTCTAAAGACTGAATAGTCTCACAATCCAGGCTTTGCTCTTAATCTTGTATTGAGATTGCCAGCAAATAGACGAGGCAATAGGAATATTTCAATGAGGACCCTAATCTCTTAATTCTACATAATTCTGAATTGGTATTTCTGATGAAAGAACCACTTCACTTAAATTGCTTATTTTCATCTTAACTTATGCATGGTTATTTCTGGTAGAAAGAAAAATGGTGGGAATTTTTACTTTGCTTTAGCTCAAAGTTCATCTGAATATCCCATGATAAAAGAGGAAAAGATTTAATGTGAGATTGGTTTTATGTTCCCCAGCAATGAAGTAAATTTAGAAATGTGAAATCTTCCAGCAGTTAACCTACAGAGACCGATAATAGTTCAGTCACTTCTTTTGTTCAAATTACTTAAGAAGGAAGTCACATGATAGGGAAGATGTGGAAATTGAGAAATGATGACATAAGAGAAATTTCACTATGTGTGTTTCCAGTCTTGTGTGTGCAAAGATCATGTTAAACCATTTTCAGCTTAAGGAGAATGTAAGAGGCACTTTTTATGTCACGCTAATGTCATTTGGAAGTCTGAAGGCAGATGGGCAGGGGAAGTGAGTTGGTCCTAATGCTCAATCCTTGTAGAGCTTAGCTTGGAGGGCAGCTGGAGAGGGAACAAGGGCTCTGAGGGCTCACTCTGTCTTCTAGACTCTTCAAATGACCAATAACAGATGCTCAAGGAGTATTTATTTAATGACTGATGAATTAGTCTTTCACTAGAATGTCCTGGAGAACTGTGTTGAGAATAATGCTAAGGCAACCTCAGAATAAAGTAAAAATCCAAGGTATGACTGCTGAGTTATGTCTGCCATGAAAAGGCTAAGCTTTTCCACATCAGAGTGTCCTCCTTTCTTTCTTCCTTTCTTCCTTCTCTTTCTTTCTTTTTCTTTCTCTCTCTCTCCCCCTCCCCCTCCCTCCCTCCCTCCCTCCTTTGCTTCCTCCCTTCTTTTTTCAACTCACTATTTTGCCCAGGCTGGCCTTGAACTCCTGTGCTAAAGGGACCTTCTGTTTTAGCCTCTTGAGTAGCTGAGATGACAAGCTCACACCATCACACCAGCTCCTTTTTAGTTCAGTCTAAGTACCACCTCAAATCACTAACATATGTCCTCCAAATCTAAATTTGCAAAAGGCAATGAGAAAAAAGGAGCAGAAAGAGAATAACCAATGATGAGAAAATAGATCAGGGAAAGTGAAAGAGTGAGGAAGAAAAAGTGTGCTAATAGAGAAAAGAAATAAAATGGCATGGGCCGTCAAATTCTGGCCTACATTTTAATGGGAATATGCAAAATTTCACATGGGCCTTCTGTTCTCACCCTCCATATTCAAAGGAATTGTGAAATCACTATATTCTTATTTCTGTGCTCAGTACCTAAACAATACTGGTGGAAAGAGCCTCTGAGGGGAAGGAGCTGACAAGGCAACCCTTAACACATCATCTTAGGAGCCAATTGTTCTGAAAAGAAAATATCACTTTGTTTACTGATACCTTCCATATTTTTAATAAAAAAGTTTATTCCAAGTCTATAAAATTCATAGTTCTGAATCCATTTAGTGTTTATTTGACTATCAATTTTCACACTGGCCTCCTAGATTCCTGCTGGAAGAGAGTTGTCCCAGCAAATGTAACTGGACTTTTCTCCACGGGTGAAATGCAGAAATAGGAAGCACCTGGACTAGTTCCAAGCCCACACAGGACTGAACCCCAGTCATGGTTTGACTCTGTATGAGATGGTGTCAGAAGGTTGCACGTGCTGAATCTGAGAAAGCAAGCAGGTGTGGCACTTCCCTCTTGCCTCTTTTTCGAAAAAGAAAAATTGCTCTTCTGCAATGTAAATGCATAATTTTGTAGACTAGATGCCTCTTTCTTATAGAGATGAAAGTTCAGTTTTAACCTTAGGCTGTTACTGCTTAAGTGTGGCCATCTAGGGAAGTTACACAAAGGTATATGCATTCTATTACAATAAAAAGCAGAGGAAATTGCTGGTGAACAGAGTAAAACAGGGAAGGCATGGGTGAAACGTATCGGTCACCACGTCCTCACACTGACTATTATGAGCAGTTCTGCCTCTGGCATGCAAAATTAAATTAAGCCAAAATTCCCATCATTTGCACTTCTTTCACTGTTTTCCAGTGAATTGAAAAGAGAACGTCAATGAGCACAGCAGTCACAGAATCCACAGGCTTTGGGTCATTTCAGGCATAAAAATATTCTACAAATAATTTGTTTCTTTTGTTTTTTAAATAAGTGTGTGTTGGTTATTTTCCTGAGCACAAAATTGACAATTACCCGATATCCATCATTGTTTGGTACTTAGTAGGTTCTCAAAAAAATTTTTCTCAAGTAAATAAAGACATGCTCATTGTTGAAAACTCAAAAAAACATGGAAAAGAGAAAAAAATTAAAATAATTCAGAAAAACCTCCCAACCAGATGTAATTACTGTCTATGCATTGGCGTACATCCCTCTAGTTATGTACATAGTTGGGGTCATGCTGAATGTACATCATGCTTTTTTCATAACATTATTGTCAGAGTCATTTGAACCAGAGCGACTCCATCTTGAATAGGGGCTGGTAAAATAAGGCTGAGACCTGCTGGACTGCATTCCCAGTAGGTAAGGTATTCTAAGTCACAGGGTGACATAGGAGGTTGGCAGAACATACAGGTCATAAAGACCTTCCTGATAAAACAGCATACTGAAAAGAAGCTGGCCAAAACCCATCAAGACCATGATGGCAACAAGAGTGACCTCTGGTCATCCTCACTTCTCATTATACACTAATTATAGTGCATTAGCATGCTAAAAGATACGTCCACCACTACCATAATAGTTTACAAATGCCATGGCAATGTCAGGATTTTACCCTATATAGTCTAAAAAGCAGAGGAACCCTCCGTTCCGGGAATTGCCCCTCCTCTCCTAGAAAACTCATGAATAATCCGCCCCTCGTTTAGCATATAATCAAGAAATAACAATAAGTATCCTTAGTCAAACAGCACATGCATCTGCTTTGCCTATGGCATAGCCATTCTTTTGTTTATTTACTTCTCTAATAAACTTGCTTTCACTTTACTCTGTGAACTCACCTTGAATTCTTTCTTGCGCAAGATCCAAGAACCCTCTCTTCGCATCTGGATCAGGACCCTTTTCCGGTAACATCTTCCTGGTGACCATGAAAAGATTATACTGAGGAGACCCCTGACCCAAAGGAAGACTGCAACACGGATTGGCTGACTTTGGGTAAGTTGTGGGGTATCCAAGTATGGGATGGAATTTGGTTAGAAGCCAACTTTAGAGAAGTCAGAATCTCTGCTAAGACAGGGAGTGTTAAAAGTCCCTCTTAATAAGGACTCTTGACCAAACCTGGGTTCGAGGCCCAACTTGGAACAGTTAGAGTCCTTCCTAAGATTTAGGAGTTAGAGGCCCTGCCTCAGTAAAGTCCCTCTGGGCTAAGAACAGGTTTGGCACGACGAGATGTTAACCATTATTCTCTTTGGATTAATCTGCCTCACACTCTTTGCTGATGGCTATGGGTGATAGGATTAGGCATGTACAGGACCACAGGACATGAAGAGCTCTTTCCTCCCTAAGAGAGAAAGTTGAGAGCTGATGGGACTGCTGGAAAGATCTATTGACACTGACAAGTGATGACCTGAACTTTACAGTGTCACTGCAATGGGTGGGTCTTTCTCTGGCCTCCCTGAGCTCCTCACCTTTCCCACTCTGCTGCAGGCAACATTTTTCTCCCTTCCCTTTCCTCTCTCTGCTCAAACTGGTGGAATTAATGGCATAAATCACTGTTTATCTGCTCTGTGAAGGTTTGATTAATGAGACAAAGGATTTGTGAGGCTAGTCTTAAGCTGTAGAAAATCTGATATACCTTGTGCTATAAACTAGCCTTTCTGTATCATTCTGTTATAAAAAGGGGTACCTTAGGATAGAATGTGGGCCTAGGACCCCATAAGATCGCTGTTCAAGCCAGTCCAGCAAACTGGTCAGTTACAAACTTCATTGTAGGTCCTTGAAAAAAAACATTGGATGAAGTTTCCCTCTCATCTTGTTTCATGTCTCTGGAAGCTTGATCCTATAACCATGTGGCAGAATTTTCAATTGGTCTTTACCATCCAGGGAACAGGAATTTTGGGGTTCATGTCAGCTAGTCCTAAAAATTATCTTGAGTAGTTAAGTCTTTGCAAGCTCAAAATTGGCTGCCTTTAGGCTCCTTCTGGGAAGAGTAATGGGAACTGCCTAGTTCTATAGCTAGTGCTATAGCTCAGCAGCTAAGGCTTTGCCATTTTACAGTGGTGGCCAGGGCTCAATTTCTGGCTTAGAGAATGAGTCCTTTCTGGTTTGATATCTGTGTGACCTTTACCATTTGTTAATTCTCCTCCCCTCCTTGAACCACCTTGAGTCTTCCTTCCTCTGAGCACCTGGGAGGTTACATGGGAGGTTATGTTTGGTAAAGTTCAAAAAAAATGTTGGTTGTTTGGCCTGGCTAAAGTCAAGTAATGAGATAAGAGGACTTTTTTAACTTTTATTTTTGATTTTGACACGGAGTCTCACTCTGTCACCCAGGCTGGAGTGCAATGGTGTGGTCTCGGCTCACTGCAAGCTCTGCCTCCCAGGTTTAAGCGATTCTCCTGCCTGAGCTTCCCAAATAGTTGGGACTACAGGTGGGTACAACCACACCTGGCTAATTTTTGTATTTTTAGTAGAGACAGGGTTTCACTATGTTGGCCAGGCCGGTCTTTAACTCCTGACCTCATGATCTGCCTGCCTTGGCCTCCCAAAGTGCTGAGATTATAGGCATGAGCCACCGTCCCTGGCCAAGAAGACTGTTTCGTTTTGTTTTGTGTTTTAAAAATAGAGTGCTATGCTTCAAAGTCAGTTTAATTAAAAGTGAATGATGAAGCCTGGAACTCCTTGGGGAAAACAGGAGGAGCCACAGACCCCATTTTGGGAAAAAATTTCTGTTTTTCTCATGAAACCCCAGGAATTGGAAGTGGATAATTCCTTTCAAAATCTAAGGCTCTGCTCTGTTTTGCATTGCATAATCTGACATTTTTGACTCTTGTGGGAGTGTATCAGAAATTACTTCACATTATGAGAGCTTTGCTGTGTAATAACAAAGTAGAAAATATACTTTGGAAAAAAGCTAATGGCATTTACGGAGGAATATGTGCCTCTTTGCAGGTCTGGATTAGAGAAGTATGCTCTTGGCTACGTGGGGTATGGAGATGTCCCCAACCCTGCACTGAGAGATAAGACTCCCATTGGGGGATGGGCTAATCACAGAATAAGCTGATTGGCTTTAGATTGCTTTGCAATAAAACACACAGCAAAATCATAGGAATGTCTTGTTCCATAGCCATTTCTCTTCTGGAGATCTAGGATCTGATATAAAAATGAGATACTTAATTGTTGGGGATCTGTTTTGCCTTCCAGCTGTGCCTACTAATTTGTCTGTAGAGCCTGCACGGTTTCTTGGCCCTGTTCCTCCAAGGGCTCTGCCCTGAAGCCAATAATCCAATTAAAAAACTGGCAAATGAAAAACCTTACAAGTACTATATCTTCTGTATGTCTATGTATTTATATGTGTTGTGTGTGTGCTATGGAAGAGCTTTGATTAGTTGGCTTACAAATAAGTGTTAAAATCACATATTTTGTCAGAAAAATTAAAATCATAATGCCTTTTAGTTCATGAGACTTAAGTAATCTTTGGGAAATAAAGACAGCTCTAAAGATTGTTGATCAAATAAAAATATCTTCAAAAATGTAGTCATTTGGTCTAATTTAGGCAGGTCAGATATTAGGTTTACTAAATGCTTTAAGGTCATAAACCTTTTGAAAATTGTTCAACATAATGAAAATTGCTTACTAACTAGGTTTTTCACCAAAAGTAAAAGTTACTAAGAATTAACATTATAACATGTAATTGAGACTTAATGAAGAAATAGTTTTACAGTCAAAGTGTGTTGGGAAAGTGAAGTATGTTTTTGGTAAAGATTATATAAGAAGTCATGGAAATGTATTTTTTCTTTTTTTGCCTACATTAAAGGGTTGAAGGATTGTTTTAAGTTAGATAAAATAAAGCTGAAGGTTTGCGCAAGCTGTAAAAGGTTATAAAAAATTAATCTTGTAAAAGAAATTCTGTGTGAACATATTGGCTAAAGTTAAAGGAATATTACTCAGTTTTTCCATAAGTCAAATATTGAAATAAAAGCATAACAGTTTTCTCACAGTACTGATCTGCTTTTTAAGCAAAATGTGTAAAGGTTTATAAAACATTTATGAGAATCCTACCTTAGGGTCAAACTGATTAAAATTGGGTAGATTTGTCTATAAGGTTTTATTAAGAATTAGGTTTAACATTAAGAGTTCACTAATGTAAAGGTGAAATGTGGCTTATTTGGTGTAAAATATCATGCAGGAAGCATTATCAAATATGCAATGGTGTTTGGCTTTCTTTGGGCTTTATCTGTATAACTACGTTATTTGTATGTGTTCCAAAATTATGAGAAATGCTCTTAATTCTGATATGACTTAATGTATGCTATCAGTAATAATTTTAATTGTTATATAAAATTGCTGTGGCCAGGCATGGTCCTTCATTCATTTAATCCAGCACTTTGGGAGATCAAAATGAGTGAATCACTTGAGGTCAGGGGTTTGAGATCAGCCTTGCCAACCTGGGGAAACCTTGTCTCTACTAAAAGTACAAAAAAATTAGCTGGGCATAGATGATGCATGCCTGTAATCACAGCTACTCAGGAGGCTGAAGTGGAGGCTGCTTTGAGCTGAGATCACACCACTACACTCCTGCCAGACTGGGTGATAGAGCAAGACTCCATCTAAATATAAATAAATAATTAGACACATATATACATACATACATGAAAATAAAATGAAACAAAAATTGTTGCATGCCGCAGAAGAAACCCAAATTCCTAGCCAATTGTGGTTTTAATAGAGGGTGCCCTAAGGCATTTTGTCATCCATGAACAATTGTTGTCTTGATTTAATCCTTTTTAAAAGGTGGTTTTTAATCAGTTATAGGACTTTGACAGGTGCTTTTAAATGCAGGCTTCTGATAACTGGAAATTGTGACATTAAAATAGAGTAAAAAATCTTTCTGAACTTATGGAGAGCTGCAATGTTCTTGAATATCAAGCATAACAGAAGTTAACTGTATGGACTGAACTAACAGAAGACTGAAGTAATCTTTTTTGACTTTGCAAGACATTACTGATCTTTTGTTTTGTCTTTCAGAACCAAGAAAACTTTTAAGCTATTCACATCTTTTAACAATCGAGTAAAGTATACTCATAAACAAATTTGGAGCATATTTGTTTCTCTTTACCTAATTTTCTCAGAATTTTGAAAACATTTGTGAGTATTCTTAACTTATGGCAATATAGTTATTTGTATACGTGCAGTAAGAATTTGTTTTCTTTTGCAAGAGGATACAATTGGATAAACTAGTTATTTTACTAAAGCTTTGACTGAAATAAACTGTTTTCCTTTAAGGAATCAAATTAGACTTGTAGAGCCAATAAAAGTCCATTGGGAAAACTGGCCTCATATCTTGTCTACACAGTTCCTGTACAGGGTTCCTGACCTGTCTTAAGTCAAAATTGACACCAGTTTCTGACAGGCCCAGGAGCCCCAAGTTATCTTGGGACTTAAAAAAGAGAGGAATTTGCTCAACTCATAGGTACTTGAGTATGCAAACACATGGTTGGGCTTGCTTTAAAAAAAGTTTTATTTGAGATTCCTTATGGTGCAGAGTTCCATCAAAGCCAATTTTAAAAGCTTATGTGAAAACTAATTATTTTTGCTGCACTTTATACAAATAATCAGGCCAAGTATAATAAAGCAAATTGATCTTACCATGATTTATCATTAGTAAAAATGGGAGACTGGAGAGAGAAAAAATTATGTTTCGAAAAAAATAGTACACCTGCTATTAAATTCTAGTCTCATCAGTTGTTTTTGAGTTTTTTTTTCTGCAATGTAGAATGATTTTGTTTATTCCTGTGAACTAACTGGTGTTCTCTGGCTAGAGCTCAGAAGAAACAAGAGGGATGAATAATGCATAAATCTAGATCAATATTCTAGTTCTGGACACATATTAGAATCAGCTAGCAATCCCAAATTAGCTTGGTTCCAACAGTTGCCCATTTCATGAAAAACCACCTTATTTAGTTTACTTGGGACAATTTTACTTATTTTGCTTTATGGTTGTGAATTATATTTACCGTTGTATTCTTTGTATATGAATCCACAATAAGCTTACTGAGATGTCTTCATAAACTGAATACTTATTAATCTTCCACACATCACCTTCTGTCAGAGTTACAAATGACCCTCACCATATTGGCACCTTCCTACTCTGCTCCTTTCTACCCTGAATACCAAAGACCCTAATAATTAGGCAGAAATATCTTGGCTCCTATTTAGCATAAAAAATTACAGAGGATAGATCTTCATCCCTCTAAAACCCTTAGGATTAAGGGCTCTCTTATAAAAGGGATGGGGGAAATATGTCAGAAGTGTTTGAACCAGAGCAACTTCATCTTGACTAGGGTCTGGGTAAAACAATGTTGAGACCTGCTGGACTGCATTCCCAGTGGGTTAGATATTCTAAGTCACAGGATGAGTTAGGAGGTCAGCACAAGATACAGGTCATAAAGACCTTGCTCATAAAACAGCATGCCGTCGGCCAGGCACCATAGGTCACAACTGTAATCCCAGCATTTTGGGAGGCTGAGGTGGGCAGATCATTTGAGGCCAGGAGTTTGAGACCAATCATGGCCAACATGGCAAAACCCATCTCTACTAAAAATACAAAAACTAGGTGAGCATGGTTGTGTGTGCCAGTAATCCCAGCTACTCAGATGGCTGAGGCAGGAGAATTGCTTAAACTCGGGAGGCAGAAGATGCAGTGAACTGCCATTATCACACTGCACTCTAGCTTGGGCAACAGAGTGAGAGTTTGTCTCAAAAAGCAAGCAAACAAACAAAAAAGAAAAAAAAAAAAAACCAGCATACAGTAAAGATAGCCAAAACCCATCAAAACTGAGATGGCAATGACAGCGACCTCTGGTCATCCTCGCTGCTAATTATATGTTAATTATAATGCATTAGCATGATAAATGACACTCCCACCAGTGCCATGACAGTTTATACAAATGCTATGGCAACACTGTCAGGAAGTTACCCTAGATGGTCTAAAAAGGAGAGGAACCTTTGGTTCTGGAAATTTCCCACCCCTTTCCTGGAAAACTCATGAATAATCCACCCCATGTTTACCATAAAATCAAGACTAACAATAAGCATCCTTAGTCAAGCAGCACATGCCTCTGCTCTGCCTATGGAGTAGCCATTTTTTTGTTTCTTTACTTCTCTAATAAACTTGCTTTCACTTTACTTTATGGACTCGCCCTGAATTCCTTCTTGTGTAAGATTCAAGAATCCTCTCTTGGGGTCTGGATCGGGAGTCCTTTCAGTAACATTATGGCATAAGAATCTCTTGTGCTATTAAAATTGATTGAAATAATTGTGATGACTGTAAATTATTTTGTCTTATGGATACATTGTAATTTTACTCTTGTTGGCTCTTTTGACTGTTTTCCACTTTTTTTCTATGATAAAATGAAGACAAAGTCTGTAGAAGGAATAAAAACACAGTGCCTAGGTGTCTGGAGACATAGAAAAACCTGAATACAGAATTGTCTGTATTAACCTTCCTTGTATTCTCATTTCAGGAGAGTGAAGTCTCAACAGGATCTACTAAAGAGAAAGCAGACAGTAACAAATTGTCAACTTGTCTCCAAAGCAGTGTAAGTGACAACGTATTCTAATTTTGATGAACCAGCCCAGAAATAGTTTGAAGAAAAATATGTAGATATTTCAACAGACTTATTGGAAGTACTCAAGGGCATTCAATTCTCATTTTTTAAATTCTGGGATCATGTTGCTGAGGTAAATATTTATAACTAAATGATTTATAAATTAACCAGAAGCTCTTATACAAAAGTTTGGTTCTCTAGCAAAATATAGATTGGGCACTAGTTCATAAATTAATCCCTCTTGGATAGCTGCTGTCAGTTCCCAGAAGCATGACAACCGTGGCACAAAGACTCGGGATGTCCAGGTGCAAGTGGCACATGCCTACAGTCCCAGATTCTTGGGTGGCTGAAGTGGTAGAATTGCTTGAGTCCAGGAGTTCTGGGCTGTAGTGTACTATGCCAATCGGGTGTCTGCACTAAGTTCAGCATCACTATGGTGACCTTCCTGGAGCAGACCACCAGGTTGCCTAAGGAGGGGTAAAAGGACCCAGGTTGGAAATGGAGCACATCAGAACTTCCATGCTGCTCAGTAGTGGGACCATGCCTGCAAATAGCCACTGCATTCCAGTGAGGCCCTGTCTTGGAAGAGAGGAAGAGAGAGAGAGAGAGAGAGAGAGAGAGAGAGAGAGAGAGAGGGAGAGAGAGACCCAGAATCCAATATTTCTGAATTTGCAGAACACCATCATGTTTTGTATAATAACTAGGGAAGCTGAGCCTGGGAAGCTAAGCAACTAGCCTCATTCTTGCTGAAAACACTTCTTAGTTGCATCAATGACCATCAGAGGAATTCAATTCCTTGGAACCTTCTTTCCAGAATGCATACAGGTGATGTGTAATGATACCTGTGAACTGCAACCTGACTTTTTCAGTCTCAGAACTGCATCTGGTTCATGGTATAATTTTTGGAGCGTTAAGGATGCAATTGGGAGCTTCGTTAACTCCTCTAGATTCCCTGGCTACCACTAAATAGAGTAAGACACAGCTGGATTGTCCTGAAAAATTAACAGAGCTGGGATTCAATCAATCTTGGCACCAGATCAATGGTCCTGGAAACATTGTTTTAAATTATGAGCTCTAATAGAGCTGGCATCGGCATATGAAAAGACATTTATGAAATTATATTCTTCTAATTATATAACAAATGAATTATTGCTTTTAGAAAAAAAATTGAGTGATGAAGAGCCACTTTCTTTAAATGCCCCTAAATGATTACACACACTTAGTGATGGCATGAAAAATTAAAAATATAACACGTACCAACTTCATGCAAAATAAACATACAGAGGATATATAAATGTGTGAACACATGCACATACATTCCTTGGACCCTGTCTGCCATTGATAAATCAAAACCTAGATTATAGTGTGGTTTTGTCTTGAATATTTCTATCTGAAAAAAAATAAGACATTATGGGGGCCCCTTGCCCTCACTCTGAATGCTTAGGACAATGCAAACTGAGGTTTCCTAGCTTATTGCAGCCAAATCCTCTTCAGGCCCCATCAGATCTGCTCCAGACAATGTTATCCCCACAGACAGATTATTAGGGCTTATAACAATGAAACTCACAGGACAAGTGTCTAAGAGTTTCACTCCTTTCTTTTGTGGAAACAGCCTCTGCTCCAGGCAAATGGGAAATCCAGGATTGGCCTTGACTTACAGCTTGCATGGGTATGGTGGAGCCATGGTGTTTCAGTAAGGATAACGTTGTCATTTGCCTCTGTGTTTCAAATAAAAGGAAACTGGTATTAGAGTCCCAGGAAGGAGCTGTCAGGGAAAATGTGAAACATCAAGTCCAAGAAAGTGAGAGAAGAGCAAAGAGAAACTTTCTGGTGGAGGAAGCAGTAGGGTGTAGGGTCACACTTTTTCTAAGTGCCTACCCATGCAACAGAGTAACCAGCCAGGTCTGGGGGAAAATTAGGATAGTTAACATGTAAGGCTCTGTTTAGATGTTTAGTATAGCATAATTTCTTCAGTCTTGATGAACTTTAATATTCCACCCAACTCTTATTTTGCAATTAGATTAGCTTAAAGAGAAACTGATAGCTTTTGGAGAATGGTTGAATTTTGGAGCACTGTTTCCACAGCTGCTTTATTTTTCTCTATTTAGTTTGCCTGAAGCTTGCTGGCTGCTGTGTAGACTTCTGTGTGGCTGGGGCTGTCTGAGCCATGAACAGCTTCAGGGCTGCCATCCTCTTCTGGGCAGTGGCAGGATGGGCTATATCAGGCAAGCCTCCAGAAGAGACAGATGAAGTTGGATTTCAAAAATGCAAGGATGCCTTGAAACTACCTGTCCTGGAAGTCCTACCTGGAGGGGGCTGGGACAATCTGCGGAATATGGACATGGGACAGGTGATGAACTTGACTTACGCCAACTGCAGGACAACTGAGGATGGACAGTATATTATCCCGGATGAAATCTTCACCATTCCCCAGAAACAGAGCAACCTGGAGATGAACTCAGAAATCCTGGAATCATGGATAAATTACCAGAGCAGCACATCCTACTCCATCAACACAGAACTCTCTCTTTTTTCCAAAGTCAATGGCAAATTCTCCACCGAGTTCCAAAGAATGAAGACCCTTCAAGTGAAGGACAAGGCTGTTACTACCCGAGTTCAGGTGAGAAACCTGATCTACACAGTCAAAATCAACCCAGCTTTAGAGCTAAGCTCAGGTTTTAGGAGGGAGCTCCTGGACATCTCTGACCGTCTAGAGAACAACCAGACAAGGATGGCCACCTACCTGGCAGAACTCCTTGTCCTCAACTATGGCACCCATGTCATCACCAGCGTGGATGCTGGGGCTGCTCTTATTCAGGAGGACCACATCAGGGCCTCCTTTCTCCAAGACAGCCAGAGCAGTCGTAGTGCCCTGACTGCATCTGCTGGAGCTGCCTTCCAAAACACTGTGAACTTCCAGTCTGAGGCAAACCATGCCTCACAGAATGTCCTCACCAAGAGCTACCTCTCAAACAGAACCAACTCCAGGGTGCAGAGCATCGGAGGGGTTCCTTTTTACCCAGGCATCACCCTCCAGGCTTGGCAGCAGGGCATCGCCAACCACCTGGTGGCCATCGACCGCACTGGCCTGCCTCTGCATTTCTTCATCAACCCCAACATGCTGCCTGACTTGCCAGGCCCCCTGGTGAAGAAGGTGTCACAGACAGTGGAAACTGCTGTGAAAAGCTATTACATGTTCAACACCTACCCTGGCTGCACAGATCTCAATTCTCCCAACTTCAATTTTCAGGCCAACACTGATGATGGCTCATGCGAGGGGAAAACGACCAACTTCTTTTTTGGTGGGGTTTATCAGGAATGTAGCCAGTCCTCAGGGAATGGGAGTGTCTTCCTCTGCCCAGAGTTGGAGCAGAAGAATCCATTGACTGGTAATTTCTCCTGCCCCTCTGGCTACTCCCCAGTGCACTTGCTATCCCAGACCCGTGAGGAGGGTTACAACCACCTGGAGTGTCGTAAGAAGTGCACGCTCTACATCTTCTGCAAGACAGTGTGTGAAGATGTGTTCAAGGTGGCAAAGGCTGAATTTAGGGCTTTTTGGTGTGCAGCCAGTGGCCAAGTACCTGAACACTCAGGAATGCTTTTTGGGGGCCTCTTCAGCAGCAAGAGCATAAATCCCATGACAAATGCACAGTCATGTCCAACCAGCTACTTTCCACTGAAAATCTTTGAAAAACTCAAGGTATGTGTTTCTCAGGACTATGAGTTGGGAAGCAGGTTTGCGGTCCCCTTTGGTGGGTTCTTCAGCTGCACAGTTGGGAACCCCCTGGTGGATCCAGCCACATCCAAAGATTTAGGGGCACCTTTCCTGAAAAAGTGCCCAAGGGGCTTCAGCCAGCACCTAGCCCTCATCAGTGACGGATGCCAAGTGTCCTACTGCGTCAAGTCTGGGCTCTTTAGTGAAAAGTTTCTTCCCCCTGCGAGTCTCCCACCTTTCACCCAGCCGCCCCTCGTGAGTCAGGCTGACACCGACACTGTCATAGTGACCAATTCTGAGAATTCGAGAGCCTGGATTAAGGACTCCAAGACCCATCGCTGGAGGCTGGGAGAGCCATTAGAGCTGCAAAGCGCCATGAATGGCATCCATGGGGAGGATGCTGGCATGTCAGGAGGAACTACAGCTGGAATTGCAGTGGGGACCACCATCATTCTGGCTGTTGTCATCACCCTGGCCATCTATAGTACCCGAAAGTTCAAGAAGAAGGGTTACTGGGTATTTGGGAAGAGGCAGGGTTTGGTTGCAGGCACTGCAGAAACTGGAGACACCCCCTGACCGAGAGCAGGGGCAGAGTCCAGTTTAAGTGTCTCCCCGAAAAGGGTTTCTCTCATCTCCAAGTAGCATTGTCATTTCTGATTACTTCTGTTTTCCTAAGTATTAAAATGTCAAATGCAACCAAAATCACATAGATCTTTGTGACTTTTTATTTAGGTCTCTGGGCCAGGCAATTCATACTCTTACATGAACCAGGGTGGGGAAGGGAAAAGGGAACAGTGGGACTCTTGAAGCAAAAACCAACCTGGGACAAAAACAGGAAGGCAATGTCCTTTCCCAATTTGTGTCGCTTTCTTCAGCTGAATGCATTTGTGTAAAAGGGGAGAAGGGAGAATGTTAACATTTGGATTTGGAAGCTATGCATTTACTCTGAAGTCTGCTGTGGTTTCTAACGTGTGTGCTATAGGAATGTCTGCCTTTAAGCACCACTCTCTCTCTCTCTCTCTTTTTAAGTTGTCTGGATTTCACGCTTCCAGAGTCTGGCAGAACCCTGGAAAGACACAAGTCCTGCTTGGTTATTGCTCTTTAACTTTTAGGCCTCCCTGTTGACAGACTGTATTATCTCCTCCACGTCTTCTCGACAGCATCTGAAAAGAAAGATGTTGCCTGTGTCAGTTCCACTTTTTTCCAGCTGCCCTGTGATGAGGACTTTCCTAGACCAGACCACTCTTGGACTTCTGACTAATGTCATGAAGTCCTCTGAAAGTATTTTAACATATAAGCTCCTATATAGGGGAAGCTTCTATAAAGGAGGAGGGACAGTTTGTCAACAAGGAGTAAGGAAAGAGAGATAAAAACTGAAAAAGATTCTGATGCTCAGGAGAAACTGGAATTCTTATCCACAACCAACTACCTGATTCCTTCCTCTAAGCTCATCATAAATGAGGCATTGAAAGAAGCTGTAGATTTGGATACACGAAATTTTATGGTTTCTTGTTCTATGTTACCAAAGTATAACCCTTTCCTCTTCTAAGGATGGTTCTTACCCTTCCCGTCTTCCTGTTATATGTACACACACACACACACACACACACACACACCCCACATTTCAATAAGAATGCATTGCTCTGGGAGTAAAAAAGGCAAGAAGTTAAAGCAACCCCCATCTAAGTATTATTTCCTCCCTAAAACCAAAACAGAGTAGGTAACACCAATTCTGGACCCTACCTTTTTTTTTTTTTTTTTTACAGCAGAAAGGGAGCTGACATAATCAAATCCATGTTTTCAAATGAACTGAAAAAGGCATTCAGCACCACTTGTAACACATTTATTTCAGTTCCAGGCTGAGAGCCCTGGGCATTTAGCAGGACACAGGATTGTCAGCTGGGAATAGCTGGGGCTTTGCTCAATCTTAATACCAATCTCACCTGATAGCAATTACCTCCACTACTGTCATATTCCTTCACAAATTTTTTAAAAAATAATATATTTATTCACCAAATCAAATATCATTAGTGAGTTATCTTCTATGAAGAAAGACTGTTTTCTTTGTTAATGTTCACAATCAAGATCTTGAGCTGAGAAGAGGCCCTTCCCCAAGGAGTTTGAAGCATCACAGCATGTGGGAAGGTAGGAACCAGGATATCCATTCATTTCCAACTGAGGAACAGAGAAATGAGTCACAGAATTTGAGCTCTGCTCTCCTGACTGCCCAGCCAGAAACACTGATTTCTGTAACCCCTGCACTTAACCCTACCCCTTAAGCATTAAAACATTCTCTTAAACTTCTGAGTGCTTTGTGGGTTCTGGGTGTTTTGTACATTTTAGCCAAGGTAACCACCTGTCTGCGAATACTGACTTTCCTATGAATTCTTTGAAGATTATTGAGTCAGAAAGGCAAAACATAGCCCCAAATTCTCAGGCTTTTAATACATTAACTGCCTACTGAAATGAAAAGTTCCTCACAAACTCATATTCCCACTAACAAGATCGCACATAAATGTGCATTAAAGTATGCACTAGGAAACCCTCTGTCCAACGGCTCATGCATCTGAAGTCAGAATGTGGAGTTTGCAGGTTGCATTCATCAAGTCATTTTGCAGAGTCAGATCCCTGATGGAAGAGCTCACCACAGGCTCTGCCTTTGGAGTCCTGGGTTCCTAACCGGTGGTCTTAGGCTGGGGTCAGTACAGAGACCAACCCTGGCTTTCAGGAAAACCACATGCCACGTTCTACCAGAAATAGACACAGATTTGGGTAACAAAGGTGGTTCTGCCTTTGCATTTTTTTGTGTGTATTCTTGTCAGTTTTTAGATGATTAATATTAAACATTTATTTGAGAAACAACAGGCAGAAACAACCATTTAAGCATACGTTATATTGTAGTCAGGTGAAAGACCCTTTAAAAGTGAATATTTGTGATTTTAAAGGTGGTTTTTCTCCCACACGTTCACTTACTCATTTTTCCAGCCATGTGGTCTGTTTCATTAAGTGAAGTCTAACCAGGTCAAATGTGTGGGTGAAATCAATGTGGAACATACATATATATTTTAAGTGGGGGCTGAAGGGACTGTTCCCCGACCCAATGGAAGGGCTTGTGATTGCCTACAGACTCAGGGAGGTAATCCAAATCCCTCACAGGTAGGTGCACTTATCTACAAAAAGCAGAAGTTCAACAACAGCAACAATTTTGTGGTTGTTTGCCATTTATTGTTCTGCACAGACACCTCATGAGCACCAGGTGGCGATGTCCTCTCACAGAGCAACACCAAGGACTTCAAAACACTCCAGTTACAAACAGAACAATTCACTTAGGACATTCACCTGCCTCTCCCAGAAACCCAATCTAATGCCGGGACCACAAACAAGGAAGGGGTTAGGGGTCTTTTCTTGGACCACACGGGTATTCCTCCAATTTTCTCAGGCATACAACAGTGCAATACCAAGACGAGTACTTTTGACCAAGTATAAAACCACAGAGAAGACCAAATTTTACAAAAAGGGGAGGAGTATGAAAACAAAAAGGCACACACAGCCACATATACACGATGAACCTTTTAGGGGATGGTCACCTGATGAGGTTTGTCTCCGCTTTGGTTTTCCATCCCTGGAGACTCAGGAAGGGAGAAACTAGGCTGCTGGTGCTAAGACCATGAAAGGAAAGGCATGGAACCCCCTATCTGGGCCAGGAGAGCACAGCGGGGCTTCTGGTGGGAAAACACCCTGTGTCAAGGTAGTGGATGCACAGGGCTCGGGTTCTCACTGAAATCCAGACCATACCTTTCCATTTTGGCACAAGAGAAAGGGCAGAGGAATGCTCCTTGCCTTGCCTGGCACAGTGTTAGAAAGGAAATTCAAGACCTTGTAGCCTAGAAAGTCACACAAGAACAGCATGAAGATGAGGTAGCCCCTACTGGGCATCTGCAGAGAGGACAAGAAATGGGGCATAGACACAATCAAATCCTAGGGGGAAAGGCTTGAAGGTATGAAGACTACCTCTCCAAGTGGTATTGCCATGGGCATAGTGGCTCCCTTTCCATGTTGAGTCCTCTTCCTTCTGCTTCTGGCCACCCCCTTCCCCACCTATACCTTCTTCTGCCTGATGTGGGGAAACCGGTCTCTCCCCACTGCCTTCTTCCATTGTGAAAGTCTGTCTTCTTTTTTCCCCCATCTCCTACTGCCTCAGTGTGTCTTTCTTCCCATGGACACTCAGCCTGTTTCTTCACCCCTCTGTGACCATCTTTCTGTGACCTAGAAGCCCAGTACACACCTGATCAGGTTGCTAAAGGCAGAGATGGCATGAGGCTCTCAAAATTATCTCTGGTACATGGTAACCTGGCAGTGGGCATGGGTGTGACACTGAACATCACAGGGATCTCTTTCATTTAGTTCAGGGGTTTCTTTACTAACTGTGGCAGGAAATTGCCCTGTGGTTCAGTAAGCTCAGGAACATTATCACTCTGAAGCTACTTAGACAGTCCAGAGCAAATAATTATTTCATTGATCAGTACTTTTATTACCTCAGAGGCTTTCTCTGTCTGGCATGGGAATACTTCTACGCAGTTAGTGAGGGTATCCACCTATACGAAGAGATAATGGATGTCCCTTATCCTTGGCATATGAGTGAAATCCATCTGCCAGTCTTCCCTTGGGTAGCCTCCTATTCTTGGTGTTCTGGTGGAAGAATCTGTTAGTTGAGGAGTTATTTTTAAGGCAAGTCTCACAAACATTAAGTACCTGTTTGACTGTTTCGAATAAATTTTTACCTAAAACAGCTTTGGGGTCAATTGAGAGGTTTTATCCTTCCCTAGGTAAAAAGCTTGGTGGAGGGTTTTAAGAACTTTCCATTGGCTGGAAGTTGGTGGAAGAATCTTGTCATCCTCTGATTGTCACCATCCTGAGAGCTGAAGGCTCTGTCCCTGAGAGGTGGCCCATTATGTCTCCACAGGAGAATATTGAAGATTTTTCTTTCTCTTCCAGAGGCCTTCCAGATCAGGGGGACCTTAAAGGGATGAGAAATAAGGGGTGCTCTTGCTGCCAACTTAGCTTGGTCTGCCAACTTATTTCCCTCGGCTATTTTTTCTGTCCTTTCGGTGGCCTTTACAATGTATTACTGCCACTTCCCATGGAAGGAAGATTGAGGGTAGGAGTTTGTCAATTTCCTGACAGTATTTAATGGGAGTGGGGGATTGGCTGTGAGAAAGTGTCTCTCTTTCCAGATAGTGTCATGGGCATGGAGAACTAAGAAAGCATACGTAGAATTAGTACAAATGTTAAATGTTAGTGTTCTCTAGAGGGACAGAACTTATATATATGCGTGTGTGTATATATATATATATAGCTGATTTCCTTATTAACTCACATAATCACAAGGTCCCACAGTAGGCCATTTGCAAGCTAAGGGGCAAGGAAAGCCAGTGTAAGTCCCAAAACTGAAGAACTTGGTATCCAATATTCAAGGGCCGGAAGCATCCAGCATGGGAGAAAGATATAGTCTGGAAGGCTAGGCCAGTCTAATCTCTTCACATTTTTCTGCCTGCTTTATATTCTAGCCACGTTGGCAGTGGATTACATAGTGCCCACCCCATTAAGGGTAGGTCTGCCTTTCCAAGCCCACTGACTCAAAATGTTAATCTCTTTTGGCAACACCCTCACAGACACCCCCAGGATCAATACTTTGCATCTTTCAATCCAATCAAGTTGAAAGTAGCAATCATCACAAGTCCATGCCTGGTCAACCTGAACCCATCTCCATCTCCAAAGATTATACATAGTCTTCAAAAAAGGCAATAATAAAGTTGTAATTGCACCTAACATAATACCTATCCTTCATACAACTGGAAATGCACCAATCCCAAACCCAAATAATATTAAATAAACAATACTTAAATTCTGAAATGAAGTAAAAAAATCTTGTGTCACATGATAAAGGAAAAAGAAATGAAATGAAGACATTTTCTTAGTACAAGTGTATACACGCACAAACGTGTTTTTAACATAAGAAAGAGGAAATCTTAATGACAACTACAGTCCTCGTTTCTGTAGCTGGTCATGTGGTCATAGCTGTCATTGATGACTAACTTGTACTACCCATTCTGTGTTCCTTTTGCCTTTAGCAAGCATCTCAGCAGGTTGTGCTTTTTTTTTTTTTTTCTGGTGGAGCAACCCTAGCCTTTATTTCTAAAGCAACTGGGGCATTTGTAGTCCTGCCTGGATTGGGCTGTTAGAGTTTTCCATTGACCTTAATCACAGGGCATGACAACACTAAGAAAGGCCCTAATAGATCTCCTGTATTCCATGCATACTCTTTCTTACCTCCATTGTGGAGTAGTAGGCTAATTTCATCTTGACAGTCTGGGTCAGTCACCCCAGCCATCACTGTAACTCCTTTCTTATCCTGTTGACTTAAAAGTAGGAGGAGCCCAAAGTGTCCAGGTGGCAATCCTAACTTCCAGTTTAATGGAATGATTGGGTCAACTGGTGGCAGCATTCCTCCCTCTGGAACTAAGACCCCTAGGCTGGCAGAATGTAATGTTGCAGAAATTACACAAATTCTGCAAATTCCTGTTGCAGAAACAGGAAGCAGAAATTTTGCTAGTGGATCACTAGGGGTGGTGATGAGTGGTGCCATTTCCACTTTCACCCCTTGATTCCTGGACCTGTGAATCCTGGCTATGGGAGAAACATATTGGATGCTGATTCAGAGCATACATGGCCTTCTGGAAAGCTTTGCCCCAGACCCACAAAGTATTGTCATCTAGTTGACATAATAATTGTGACTTCAAAAAGGCCATTCCACCATCCTATCAATCCAGCTGCTTCAGGATAATGGGGAACATGGCAAGACCAGTGAATTCCATGAGCATGAGCCCACTGCTGCACTTTGTTAGACATAAAGTGAGTGCCTTTGTCAGAGGCAATGCTGTGTAGAACACCATAATGGTGAATAAGGCATCCCGTGAGTCCACAGATGGTAGTCTTGGTTGAAGCATGGCATCCAGGATAAGCAAACCCATAACTACAGTAAGTGCCTATTCCAGTGAGGATAAACCTCTGCACTATTCGTAATAGAAGAGGTCCAATATAATTAGCCTGCAACCAGGTAGCTGGCTGATTACCCTGAGGAATGGTGACATATTGAAGACTCAGTGTTGGTCTCTGCTGCTGTCAAATTGGGCACTCAACAGTGACCATAGCCAAGTCAGCCTTGATGACTGGAAGTCCATGTTGTTGAGTCCTTGGGTAACCTCCATCCCTTCCACCATGGAAACTTTGTTCATAGGCCCTTTGGGTGATGACAGGGGTGGCTGGGAAAGAGGCCTTAGTGGCATCCACAGAATGGGTTGCCCTATCCACTTGATTAAAATCCTCCTCTGCTGAGGTCACTCATTGGTGAGCACTCACATGGAATACAAATGTCTTCACAGTTTTTGACCACTGGGAGAGGTCTGTCCACATAACTCTTCCCCAAATTTTTTTGGTCATCAATTCTCCAATTGCTTCTTCCAAGTCCCTGACTACTTAGCCAAACTATTGGCTACACTCCATGAATCAGTATATAATCACACATCTGGCCATTTCTTCTTCCATGCAAAGTGCACTACCAGGTGGACTGCTCAAAGTTCTGCCCACTGGGAAAACTTCCTTTCACTGCTGTCCTTCAGGGATGTTCTAGAGAGGGGCTGCAGTGCTTCAGCTCTCCACTTTTGGGTGGTACTTGCATGTTGTGTGAACTATCTGTGAACAAGGCCCTAGTCTTCTTTTCCTCTGTCAACTGATCATAGAGGATGCTCCATGGGGCCATCGGTGCAGGCTAGGGGACAGAAGGCAGGGTGGCAGGAATGAAGACCATGGATATTTGAGCTGCTTCCTCATGTAACCTGCTTGTGCCCTCAGGACCTATTTGCACCTGATCACGTATATACCACTTCCATTTGATGATGGAATGCTGCTGTGCACGACTCACTTTATGGCTAGGTTGGTTAGAAAGCCACAGTTTATGACAGGCAGTTCAGGTTGCATGATGACGTGATGACCCACAATCAAAAGTTCAGTTTCCACCAAAGCCCAGTAACAGGCCAAGAACTGTCTCTCAAAAGGAGAGTAGTTATCTGCAGAAGATGGCAGAGTCTTGCTCCAAAATCCCAGAGGCCTCTGCTGTGATTCAACTAATGGGGGCCTTCCAAAGGCTCCAAAAAGCATCCCCATCTGCCACTGACACCTCATGCACCATTGTTATCTGCTAGGTCACATGGCCCAAGCAGCAGAGCAGCCTGCACAGCAGCCTGGACCTGTTGCAGAGCCTTCTCCTGCCCTGGACTCCAATCAAAACTAGCAACCTTTCAGGTCACTTAATAAATGCGCCAGGGTAACACATCCAAATGAATAAAGTTGCCTCTAAAATCCAAATCGTCCCACTAGGCGTTGTGTCTCTTTCTTGGTTGTAGGAGGGGCCAAATGCAGCAACTTAGCCTTCAACTTAGAAGGAATATCTCCACAGGTTCCACACCACTGGACCCCTAGAAATTTTACTGAGGGCTGGGGACAGTGGCTTATGCCTATAATCCCATCACTTTGGGAGACTGAGGCTGGCAGATGACCTGAGATCAGGAGTTCGAGACAAGTATGGCCATCATGGTGAAACCTGTCTCCACCAAAAAAAAGAAAGTTAGCCAGGCATGGTGGTGTGCACCTGTAATCTCAGCTACTCAGGAGGCTGGGGCAAGAGAATCACTTGAACTCAGGAGGCAGAGGTTGCAGTGACTCTAGCCTGGGTGATGGAGTGAGACTCTATCTCAAAAAAAAAGAGAAAGAAGAAAGGAAAGAAAGAAAAAGAAAGAAAGAAGGAAAGAAAGAAAAAAAGAAAGACAAAGAAAGAAAAGAGAAGAAAATAAGAAAGAAGAAAGAAAGAAAGAAAGAAAGAAAGAAAGAAAGAAAGAAAGAAAGAAAGAAAGAAAGAAAGGGAAAATTTTACTGAGGTGGAAGGTCCCTGAATTTTAGTTGGATTTATTTCCCATCCTCTGGCACAGAGACGTCTCATCAATGAGCCTGGTGTGTTTGCTACTTCTTGCTCACGGGATCCAATCAGCATAATGTCATCAACATAATGGAACAGTGTGATATCTTATGGAAGCGAAAAGCAATCAAGGTCTCTCCAAATAAGATTATGACACAAAGCCAGAGAGTCGATATACCCTTGAGTAGGATAGTAAAGGTATATTGGTGGCCTTGCCAGCTGAACAGATTGGTTCTGGTGGGCCTTATGGACAAGAATGGAGAAAAAGGCATTTCCCAAGTCAATGGCTGCACACCAGGTACCAGGAGATGTGTTAATTTGCTCAAGCAACAAAACCAAATCTGGTACAGCAGCTGCAATTGGAATCACCACTTGGTTAATCTCAGGATAACCCACTATCATCCTCCAAGATTCATCTGTCTTCTGCATAGGCCAAATGGGAGATTTGAATGGGGATGTGGTGGGAATCACCATCCCTGCATCACTGTAGTCCTTGATGGTGCCACTAATCTTCACAATCTCTCTAGGGATGCAATATTGTTTTTGATTTACTATTTTTTCTAGGTAGAGGCAGTTCTAATGGCTTCCATTTGGCCTTTCCCACCATAATGGCCCTTACCCTACCAGTCAGGGAGCCAATGTGGGGGTTATGCCAGCTGCTAAGTATGTCTGTGCCCATTATGCATTGTGGCACTGGGGAAATGATCACAGGATGATTCTGGGGACTCACTGCACCCACCATAAGTCAGATCAGAGCTAAAGCTCTATTAATTATCTAACCTCCATAAGCCTCTACTTTAAGTGGAGGAACACGATGATGCTTTGGGTCCCCTGAAATCAACATCAGCTCAGAGCCAGTGTTCAGTAGTCCTCGAAATGACTGATCATTTCCTTTTCCCATGTAATGCACAGTTATCCTGGTAAGAGGTCTCTTTGGGGAAGGATGGGAGAAAGATTAACAGCAATTAAATTCTTGGTAGTGTTGTAGGGTCCTTCCCAAGAGGACCTGGCCTCCCTTTCATTCAAGGGATTCTGGGCCTATAAACTGACTCAAGTCTGGAAATTCACTGAGGGGTCATGATTCTCTTTTTCATAATTTAAATTTGTCCTGTTTTCCATTTGATCTAGAAGTTTTCTGCTTACATAAATTAAGTAGGAATGCAGTAGGCTTCCTATCAATTTCACTTCTAGGAACACCATGATTAAGTAGCCAATGCCAGAGCTCTACACAAGTCGGACTACTCTTACTGCTGCTCTGCCTCTGCTGCCCGCTACAGTAGCTACGCCCACCTTGCCTTTGATGATTGAGTGATGCCACATGACTCCTGCCACCTTGGAATTCAATTTTTCCCAATTGCATTTAAATTTTGTAGTTGAGTGACTGCGGTTCTCACTGTTAGATCTGACATAGAAGAGCAATTACAGGGAGCTTCAAAGATGCAGATGCTTCCCTCACAAATCTATTTCACAAGGCATTAGTCAAGGGTATATCTTCTGGGCCTCCCAGCTGGGATGAGTAGGTCTAACATGACTAATTCACTTCATCATCTCAATCTCTCTAAGCCTTTGAATCCCTTCCTCTACATTAAACCAAGGGAGATCAGGCAATTTCAGCTTGCTTATCTTTTAATCCGTATTTCAGCTAACCAAGCAAATAAACTATTAGAATCTCTTTTAACTCCCTGAGCTGCAATATTAAATGCAGAGTCCCTACTTAGTTGGCTCAAATCAATGAATTCAGCCTGATCCATCTTTATGTTCTTTTCACCATTATTCCACACCCTTAATATCCATTCCCATGCCCTTTCTCCAGATTTCTGTTTATATAAATTAGAAAACTCAAGCAGTTCAAGTGTAGTGCACTTCTTCATGCGTCACACTGTCAACCTCACCTCTAGGGGCCCACTGGGACTTTAGTCTAGTTATAGGTCTAGAAGTGAACCGAAGTGTTAGGGGTAGCTCCTCAGGAGAATCAACATTATCTTGCCTGGCAACCACCTCAGAAGAGGCTGTCACTATTGCCTCTGGCAGCACAGGGTTTATCTCCAAAGGCGGAAAGGCTGATGGCAGTGTGGGTCAGGGAGGAGATGTTGCCACTAGTGGGGGTGGGGAGGTTGTGTCTTCTGGCAAAAAAAGGTTTATCAGAGTTTACAAACTCAGCATCCCCCAGCTTCATCAGGGTCCTCCCACACATCCCCATTCCAATTGCAGGGTCCCATTCTTTTCCAGTCAATGCCCTCACTTTAACAGTAGACACCTGTCGAGGCTGTGTATGCACCTCTCCTTGCAGGTCAGCCACTTGCATTATAAGAGCTTGTGTCTTTTTCCACAATTTCAGCTCTTTCTCTACAGGAGATAAGACTCTCACTCAGGTCAATCTTAGCAGATTTGAGGCTCAGTATGTGCCTTTGAAGCCAGGAGTCAGAATCCCTGAGCTCATCATTTTCTTTCATCGCTTTGTCCACTGAACTTCGGAGCAACCAACCAGCTTCATTATGCTCCTTGGTTCTCCACATATTTTTAAGGGTATTATGTATGAAGTCACTAAACTCCTTGCCTCTTACTAGCAGTGATTCAGGAGTGTTAATGCATTTTTTTTTTTTTTTTGCATAACTCTCTAAACAGTTCATGCCAAGGACTATCAGTGTTCTCCATACTTTTAGAAGTAGAGTCCTCAGCATTTTTTTAGTCTAATCATATTAAGCAGCCAACTCCAGAAACCCCAAAACCACCAAAAGAACTCCATCCTTAATATTCTGTTCATTTAGAACCACCCTACGCTCAGTACCAAAATCTTTATTAGCCTCGGTTCTTTAGAAGGACATAATTAATAGGATATATAAGATATGTCCCCCCCCATATATATATAGCCACAGTTCTCTCAAGGGACGCCCGTACTTATCCAATATATATATATATATATATATATATATATATATATATATGAGTTTATTATATCAGTGATCACAAGGTCCCACAATAGGCCCTCTGCAAGCTGAGAAGCAAGGAAATCCAGTCTGAGTCCCAAAACTGAAGAACTTGCGAGTTTGATGTTCAAGGGCAGGAAGCATCTAGCATGGGAGAAAGATGTAGGCTGGGAGGCTAGGCCAGTCTAGTCTTTTGATGTTTTTCTGCCTGCTTGATAGCTGTCGGCTAATTAGATGATGCCCACCCATATTAAGGGTGGGTCTCCCTTTCCCAGCCCACTGACTCAAATGTTAATCTTTTTTTGCAACACCCTCACAAACACACTCAATTAATACTTTGCATCTTTCAATGCAATCAAGTTGACATTCAGTATTAACCATTAAACTGCTTTCCCTTTGCTTAATTCAAGCACCCTTGTGAGGGCAATCTACTTGTGCCTGAAGAGAGAGGTGTGCTCTCAGTAATGTCACTCAGGGTGACTATTGCATATGCTGCTTCATGAATCCCTTGTTCCACAAAAGAACTGTTGTCTGTGGAGTCCAGTCTGAGTTTTCAAAGGGGGTTTATTTGAGGTATTCTCTGGCTGCATAGGTTTGTACCACTATCTGTTGGCAGTCATGTTTAGGTTTTCCAGCTTTCTCTAGGAGGAAGCTTGCTGGGTTTAGAGAGGAACAGATTCTTAACTGGATTGTAGACCCCTCTAATAGTAAGCCTGATATTTGAGGAGGCAATTTTCTGTTAGCCAGAGACTTCCTTCGGAAAACAGCAGTCCTGCCACATGATGCAGGGTATAAACAGTTAAGCTATGCCCCATGGTTAACTGAGCAGCTTTTGGCACCAACAAGGCTACTGCCACAACCGCCCAGAGGCAGGTTGACCATCCTCAGCCACCAAATCAAGCTCCTTGCTTAGGTAGCCTATGGGCTGTTAGGTTGGACTTGGGGCCTGGATTAGAACTCCCAGCACCATTCCCTTCCTTTTTGATACATAAAGATTGAATGACTTGGGGGTGGGAGTGGTGGTAAAACTGCCATGTAGATGCCACATTAATGATATTATAATAAGCTGGGTCAAGTTAAGGACATTTAGTTGATTCACTGTGCCTGTGCCTAAGTCCGGACAGTCCATTCTGAGCAAACATCCTGGTTTAAGAGGAAGTTCCTAACCACATCTCCACCTGCTAGCTACATAACAAGGGCAGTGCACACGCTTCCCGGTGGGTGTTGCTTCTCTCCCGAGACTCTCCATCTCTACCTGCCTAGCCAGCCCCTAACTGCCTCCTCTCACAAAAGGATAGTGACTGGCCCAAGGTCATGCAGAAAATTGGCTGGCAGAGGGGTCCAGACCTGCATGAGGCCCAGAGCTTTTTAAGGTCAGAACCAATGCGTAAGGCTGGGCCCTCACGCCTGTGCAGGTTGAAATCCCAACCCTACAACAAGCAGTCACTTCCTCTGACAACACCTGGGTTTACTGAAGAAAGAGGTGACAGAAAGCCTCCCTCAAACCTAGCTAAGAATGATGTGTTTTGCCTTGCAGTCAGCGTTGCTCTTTCTCAGTGGATAAAGGGACCAAGTTGAGTGCTGCCAGCAAACACATGGCTGGCCTGGTGACTGATATTTACAGCTTGACCTGGGGCCCAGGGAAAAGGGCATGAACGGTCCCAACTGGGCCACTTTAAAAACATACAACCCCAAACACAAGGAAAGGGTGAAGGGACTTATTTTGGAACTTCCAGCTGGAGGACACGGGTTTTCTTGGTTTCCGTTCTGGGAGGTCTGAGAACTTGGAACTCCAGTTCATCGAGGTGTGGGGTGTATCAAAGAGGAACCAGCTCACAGGGGGCCAGCTGTGCACCTCAGTTCCCAAGAACAGGCCACACTCCTGGGCTCTTCCTTAGGCCTCTGGCATGGATGCCTCACCCTGGGAGACGATTACCCCGAGGTGTAATTGTAACACTGGCACCTGGGAGACAATTACTCAGTTTCTCTGTAATGATGATTATTACTCCATGAAGATGATCGTGTGTTCATGGAAATACTGACAGGTCTTGTCTTTTCTGTTTCTTTTAAGAAACTGTTTCAGGGAGTTCCGCATTAGAACAATGTGGGTACCCTTGCTCTTGGTGGGAGGAAACCTTAGCATCTTGGTCCCAGGTGGCCAAGCTGAGGATGGACTTGACCATGAACACAGCATGTGGTTCAGCCCCAGCGGGGATTTGACAGGATAAATCGGAGAGGAAGGTTCAATCAGGCCCGATGGAAAAGCAGCTTCCCCCTTGAGTTGTATACAGAAATGGGCTTCCAATCACTCCAACTCTGTAAGCCTCTCTCAAACGTATGTGTCTGAGGAAAAAAACGAGTGAAGAGACTTACCTTGACTGTGTCATATGGGTATCTCCCAAGCATAGCTGCCACACCTGAAAGAGGAGAGAGGGATTTGTGACCTAAATGGCTCAGAAACTTGCGGTGTAGCGTGCAGGTAGGATGGGGCTCTGGCAAGGAAGACTTAGCAGGAGCTGCTGGAGGGGAAAGGAATATTGACCAAGCACCCGCTGGGCACCTGGCACATCCTGTGAGCTCCTGTAGTCATGTCCAGTGGGTGTGCCTCTGTGTGTGTGTGTTTGTGCACGTGACATCCCAAGGTCAAACCAGCATCTGTCCAACTTGACACTGGTGTCCTGTCTTCGGTCTGCTGTTCTCTACAGATGATTGGTCTGGGTGACTGACAGCAGAAGTTGTCCCCTGGGAGGTTGTAGACGCTATTTCTGTGATGTCCCATTGCTCCAAACACCTGGCATGGGCAAGAGGCTCCAGGGAGGTGGGACTATGGGGTAAGACCCTCCCCAGCTTTGAATTTTCCCTGAGCCACTCATCAGCCCAGCAACCTCACAAATGACTCAGTGTCTCCGAGCCTCACTCTTCTCACCTGTGAAGGTTTACCTCCCTCCCCCAGGGTGTTCATGGAGATTGAACAGGGTAATGGCCTCCTGGGGAGTGATGACCCCAGATTCTGATGCACTGGCTGATCCCTCCATTCCCTTCCCTGAGTGGGAGCCACTTTGAGCCCATCATGACAGCTTGTGATTTTGCACTGATGCTTATTTATTATTTCAGGTTCTGCTAAAAATCCAGTCCCTCTCAAAGAACAAAGATTCATCCCTCCAAAGCAGCTCACAAACACTTCTCAGAGTCCTGTGTGCTGTGTGCTTACATCTCTGAAAGTCTTGCCAACACTGTAAGGTAGGCTTTTTACCCATTTCACAGAAGGAGAAACTGAGGCTTAGTGAGGTCTAGTAACTGACTCGGCCTCCCACACATCCCTCCTTAGAGTTTCATGTGTGCATCTGTTAAAGTTCTTTTATTGCCAGTAGGGTTTATGTATAATTAAAATAGCGGACGGGCTTGGTGGCTCACGCCTGTAATCCCAGCACTTTGGGAGGCCGAGGTGGGTGGATCATAAGGTCAAGAGATTGAGACCATCCTGGTCAACATGGTGAAACCCCGTCTCTACTAAAAATACAAAAATTAGCTGGGCATGGTAGCGTGTGCCTGTAGTCCCAGCTACTCAGGAGGCTGAGGCAGGAGAATTGCTTGAATCGAGGAAGCAGAGGTTGCAGTGAGCCAAGATTGTGCCATTGCACTCTAGCCTGCGTAACAAGAGTGAAACTCTGTCTCAAAAAAAATTAAAATAGCTCACGTCTGTAGTCACATTACAACCTACACTAACTATTCCACTTAATGCCTGTTAAAGGACTAGTAACCCATTTTACAGATGAGACAGGCAAGGCACAGAGAATGAATACCCATACCATGCTTATTAGTGGGTAGGGCAGGGATTCAAACCTAGACCTTTTGGGTCTAGACCCCTTCTCAGCCATCACCTCTCATTCACCATTAGAGTTGGTTATCATGTGAGTTCAGGTCCAAAGGTTAATGGAAGTTATTATTCATCTTCTCCACAAATTGATCTTTTTATCTTTACCTAATGTCCTCTTCATTCTTTTAATGCTTTGGACCCTAAAACCCACTTTGATATTAACTTTGCCAATTCTTTCTTTTTGGTTACATGTGCCAGGTATACTTTTGTCTAACTTGTAATTTTGGGTTTGTTTTGTTTTTTGTTAGGGAGACAAGATCTCACTCTGTCACTCAGGCTAGAGTGCAGTGGCGCAATCTCGGCTCACTGCAACCTCCGCCTCCTGGGCACAAGCAATCCTCCTGGATTGTTTTCTTAAGTAGCTGAGACTACAGGCATGAGTCACCACACCCAGCAAATATTTGTAATTTTTTTGGTAGAGACATGTCTTGCCATGTCACCCAGACTGATCTCAAAACTCCTGGGCTCAGGCAACCCAGTCATCTTGGGATACAAAAGTGCTGGGATTACAGGTGTGAGCCACTGCACCTGACCCAACTTGTAATTTTGAACCTTTTCTTACTAGCCTGTTTCAAACTTTTTTTGTAAACAACTATGGCTGGATTTTGTTTTCTAACCCAGCCTAAGGCAGTCTCAGATTTTGCTGGAACAACTGAGGGATCTGACATTTTTATGTCACTTTATGTGAATGGTTTATTTTACTCCTTCCATATTTTTGATGGTTTGGGCAAATTACTATTTATTCTCATTCTAATTGTTAATCTGTTATTTCAGCAAAGGATTGCTTCCTAATCACTATATAGAAAGAGGGTAAGCACCTGCCTCCCCCTAGGACTCTCTCTGCTTTCTTCTGTCCTACCCACCCCAGTAAGAGTTACCCCAAGAAGGCTCCCATCCCTCCCACCTTCCTATAAACTGTGAGACTCAATTAATGATGATTCCCTCTCCTTCCATCTTGGGGTCTGTACTCTGATCAACTGGAGGTCCCTCAAGGCCCCTCCAATGTCCCCTGCAGCCAGGTCCTGCTGTGGGGTCCCCTTCCTGAGGGTGCATGGTTATGCCTCTGGCCCCAGACCTGCCCAGGGGCAGCAACACCTTTCAGCAACCTCTGGGACAGAGGGTAAGGGAGGGAGAGGGCAGAAAGACTCTTATCCCATTTCATTAGAGCCTTTTTTGATGATTTCCCTCAGATGTAATGCAAGCAGGAAATATCCTCTGAATTCCTCTTGCTCGTCTGCAAAATATATTTCTTAGTCTGGTCAGGAAAGAGTGTTAACATTCTGGTGAGGCTTCTGGGCCCAGGCCAGCCAGAGTCCTCTGGCTTTCAGTGCTACAGATGAGGAATCTGCTGCCAATGTGATTTTTTTTTTCTTCCTCCTTTGTCAATTATTTATTTATTCTGTTGTGAAGCCTCTTTGATTTTATCTGTGGATTTCAAGAATGCAACAGAAGATGCCAAGGGTGTGTCTTTTTCTTTAATGTAACCCTGACTGGAATTCTACCAACCTTTTTACTGTGCAAATGCACGCCCTGTTCTGATCAGGGAAAATTTCAACTATTATTTATTGATGATATTCACCATCTCCAGATCTGCTTCCTTTTCTCCTTCCAGAGCCCCTAACATTCACAGGTAGATGGAAAGACATCCACCAAGCCTATCTTTTCTTTCGTGACTTCCACCTGTGTTTCTGGTTTTCTAGGAGGCCTCTGTTTCCCAGAAACAGGAAAATCATCCTCTTTTCCATTTGATATTTTGAATTTTCTAAATTTGAAAATCCTAGTTCTAGAAACTTTTTTCTTGGGCAGTACCTGGATTTCCTGGGTTTGGGAAACCTAACACTTGCCCGACATGTGCTGCTTGGCTTTCCTTCTCCCTCCAGCTGGAGGTCCCTCAAGGCCCCTCCAATGTCCCCTGCAGCCAGGTCCTGCTGTGGGGTCCCCTTCCTGAGGGTGCATGGCTATGCCTCTGGCCCCAGACCTGCCCAGGGGCAGCAACACCTTTCAGCAACCTCTGGGACAGAGGGTAAGGGAGGGAGAGGGCAGAAAGACTCTTATCCCACTTGCCTTTGTTGGGAGGCCCCACTCAGGACTTCAAGGACAGAAATTGGTTCCCACTTTCCTTTCTGACTTGTTTCAGCACCCTTCGCTGAGGGGCTTGGTCTCCCTCACCCAGAACAATCCATCCTCAGGAACAGAGTGGGCTGTGGTGCCAGACTCCATCAGGGACTCCATCACTGGGAGAGCCAGGAAGCCTCTCCTCACCACCTCCCTGAGTGCAATCTGAGGCCTCCAGTCACACCAGCAAAAGCAGACCCTGCCTCCCAACTCCAAAGCCACTGCCTACTGTCCTGTGTAAGCTGAACTCTTGGAATAATCCCAACTCTGGTTCTCTAGGTTGGGGGGTGGGAGGGGACCAGTGTTTTGAGTCTGTAGGTGGGGTGGGAGGGGACCAATGTTCTGGGGGCAGCTGGCAGCAGAGATGGTGGGAAGAGGCACCAGGATGACAGATCTGTCCTCCCCTCTAGGGCCTCCCACCCTACCTGAGCTTCTCCAGAGCCCAAGGTCTACATGACTTGAAGATTTGGGACTGGCCCCCTGCGGAGGGTAGGGAGGGATGCATTCCAAACCTTCCCCTCATGCAAGGCCTCAGGGATGCTATTAATCTAGATGGCCTCCCTTAGTAGTTAAACAGGTAACCCACACTATGACAATAATAAGATATGGATAGTCCCCCTCCCAGCGGTACCAGATGGGGATAACCAGCCAGCTACCAATGAGAAGGACTGCTATCATCTGGCCTGCGCCTGTAGGTTGGTGGGACCCCAAGAAGGAACCAGCCAGGGGCCTCTGGGGTCTAGGACTCAAGGTGGGAGTGCCTCCCAGCAGGCTGTCAGTGTGACCCAGGCCATGTTAGGAGTCTGGAGCCTGGAGCCTGGGATATCACGAGGATTCAGCTCACTATCCTGAGGGCCCGCCACCACACACTGGAAGAGGGATGAGAGAACTGTAGATCCACCCTGGCCCAGCAGAGGAGCATGTGGGTGATTTTGCTCTAGTCCCTCCACTGGACCTAGGTTTCTCAGTCAGATGAGACCACGAGTAGGCCTCCAGGTGACTTCTGTCCTTGTCCACCTTGGAGCCTCAGGCTTATGCTTGCAGAGCCTTGAGCTGGGTGGGTACTATGTGCTCCGGGCTTGCATGCAGAACAGGGCCTGGGAGGGTGGCTTGTGCCTCAGTACTATAGTGCCAACAGTGCCAGTCCTTGCCTCACCCACAAACCTGGGGCAGAGGGCGTGGACATGATCTCTCCCAGGTAGGCCCATGAGGATGGGCAGAGAAGGGCATTCCAGGCAGGGAGGCCTGCAAGAGCCAGAGTCCAGAGGAATGACTGTACAGGTGTGTCTGGGAGTCTCCAAGCAGGTCTGCCCTTAGGGTGAGTGTTCCTTCCCCAAACCTCATAGTGCCCAAGACAGCAGCACTGACTGCAGTGCAACTGCAGAAGGAACCCTGACCCTCTAGGGAAAGAATCCACACTCCCCAAAGGTTGGAAGGCGGTGTTGGCCTGGGGACGGCCTTTCACCACTACCTGCTGGACCTGGAGGTGGGCAGAGGAGTAGGGACCAAGAGTGGAGCAAAGACAGCCAGACTGCAGAGCAGAGGGGAAGGTGAGAGCAGAATTCGAAGAGGTTCCCTTTGTCTCCAGGGCACCCAGCACTAAGGAGAAACCTCCCACCCATTAGCTGGACTTTCTCCTCCTCTGAAGCTTCCAGAGGTCTGAGGAGGTAATTGGCTGGGAAGTTCGAACTCCCTTCAGCGTACATCACTTCCCCGACTCACTCCCTTCTCTTCCAACCTCTCTTGCCCAGATAGAAGCAGGCTCTGAAGCCACAGGTGTAAATACTTAAAGCCATCGCTAGCCACTCTTCCCGCCAGAGCTCTTAGCGCTGGCTAGGAGCCAAACCCAAACAGATGAAGAATAGAGAACAAGGGCCGGTGCTGGAAGAGAGACGCGGGACCAGATCCGGATAACCAGCCAGCCCTCTCTGCAACACCACATGCCTCCCCAGTTGATAGCTAAACCCAGCCTGTGGATGAATATCCGCTGAATAAATTAACCCTCAAGGCAAAAGCAAATAAGTCAGCGGCCACGCAGGTGCCATGCCTCATACCCACGGTCGGGGAACAGGCAGGGCCTGGAGTGCACAACCCCTTGGGCCCTCCTGGGGACACCGGCTTGGGGAGGAACCCCAGACCCTTGTCCGGGCCTCGGAGAGGGTGCCCCACACCGGCTCTCCCGGCCCACCTCACTACGCGGAGGCACGGCCTTTCCCCAGCAGCTCACAGAACCTTGTAGGAAGGGGCGGCGTTCTAAAAGCGTGACTCCACGCCTTGGGTCTGGCTAGAGGGGTTCAGTGCCCTCCAAAGCCGGCGGGGTAGGGGGTCGCCCAGTAGCCCCAACCCTACCCAGACAGCTATGCAGGAGGGGATGGAGTCAGCCCTCAAATTTATGGAGGTGGAGGGGGCCCTGCTCCCGTTGGGCGCCGCCAGATGGGGATAGGGGAGAGGAGGGAGAAGAGCCGGTGACCTCGGTGCAGGGGAGCAGCGGGACATCCTCCCAGCAGTCCTGGCCTCCCCCAAGCCACGGTGCTGCCCAGATGCCCCTGACCTTCCGTCCAAGCGTGCCCCGGGGGGCTGCAAAGACACCTGCCTCCTCGGACAGTGAGCTAGGCGCCCCGGGCCCGAAGTCAGTTTTCGCCCACGACAGCCGCACGAGGCAAGAGCATTGTCGTCCCCATTTACAGACGCGGCGATCCCAGCCAGCAGGAATCCGCGGGGCAAGAGCTTGCAGGTGAGCCGGCCTCCCACCCCGAACGCCTGGCTCCAGCCCGGGAAATCTGGGCGCCGCGGCCCATCCCACCGCCTCTTTAACCCCAGCGTATCCATTCAGGAAGTCGAGCCCCATTGCCCGGTCCCCGGGGAGGCCACCCTTCCTCCTCGTTCTCCTCCTACTGAGGCTTTATTGCCAGGCTGGGCGCCGTCGGGGTCCCGGGACTTGCTGTGCGTGGCTCAACCTGAGCAGGCAAGGTCGGGGACAGCTGCTGGGCGTGAGGCTCCCGGAACCGCACTGGTCCCTCGCCCACCGGGGCAGACTCACTCCATCAGCTCCGGCCGCGGTCCCCCACCTCAGGCTGCGCGCCCAGTCCCTCGGGCTGACTGATTTGGCCCCGGCGGGAGCGCAGAGCGAAGCCAATGGGTGAGCGCGGCGCGGACAACGCCGCGAGACCTGAGCGCCGCCGCCGCGTCTCATTGGCCGGGTGTGCGCGGGTGGGCGGGGCGCGCGCGGGTGCTACAGACAAAAGAGCACGCTGGTGCGCCCGCGGGTGGCTGGCGACGCGCGGGGCCGCGGGGTCTGGCCGGTAGCCTCCCGAAGTGCAGGGGGCGGCGCTGGCCGTGAACCGGGCTGGGAACCTAGGACCTGGGATTCCAACTCCGTCGCGGAACCTCGGTGTCCTCGCCTGTGCAGTGGGGACCCTGCCGCGATAACGGACGTGAAGCGCTGAGACCCTCCGGGATCCGCAGGTACACCACTAGTTGTGAAACTCCGCAGGCAGTGAATAACCCCTCGGGGAGCCTCCGCCAGTCCCACCTGTGCGCCCGCGGTGACCATGGCCTTCTGGGCTTCTGGCCTCCTGGCCAAACCCCTGGGGTTCTGAGGGTCGCAAGTGCCCAGGCCGGTGAGATCTGAGGATGGATTTGAGCAGAGAGGAGGCAGCTTTAAAATGGAAAGGGTCCCTGGGGCAAAGGGCGCCGCCAGGCCTTGAAGCAACAGCACCTTCCTTTGGACTGCAGGTCATGGGAGCCACAGAAGGTTGTGCAGTGCAGGAGGTTCCTCGACAGGGCCGATAGCTGCGGAGTGGAGCCAGGCCTGATCGCGGTGCATCTGTCAGCGGTGGCCAGTGGGGGCGAGACTGGAGGGGTCGGGTAGGGGCCACACTCAGTGGCCAGTGGAGGGGAGAGAGTGTGCAAAGCTGGAGTTGGAGGGTGCTGACTCTGTGTCACCAGGGTGTTCATGGGCTACAGGGCTACAGGGATGAGTGAGAGCCGATTCTGACTCGCGCCCCAGGAATCCCTGACATACGCAGTGGCAGTCCCCCCCCACCCCCATCCCTGTGGAGGGTCCCAGTCGGTGACTTCCCCTAGCCCTTCTCCGGCGCCTCTGGAGGTGCAGACTGTCCGACTGGAGCCTGGGAGCAGGGCCTGGCCAGAGGCTGTCTCTTCACTGCAGGAGTCAGATCACAGCCTGAGGCCAGACGCAACTCCTTTCCGTAAGGCCTGCAGGCAAGGCCACACTCTGCGCCACAGTTCCCAGTTTAGGGTCACAGTTTTGTTTATCTGAATTTTAGTGCATATGTGCTGCCTGGAGGGTCAGGTCTAAAGGTTCCGTGGGCACATAGGTAGGTGTTGTCAGTAGTGCAGCCTGGTGATAGGGGCTGGCCAACACTCACGTGTAGTTTCCTTTTAGAGTAGAACTAGAATGTTCATTAGGCAGAGATCCAAACCCCAGGTCAGCTGACTCCACGTCCCAGGGCTTGTGATGGCTGGTGGGCCCTCAACGAGGGGTCTGGAGGCCTGGGTTTGAATTATTGTCAGCCTCTCTGACCCAGCTGGGTGCCTCAGGAAGGCAGGTGTGGGAAGTGGGGAGAATGGCTCATGGGCCAGAAAAACAGTATCCTGGGGGCCCCAGGAGAAGCCCAGACCCAGACAGGGGAAGGGCTGGAGCTGGCTGTGGGACTACTCAGGTGGCAGGAGGCCTCCCGCAGGTGTGGTGATTACACTGGACAACTTACACCTAGTCACTTACCTTAGGAACAGGGTGTCCCTGGGCTGCTGGAGGGCTCAGGAGGTAAATCACAGATCTCTGCACATCCATTCCTGTTTTTGGAGGTTTGGGAGGAAAATAAAGTACCTTGACAGGATGTGGCAATAGTGAGAAAATTATGGCAACATTGATAAGGAGACAAGTGTGACCTCTTTTGCTTTGTTTTTAGGAGGAAGTACATCCCTTTAATGTTATGCTTGGGACAGGTTGCACTGAGCTCTGAGTCCCTGGGGTCCTTGGGAAAGGGCCCAAGAGCCTGGTAGTCAGTAGGCACTCCATAGTTGAGCTTCAGAAACCTCCTTGAGGCTGGATGCAGTGGCTCATGCTTGTAGTCTCAGCACTTTTGGAGGCAGAGGCAGGAGAATCGCTTCAGGCCAGAAGTTCAAAACCAGCCTGGGCAACATAGCGAGACTGTCTTTACAAAAAGAAACAAACAGAAAAACCACACACACACACACACACACACACACACACACACACACACACACACACAAAAGCAGGAAGTGGCAGCGAATTCCTGCTTGGCTCTAGTCCCAGCTACTCAGGAGGCTGAGGTGGGAGGATCTCTTGAGCCCAGGAGGTCAAGGCTGCTGTGAGCTATGATTACACTATTGCACTCCAGCCTAGGTGACAGAGCCAGACCCTGTCTAAAAAAGATAAAAAAGAAACTTTTTTGCAGGGAGGCTCATTTGGTGAGAGAGCTGAGGAAGCCATACAAAGGCAGTCATGGGATCATGCAAGGCCTGGGAGATATGAGTGTGGGCCCTTAGCTGTGCACTTTTCAGGGAGAACATGGAGATAGAACTGGTTTGGTGGTGGGGTGGGCAGTGTTCAAGTAAGGGCCTGTTGGATTTGGGGACAAAAGTCAGTATGTGAGGGACACTGGAGGAGTGGGCTCTGGACAGGTCTGACTGACCCGACCTGCCAAGGGTGCCTCAGGATATGGGTGTCAGGGTCTGCCTTCAGCTGGAAGCACCCAGAGGGCAGGTTCCAGGGTCTGTCCCCTTCATCTTGGAGTGCCCCTGGTCCTGCACAATTGACATTGGGTGGGGGACATCGAGGAGGCAGTGAGGACAGGCACTAGGCAGGGATGGGATCACTCAGGTATGCTGCTGGATTACTAAACTTTCGTCTCCCTAAACACCCTATTTCCCTGCTGCCTAGAAATCATCCACTTAGGTGCTATACTGCTCTGTGCCCCATGCTGGGGACAAGATGGGCACAAATCCCTGAACCTCCATGGCAGGGCTTCCATGGTAGGGCTGAAAAGAGACCAGAAAGGGGGAGTGAAAAACTTGGCACCAAGTAAATGAGTTCATGATGCCTGCATCTTGGAGCCTGTGATACTATGTCAACAGTCGAGTTCAGTGTCTATTGTTTTATTTCATTTCCTGCGCGTAAAATGACAGCACTGAATGTGCTTTTTCAAACTCTCATGATCCACAGAGCCCTGGACCTTCCCATTCCGGAGGAGGCAGGGCTCTGTCCAGCTCTGAAGACCTCAACTTTTTAGGAGCAGGTAAGGCCCAATGCCAGCACAGCAGGACAGTAAGGCAGGGGGGACTGTCCCAGGGAACCCAAGGGTCAAGCCCTTTCACTGAAAAGGATGTGTTGGAGTTTACCTTGTGTGCAGCTTTTGTAGTTCCCACACGAGACAGGTTCACTGTGGAAAAATCAGAAACACTAGCAGGTAAAAAAGGAAAAGCAAATCTCCTCTGTCCCTACCCTAGAATCTGTGGAGTTGAGTGACAAAAGCTGTTGCTGCCCCAGTAGGAGCTGTTTGGACCCAGGATGGGGAAGGTGGCTGCTCAGGCTACCAGAGGGCACATTGAGGGGTCACAGGGAGATGAGGCGTCAGCTGTGTAGACCTTGCCAGGAGTTGGCTGTGCAGGGCAGTGCACAGAACAGGTGCTAGGGACAAGTGCTGGTGTCGACCGGGATGGGAGCCACCTGAGCAGGTTGCAAAACTCCTGGGCAAAGATTGGGAAGTTGGGGTGAGCTGTCAGTAAGCTCCTGTGTTAGTAGAATAAAACCAAGTTCAGTACCATGGTGTCTGAGGCCCAACGTAACCTCATCTCCCACCGTTCACCCTTCTCTGGCTTTCTTATTGGAGCTTACCTACTCAGAAGGGGCTTGGCTTACCTGCTATGGTCTGAATATGTGTGTCCCCACCAAGATGCATGTGTTAAAGTCCCTTTTTTTTTTTAACTTTTAAGTTCAGGGATGCATGTGCAGGTTTTATAGGTAAACCCATGTCTTAGGGATTTGTTATATAGATTATTTTGTCATCCAGGTATTAAGCCTAGTATCCATTATTTATTTTTCCTGTTTCTCTCTTTCCTCCCACCCTCCCACCCTCAGGTAGGCCCTGGTGTCTGTTACTCCCCATATGTTGAAGTCCTAATCCCCAAGGTGATAACCTTAGGAGGTAAGAACTTTGGAAGGTGATTAGGTCGTAAGTGAATGGGATTGGTGCCTTTGTATGTATGTGAGAGAGATGGGGTCTTGCTCTGTTGCCCAGACTAGAGTGCAGTGGCATGATCATGGCTCACTGCAGCCTCAACCTCCTGGGCTCATGCCAGTCTTCCATCTCAGCGCCTTGAATAGCTGAGACCACAGGTGCATGTCACCATGCCTGGTTAATTTTTGCATTTTTTGTACAGATAAGGTTTTTTCATGTTGTTCAGGCTGGTCTTGAACTCCCAGACTCAAGTGATCCTCCAGCCTTGGCCTCCCCAAGTGCTAGGATTACAGGTGTGAGCCATTGCCTCCAGCCAAGTGCCTTTCTAAGAGACCTTAGCCCCCTTGCCTCTTCTGCCATGTGAGGACACAGGGAATCAGAAAGTGGTCCCTCACCAAACACTGGTGAGGGAAATTTGCTGGCACCTTGATCTTGGACTTTGTCTCCAGAATTGTGAGAGTAAATTTCTGTTTATAAGCCATACAGTTAATTTTTTTTTTTTTTTTTTTTTTTTGGTCACAGCACCCAGAATGGGCTAAGACATCCTCCCTGGGGAAAGCCTCCACTCCAGCCCCAGTGTTTCTCTGCCTTCATCACCCAGCACCCACTGGAATGTCAGCTTCACCAGGGCAGGGTCTTCTTTCTCCCCTCCACTGGACAGGGCCTGGCTGTGAATATGGTGGGATCTGCACATGGGCCCGCTGGCGGACAGCCTGCTTTTCTCCATGTTGGTGAATAAGGGGGTTCGTTTCTTACTACCAGTTTTCTAAAACATATTTTTGGAATTACAAACATCAGAAACACAGTTCCTACCTGTAGGGCTGCAATGGACTGTAGTAAGATGGAGCCAGGGAGATAAAAGAACACAGCCTGGCTGTCCTCTGGGTGTGGGGTGCAGAGCCAGGCCGTGCCCCACCAGTTTTGCCTCCTTCCAACCCAAGCAAGTTGGCAGCCTTGGAGCCCAGCTTCGGTGAGGGGACCCAGACTGTGGCCTACCTTGCTGTGTGGCCTTGGCCACATGTTCCCCCTCTGTAGACCTCTGAGGTTGGAGCCGGCCAGTGGGTTCCTGTGGGGCTGAGTCACTGCCTTAGAAAACAGCAAGGAAGGCAGATTTCCAGGCCCCACCTCAGACCTAAGGAATCAGCCCCAGGGAGCAGTGAAACCTGCATTTATTTATTTATTTTTGAGATGGAGTTTCACTCTTGTTACCCAGGCTGGAGTGCAATGGCACAATCTTGGCTCACTGCAATCTCCGCCTCTAGGGTTCAAGCGATTCTCCTGCCTCAGCCTCCCGAGTAGCTGGGATTACAGGCATGCACCACTACATCTGGCTAATTTTGTATTTTTAGTAGAGATGGGGTTTCTCCATGTTGGTCAGGCTAGTCTCAAACTCCCCCTAAAGTACGGAATTACAGGCATGAGCCACTGTGCCTGGCCAAAAACGGCATTTAAACTAGCCTCTTTAGTGATTCTCAGATGGCTATGGGGACTGGGGGTTGAGACCGTCTCCAAGGATAGATTCAGGAAGATCCAACTCAGAGTTTTGCTTTTTTTCTTTTTATTTGAGACGGAGTTTTGCTCTTATTGCCCAGACTGGTGTGCAATGATATGATCGTGGCTCACTGCAACCTCTGCCTCTGGGGTTCAAGTGATTCTTCTGCCTCAGTCTCCTGAGTAGCTGGTATTACAGGCATACGTTACCACACCCAACTAATTTTGTATTTTTAGTAGAGATGGGTGTCTCCATATTGGTCAGGCTGGTCTCAAACTCCTGACCTCAGGTGATCCACCTGCCTTAGCCTCCCAAATTGTTGGGATTACAGGCATGGGCCACCGTGCCCAGCCAGTAATTTTGCTTTTATGTCTCAGCCCAGACCCCTCCTGGCTGCATTGACCCATGATCCTTCTTGCCTCGGGTTTGTCAACTGTGAACCAGGATGGGAAGGATTCTCAGAGCTTGTCCATGCATGGGGACCCTCACACCAAGTCAGCATGAAGCAGTGATAGTGCCCACCTTGCTATTTTACCTCTTGCCAGGGTGTACCCTCTGGGCTTCAGAGGGTGGAGGACCTTGGACCTCTTGTGGATAAGGCATTCATCCTTGCCTTATCCATGGTGTGTGTTGTTTGCCACCATGGTGTGTGAGTTTCTTGCCTTGCCATTGGTTGGAAGCATTAATTTCCCAGGGCTACCATTCAGGTGAGCTCTGGGCTCCTAAAGGGCTGGGTGCCATTCAGAACCTGCTTGGCCTTCGAGGGGGCCATGAAGACCGAGGAGGCTTGGCCCAGATTATGAGAAGACCAGAAACTCAATGGGAAGTGATATAAATAGACACACAGCAAGTGTTTCTTGGATAAAAGCAGAGCTGATGGGGCCCTGTTTGTGTCGGCAATCTCCCTCTGCAAGTATGCCCCAGTAAAACACAAAAGACACCTAGTGGTGTTCACTGGGGCACTCTGCAATAAGCCGGACACAAGCCCCCAGCACATCAGCAGCACTGGTGGTATTCATAGTCTACTGCTTGCCAGGCAGGGCTGCAGAGCTTTGCAGCTGCTGAGCCTGCTCTCTTCCCAATGGCTGTGTGGTGTTAGGTTATAGAATTTCCATTTTACAGATGAGGAAACTGAGGCCTACACTGGTGAAGGGATCCATCCAGGTCATGTAGTTAGAAGTGGCTGAGTGGGGGTCTGGGAAGGCTGGCTCAGAGCCTCTGGCCACCTGTGGCTGACTGGCCAGCACGGGCTGCCATGGATATCCATGAAGGGCAACAGGTCCCTCACTCTAAGTGGCATCATGTTCAAGACCCATGGGCAGGGAGAGGAAGCAAATGACAAACCTGCAGCGTCTTGGGGCCCAGGCTCCCTGAGGTCACCATGGGCAACACGAGGCCAGTGGGAGGCCAGATCCAAACTGCAGGCAGAGCTGTAGGTGCCATCTTATCCTTGCTTCCTCCTCTGCAGGTGTTCCTGACCTCACCCACTGAGGTGGCTAAGGCAGTGGTGGCCCTCGGCCTCGGGGCCCTCATCTGTGCCCCCCATGTGTCCTGTGCCTCCTGCATGTCTAGTGTCCAAATGTCATGTGCTGCTGCACTGCCTGGCCATGTTGGCCCGTGAAGAGGGGCCTCACAGCCTCTACAAGGGCAGCTCAGCGCTGCTTTTCTGGGACAGCCACTCCTTTGCTACCTACTTCCTCTCCTATGCCATCGTCTGCAGGTAGCTCAGCCTCACTAGCCACAGCCAGCTAGGTGAGCAGGGGCTGGGACTTGGGAGGGTGTGGAGCCCAGTGGGATGAGGAAGCCAAGGTGAGGTCATGCCACAGGGCAGTACCTGGGTGGGAACTTGAACGCAGCCTCCTGCCTCCCAGGATGGGATCCTTAGTTCCCTCAACACCAAGAGACAGCAGGGATCCATCCAGGTCATGTAGTTAGAAGTGGCTGAGTGGGCCAGGTGCGGTGGCTCACGCCTGTAATCCCAGCACTTTGGGAGGCCGAGGTGGGTGGATCACGAGGTCAAGAGATCGAGACCATCCTGGTCAACATGATGAAACCCCATCTCTACTAAAAATACAAAAATTAGCTGGGCATGGTGGCATGTGCCTGTAATCCCGGCTACTCAGGAGGCTGAGGCAGGAGAATTGCCTGAACCCAGGAGGCGGAGGTTGTGGTGAGCCAAGATCACACCATTGCACTCCAGCCTGGGTAACAAGAGCAAAACTCCATCTCCAAAAAAAAAAAAGAAATGGCTGAGTAGAGGGCAGACTCGTGCTACTGCATCTGAAGCTCCAGCCCTCACTTTCCTGGCACCACATGGTATCCAGTGATGGGGGCCATCGTGGGCCAGGGCTGGCAGGTCCAGCGTGAAGCCAATGGGTCTCCACCACAGCAGCCCTCTGGCAGGGCTGGGAGCCACCTGCCTCAGCTACATTTGCTCATGGACACTGACCTTGACGGTGTCTGTGGACTGAATGCTGTCCTGTGTTCTGCTGAACAAAACTGCTCCCAGAACAAGAGGTGGACCCACTCCTGGGCCTGTTCCTGTCATGCTGGTCCCTGTATGTGTGATGCTGTGGGAACCTGACCTTATGTCCTGTGTCCTGTGCCGGGAACACCCTCTTCTTGCTCTGCCTGGCTGGCTTCACATCTCAGGCATCACCTTCTCCAGGAAGCTCTCCTTGCCTGACCACCTGGCTGCTCCCAGGCATCTCCTGCTCTGCTCCCAGTTGGATGTGCGGTCACTCGTCTACCTGCCCTCCTCCCACAAGAGCCTTCCAGCTGTGTAAGGCTTTCATCTAGCTCTAGGGCTGGTGCACAGTATGTGCTCAGAGGGTGTGGAATGAATGAGTGAATGAATGAATGAAGTCCTGCAGTGGATTCCTGGGAGTGTTTCCAGCTGAGGAGTTGCAGAGGCTGAGATGCCCTGGCCAAATGCTGGAAAAGGGCAACAGCTAAGAGGTTTCCACTGTTCACTGAATGCTGAGCCCAGGACCACTTTTGTCAAGACCACACCTGTTTGGCCTTGGAAGGAGGGTTCCTGGCAGCACTCCAGGTCCAGCTCCAGCAGAGGCTGCACTCTGGGAGGTGAGGGTTTTTGGTTTCCCTGAGCCTGTGTCACTGATTAGCTGGCTCCGTGTGTGCCGAGTGCTGTTACCGGGGAGGGGTTGTGCAGGAAGGTCCCCTGTACTCGCTGTCTCTACAACCCCTACAGTAATGATTAGAGTCCTGGGCCTAGGGCAAAGCCCAGCCAGCATGAACCTGGAGAGAGCACATCACATCTGCTAGTGCTGCAGGCCAGGGCTGGGGGCCAGAGGCAGGCCTGTTTCTCCCTGAGCACTGCCCCGGAGCAGCAAGCTGTTCTGCAGCTGTCCCTGTGCAGTCACCCACCCTCTACCCTGGATCCCCGCTCCCCCACCCAGTGCTCTTTTGTGTGCTCTTCATACACTGTCCCCTTTCAGGCAGGCTTAGCTGGTCTCCCTTCCAGGCTGGGGACGGCAGGGCAGCGAGGCCAAGCTGGGCCGGCACCACAGCTGTCTGACAAGTGGACATTACCAGCCAGAGTGGAAGTGCTCTTTCGGCAGCTTATGGCACCACACTGGTGCTGGCACCCAGCCTCACACCTCATCTCCAAACATCTGCAGAGCCACTGCAGCTGTGCATCCTAATCCAGAAGTGCCCTTGTCTCTCAGAGAATATTTCTCTCAGAAACAACGGGACTTTGGCAAAATGGGAGAGGTATGAGAGATGTATGGCTCTCCTCTGCCCTGACCAGCAGTGGCCTTGGACAAGTCACCTGACTATTGGCCCCAGGCCACCCCTCCTAAGACTGTAAATAGGAGGCATCACTGCTTTTTACAGGGGAGGAGATGGAGGTCCCAGGAGGTTACGTGACCTGTCCAAAGTCACACAGCTGATGAGGAAAGAAGCTGGTTTATGTTGGCTCACTCCTCCCTGGGCCCATGGCCCTGCCAAGGCCCTGACTATAGACCACTCTGGCTGGGTGGACATAACAACATCAGCTGTAATTGACTTCAATTGTCGTCCCTCATTGTACCTGCCCCACAGGTACAATGGAGCTACAGGAAGTTGTATTAGTTGCCCAGGGCAACATGGCTGGTGAGCTACGCAATCTTCTGTGGGTGGTTCGCTCCCACTGGCCATAGCCAGCCAGGTGAGCAGAGGCAGGGCTGGGATGGCAGGGAGTAGGGCTCATCTCAGTGGGAATCAAGGCCGGGAGAAGAGGCCTAGGTGAGGTCATGCTGCACACTGGTATCCAAGTAGGACTTGAACCCAGGCCTCCAGCTTCCCAGTACTGGAACTTTATTTCCCTCACTTATAAAACGATGCTTGTGTGTGTGTATATGGAGAAAGAAGCACCAAGAGTCATGACAGGCTTGCTGTGTCAGAGTCACCCTGTGGCCTTGGAATAGTCATGTTCCCCTCCCCAAGCCTCAGTTTCCCTGCTTACAAAATGAGGATAGGCCAGTAGATTGAGCCCAAGGCTCCCTTGTAGCTCTGTCTCTGCCCTGGGCCTCATGTGAACGGGGCCCAGCCTGGGTCCCAGCCTGTGCTCCCCATCACTACACAGCCTCACCAAGCACCCCATGGTTGGTCGCTCTGAAAAACCAGGACAACCTCTTGTGTTCTCCAACAGTTGTTGGAAATGTGAAATGAGTTGACAGAGTCTACCCCAGGACACTGCTAATGGCTCTCCCAGCATAAGCCCATTCCTGGGAGCCTGTGAATCTGCAAGGTGGGGTTTCCTGGACTGTGTGTTTTCATCCCCAAATTTTGACCCCAACATACTCAAGGCCATCCACAAAGAGGTGAGGGGAGAGGCCTCTGCTCCCTCCTCATACCTCCCAGGCAGAGCACAGTACCACGTGCGGGAGCCAAGGAAGTTTATTTACTCCAAGGGGTGACAGGAAGGCAGAACACTCAAGAGGAGAGACCCAAACATGTGAACCAGGGGCTTCCCTGAAATTTGGCTTTGCTCTTCCAAGCCTGCACATGGCATGTGATTAAATGCAGCCTGTCCAGATGATCCGTGAGGGCCTCGAGGGCTGCTGCTATGACTTTCTTCCACCCCTCCCAGGACACAGCCAGTGCACTGCTCTGTGCTGACTTCCACTGCAGTCAATTGTCAAAATGAAACATTTGCCAGGACAGTGTGGGTCCTCAGCACCTGACCCAGTCAGGGGAAAAGCCACACTATTGACTGCAGGATGGAGGGTCTAGGATCAACTGACGGGAAAACACTGGTATGTTAAGGGAAGTGAGCATGATTTCTGGATTAGAACACATGCCTAATCTGGAGGTAAGTAAGCTGAAAAGTTTCAACCCTAAGACTCAATTTAATAAAAACTGCCCATCTCTGTTTACTCTTGATGATTAAAAGCAGCTTTGGGGAGGACTCAAGATGGCGCTGTGAGAACAACCCAGGAATGAAGCTCTCGTTGAATCCGCAGAGAGAGACCCAATCGAAAAGTCAGCAGCTACGCAGATGACAAGTGGAGAAATCCACAAAGATGGGAAGAAACCAGTGCAAAAAGGAGGAAAACACCCGAAACCAGAACACCTCGCCTCCTAGAAAGGACCAAAACTCTTCACCAGCAAGGGAACAAAGCTGGATGGAGAATGACTGTAACGAAATGACAGAATTAGACTTCAGAAGGTGGATAATGAGAAACTTTTGTGAGCTAAAAGAACATGTATTAAATCAATGCAAAGAAACTAAGGAACTTGAAAAAAGATATGAAAAAAGATTTGAGGAAATGATAACAAGAATAGATAACTGAGAGAGGAATATGAATGAATTAAAGGAGCTGAAAAACACAATACGAGAACTTCGCGAAGCATGCACAAGTTTCAATAGCCGAATTGACCAAGCAGAAGAAAGAATATCTGAAGTCGAAGACCAACTCAATGAAATAAAACAAGAAACCAAGATCAGAGAAAAAAGTGCAAAAAGGAATGAACAAAGTCTCCAAGAAATGTGGGACTATGTGAAAAGACCTAACCTAAATTTGATAGGTGTACCAGAAGGGGATGAAGAGAATGAATCCAAGCTGGAAAATACTCTTCAGGACATGATCCAGGAAAATTTCCCCCACCTAGCAAGACAGGCCAACACTCAAATGCAGGAAATACAGAGAACACCACAAAGATACTCCGCAAGAAGAGCAACCCCAAGGCACATAATGGTCAGATTCAACAACATTGAAATGAAGGAGAAAATACTAAGGGCAGCCAGAGAGAAAGGTCGGGTTACCCACAAAGGGAAGCCCATCAGACTCACAGCAGATCTCTCACCAGAAACACTACAAGCCAGAAGAGAGTGGGGGCCAATATTCAACATTCTTAAAGAAAAGAACTTCCAACCCATAATTTCATATCCAGCCAAACTGAGCTTCATAAGTGAAGGAAAAATAAAATCCTTTGTGAACAAGCAAGTACTCAGAGATTTTGTCACCACCAGGCCTGCTTTACAAGAGCTCCTAAAAGAGGCACTACACATAGAAAGGAACAACCAGTACCAGCCATTCCAAAATCACACTAAATGCTAAAGAGCATCAACATAATGAAGAATCTACAACAACTAACGGGCAAAACAGCCACTTAGCATCAAAATGGCGGTATCAAATTCACATATAACAATATTAACCCTAAATGTAAATGGACTAAATGCACCAATCAAAAGACACAGACTGGCAAATTGGATAAAAAGCCTAAACCCATCAGTGTGCTGTATCCAGGAAACCCATCTCACATGCAAGGATACACAAAGGCTCAAAATAAAGGGATGGAGGAAGATTTACCAAGAAAATGGAGAGCAAAAAAAAGCAGGAGTTGCAATTCTCATCTCTGATAAAATAGACTTTAAAGCAACAAAGATCAAAAGAGACCAAGAAGGCCATTACATAATGCTAAAAGGATCGATACAACAAGAAGAGCTAACGATCCTAAACATATATGGACCCAATGCAGGAGCACCCAGATACATAAGGCAAGTTCTTAATGACTTACAAAGAGACTTAGACTCCCACGCAATAATAGTGGGAGACTTTAACACTCCACTGTCAATATTAGACAGATCAACCAGACAGAAAATCAACAAGGATATCCAGGGCTTGAACTCAGACCTGGAGCAAGCAAACCTGATAGACATTTACAGAACTCTCCACCCCAAATCCACAGGATATACATTCTTCTCAGCACCACATCACACCTACTCTAAAATTGACCACATAATTGGAAGTAAAGCACTGCTCAGCAAATGCAAAACAACTGAAATCATAACAAACAGCCTCTCAGACCATAGTGCAATCAAGTTAGAATTCAAAATTCAGAAACCAACCCAGAACCGCACAGCATCATGGAAACTGAACAACTGGCTCTTGAATGTTGACTGGGTAAACAATGAAATGAAGACAGAAATACAGAAGTTCTTTGAAACCAATGAGAGCGAAGACACAACATGCCAGAATCTCTGGGACACATTTAAAGCAGTCTCTAGAGGAAAATATATAGCAGTAAGTGCCCATATGAGGATAATGGAGAGATCCAAAATTGACACCCTATCGTCAAAATTGAAAGAGCTAGAGGAGCAAGATCAAAAAAACTCAAAACCCAGCAGAAGACAAGAAATAACTAAGATCAGAGCTGAACTGAAGGAGATTGAGACACGAAAAACCCGTCAAAAAATCAATAAATCCAAGAGCTGGTTTTTTGAAAAGATCAACAAAATAGACCACTAGCCAGATTGACTAAAAAGAAAAGAGAGAACAACCAAATAGATGCAATAAAAAATGATAAAGGAGAAATCACCACAGATTCCACAGAAATTCAAACCATCATCAGAGAATATTACAAACGACTCTATGCACATAAACTAGTAAACCTGGAAGAAATGGATAAATTCCTGGACTCCTGTGTCCTCCCAAGCCTAAACCAGGAGGAAGCTGAAACTATGAATAGACTAATAACAAGGTCAGAAGTCGAGGCAGCAATTAAGAGCCTACCACACAAAAAAAGCCCAGGTCCAGATGGGTTCACAGTCGAATTCTACCAGACACACAAAGAGGAGCTGGTACCATTCCTTCTGAAACTATTCCAAATAATCCAAAAAGAGGGAATCCTTCCCAAATCATTTTATGAGACCAACATCATCCTGATACCACAACCCGGCAGAGACCCAACAAGAAAAGAAAAATTCAGGCCAATATCCATGATGAACATAGATGCAAAAATCTTCAATAAAATATTGGCAAGCCGATTGCAACAGCAAATCAAAAAACTTATTCACCATGATCAAGTAGGATTCATCCCGGGGATGCAAGGCTGGTTCAACATACGCAAGTCTATCAACGTAATTCACCACATAAACAGAACCAAAAACAAAAACAACATGATTATCTCAATTGATGCAGAGAAGGCATTTGACAAAATTCAACAGCCCTTTATGCTAAAAACCCTCAATAAACTCGGTATCGATGGAACGTATCTCAAAGTAATAAAAGCTGTTTATGACAAACCAACAGCCAATATCATGCTGAATGGGCAAAAACTGGAAGCATTCCCTTTGAAATCCGGCACTAGACAAGGATGCCCTCTTTCACCACTCCTATTCAATATAGTACTGGAAGTTCTAGCCAGAGCAATCAGGCAAGAAAAAGAAATAAAGGGTATTCAAATAGGAAAGGTGGAAGCCAAATTGTCTCTATTTGCAGACGACATGATAGTATACCTAGAAGACCCCATCGCCTCAGCCCAAAAACTCCTGAAACTGATAAGCAACTTCAGCAAAGTCTCAGGATATAAAATCAATGTGCAAAAATCACAAGCATTCCTCTACACCAATAACAGACTTAAAGAAAGCCAAATCAAGAACGAACTGCCATTCACAATTGCCACAAAAAGAATAAAATACCTTGGAATACAACTCACAAGGAATGTAAGGGACCTCTTCAAGGAGAACTACAAACCAGTGCTCAACGAAATCAGAGAGGACACAAACAGATGGAGAAACATTCCATGTTCATGGTTAGGAAGAATTAATATCGTGAAAATGGCTAGACTGCCCAAAGTAATTTACAGAATCAACGCTATCCCCATCAAGCTACCATTGACTTTCTTCACAGAACTGGAAAAAACCACCATGAACTTCATATGGAACCAAAAGAGAGCCCGCTAGCCAAGTCAATTCTAAGCAAAAAGAACACAGCAGGGGGCATCACACTACCAGATTTCAAACTATACTACAAGGCTACAGTAATCAAAACAGCATGGTACTGGTACCAAAACATAGATATAGACCAATGGAACAAAACAGAGGAACCGGAGGCAACACAACATATCTACAACTATACAATCTTTGATAAACCTGACAAAAACAAGCAATGGGGAAAGGATTCCCTGTTTAACAAATGGTGTTGGGAAAACTGGCTAGCCATGTGCAGAAAGCAGAAACTGGACCCCTTCCTGACACCTTCCACTAAAATTAACTCCAGATGCATTAAAGACTTAAACACAAGACCTGGGACGATAAAAACTCAGAAGGAAATCTAGGCAAAACTGTCCAGGACATAGGAGTAGGCAAGGATTTCATGAACAAAACACCAATAGCATTGGCAACAAAAGCCAAAATAGGCAAATGGGACCTAATGAAACTCCATAGCTTCTTCACGGCAAAAGAAACAGTCACTAGAGTGAATCGGCAACCAACAGAATCGGAAAAAATTTTCGCAGTTTACCCATCTGACAAAGGGCTGATATCCAGAATTTACAAAGAACTCAAACAGATTTACAGGAAGAAAACAAAGAAGCTTATTCAAAAGTGGGCAAAGGATATGAACAGACACTTTATGAAAGAAGACATATATGAGGCCAACAATCATATGAAAAAATGCTCATCGTCACTGGTCATCAGAGAGATGCAAATCAAAACCACATTGAGATACCATCTCACGCCAGTTAGAATGGCGATCATTAAAAAATCTGGAGACAACAGATGCTGGAGAGGATGTGGAGAAAAAGGAACACTTTTACACTGTTGGTGGGAGTGTAAATTAGTTCAACCATTGTGGAAGACAGTGTGGCGATTCCTCAAGGCCTTAGAAATAGAAATTCCATTTGACCCAGCCATCCCATTACTGGGTTTATATCCAAAGGACTATAAATCGTTCTACTATAAGGATACATGCACACGAATGTTCATTGCAGCACTGTTTACAATAGCAAAGACCTGGAATCAACCCAAATGCCCATTGATAATAGACTGGATTGGAAAAATGTGGCACATATACACCATGGAATATTATGCAGCAATCAGAAATGATGAGTTTGTGTCATTTGTAGGGACATGGATGAATCTGGAGAACATCATCCTCAGCAAACTGACACAAGAACAGAAAATGAAACACCGCATATTCTCACTCATAGGTGGGTGATGAAAAATGAGAACACATGGACACAGGGAGGGGAGTACTAAACACTGGCGACTATTGGGGGGAAAGGGGAGGGCCAGTGGGAGGGGGAGGTGGGGAGGGATAGCCTGGAGAGAAATGCCAAATGTGGGTGAAGTGGAGGAAGAAATCAAAACACACTGCCATGTGTGTACCTACGCAACTGTCTTGCATGCTCTGCTCATGTACCCCAAAACCTAAAATGCAATAAAAAAAAGCAGCTTTAAAGCTGGGTGATTTCTTAGTCAAATGTATAGCAAAGCTTTTACCTGTCAATGTTTTGGTGAGTCATGGGGTGAAATACATCTTGTGCTCAATTAATTTCCCCACATCAACATTTCAAAGCACTTTTTAGGTTAAAATAATGACATTTGATGTCCATATACCCATATGTAGAATATATATTTTAAAATAGAGTGGGTTTTAAGAGTATATTGGGAACCCTAGGAGTCTTCCATGGACCAGAACAAGGTGGCCCATGAACTTCCAGCCAAAGGCTCCATATGCCTTGGAGCTGTTTTTTTGCGAGAGATTCATAGCTGGACTTCTCTATCTGACCATGCAGTGATATCACCAATCACCCACAATGTTTTGCCCACAAGAGTCAGAAATAATGAAACTCACAGGAATAAACAGTATTGATTTTGAATGAATAAACATACACAGGTTTACAGCAACCAAACCCAGTAATTATCATGTTACAGAAGCCTACAGGTAGTGGATTTGACTGGGATGGGATTATTGATAAATCACATCTCTTTATAAGCATAAATAAAATGAGGCGACTGAACTTATTCATTAGTGAACTCTTTCATTCCCTCGTCCGTGACCTCCTTGTGCTGGGCCTGGTGCTCTGCAATCAAAGGCTGGAGAACCTCTATGAGCGTCTTCTTGAGTTCACCAGTGAGCATGTCTCTGCTGGAGTCATCCTGCCCTGAAAAAGACAGCCATGGTGAGAGATGGCTCCACATGCCCTGAGCAGCTCCTTCCTGCCTCAGGCAGCAGCCCACCCCACACTACCCATGCAGAGCCAGGCATGCAAGTGGCACTCAGAAGTGGAATCTGTTATTACCACAACAATGACCTGTATGTTCAGCTACACTTTTCCCAAAACAACTAGAAACCTGGCTCTGATGGTAGCCATGACTTGATCTCTCATAGTGAAAGGGCCAATGGGGAGGGCAGTCCCCACCCTCATTGACACTGGGGCCGCTCCTCCAAGCATAAACAGCAGCAATTCCTGGCAGTCTTATGGCTTCTGTAAAATCTTTTTTTTTTTTTTGAGACGGAGTTTCACTCTTATTACCCAGGCTGAAGTGCAATGGCGCGATCTCAGCTCACCACAACCTCCGCCTCCTGGGTTCAGGCAATTCTCCTGCCTCAGCCTCCTGGGTAGCTGGGATTACAGGCACGCACCATCATGCCCAGCTAATTTTTTGTATTTTTAGTAGAGACGGGGTTTCACCATGTTTACCAGGATGGTCTCAAGCTCTTGACCTCGTGATCCACCCGCCTTGGCCTCCCAAAGTGCTGGGATTACAGGCTTGAGCTACCGCGCCCAGCAGGCTTCTGTAAAATCTTGCTGATGTTTTTTTCTTTTTCTGATTGTAGTACATGCTCATTAAACAAATGTAATGAAGTACCCAAACCACAAGCAGCAGCAAAGTAAAAAACCACCTGCAGTTCCAATGCCCAGAGGTGGGGCCCACTGGTAACATTTGGCACATTTTCTTTACATTTATTTCCCTGTGCATTTCATTTAAACAACCTCTCCGTGCATTTTTTGTTTGGTATTCTTTTTTCATTATCATAGGCATATTCTCCTGTTTCACTAAAGCCCCCCTCCCATTTATTTATTTATTTATTTATTTATTTTACTTTAGGTGCGTACTATATCTGGCATTTCTCCCCATGTTATCCCTTCCCACCCTCTGCTGTCTCTCCCCTACCCCCGCCAACTGCCCCCAGTGTGTGATGCTCCTCTCCCTCAGTCCACGTGTTCTCATTGTTCAACACCCACCTATGAGTGAGAACATGTGGTGTTTGGCTTTCTGTTCTTGTGTCAGTTTGCTGAGAATGATGGTTTCCAGATTCATCCAAGTCCCTATAAAGGACATGAACTCATCGTTTTTTATGGCTGCATAGTATTCCATAGTGTATATGTACCACATTTTCTTTGTCCAGTCTATCATTGATGGGCATTTGGGTTGGTTCCAGGTCTTTGCTATTGTACACAGGGCTGCAATGAATGTATGTGTGTATGTGTCTTTATAGTAGAACGATTTATAGTTCTTTGGGTATATACCCAGTAACAGGATTGCTGGGTCAAACGGAATTTCTATTTCTAGATCCTTGAGAAATCGCCACACTGTCTTCCACAATGGTTGAACTAATTTACACTCCCACCAACTGTGTAAGAGTGTTCCTATTTTTCCTATTCTCTCCAGCATCTGTGTCTCCAGATTTTATAATGACCGCCTTTCTAACTGGCATGAGGTGGTATCTCAATGTGGTTTTATTTGCATTTCTCTAATGACCAGTGGTGATGAGCATTTTTTCATATGTTTGTTGGCCTCATATATGTCTTCTTTTGAAAAGTGTCTGTTAATATCCTTCACCCACTTTTGAATGGGGTGGTTTGTTTTTTCTTGTGTATCTGTTTTAGTTCTTTGTAGATTCTGGATAGTAGCCCTTTATCAGATGGGTAGATTGCAAAAATTTTTTCCCATTCTGTTGGTTGCTATTAAAGAAATGAGGGTGTCGTTATGTTGCCCAGGCAGGATTTGAACTCCTGAGCTCAAGGGATCTGCCCATCTCAGTCTCCCAAGTAGCTGGGACTACAGATGTGTGCCACTATGCCCTGCATATGAAAATTCTTTTAAAATAGTTCATGCCCCCATAATAATCTATCCTATAACAATTCCAATTTAACATTTCCTCTGTTGTATAGTCTGTTTTGAACTTTTTGCTATTATCATTTTTAATGTCTTGGAGTGGAATGCTTTTACTTATTCAGAATTATTTCCTTGAAATAATTCCAGGAATTAGAAAACCTGAGGCAAAGCTCTGAACATTTTTGGGCTCTTTGTACCCAGTACCGAACTGCTCACTGAGGCTGTGTGAATGAACATGCACATGGGTGTGCCTCGAAGCATCTGGTTTACAGTCATTGAAAAGACAGTTAATGGCAACACAAAAAACTCTGGCAATTCTTTTATTATTTTTTAGAGATGGAGTCTCACCCTGTTGCCTGAGCTGGAGTGCAATGGTGAGATCGCGGCTCACTGCAACCTCCACCTTCTGGGTTCAAGCAATTCTTCCACCTCAACCTCCTGAGTAGCTGGGATTACAGGCACCTGCCACCATGCCTGGCTAATTTTTTTTTTTTTATTTTTAGTAGAGATGAGGTTTCACTATGTTGGCCAGGTAGGTCTCGAACTCCTGACCTCGTGATCCACCTGCCTCAGCCTCCCAAAGTGCTGGGATTACACCACGCCTGACCAACTCTGATAATTCTACAGTGAATTGTCTCAGCTTCGATCATGTTAACTTATATTTCTCTGATGACTAGTAGGATGAGACTGCTTTATGTGGCTACTAAACAAATAGTAATTTATGTCTGCTCTTTGTGATTCGTTCATGAGGTTTCTGAGCACTTGTTTAAAAAACATGAATGACTACTCAGTTTTCATCTTGTTTCAGTTGAGCACCTGTTCCTAAGGCCCAGGCATCTTATATTGGGTAGACATATATTGGGTAACTCCATGTTCTTGGAACAGAACTGAGCCAAATGATGAAGGAAAGAGTTGAAACCCCTTAGAAGTAGAATGAAGAAATTGACCACATTTGTTTGAAATAGCCATTTCTCTTTATGCCTTCAAAATGTGGCCTGACTTGTATGAATTTGAGTTACATGGATTGTTAGAAATATATTACATGGCTGTGAAGAAGAAATTTTTTTTTTTGAGACAGAGTCTCGCTCCGTCCTTCAGGCTGGAGTGCAGTGGTGCGATCTTGGTTCTCTGCAACCTCTCCCTCCTGGGTTTAAGCAATTATCTTGCCTCAGCCTCCCAAGTAGCTGGGACCACAGGCGCACGCCACCTCACCTGGCTAATTTTTGTATTTTTAGTAGAGATGGGGTTTTGTCATGTTGACCAGGTTGGTCTCCAACTCCAGATCTCAGGTGATCCACCCGCCTCGATCTCCCAAAATGCTGGGATTTCAGGTGTGAGCCACTGCACCCACCCAAAAAGACCAAATTAACCAATGAATATGAAGTGGTCTGTAAAATTGAACAAAGTGTTATATGTGTCTGGGTGTCTCCGAAAATGAGATACCATGATGCAAAAGCTTGTTCGTTTTTCATCAACCAGTAGAGGGAGGTCCATCCCAAGATGCTGCAGTAACAGAGAAGTTAACACAAAGGTGGTGGTGGAGTGACTAGAGATAATGATAAAACTGCCTTTCATGTGTGTGACTCTTAAAGTTTCTATCCATGAACACTTGGTCTTCATGACAGCCTGGCTATAAGTCCACATGTGATGGGTGAGGGAGCAGAGCTAGCTTGCATTTGCTGAAGGTGACCTAGCAGATGCTCAGCAGAGGAGGGTCCAGACATGCCTGAACACCAGGGTCACTCAAGGGGATAGAATATTAACAGCTTTCCACAGTGGCCCTAACAAGATATTCTTTCTCCTAAATAGTTGACACTCCAGCTGGACTTATCCCTACAAGTATCTTGGCATGAATGTATGAAAGAGGCTGAAGAAATCCACCTCTGCTCTGCTTCCAGAAGTTCTCTTTATCTCAAGGGTTCGCAGCCTCTCAAGTCAGTCCCTTTTATCTTTTGATAAATATAAAAATTTTTTGACTATAAGAAAAATTCCTCCTTGAAATGAGCAGCAAGTTATTTCCAAGTAACTTCAATCTATGACTTCTCACCTGCAAAAGGAACGTTAAAATGTCCTCTCTTTCTACTTGACGAGATGCAGAAAGAGGTGACATTCTGCTTGAAGAGGTAGACAGCCTCAATGTCCTCACTTACCTTGCTCAGGAGGGAGACTATAGGCAGAGAGCCTATCAAAGCTGTGTTGAGCTTATGATCTACAGAACTATGACACAATACAAGTCTGTTATTTTAAGCTGCCAAATGTGTGTTAATCCATTATGCAGCAAAAGAAAACTAATTCTCAGTGTGCATTTTATTATGCTTCTCTGTAAAGCTACTCCCTGCAAAAGTTGCAGCTGATATCCTAATGAAGCTATTATGTTTTAAAAGTTCTTTTGTAGAAAAGTTGTCCTATTCAATTCAGAAAACAGTCACGGGCATCTTTTAGATGCCAGGCACTGTGCTAAACACTGAAATATAAAGATGAATAAGAACTTCAACCCTAAAAGACGTCGAAGACAAACCACACAAATGGACACAACTATTATCTGAGTCAGAAAGTGCTGAGAACCATGAGGACACAACCAGTATGAGAGTTCAGAAAAGGGAGACATATCCAGTTGAGGGTGTCAAGAAAGGTTATCTTGAAGTGACTATGGGGAAGAGGATAGGAAATCAACAAGCGGCTCAGAAAAAAATTGGAAAAGTAGTGAATGTCCTTGTGGGAGGAGAGGCCTCATTTAAAGAGCTAAGCCCACCAGCAGCCTGACTAAGCTTATGGATATCATGGGAAATAAGAACATGGTGAGGGATGGTGGTAGGAATCACTGAGGGCTGGGATGATGGGTTTAGGAATTTGGGAAAGCCTGAGAAGCAAGAAGTCATGAAAACCAAGAATAGATTGGCTGGGAGTTGCAAAGTAGAACAAGCAGTTTTAGTAAAGGGAAATTTTAGAGTTTGAGATTTTAGAATTAAGCAATTATCTATTGTGGTGAAGGCTGGAATGGGGCTGCCATGTCATGTGACCAGAGTGGCATAGAATTGGAAGTTGGTGAGGCATGAAAATCAAGGCCATGTGCAACCAGAGCACTAGAGAGACATCAACCTTAACATCGTCTGATGCATCTTTCGCACAGCACTATTAAACATAAAGGGCTAAATAAATGTTGACTTGAGAGGCATACAGAAAAATGAAACAATCACAGTGAGATAAAGTCAATACAGACTTTTTTTTCTGCATTATGGAGCTTGAAATTTGGTCTTGAGGAGAGGCAATAAATAGGTAAGAAGATGTTCTTTGACATTCCCAGCCAAGTGTGGCTGCTTTTGAATTGATTGAACTCATTGGTGAGCAACTTGAGTGATGTCTGAGACCTTGATCAAAGATATAATGTAGGCACTGCACAGAGAGAATCTGGTTTTTGTTTTTTTCTGTCTTCCTGCCTCATCTGGCAGAGACGATTTCAAGACTAATTTTAGATTTTCAGCTCTAATTAATGATTCAGTAAAATGAACAGATATTTCGTGACCTATAGCTCTCCCTCCTCTTTGCCCCTCTTCCCTTCCCCAAACCATCAACATCCACATAGACTGAAGTGTCCTCTACTTGTCTGGCTTTTCATGGCCTCCTAGAGATGAGGTCTTTCCCACCATCTGGGAAGCAGCTGGACAGCCCTCTCTGGTGAACATTCATCAACCGAACCACCTGGGTCTAGCCACAGCTGCCTTTCTTCCTGAATATCAAGCCATGCCAACAAAATGCCACTTTTGGGATCAAGCGAGTTCAGGGTGATTATACTTTTCTCAAGTCACATCAGGTCTGGATAATATTCAGAGCTATTTTCAAGTCTATTTTAAGGGATAACTCAATGTCGCAATGCATGAGAGTTAATTGGATGCATGATTCCCAATGACTCCATGCTTGCCCATGTTCCTGGTCTCAGAAAGCTTTTCAAAGAAAAGCCCAGGGTAGACTCTCTCAGCAGGGGATACCACAGCACTGTGGCTTCCCCAAAGAGGGTCTACCCCTCCTGTCACTCCAAGGACAATCAAAGAATTGGAGTCTCTTCAAAGAACAGACAGCAGGCACCGCGGGTGGAAGGCCACAGATGCCCTACAGATGGATGTGGTTGGGTAACTATTTTTTAGGTTTTACCATGTTGGTTTATAAGTCTATTTGAAGACTGAGAACAGATTTCAGAGAACACCTTCTCCTATTTATCCTGGATACAGCAAAATAAATAAATGAATGCTTACGTTATTTTCAATGAGCTAAAATAGCTGTTTACAAAGACAGACAAGAACTGCTTTAAGCAAAAGTATAAAATTCTGTAACTTTGTCCTCTGTGCCACCACCTTCCTCTTTAAGACCTTCTCATCCTGATTCTAGGTTCTGTGTTCTTTCCATTACAGCTTGGCTGTGTTCTCATGCAGCTGTCTTTTCCTGTGACTGGAGGCTCCAGCTGAATTCTGGCCCTACCAATGACTAACTGATCTAGTGAGCACCCAAGGCAGAAAACCACTGCCTCAGAGTATCCCTTTCTGAAAAGCATTGAAGCCTATGCATGAGTCTTGAAACCTGCTAATTTTTCCAATCTTGAGGATTCCTTCATTTGACATTGCCAGCTGCTGTACTGGCTTTTTCATTTTCTTCACTTCTTTCACTGCTAAACTGGCATAACTTCCTTCAGTACCTGGCCTTGCTCAAATTCCCTGTATCTCCCTTCTGGGTATCCCTATCCACCCCTACCATTCTGTTGAAATTGTGCTGGGAAGACCACACCTTCTTTCCTTCTTGCCAAATCGATGGCCTTCTGTTTATTTTTTTCCACTTTGAGTTCCATGCCATATTAATTAACCATCACTGTGTGGTGTCAGCTTTGAGGATCAGGATAAAGAATTTGGATGTCGTCAGGCCATCAATGAACAAAAAAAGTAATGAATGCTATTGAGTTAAAAATGACATGGTTGGATCTGTGCTTTAAGGAAGTTCATTTGCAGGTTAAGGGGGAAGGATTGAATTGGAGAGAGTCTGAAGGCGAATTATGAACAATCAGTTTAAAATTATTTGAGCTCCCCCAGAAATTGCTTGGAGGTGGAGATGACATTAAAAGAGGGTTCTATTGATTCTACCAATAATGTTTTGAGTAGTATCAAAGAAAAGAGAATCCATTCTGAAGGAGGGAGCAAGGGAGGCAGGAATTGTAAAACACCACAGTCTTCTAGTTACTATCCTTACACTCTTCAGTCTGCAGTAAGGAGAGAAAAAAACAGAGGTATCTTTAGGTTTCATTTTTTTTTCTAAAAAAAGATTTAATTACAAACTACCGGACTGGCCATAGTAATCATTTCCCCAATATCTAGCTTTAGAGAGAGACTCCAAGAATGTAGGCATGATGCCCAGAGCTGGGAACTTGAGGGGGTATAATTTGTTTAGCTTCATAGTAGGAGACTCTGTTCCTGGCAGAGGAGAAGCTGATGGGGTTTTGAGTGGAGAAGGGAAACTGTAACAGATTTTTCTCATCTGGATGCAAGTTGAAGAGTTGCCAACATCAACAGGGTGTGGCCACATCTTTCACAAATCCTTGAAGGAAGCTGCAGTGTCCTGTGGGTTTACACAATGCCCACTTCCTTCTGTTTCTTGTGTGTTCCTCCCCAAGACACACAAATAGACTTCAAGTATTTTCAAGATGGATATTTGATAAATCAAAAACAATGTACATGTTTGTACATGAGGGAAATCTGGCCTTAGTCAAACAGCAAAAAGTTATTTTTCTTTTAAACTCCCTGCCCACAAATCTTTTGAAAGAGAAAGGTTATCAAGTGATGTTTTAGAAATTGCCATCCATTTCTCAGGTCCTTATAGGGGCAGTGGTATACGGAGGAATGAGCATAGGCTTTTGATGCTGGAAGAGCTTATTTGAAATTCCAGCTTTGCTATGAGTTCTTTGTGTAATCAACTTTGTGCAAGCAACTTCTTCAAAATTCCATTCTCTCATCTGAAAATGCACTTAAGAATGCGTTCTTCAGAAAATGAAACACCGCATATTCTCACTCATAGGTGGGTGATGAAAAATGAGAACACATGGTCACAGAAAGGGGAGTACTAAACACTGGGGTCTATTGGGGGGGAAAAGGGGAGGGCCAGTGGGAGGGGGAGGTGGGGAGGGATAGCCTGGGGAGAAATGCCAAATGTGGGTGAAGGGGAGAAGAAAAGCAAAGCACACTGCCATGTGTGTACCTACGCAACTGTCTTGCATGCTCTGCTCATGTACCCCAAAACCTATAATCCAATAAAAAATTAAAAAAAAAAAAAAAAAAAAGAATGCGTTCTTTTGGAGGCTGCTGTGTGGATATTATTAAATAAAGTGTTACAAGGATCCCAATACATACAATAAAAAAATGTCAGTACATGTCACTCTCCTTTCTTCTTTCTTTTTATTTCACAGAATCAGAATCCCAGGATTTTAAGGAATACATAAAGTCAACCAATTCAGACTGTCTTTTAAATCTTAAACCCTATCACTGTCAAGCGTACCATCTTCTGCTTACACACTTCCAATGATGAGAAATTTAAAGTTTTCTAGGGTATCAATTCTACTTTTGAACTATACTATTATTTTCCTAAAATTCTCTTCCTATCTCTCTCGGTCTTTGTCAGAGGGGTTTTATAAAATATCTAGTGCTTTACAAAGGTAACTACTATTGTCTGAAATTGTCACGTCTTGGAGCCAAAAATCAGTCTCAGATTGCATTGACTCCAGGGATATCTTATTGGAACCACACCAGGAACTAGGAATACAAATGAAGCTGAGCCAATGGAAATCAACTCTACCCAAAGTTGGCATTTTCTTTATTCCTGAACACAGGTAGTGATCAAACCTACCCATTGGTGCTCTTTGGGACAGCTGTACCCCACAGCTTAAAGAGAACCAGTGGTACCTGGAAGAGAACTGGTCCTTCCCTTGGACTTGGTAGCCAATTCAACATAGTTGCATCCAAACACTTTTAATCTCTTTGGCCAAAACCTGTACTCTGGGTGCTAGCAGAGATGCATTTCATTCCTTCTCCAAGCATCTGATCTTAGCCATCCAAATGAAATGCAGAATGTAAGGAGCCGTAGGTGAGTCTTCCCCTTTTCTTTTTTTGGAATCATTACCGCTGAATCATAGAATCACAGAATGAGAGAGTGAGAAACACTCTTGAAGGTGGGGAAGTTGGAGCGGGCAAGTTGCTGAGACTTTCTCTCTTGCTGCTCTAACTTTAACCAGAAAGCTGGACTTTTATCTATTTAATATTCTGAAAGTACAGAAAAAAACTTGATTTTTAAGTTTCTTCTATTTACAAGCAGAAATAAGGAAGAAAGGAATGTGGACTAGAAAATACTTATCTAAGCTAGTATTTTTATTGCACATACAAGAGATAAGAAGATTAAGATTCACAGAGGGATATAATTTTCCAACAGTCACATCATAAGCAGGAGAAACAACTTGAACAAGCATATTTTTAAATTTTCGTGCCAGTTTTTTTGTATTCTAGACTCATGGATATGTTCAAATGTGTATCTGCAATGTTTGAAAAACCATTTAGTTCACTTGGGATCCTCTCTAGCTACCTTTGAGACTCTAAGTTTTAGAATAAGGTAGAGCAGAAAGAGCTACTCTTGAAGATATGAAATGTGGATCTTATTTTTTATGTCTGGTACCAATAAATGGTACAGACATTTACTTCATGTCTTTTGGCTTTAGTTTTATAACCTACGATGGGAAAGACTGGGCTTGCTGGTTTCTAGCTCTGATATTGCCTTAGTTTAGTGTTTTAGATCTATCTCAGAATTTTCCAGACATCTGTGCAGTATTTAAAATAGAGCCAGTCCAGTGGTCTTAGGATTAGGACAAGTTTACAGGCTCTATATAGTAATGATTTGATAACCCTTTATTTAAACAGCGAACAAAATATTCATTGGACACATGTAATGTGCCAGGCACTGTAACAGAGAGGGGGACAGAAGTGATCAAGGTAGGCAGCACATTTCTTTTCCTCATATCAGTCTTTCTAGATTTTCTTCATCATACCCTAGAAAATCATCTGAACTACAATGCCCACCACACTTCAAATATAGTATTCATCTGGGAATTGTCACATCAGAACTTCGTTCCTCTTTATCTTGGCAAATACCCTGCTGAGGTTGAGGACAAGAAAACTCTCCACAATCATTTTTGGAATTCGGATTTCACAGAACCAGTCTTATCTAGTCACCTGAAATGGGAGAAGGATCATATATATTGCAGTTATATCTCCCCACCCCCTCTGTTTCTCACGATGGGGTTTCACCATGTTGGCCAGGCTGGTCTCAAATTCCTGACCTCAGCCTACCTCAGCCTCTCAAAGTGCTGGGATTACAGGCATCAGCCACCATGACTGGCCATGGCAGTTATATCAATAACACTGTCCTATTGTAATCAGTGGAGGGTGTCCAGGTTCTTAGCATTTTGAACAAAGAATTAGACAAAATGCACAAACAAAGCAATGAAAAGAAACTACAGATTTGTTGAAATGAAAGTACACTCCACAGAGCTGGAGCTGGTTAAAGCAAGTGGCCCAAGAGCACTGGTCACAGAATTTTCTGGTATTTAAACACCTTCTAGAGATTTCCCATTGGTTACATGGTTTATACCCTATGTAAATGAAGAGGATGAAGTGAAGTTACAAAGTTATTGACTTGGTGTCCACCCTATGCAAAAGAAGAGGATGTTTCCTGACATAGCTGAAGTCAAGTTACAAAGTTATTTACTTGGGTATAAAAAGCTGGGGTTTCTCATTTGATTTTGTTCTAGGAAGTCCTTAATTCCCTGACTCCAGAACCTGTTCTCCTGCATCATTTGCCTCCTGAGAGACATGATCTCCATAAACCTTCATGGGAGGCAGAGGGACCAAGAATCTTTCTTCTGTGACTGCTTCATGCTGACTTCAGGAGCAGTCCCTACATATTGGGGATCACAAAACTCTCACCCTACTCTGTCTAGTAGGAACAGGTTAGCTTCTGGATGGCTGGTGGTGTCTTCACCTGGAACTGGCTAGAAACCTTGTCACATGATCATCTAAAGCTTGACGGTCTCTAGGTGAAAGGAAATTAATTCACTTAAAATATTTAACAAACATGGTCCAACACCAAGGCAAGTATAATTATGAATAATGGGCTGGCCGAGAGAAGGAGCTAAGAAACCCAATAAGTGTCATTTACCAGCAGCCCCATGACTTGGCAGCTGTTGTCATTATTTTGGGAGCCCAGTCAGCTAGCTTTCAAGTGGCATTTCTTACTAATCCTGATTGGTTATTCTTCTTCATGGAGAACGACATAAACCACCTTTTTCAGCAGTTAGATCTAGTCCCCTTCTATTTTGCAGTGATCACTGTCAAGGAGTTTATTTGATTTCGTGAGGTTGCAATACTCTAGGAAATGCCATCCAAGCTTTCCATAAAATTCTTGGACAAACATTGGCAGTAGGATAGGGAAGTTGCAATCTCACTAACTCCCATTCCCACTCCTGCTGTTATTACTGGCCCTACAAAATGGGGTATGAGTTAGATGGCTCATATGTATCTGGTGGTTGCAGTTAAAGGTATATAAGGAGTTGGTTGTTGTTTGAGACATATAATATTTCTCTCACTAGTCCACCACTTCCACCAAAGGCAAATCAGCAGAACCCATCTGTCTGTAAAATAAGCTTCAGTCCCGTATACTTGGCCTGATTACCCACATAAAGTGCAAGAAGAATCATTGTCTATTTAGGCTCTCCTAAACTGGCTTTGTTGGAACATCTCACAAGGCCATTTCAGTCAAAGCTCTGAAAAAATAACTTGTTCCTTCAAATGTGTCACATTACAAAAGAAAACGTGGTTATTAACTGTATGCAAACAAACACATCATTGATTAATAGCATTCACAAACAGTTTACAAATTCTGGAGAAATTAGGCAGAGAGAGGGAAATGATTCAAATTCTGTTTAGAAAAGCATACTCAATACACTTAAAGTATATTTCAAAGCTATAAATAGCTTCAAAAGAAAAAGATTCTCCAACTTTAGACACAAAACAAAAAGAATCTGCAACATTTTGAACAACAAAAGCCATAAAAATCATTTCTGTCTTCCATTAGTTCAGTCCATGGCATCAACTCCTGCTCTAATTCATGCTGGGTTAGCAATCTTTATGAACACATCAGCCTTTCAAATGATGCCCTGGAAGTTTTTTACTCTAATTTAAGTACACAATCTCCAAAGGTATCAGAAACTTATATTCAAGAGACCTTTTCATGATTTCCTCCAGAGAGGCAACCCTTGGACTGTAACTTATTATAAGTCACATTTATTGAGAAGGATCAAAGCAAAACTTCAATTGTGGATGACAAAAGTCTTAAGACAGCCATAGATAAAAGACCCAGTTGGCAAGGAAATTTGGTTATCTTTGTGGTATACAACAATTTAACATAATAATCATATTACTGACAATGTATGTTAAGACATATCAGAATTTTAGGAATCTTATACAATCCTAGAACACATATTAATAACAGAATCTACATAAATATAACCCAAAGGAAACTAAATACAATCTCAGATTTGATAATGCTTCCTGTATAATTCTAACATTACAAATAAGCCTAATAAGCCCAATATGTCTCTATTGAACTTCAGAAAACTTACAATCCAAAAAGTTTGAGGTCAAAAGACTAAATTTAAAACTCTAAAATTTGCTGTTGGAAAGTCTGTCAGATTTTAAAGGTCTCACTGACACTCACTATCACAAAATAAGATCACAAGTTACTATAAAATTGTCATTCAGAGAGCCAAAATTGTAATACAAAAACATTTACTCTTCCATAAAGAGGAAACACAGTTTCCCAAACAGTAAGACGTAATACTGGAGAGAGCATGAGGCCAACTAAATCTATCTCTTTCCCCTCTATTTTCTCCCTGCAGTTCACTTAAAAGGTAAACAAAATTTTTTATCTCTTAATATTAAGCAAACATTTTGTTCAAAAGAGAAAACCAAAATTTTACCTTCCTATGGTGCATTACTAATGTTAAAGGTAATTTCAATAAAGCCTTATAAACAAATCTAATTTAAATCAGTTTGACTATAAGGTAAGATTTCCATAATTTTTTATCACATTTTTCAATTTTCTATTAAACATCAGATCAATGCTCCAAGAAAGCCCTGTTATTGTAACACATGGGCCCAGACTCTGGTCTTTCATTAGTGTCCTTTTTATATTAATGTTTAATTATAGAAAATCTTTGAACTAATCTAATCCATCAGATGGGCCTTTACAATCTCACAGGCCCACCTCTTCCATGGTAGTCCTTGGGCTTAGAGGGATTGAATTGTTTAATTTCTAGTCTTGTGTCTTACTAAAGCAGATCATTTTGATGGCCGCCTTCTCCTGAGTCTGCTGCTGCTGCAGCTGGTGTCAATGCTCACAATTTAGCGGCGGTCATTGCCTTTTTCCAACCCAGAAGCCAAAGTCCTGTACTTAACAGCACAAGCATTAGTTAATAAGATATTTATACTACAAAAAGTCCTATCATTCTCTTTAACATGTTACAAATCAAAACACTGTGATTTGGTGTTTAGGAGTTACTGCCTGTGGTACTTTAAACAAAATTGTATTAAAGTAGTTAGGTTACTCATTGCATATATCTAATTGCTAGCATACTAGTGACTGAACTGTGACCAAAAACATCCAAAGTGTCGTAGGTCCTATGCCAAACATATCAAAGGTAAGACAACTAACTTTTCTCTCCATCATTAACAAATGGTAAACGCAAATACCAGGGTTGGGAATTCACTATAAGGATAAAAAGATCTCCTTTCACTTAAATACTATACAACAAAACAAGAATGAAGAACAAACACAAAATAATTTCTTTTCAGCTGCTTTAAAAGGCAATTACCACATATTTCCAAGGCTGGCTTCTAGATAGTGTACTGACATCTAATTGGCTAACTTTCACCACCCAAATCTTCAAACCAGTATAACACTTCCACATGTTCTGCTTTCAAGCATACACATGAAGCCTCATCGGTAATAAATGGCTTTGGATTTTAAAAATCACTAGAAAGTCTCACATTTTTATTGCTACTTAATCCAAGTGAATGTCACTTAATTTTAATAATGGTCAACACGATTAGATTCGTTTGAGAGAGATCCTAATCAATATAATTTCTTTGAAGATAAGGTCAATCTTTTTTGAACATTGAAACTTTGCATCCATATCATAGTATTTCTTCATTACCTAAAGGGAAAGATGTGACACCTACTCAAATCATTAACTGAATTGAATTACCTGGGAAATAATCATCACCTGAACATTTTTATTCTCACCTACTTTTTCAAATAGTAAGTAATCTACGATTTCTGTTCAGAACTTATGAAAAGTCTTTTGTGTAATTTTCTTTTGCCAGGAACTGTAAAGCTCTCATAGCTCTCTAGATTATCACAGGCAAGTAAAACCAAGCAACTTCTAAATGGCTGGTGTTCTCCATCAGTTCTTGCAGGCTCAACAAATGTGGCCCAGGAGTTCCAGATAAACAGAACGATGGATGACTTGCTAGAAATGCACAGTAAACAAAATAACTGTTGACAGAACCAAATAAAAGCCTTCCACCAGAAACTAAAAGAGCCACAATGGTTTTATATGTATGAATACACAAGCCAACCCAAAGGAGAAAAAACCAGGAAGCAAATGAAAATTTAGAAGCAAAAACAAACAGAAAATCAACCCTAAGTTTTTCCTATTCCGTTTACCTTGGAGGCTAACGTGTTACCTAGAGCCTTAAAAACTTATATAATGAATATTTTATTCCTGATACACAATTCAGTATCTTTAAGTCTACCAATATCACCATAAATCCTTCGCAATCAAGAAATTCCCTCTAGGCACATGATCAGTAAGTACTCCAGTGCCAGCACTATCCAGGCAAAACAGTAAACAGTATAAAGCAATGCAAGCAGTTACGTGAAATTTTGCTCCACACTGAATCTGGCTTCATGCTTATCTGTATGAAAAAAAGATCACCAAACTGCTGATGCATTTCTTTATAATATTTCTTATTTTACTTTAATCAAGACTAAGAGCTTTAACTATGAAAATGTTAATTAGCCAAATGTCTCCAATTCCTTATCATGCTTTAAAGAATATTTTCTTATCTAAACCTTTTTCAGCTTTCTATTTTCACTCTATCTACAGAGAAACAGGAAAAATTACATATGACTTATACAAACTATCCATGACATGCCTGGGCTTTCTGTTCAGTCCCAGATTTTCTTCTTCTTCTTCTTTACATAACCAGTCATTATACTCTAAGCCAAAAAAATTTTTCATACAAGATCCTTTCTCATAAAAATTATCTTTTCTTTATAACGTTCCTTACCAAAAATACATCTTTATAAGCATAAATTGCTTCATATCTCCAGGGTACTTACCGGTTTCTTACTACCTTTTTTTTTTTGAGATGGAGTTTCGCTGTTATCACCCAGACTGGAGTGCAATGGCACGATCTCGGCTCACTGCAACCTCCGCCTTCTGGGTTCAAGCAATTCTTCTGCCTCAGCCTCCCGAGTAGCTGGGACTACAGGCGCACACCACCATGCCCAGCTAATTTTTTGTATTTTTAGTAGAGATGGGGTTTCACCTTATTGACCAGGATGGTCTTGATCTCTTGACCTCGTGATCCACCCACCTCGGCCTCCCAAAGTGCTGGGATTATAGGCATGAGCCACTGTGCCCGGTCCTTACTACCTTTTTCATAAATAACTTTTTCAAATACGTAATTTGAACTTTTAATTTATCATTTTTCCCAGTAATACATACTTTGGCACATTTTATGTATTGAATTATATATTAACTATAATTATTGTCCTTAGTAGCCTTATCTTTTAATGAAACCCTAAAATGCAAGAAATCCTGAACTATCAGATATGAGCATTTTATAGATAAGAACAATCCCAAAATATCTGAAATATATTTCCCCATATCATCCCTTTCTTAATTGGAAATGACCCAGAAATTCAATGAGTATCAAAAATAATTTTCAGATATTAAACAAAAAGTTTACCTAAAACATTTATCCCATTTATATATACTCATTTCATTTTAACCATTTATTTAGATTATTTCTGAAAAAGATATTAGACACCATCATTTAAACTCAGACATTTCCTTGTTAACTCTTTTATAGTCTATGAATATCAGGTGTTCATTGAAATAAGAACCAGAGTTAATTACATAGACATTTTCAACAATAACTCAGAAGATTCAGCTTTTTAAAATTTTATTCTTTTAAGTTCTGAGGTACATATGCAGAATGTGCAGGTTTGTTACATGAGTAAATGTGTGCTATGGTGGTTTGCTGCACCTATCAACCCATCACCTAGGTATTAAGCCCAGCATGTATTAACTATTTTCCCTAATGCTCTCATCACGTGTCCTCCCCTGACAGGCCCTAGTGCATGTTGTTTCCCTCCCCATGTTCATGTGTTCTCATTGTTCAGCTTCCACTTATAAGTGAGAACATGCAGTGCTTGGTTTTTTGTTCCTGCATTAGTTTACTGAGGATAATGGCTTCCAGCTTTATCCATGTACCTGCAAAGGACATGATATCCTTTTATTTATGGCTGCATAGTATTCCATGGTATAAGCATACCATATTTTCATTATTCAGTCTATCATTGATGGGCATTTGAGTTGACTCTATGTCTTTGCTATTGTGAATAGTGCTGCATGAAGATACAACACATGTATCTTTACAATAGAATTATTTGTATTTCTTTGGGTATACACCCAGTAATAAAATTGCTGGGTCAAATGATATTTCTGGTTCTAAATCTTTCAGGAATTGCCAGACTGTCTTCCACAAAGGGTGAACATTACATTACATTCCCACCAAATGTGTAATCACAATGCTTGTGATTTTTGTACACTGATTTTGTATCCTGAGACTTTGCTGAAGTTGCTTATCAGCTTAAGAATCTTATGGGCTGAGCCAATTCGGTTTTCTAGATATAGGATCATGTCATCTGCAGAGACAATTTGACTTCCTCTCTTCCTATCTGAATACGCTTTATTTCCTTCTCTTGACTGGTTGCCTTGGCCAGAACTTCTAATACTATGTTGAATAAGAGCGGCGAGAAAGGGCATCCTTATATTGTGCAGTTTTTAAGGGGAATGGTTCCAGCTTTTGCCCATTCAGTATGATACTGGGTGTGGATTTGTCACAGATGGCTTTTATTATTTTAAGATATGTTCTTTCAATACTTAGTTCATTGAAAGTTTTTAACATGAAGGGATGTTGAATTTTATAGAAGGCCTTTACTGCATCTATTGAGATAATCGCGTGGTTTTTGTCTTTAGTTTTATTTATGTGATTACATTTATTGATTTGTGTATTTGAACCAGCCTTGCACCCTGGTGATGAAGCTGACTTGATTGTGTTGCATAAGTTTTTTGATGTGCTGCTGGATTTTGTTTGCCAGTATCTTATTCAGGATTTTTGCATCAATGTTCATCAGATATATTAGCCTGCTGTTTTCTTTTTTTTGTTATATCTCTTGCAGGTTTTAGTATCAGGATGACGCTGACCTCAAAATGAGTTATGGAGAAGTCTCTTCTTTTCAATTGTTTGAAATAGTTTCAGAAGAAATGGTACCACCTCCTCTTTGTACCTCTGGTAGAATTCAGCTGTAAATCCATCTGGACCTGGGCTTTTTGTTGTTGTTATTGGCAGGCTACTCATTACTGCCTCAATTTCAGAACTTGTTATTGGTTTATTCAGGGCTTCATCTTCTTACTGATTCAGTCTTGGGAGGGTGTGTGTGTTGGGGAATTTATCTATTCTAGATTTTTTAGTTTATTTTGCATAGAGGTGTTTATAGTATTCTCTGATGATTGTTTATATTTCTGTGGGTCATTGGTGGTATCTCCCTTATCATTTCTGATTGTTTGAGTATTCTCTTCTCTCCTTTATTAGTCTAGCTCGAAGTCTATCTATTTCATTGATTTTTTTCAAAAAACCAGCTCCTGGATTTATTAATATTTCAAAGGGTTTTTCATGTCTTTATCTTCCTCAGTTCTGTTCTGAGCTTGGTTATTTCTTGTCTTCTAGCTCCAGGGTTTGTTTGCTCTTAGTTCTCTAGTTCTTTCAGTTATGATATTCAGGTGTTGATCTGAGATCCTTCTAGCTTTTTGATGTGGGTATTTAGTGCCATGAATTTGTCTCTTAATACTGCTTTAGCTGCAGCCCAAAGATTCTGGTACATTGTCTCTTTGTTCTCTTTAGTTTCAAAGTACTTCTTGATTTCTGCCTTAATTTCATTATTTATCAAGAAGTCATTCGGGAGCATAGTGTTCAATGTCTATATAATTGTTTGGTTTTGAGTGGGTTTTTAAATCTTGAGTTCTAATTGGATTGCATTGTGGTCTGAGAGACTATTTCTTATGATTTCAGTTCTTTTGCCTTTGCTGAGGAGTCTTTTACTTCCAATTATGTGATTACTTTAGAGTAAGTGCCATGTGGCACCAAGAAAAATGTATATTCTGTTGTTTTGGGGTGTAGAGTTCTGTAGGTGTCTATCAGGTCCACTTGGTCCACAGCTGAATTTAAATCTTGAATATCTTTGTTAGTTTTCTATCATGATAATCTGTCCAATACTGACAATGGAATATTAGAGTATCCCATTATTATTGTGTGGGGGTCTAAGTCTCTTTTCAGTTCTTTAGAAACTTGTTTTATGAATCTTGGTGCTTCTGTATTGGGTGCATATATATTTAGGATAGTTAGCTCTTCTTGTTGAACACTTTACCATTATGTAATACCCATTTTGTCTTTTTTGACCTTTGCTGGTTTAAAGTCTATTTTTTCAGAAACTAGGATTGCAACCCCTGCTTTTTTCTGCTTTCCATTTGCTTGATAAATTTTCCTCCATCCCTTTGTTTTCAGCCTATGTGTGTCTTTGCAAATGATACATGTTCCCTGAATACAGCACACTAATGGGTCTTGTCTTTTTATCCAGCTTGCCAGAATGCTGTGTCTTTTAATTGGGGCATTGAGCTCATTTACATTTAAAGTTAGTACTGTTATGTGTGAATTTGATCTTGTCATCACGATACTGGCTGGTAAATTTTGCAGACTTGTTAATGTAGTTGCTTCATAGTGTCATTGGTCTGTGTACTTCAGTGTGTTTTTGTAGTAGCTGGTAATTGTTTCCCCCCATGGTTAGTGCTTCCTCCAGGAGCATTTTGCAAGGCAAGCCTGGTGGTGATGAAATCCCTCAGCATTTACTTGTCTAAAAAATTTTTATTTCTTTTTTTACTTACCAAGCTTAGTTTGGCCAAATCAAATTCTGGGTTGGAAATTCTTTTCTTTAAGAATGTTGAATGGCCTCCAATTTCTTCTGGCTTGTGTATTTCTGCTGAGAGGTCTGCTGTTAGTCTGATGGCTAAGCTTAACATATTTTTCATTCTTACCTTGGATAATCTGGTGATTATGTGTCTTGGGGTTGATCTTCTTGTGGAGTGTCTTACTGTTCTCTGGATTTCCTGAATTTGAAAGTTAGCCTGTCTTGCTAGGTTGCAGAAGTTCTCCTGGATGATATCCTGAAGTGCGTTTTCTAATTTGATCCCATTCTTTCCATTTTTTTCAGGTATTCCAATCAGCCACAGGTTTGGTCTTTTTACATAGCCTTATAGTTCTCACATGTTTTGTTAGTTCCTTTTTATTCTTTTTTTTTTTTTTTCTCTAATCTTGTCTGACTGCCTTATTTCCGCAAGATAGTCCTCAAGCTCTGTTATTCTTTCTTCCACTTGGTCGATTCAGTTGTTGATACTTGTGTTTGCATTGTGAAGTTCTCATGCTGTGTTTTTCAGCTCCATCAGGTCATTTATTTTCCTCCTTAAACCAATTATTCTAGATAACTGCTCCCATAATATTTTATCATGATTCTTATCTTCTTTGCATTGGGTTAGAACATAATCCGTTAGTTCATCAGTTTGTTATTGCCCACTTTGTGAAGCCTGCTTCTGTCAGCTTATCCATCTCAGCTTCAGCCTCATTCTGTGTCCTTGCTGGAGAAGTGTTGCACTCATTTGGAGGAGAAGAGGCACTCTGGCTTTTGGAATTTCAGGATTTTGCATTTTTTTTTTCTCATCTTCATGGATGTATCTACTTTTGATCTTTGAGGCTGTTGATCTTTGGGCTTTTGTGGGTCTTTTTTGATGTTGTTGTTGTTGCTTTCTATTAGTTTGCTCTTCTTCTAATGGTTTTCTATTAGTTTTTCTTATAATTACTATTATAAATTATGATATAAGGGGCCAGTCAGGCCCTTTTTCTGCAGGTCTGCTATAGTTTGCTGGGGATCCACTCCAGACCCAAGAAGATGAAGTGAAGTTACAAAGTTACTGACTTGGGTGCACCCTATGCAAATGAAGAGGATGTTTCCTGATCTAGCTGAAGTGAAGTTACAAAGTTATTTACTTGGGCATAGAAAGTTGCCTTTCTCTGTTTGGTTTAGTTGTAAGTCCTTAGATTCCCTGCCTCCAGACCCTATTTTTCTGCCTCACTATTGATTGCCCAGATCCCTGGACAGATTTCTTTACAGCATTCAGGAATATGAAGAGTCTATGGAGTCCAAAGAACTAAGGGGTTTAAATCTTGGCTTAATAAACTTACTGAGCATTCATAACCTCAGTGAGCTTCTTATCTGTACTATGCGTCTTTTGGAGTTGTAAATAGAATTCATTCAGCAAATATTGTTTAATGTCTACTATGTGCTAGGCACTGAAGTTATAAAGCCCTCCTGGAGTCTACAGTTCAGTACACAGAGAAGCAAGCAAACAAAAATACAAAATATGCTAATTATAAAATAAGCCAACATGCTGCTATAAAGATTGTCAAGTAAAGGGCATTTGGTGGCTGCAGCTGTTATTATCAGGCACAACTACATGGGTTTAGGCAGCAAGTGCAGGGGAAAGCAGACCCTGGAATGGGGATGAAAAGACAGCGTTAATATCCTGGCAGAGCTGATCAGGTGTTAATAAAGTGTTTTTCTCTCCACAACTTGGCATTAGTGATTTCATTTAATCCTCACAACCTATGAAGGAGTCTTATTATTGCTCCCATTTTACATACGAGGGAGATCAAAAGAGGAGATTTAAGAGTGATGTGTCAGCTTGTCCAAGGCCACACAGCTAATGACCAAGCTAATGATGCAAGGATTAGAGACCAGCTAATTTCTCAAATCATTCGTGCTTTGGATGATCCCAAGTAAGAAAATGAATGCAAAGATGCTGCAGAAACTCAAAAACACTGTAAAAATAAGCGGTGGTAGTCCCTCCCCTCCCCTCTCCTCCCCTCCCGTTTCTCTCTTGTTACCCAGGCTGGAGTGCGATGGCGCGATCTCGGCTCACCGCAACCTCCGCCTCCTGGGTTCAGGCAATTCTTCTGCCTCAGCCTCCTGAGTAGCTGGGATTACAGGCACGCGCCACCGTGCCCAGCTAATTTTTTGTATTTTTTAGTAGAGACGGGGTTTCACCATGTTGACCAGGATGGTCTGGATCTGTTGACCTCGTGATCCACCCGCCTCGGCCTCCCAAAGTTGTTTTCAAAGAATTTGTGCTTTCTTACTCCGTTCTTCTGTTGCTTTGTCTTTCACTGCTTTATAAAGAAGGTGCTGGGGATATTACTCAAATAATAATAATAATGGGGAAAAAAGCTTCAGCGGGAAACTCCACCCAGGCCAACAGCTGCAGCCAGGAGGAGGAAGCAGAGCAAGCAAAAGGTGTCACCTGCAGCCAAGCCAAAGGGGAAAAGAAAAAAAATGGAAAAAAGCACAGCAGCAGAGAAGGCTCAAGGCCGCATTCAAGCCAACAGGCTTGGCCCAACCCCAAAAACTGCTGCCCGGGTGGGGTGAGAAAGCGGAGAAGAACCTGGGCAGGGCCGGTATGGCTGCTGTCTGGAACCCCCCTGCTACCTCTGGCTCCACGGGTGTCCCACAGTGAAATTTCGTGTATGCTTTGTAAACAAATAACATCCCAAATTGTAATTCTCTGCTAAAATTTAAGGATTTGTAAGACTTTTTTTTTCGCTAATATTAGCCACTGTTATTTCAACCCTACCTTTAAACGTGACTCTTTTAAAATCTAAGTAAAACAGTAACCTCTGAAGAGAAAAAAAATTAATTACACCTGGCCCATGAATTAGTAAGGAGCAATTAGAAGTGAGCCCTATAGCTTTGCTCCTCAGTAGAAAAGAATTTCCTAATTAATAAGTTGGAAAATCTGCCTTCTATCTTAAAAGCCAACACCACTGGCACAAGCCTTATTTACCCTTAATTTTGTAAATTTAAATAATAAATTTCAATCACCTGTAAAAGAAAGCCCATGAGTTAGTTAAAAAGCAGTTAAAAACTAAGCGAGTAAAGCCACACTCTAAAAAAGAACTTTAAACCAAAGTAAATAATAATTAAGCTAATAATTAAGTTAAAAAGTAAAAATTTTAAGCCCATTCTCAGAAAGTAAAAAAAAAAAAAATTGTAAGTGTGGTAAAAAACATATGCATAAGACTGATTAGAAATAGTCTTTGCTCAGCTGGTGAGTAACTGTTTTCAGAACAGTTTGCCAGTTTAAAGTCCATGAACTCAGCTTAAAAACTCAATTGCTAGATATTCTGCCTGTGGCTTTAAGCACATGGTTAAAGTATATTATTTAAGTCTTTGCTTCCAGAGGTGTTTTCAGATTTCTCTTTCAAACTTCATGTTACCAATTTCAACTTGCCATTTTAGTAATGAACGCAGTAAGTTGCTAAATTAATCCTAGCATCATCAAAATTCCTTTAAGGAAAAAGCAGTTCAAAGCAGTATTGCACTTCTCCGTACCTAATGCTTTAACACTGTTTACTAATGGGTCAGGTAAACAAGAAAAGGACTGTGAGCTATTTGTGTTCACTGTTCCTTCTATGACCAATCAAAAACCTGCTAACCGTTTTCATTGGAAAGTGCTGCCGCAAGGCATGTTAAACAGTCCAACAATTTACCAGACTTGGGTAGGGCAAGGAATTGAACCAACTCACAAAAAATTTTTCACAATGTGATATTATTCATGATACAGATGATATTCTTCGTGCTGCTCCCACTAGAGAAATATTATTCCAATGTTATGATCACTTGCAAAATTTGATTTCTCGTGCTGGTTTAATTATAGATCCTGACAAAATTCAGACTGCTACCCCTTAATCTTACTTGGAGACTTTAGTGAATGACACCACCATTGTGGCACAAAAAGTAACCATAGGTAGGGATCAATTAAAAACATTAGATGACTTTCAAAAATTACTAGGAGACATTAATTGGACACAACCTGCTCTATGGATTCCTGCTTATGCCATGAGTAATCTATTTTCTATCCTTAGAGGATATCCTAGTCTCGTTAGCCCTTGGCAATTAACAAAGGAGGCTGAGGCAGAGTTACAGCTGATTGAGAAGCAAGTGCAGAAAACTCAAATAAATAGAATAGATCCAGAAAACACTCTAGACTTACTAATTGTTCTGACTCAGCATTCACCTACTGGTGTTATTGTCCAAGAGCAAGACTTGGTGGAATGGCTTTTTCTGCCTTATACAAATTCATGGACTCTGACTCCTTCTTTGGATCAAATTGTTACTCTGATAGGAAATGGGAGAACTCAACTTGTTAAATTGCATGGATATGACCCCGGAAAAATTACCGTCCCTCTCACAAAGGCACAAATAAAACAGGCCTTTATAAATAGTCTGACTTGGCAAACCCATTTAGCTGATTTTGTGGGTGTTCTTGATAATCACTTTCCAGAAACAACATTATTTCAATTTTTAAAATTAACTAGTTGGATTATCCCTAAAATAACTAAATCCAAACCAACTCATGGTGCTGAAAATGTCTTCACAGACAGTTCTAGCAACAGCAATGCTTCTTATTCTGGGTCAAAAAGTAAAAATTTTCAGACACCATATACTTCAGCCCAAAAAGCAGCGCTTGTAACTGTAATTAGGGTTTCTAGGATTTCAGTTCTGGTTATTTGCAATAGAAAATAAATATATTTTTCCATTTCATTCCTTAGCTCTAGGCCATAAAGTGCTGAGCCCAAGGTACCATGTTCTAAAGCCAAGTGGGGCCTGTGTCCCTAGGACCCCACATGTGCAGTAAAGACCGATTTATAATACGACATGGCTCCTATCAATCCATTTACCACTTGGGATACATTTTCTGTTCTTCTGGTCTTGGATTCTTACCTGTCTGGGGATTGGTACTAATCAGGAAAGCTGACTCTGAATTAGGGACCTGACAGCCCTGAGTTGAGTTCAGCAATGGTTACTCAGAGCAAGGGGAGCAATATGATGCCTATAAATCATGCTTGAGAAGAGCTAAGGGTCACATCTGTGGGGTCCTCAAGTCCAGTGGGGCCAGAAATGGGAGCCCAAACCAGAGGCTCCAAAGCTGTAAAGTCACAGTGAGCAAAAATCAGGCAAAAGGGACAGGGAGAAGCCCTAAGGGGAAGTAGTAACATGAGGTTAATTTTCATGGCCAAAACTCCCTAGTGACCGGGGGAGGCCACCTGGTTTAAGGAAGAAGGCCAGGGAAGAGAGACTCCCCCTGGCAGCTCTGATTCCATGTCTGTGCCCTAGACCAGTTCCCACTCTTGGCCTTGTATAGATGTTTAACTCACTGTCCTTACTCCATAACCAATTGACTTTTACTTCATGTACTACTTTGTATCCTGTCTGCTGTCTCCCTGGAATTTGACCTCAGCATGTCCCATGATTCTGACATCCCTACTTTCATTTTCATGCATTATCTCAGTGGGTCTCCACTTCATGGCGTGGCCTGAGATAGGGCAACAAATTCAAGGTGTTTGCAATGAAATTGAATGTGGATTTTAAATTATCTTTGATCCCATTTTACATGATGGTTCTTGAGCAAAGGACAAACATTTCTGAAGTCCTCCTTCTTTAATGGCTGTGTGTGTAAACCGTGTGAATCATCACAACCAACACATCTGTTTTGATCATAACCATTCTTTCTTACTACCCTTGCAATTCCTGCTGTTCTCATTTGACCTTCTCTTTGAGCACTGGAATTACTGACAGTTTGTGTAGGGGAGGGCCTGAGACTTAGACTGAAGAATCTATTGTAAGGCCCCTATTGATCTTTTACTCCTCCAGACCAGGCTAAGTGTGACTGCAGTGTGTTTCTACATCTCTAATTCATCTACCAGAACTTGTGAGATTTTGTTATTTTTCTTGTTTTACTGTCTTCTTCCAGAGTCGTTAACATTCTTGTGTAAAATTCTCTGTATTCTTTCCCCAAAGCATAGAATATGGATAGGGCAAACTATATGCTTAATAACTTTTTGTTGGATAATGAATAAATACATCCAAATTCATTTGGTAAAAAATTTTAGAGATTTTATTATACAATAGGGAATTAACACTTATTAGATGCTTATTATATGCCAAGCATTGTGCACACAGAGACAAAGAAGAAAATATTAAAGCAAATTCTTTCAAAAACTGCCTAAATATTTTCTCTAGTCAGGTGTGATTTGAGTGCAGAAAGAGAAAGGAGAACTGGCTTGCTTCTGCTAAATAGAATCAGTTTCAATAAGAACATCACCTAAGTTATATACCAGTGATGAGCTGTATATAACCCAGCATTATTAAAAAATAATTAATTTCTTAATGGAGAAATTTTGTAAATTTTTTTCAGAAATGACCATAAGAAATAAACCAAAATGTTAAAACATAAACAGAATGGAATTAATAATGAATAAGTAATGCTTTCTAAAGTTGATGATAGCAAGGCGGCTCTACCCAGCTGGCAGCCCCTGTGTCTACACTCAGCTAAAGGGCTGGCCAGCTGTGCTACCGGCTCTGGCAAAGGAAAACAGTCTTGAGTGTCAATGTAGCAAGTATCAGGCATTGGGGGAGCAGTTAATAAGCAGGGGGATGGGTGTTTTAAAGTCCACCCCTGGATTAAGCCAGGTAAGAAGAGACTGCCACACAACATTGCATCAGAATCCAGAAAGAATGGCTTATACTGGAAGACTCTAGAAGAAATAGACTCTCTGATGACTGTCTTCTTCACTACAAGTTTTTTGTATTCTTCCCATTAACAATCGGAATTGTATCATAGAACATGGAAATGTAAACTCTTTCCACATTGGCCACTGACAAGTTTTGAGTGAAATTTGTGGCCCATCTGTAGCAAGAAGTTTAGTCATTCTGGAAAGCACTTTTATTCTTTTTTTTTTTTTTTTTTTTAAGATGGAGTCTCGCACTGTTCCCCAGACTGGAGTTCAATGGTGCTATCTCCACCTCCCAGGTTCAAACCATTATCTTGCCTCAGCCTCCTGAGTAGCTGGGATTACAGGCAGCTGGCACTATGCCTGGCTAATGTTTTGTATTTTTTTTAGTAGAGACAGGGGTTCACTATGTTGGCCAGGCTGGTCTTGAACTCCTGACCTCATGATCTGCCCGCCTTGGCCTCCCAAAGTGCTGGGATTACACGGGTGAGCCACCACACCCGACCTTTTATTGTTATTTCTGCCTCTTCTCTGCATATCTCTCCTCTCTCTCTCTCTCTCTCTTTGCTTTTACCATTCTTTAAATTTTTTTGTTTTATATGTTTTATATATCTTTGCAGGCTGCTTGCTTAAACATTGTGGAGCAAAGTAGAATGTTATAAAGTCCAAGATTTTGCTTTACCCGAAAGATGATACATTAGAGAATGTGTCATGATTCTTTTGGTCATAAATGTCAGAAATTTCAATCCACTGCCACCAGAAAAAAAGAAATCATAAATGCCCACTTTAGAAAGTCAATTAGCATAAACATTCGAAGAATTATGCTTGGTTTCTCACTTAAACTGTGTGTCTTTTTAGATAAAGTAGATATCCCAGTGTTTTAATTTATTTAGTGAAAATAATTATAGCTGTTCTTTCATCATATAAATTACCTGTGCAAGTTTGAGTAAGGGTTAGACTAAATAATGTAAGTAAAATAAATTATGTGAACTATGAAATGAATGAACTCTCTAATATGTATAAAGTGAACCCTCAAGTGTGTTTTGAATCTCTCTATATTTTATAATTTCTTGGATCTAATTAAATTGAGAAGGAAACTCATTTTTTAAAAGAAACTGCAGAACAGCATTATAACCTAATTTGTGGTAACTCATCCATGTAATGTGAAACTGCCCCCTTTTTATGAGGATTATGACTTTAGTACTTCCATTTATGAGCATTTCAACAGGACCACAACTCCCTTTTTGTGACAAAAACTGCTAAAACTGCAGAAAAAGATAAACTGCTAAAAATCTGAAAACCTATGGGGATAACTCCTAATGAAGATGAGCACACTTGATCTCTAATATCTGTTCATCAATACTAAGTCCTTTATTCCATCCCTAAATCAAAGCATAAAATCAAATTGTAAGGGAGCAAGTGAAGACCCTCTTCTCTTTATCAATTGCTCAATGGCAGCTGAAGAGATTTTGACAAACACTTCGATTAATACGTTGACCTTCCATGAAACCAACACACTCTCCTGCCTAGAGAGATGCAGAGTAGAGTCAGGAATAGAAGAGTAAAGCAATACTAAAACACAGATGTTGTTTTACTACTTTTTTTTTTTTTTTTTTTTTTTTTTTTGAGACGGAGTTTCGCTCTTGTTACCCAGGCTGGAGTGCAATGGCACAATCTCGGCTCACCGCAACCTCCGCCTCCTGGGTTCAGGCAATTCTCCTGCCTCAGCCTCCCGAGTAGCTGGGATTACAGGCACGCGCCACCATGCCCAGCTAATTTTTGTATTTTTAGTAGAGACGGGGTTTCACCATGTTGACCAGGATGGTCTCGATCTCTTGACCTTGTGATCCACCCGCCTCGGCCTCCCAAAGTGCTGGGATTACAGGCTTGAGCCACCGCGCCCGGCCTTTGTTTTACTACTTTTAAATGTGCTGAAATAGAAATACCACATCGTCCTATTGTTCTCCCTGACAGTTTGCTGAGGAAGAGACAATGCCAGGTGAAGGTGATTATTATTTGAAATGGAAAACTACATACGGGGATAGTCAAGAATACAGTATGGGGTCAATAAACAATGTGGAATGCGTTGGCAGGTCTTAGAGGACATTCCAGGCAACTTTTTATATTTATTTTCACTGCCAAGTATTATCACTGTTATTTGTAAAGAATCGCAGGAAATCCTACCATCCGCCCTTCTGAGGGCACTAAAGGGCACACGTGTTTGAATCTTTGAGCATCACCTTTCAATCATAATTGTGGTCAGCTGAAAAACAAGTCAGCCACCCCCGAAGATGTCCACATTCTAACCCCCAGAACTTGTAAATATGTTAACTTGCGTTCTGTAAAGGAGTCAGTCATGGGGGATGTGATGACAGAAGCAGAAGGTTGAAATTATACAGAAAAGGGAGCACAAGCCAGGAATACAAAAGCTGAAAAAAGCAAGAAAACAGATTTTTCTCTGAAGGCTGCAGAGGGAAGGCAGACCTGAAGACACCTTAATTTTAGACTTCTGACCTTCAGTACACTGTTATGTGTCAGACTTTTCTTACCTGGCTTATTCCAGGGGTAGATTTTAAAACATCCATTCCTCTCCTTATTAACTGCTCCCCTAACCCCTGATACTTAGAAAATAAATTTGTGATAATTTGTTGAGGGAGTCATAGGAACCTACTGTAATGACATAGAAAATGACCCGAACTCACACCCATAAAACATCCTGAGGGACCTTATAAAAGAGAAATTGTATTATTTTGCTCTCCTGAGTAAAATATTTTATTAACTTATCATTGTTCTCAAGAACGAAATCCCCAATTCTTGATGTTTTTTTTGAGACAGAGTTTCGCTCTTGTTACCCAGGCTGGAGTGCAATGGCACGATCTCAGCTCACTGCAACCTCCGCCTCCTGGAATCAGGCAATTCTCCTGCCTCAGCCTCCTGAGCAGCTGGGATTACAGGCACATGCCACCATGCCCAGCTAATTTTTTGTATTTTTAGTAGAGACAGGGTTTCACCATGTTACCAGGATGGTTTCGATCTCTTGACCTCTTCATCCACCCGCCTCGGCCTCCCAAAGTGCTGGGATTACAGGCTTGAGCGACCGAGCCCGACCGAAGTCCCCAGTTCTTATCACATACAATGTATGATAAAATCTACTCCTATACCTGCCTTTCCAGCCTCTGCTCATACCACAGCCGCCTCTGTAATCTGTAGTCATCCCAGACTTTCCATCATTATCTCCATTCTCTCTCAGTATATCTCTGTCTCCATGTCTCTATCTGTGATATGGTTTGGATATGTGTCTTTTCCAAATCTCCCTTTAAAATGGGATTCCCAATGTTGGAGCTAGGGTCTGGCGGGAGGCTATTGGATCACAGGGGCGAATCCCTTATGAATGGATGAGCACCATCCCCTTGGTGATAAGTGAGTTCTCCCTGAGAGTTCTCCCCCAGTTAGTTCACCTGAAAGAGTTTGGGACATCCACCTTCTCTCTCTCTTGCTCCCACTCTCCATGCACTGCACCTGCTCACCCTTTTCAATCCACCATGATTCAAAGCTTTCTGAGGTCTCTCCAGGAGCAGATGCTGTTGTCATGCTTTGCATAAAGCCTGCAGAACCGTGAGCCAATTAAACCTATCTTCTTTACAAATTACCCAGCCTCACATGTTCCTTTTTAGCAATGCAAAATGGACTAACACGATCTATCTCTGTGTGTCTGTCTCTGCCTTTCTCTCTCATTCTCTATTTCTGACTCGCTCTGTCTCTCTATCTTTGTCTCCCTGTCTCTGTATCTCTATCTGTGGTCTGTCTCTCTGTTTCTCTTTTTCTCTCTCTCTTTCTGTTTCTCTGTCTCCGTCTCTAACTCTTTGTCTTTCTGTATATATCTTTGTCTTTTGTATCTCTCTGTCTATTTCTATCTTTGTCTCTGTCATTCTCTTTCTGGTCCTCTGTGTCTCTATGTTTGTCTTGTCTCTGTTTTTGCCTTTCCTTTCCCTGTCTCTCTCTGTGTGTGTCTTGCTCCTGTATCTCTGTTTCTCTGTCTCTGTCTCCATGTCTGGCTCTCTCTGACTCTGAATCTCCATCTCCCTCTCCATCTGTCTTGGAGGGCCATGCGGATCCCCAGGGCCACATTGAGGTCCCTGCTATATTCTTGCAGCATCTTGAACTTCCCTTTCACATAGTGCATTCTGTTCACTGTCTATCCTTGAATGACTCCATGATCTTCATGACAAAGCAAGTGGTGCCTGACGCATTATTTGCTCAACAAATTTGGACTACATTGTTAATTTGACTGTATCACATTTTTAGAGCTAGTCATGATCTCCTAGTGACCAGTCTACCCACTCTCACTGTTTACAAGCAAAGAACTGGAGCTCCCAATGGGAAAATAATTTGCTAATGTCTCACAGCTGGTTAATGAAAGAAAGCTTTTCCAGTCCAGCAGTCTTTCCATTTATCACACAACAGCTGGCTGTTGCTTGCGGACAGCTTACCCAAGAGGAGGTGAAAGGTTATAGAAGGAAGAATGCAGTATGGTCTGAAAACCCTTGCTCCACTTCTTGGTAACTCCGACTTTTTGTTTTCAAGGAAATTATGCTACTTCAGCTCTATCCCATGAATTCTGTAGCTTGGGAAACTTTTCTTTTTCTCATCATAATTATTATGCCTCAAACGGAAGAAACCATAAGAGAATATAAGGACTGGCAGTTTTCAAATTGAGTTCCAGGGATCCCAGGCCTGCTCTGAGAGGTGAGGAGGAAGTGAGCCTCTGAACTTTGGCGTCCTGCCTCCTGCTCAACAAAGGGAGCTCTTCTTTTATATTTTATATTTTTGTTTTCCATATAAGCTTACATTGGAAGAGAAAGGCTCTACTGCTGAATAATGCTTATAATCCACAATTTAATATAATCATCTAATTTTGTGAATGATAAAATCAAAGCCCAGAGAAAAATAGCCATTTGCACAACGGTGGCAGAGCTAGGATTCACGCTGAGTGCTCCTGATGCCTCATGTCCTGACCATAACCTTTCCTCTCCATGAGGAATTCCTTCGTATTATCTCACACATCGCAAAAGTAAGAGAAGAGCGTTGGGGCGATCTGGCTCTTGTTAACATCTCACTGCCAGTGAAGTTAGTCTCCAGACCTTTCTCCACCCCAAGGCCTCAGCCTTCTTCATCTCTTCCTCTCTCCACTTCACTGATGCAATCACCAGCTGCTCTTTTGCTCTCTCCTGACTCTCAGGAAAAGTTCTGCTCTCATCTCTTGGTGAAATAGCAGTTCTTCATCTTTATTCCACAGTAGTTCGGGGAGAGAGAAGGCAGATTACATTTGCAGCCTGAGATTTCCCTATGGAAAGGAAGTTGTTACCTCCGGAAAAAGGGGTTTTAGACTTCAGTGAAAGTGTTCTTTTATTCAGGGCAGGGGTGTGACAGTAGGAAAGTTTGTTTCCCATAGCCCTGATATCTCAATACATGCATGGCCACCTGTTATATCTATGAAAAAGTTAATCATTACAAAATAATCATAACAAAAGAGAACTGGCTGGTAGAGCTGATGCCTGGAAACCCTGCCCTACATATACTCAGGTATAGACACATTTCTTCAAACACAATGATTCAAGTTGAAAACCAAGAAAGGGAAATACCTGAAGGCCAAAAAAAGAGAACTCAAGATCAAAGCAGTAAGTGGGAGCTGATGCCCTGCAGCGAAGGAGTTTGCTGGGCTTATGTAGACTTAATGGTAGAGTCTTGGGGCTTTAAGGGCTGTGGTTGGGGATCCAGGCTGCTGGTCCTGTGCACAACGGTCAAGGGGGTGATTGAACTGTCCTGGGAGTCAAAAAGACCTATGTCCACATGGGTGTGAGGTTTTGTTCACACTGATCCCAAACCAAGAAATTACCATAAACACTGGTTAAGTCATCATATACTCAGTATATTCGGTATAAGTTTATTCAGTATATTGAGTCTAAGTCCTCATATACTGGTAGAGTAGTCCTCAGCCGAGTCAAAGCTAAAACCATCTTGGAGGGACAGTTTCATAAACTAGAGCAAACCAGCTTCCCACAGCAAACAACCCCCAGTGGAAAAGGAACTCAAGACTCATAAATTACAAACTGCACAAGGAAGCAAGTCACAAAGGGGAAGTATCAGCAGAAACAAAACACGGGAAAATTTCCACACCATGACCTGGATGCAACAAGACATATATATAAAACATCATGGTCATAATTTTTAGGTCTCAACAAGCTTTTTTATTTTACAGATGGGGAAACAGAGACTCAGAGAGGGGAAGTGACTTGTCTAAAGTCACCCTTAGGTTAGTGGGAGAAGTAGGAATAGAATCAAAGTTGCCAGGTTTCTAGCCCTGTGCTCCTTTTTCTGTCCTATGATGCCCTGATTTCTCAAGGTAAAATTTAAAAATCTAACTTCAAGAGAGGACCAGGAGAAATGAGGGACAGAAAGACCTACCCAGGATCCAGGAAAACCTGGAATGAGAACACTAGTTCTAATTGGCAAAGCTCCTATTTGGCTCTGTAATAACTAGAAATTTAAAATGAATGCCTCCTGTCTTGTATTTGTGTTATGCTGACGCGGTTCTCTTTCCTAGTTTTCTCTTACGTAGTCCTTCTCCTGCTGTTGTCATAATGCAAGTCTTATTACAATTGGGGCAAGTCAGGTTCTGTGACAGTTCCTCCTTTCTTCCCAACCTCTTCCCCACCCTGCTTCTATTTCTATGTAGGAGCATTAGGAACAGGAAGAGGGGTAAGACCAGGTATCTTCAGGCCAACATCACTAGCTGCAGATATCAGTCAAAGATGGGGAGAAAAGTGGGTATGGAACTGGCTATGGGTTCAGCCTTGCAGGGCCAGAGCCTTGAAGACCAGATCAGATATAAATAAGGCCACAGTTTTTGGCATAGAGGAGCACTTTCTTTCTTTCTTTCTTTTTAAAAAAATTATACTTTAAGTTCTGGGGTACATGTGCAGAACATGCAGGTTTGTTACATAGGTATACACGTGCCATGGTGGTTTGCTGCATCCATCATCCTGTCATCTACTTTAGGTATTTCTCCTAATGCTATCCATCCCTCAGTCCCCGACCCCCAGCAGGCCCCTATGTGTAATGTTCCCCTCCCAGTGTCCATAAATTCTCATTGTTCAACTCCCACCTATGAGTGAGAACATGTGGTGTTTGGTTTTCTGTTCTTGCGTTAGTTTGCTGAGAATGATGGTTTCCAGCTTAATCGATGTCCCTGCAAAGGGCATGAACTCATCTTTTTTTATGACTGCATAGTATTCCATGGTACATATATGCCACATTTTCTTTATCCAGTCTATCGTTGATGGGTATTTGGGTTGGATCCAAGTCTTTGCTATTGTGAACAGTACTGCAATAAACATACATGTGTATGTGTCTTTATAATAGAATAATTTATATTCCTTTGGGTATATACCCAGTAATGGGATTGCCGGGTCAAATGGTATTTCTAGTTCCAGATTTTTGAGGAATCACCACACTGTCTCCCACAGTGGTTGAACTAATTTACACTCCCACCGACAGTGTAAAAGTGTTCCTATTTTGAGGAGCACTTTCTTTCAGCTTTGTTGTTGATTTATTATATAAGACATCAGGTTTACACCATCCCAGGTTTACCACGGATATAACTTCAGACCAGAAAACCAATTATTTTACAGTAAGAAGCACAAATACCACACACTAGACCCAGGATAAGTGTCCAAAAATGTTGAAGTAAATTAAAACAAAAATTCCATAATAATGTCACTTACAGTTGAGTATTCCTTCTCAATGGCCTGCTTTTCCAGGGAAATGTTTGAGAAACACTGTCAGATTTGTCTGTTTTATTCATGTCTTTATTCATTCAATATAAGCAAACTGTGTACCAAACACTGTGCTATATTCCAAGAAGAGAATGATAAACCAAAGACACAGTCCTCTGCCATTAAAGAACTTATATTCATTAGCGGAGAGAGTCAAAGCAAAAGTCAATTGAAATACAGAGTAATAATTCAAGGGGTGCTATTGGAGCACATAAGAAGAACATTCTGGTATCATTTAAGTAATGTTTTATTGGGAGGTACAATTCAAGGGCAGCAAATGTGAGGGAGCAAGAGAGATAAGGTAGAGAAGGAGAGGAAGCAAACTTAAAGGGGTGTATTACTGAGCTGATCACAGCTCAGTGAAAAACACAGATGGTTGTTTAATCATGTTACCTTCTTTAACCAGACCATATGTAACCAACCAGGACTCAGGACAGTCCATTGGAGGGAGAAAGGAGAGGAAATTGTCTGCTGGATTTCTCCTGTGTCTCAGCTCTAATTCCTCAATGTTCACTGCCCTGTGGAATTAAGCCCTCTTAACCTGTGGGCTGTGCAGCACCTCTGGCCAGCCACTGGAGAAGCCAGATGCCACCCACAGTGACTCGGTGCTTCAGGGGAGTCTGGATGTGATGAGACAAACAAGAATCTCTTTGCGGCCATTCGCATTTAGGGTCTTCAGATAAAATACAAGATGCACAGTTAAAATTGAATTTTAGATAAACAGTGAATAATCATTTTTATTCCCCAAGTATTGCATGGGACATGCTTATACTAAAAAACATACTCATTATACATGTGAAATTCCATTTTAATTGGGTATCCTGAATTTGCATTTGTTAAATCTTGGAACCCTACTCTTGGACTTGCATAGGAGCCACTGGGGACGGGGAGGCTATGCCAGAGCCCGGGCCTTTTCCTGGGAGACAGGCAGGTGGTTTTGGAGGTGAGGGGATGGAGGACAACCTGGGAATCTACACAGAGGGAGTGGCCAAGGGCTTGGGAAGCTGGTGCTGTGATGAATCTAGGGAGGCACATAAATGTTTATCTTACAACATAGGCCTATGGATTCAACAGTGGCTTCTAGGAAGAAATCATGTTTAAACTGAAATATGAAGGACAAGCAGAAATTAGCCTAGAGAATTTAGGAAGTAGCCCAAGCTGGATAAACAGCACACACTTCCCAGGCCCTAGAGAGAGCACTTCAGGTTTGAGCCATTGCCTCCACCTATCTTTTCACCTGCCCCTCAAAAGATAGCTCTTCAATTACTTACGTTAGGTTGAAATTGAGGAAAACCTCACAGCTATCCCAGGAAAGTGGGCATCTCCTGCCTCACAGTTATCATGTAGAATGGTACTCTTCTGGGTTATATAGGACCTCTTCTGAAAAAATCCCCACATTGAGGGATTTTGGAAATATTGAAATATTTTCCTCTTGAAAGTTAACTGGTGCTTCTTCAAGCCCATCAATTGCCCTATTCATCTTCAAGCCCATCAATTGCCCAGGTGATCTCTGTCCTGAAAACCAATGAAATTCACCACAATCCAATAACAAAATAATAATTGGCCCAACAGGAGGCCTGGGACCCTTGCATTGCGATCCTCATTCATTCTAATTCGTCAGGAAACAAGATACATACAGTCACATCCTCGCAGGGCCTCTAGGCTCATGGCCGTCTAAGGCCACCATCTTCTTTTGCTAGGATATGATATACAGCATCACTGCAGAGACGGCCACAGCATAGAAGAAGAGTGAGGTCAGCCACTAGAGGATCAAACAGACCATTTGGGCTCAGTTGAAGGCATGTTTTAAGATTAGAACTGTCTATAGACAGGAGCTAGGGAGCCCTCATGCTCTGGAGGCATCCAAGCAGAGGTTGGATGACCACTTTGTTAGACTTTGTTGGAGAATGTTAAATCACTGGCTGGGAGGGCAGGTCTTTTTCAATTATAGTATTCTATAATTCTATCATTCTAAATTGAGGGTCAGTAAATTACAGACTATAGGCCAAATCCAGCCTCATCTTATTTTTAAAAAGATTTATAGAAAATTCAAGTAAATGCCCCATGAAACCATCCCCTGAACCCTGTTTCTTATTATTTCCTGGACCCTTGGGCATATGCATGGAACCTAAGAATTGCATCTAGCTGACTTTAAACTCATGCTAAAGAAGCTGCAGTCTGGAGTTCAGGAGGTCTCAGGAAATTGTTGCTGGTGATTGATGGATTCACTTAGATGCCTATATCTGCTGGTCTATACATCACTTCACTGCCGAAAAAAGGCATCTATCTCCTTTCTTTATCCAAATCTTATTTGAAAGCGTATTTTGGTAGTAACCAGACTGTTTTTAGATGACTTGTAGCAAGTAGTCTAGGAAGTAAAATTCTTAGGTTTCCAGCACCTGAAACACAGGTAAGAGCACAAAAAGAGATAGAAATTAGTGCTATTAGAAATAACAATGTCTAGCACCACATATGGAGGTGGGAAATAAACCCCGTAATCTAAACAGAGGCAACTATTACAGCTCCTATAAAAACTTTGGAGTGGGGGCAGGTTTTATGGGAAATTAGTGGTGCCATAGTATGTACCTGACAGTAGATAACTGTCAAAGGGCTAGCTGTCATTATAATGTATATTCATATTTCTTGAAGACTTACAGTTGTGGGCTAAGAGAATTAGAATGAAAGCCTTGAACCCAAACCAAAGCAACATCCCTAGTTCAAAGCTACTCTGTTTAGATGAATCTGCTATACTATCTGTTGTATCTATTTGATCTCATTCATGTGGCTCTGTTCCCTTGCATGCTGGATATCTGTGACCACTTGCTGGTCATTGTTGCTGAAAAATTATTTGTGGAGGCTCCTTGATGCATAAGGTGCCTCCAGAGTGGATTTTCATTTACCCCTTCTAGGGACCACCGGCCCAACTCATCTCAAATTGAGCTCATGATGTAAAATTCCTTATTTGACTCAGGTTATGAATCCACAGCTTCCCATACCTGGTGAAATATAAAAAGGAAAAAAAAAGAAAAACAGGGCTTTATGCCGGGAAAATTGAATCAGAATTTCTGGAGGTGGAGCCAAGAATTGGGATTTTATTTGTTTATTGATCTATATGTTTGTTTATTTATCTAAGATGAAGTTGTGCTCTGTTTGCCAAGGCTGGAGTGCAGAGGCACAATCTCGGCTTACTGCAGCCTCTGCCTCCTGGGCTCAGGTGATTCTCCCGCCTAAGCCTCCTGAGTGGCTGGGATTGCAGGCGGCTGCCACCATGCCCAGCTGATTGTTAGTGTTTTTAGTAGAGACAGGGTTTCATCATGTTGGCCAGGCTGGTCTCGAACTCCTGACCTCAGGTGATCTGCTTTCCTCAGCCTCCCAAAGTGCTGGGGTTACAGGTGTGAGCCACCGTACCTGGTAAGAACTGGGATTTAAAAATTCTCTGGATGATTTTAAGATGTGAAGCCCTGTCTCTACTAAAAATACAAAAAATTGGCCAGGTGTGCTATCATCCCAGCTACTCAAAGGACTGGGGTAGGAAAATTGCTTGCACCTGGGAGGTGGAGGTTGCAGTGGGCCGAGATTACAATTACACCACTGCACTCCAGCCTGGGTGATAGTGTGCAACTCTGTCTAAAAAAAAAAGGAAAAAAAAATGACTTCAGCAGCTTGAAATGGCCATCTTAACTGACACTGACTTACAGTTACTCGTGATAAGAACTTGGCAAATGCTCATCATCACTGGTCATTAGAGAGATGCAAATCAAAACCACATTGAGATACCATCTCACGCCAGTTAGAATGGCAATCATTAAAAAATCTGGAGACAACAGATGCTGGAGAGGATGTGGAGAAATAGGAACACTTTTACACTGTTGGTGCGAGTGTAAACTAGTTCAACCATTGTGGAAGACAGTGTGGCAATTCCTCAAAGCCTTAGAAATAGAAATTCCAATTGACCCAGCAATCCCATTACTGGGTATATATCCAAAGGACTATAAATCGTTCTACTATAAGGACACATGCACACGAATGTTCATTGCAGCACTGTTTACATTAGCAAAGACCTGGAACCAACCCAAATGCCCATTGATGATAGACTGGATTGGGAAAATGTGGCACATATATACCATGGAATATTATGCAGCTATCAAAAATAATGAGTTCATGTCATTTGTAGGGACATGGATGAATCTGGAGAACATCATCCTCAGCAAACTGACACAAGAACAGAAAATGAAAGACTGCATATTCTCATTCATAGGCGGGTGATGAAAAATGAGAACACATGGACACAGGGAAGGGAGTACCAAACACTGGGGTCTATTGGGGGGAAGAGGGGAGGGACAGCGGGGGCGGGGAGCTGGGGAGGGATAGCCTGGGGAGAAATGCCAAATGTGGGTGAAGGAGAGGAAGGCAGCAAAACATACTGCCATGTGTGTACCTATGCAAATGTCTTGCATGTTCTGCACATGTACCCCAAAACCTAAAATGCAATAACAAAAAATAAAAAAGGAAATGTGGGAAAAAAAAAAGAACTTGGCATCTGCTGTGGACGGCTCTGTCACATCAAAAATTCTTACTTGCAAGATTGATGGACTGCCCAGTCCAGACCAGGACTCCTTTTGTCTTTGCCCATGGACTGGTTCCTTAACCCTTTCTCCTATCTCTTTTTCCTCTTGATGTTAAGTGTTACTTTGTTTGTTGTAGAATATTTGACCCAGAACATTTGTATATTAAATATACTTTTATATATGCTTTGCAATACTGATTGACTTCTGGAGTGTCTTGAGCCTGTGTGCCTGCAGCTCTGACTCCTGAAGGAAGGGGAAGTACCAAGAAGGCCTCCTTGGAAACTCCATGTAGCTCATGGCATTTGTGATGGAACTAGCATCAATAAAAGCCTGACACTGTGTAAAGATGGAAAAAAAAAGATTTATTAGAACACATTAATGCTCATGCATTTTCTTATCACCTACTTTTGCACTACAGTGACAAAGGTAGGTAGTTACCACAGAGACCATTCGATTGCAAAGCCTAGAATATTTACTAGCTTCTCATTTATAGAAATAAATTTGGTAATCCCATTGTAAAGCACTCCTAAAATGAATTTTTGATGAAGTAACCAATCACTTCACATTTACCTGTGTCATTAATCCAGATGGCATTGCTACCAGATTGTTTTCCTTAAAGAGATTCATACATTTGTTTAGGATATTAGTAAACAATAGTCAGGTGGTCTCTCAGAGTCAATATGACTTCTCATACTGTCAAATACATAACTGGGGAGGGGGAAGTCAAGCCTCTGAGATGCCTTTTCCCCCACTCCTATCCTGAAGACTGCACAGCAAGTTCAGCAAAGCTGAGGGCTGATATACATTGAGCTCCTGCCTGCACCACGTTGAGATTTACATGGAGGATTGCAGTCAGTCCTCTTAGCAACTGCAACTACTGTATAGAGGAAGCTCCTATTGTTTGTGTTTCACAGTTGAGAAGAGGAAAGCTTAGGGAAAGCTCAGAGCTTGCCCAGAGTCACCTGCTCGGCTAGAATGTTGCTGTATTTCAATTCTGAAACCTCTATTTTCCATCCATATTTGTCATTCTAGCAGTATTTGACTAGCCAAGCAAGAACAAGGTCTAGAGACTGAATAGACTCGCAACGCAGGCTTTGCTCTTAATCTCGTATTGAGATTACCAACAAATAGAAGACACAATTGGAACATTTCAGTAGAGGACCCAAAGTTCCAAATTCTGTATAATTCTGTGATGGAAGAATCATCTCACTTAAATTGTTTTCACCTTAACTTATTCATGGTTATTTCAGGCAGAAAGAAAGATGGTGGCAATTTTTACTCTGCTTCATCTCAGAGTTCATCTGAATATCCCAGGGTAAAAGAAGAAAAGATTGAACATGAGACTGGTTTTATATGTTACTGAATAATGAAACAAATTTAGAGATATGAAGTCTGACAGCAGTTAACCCAGAGACCAAATGCAACTCCATCACTGCTTTTATTCAAATCTTCCCTAAGAAGAAGTTACATGACAGGGAAAAAGTGGAGACTGAGAAATGAGGACATAAGAGAAATTCCACTGTGTTTCCAGTCCTGTGTGTGCAAAGGTCTTCATGCTACATGGTTTTCAGCTGAAGGATAATGCAAGAGACACTTTTTATGTTAGGCTGATGTCATTTGGAAGCCTGAAGGCAGATGGGCAGGGGAAGTGAGCTGGCCCTAATGCTTAATCCTTGTAGAGTTTAGCTTGGAGGGCAGACAGAGAGGGAACAATGGCTCTGAGGGCTCACTCTGTCTCCTAGACTCTTCAAATGACCAATAACAGATGCTCAAGGAGTATTTATTTAATGGATTGATAAATTAGGCTTTCTCTAGAATGTCTTGGAAAACTATGTTGACAATGATGTTGAGGCAACCTCAGGGCTCACTGGAAGTCAACAGTATGAGTGCTTGGTGATGTCTCCCATTATATGGAATAGGGGTGTAGAAGCCTATAGGCTAAAAAGACTAAGCTTTTGCCATATCAGGGTGTCCTTTTTTCTTTTCTTTTCCTTCCTTCCTTCCTTCCTTCCTTCCTTCCTTCCTTCCTTCCTTCCTTCCTTCCTTCCTTCCTCTCTCTCTTTCTTTCTATCTTTCTTTTTTTAGAGACAGTGTCTCACTATGTTAGGCTGGCCTTGAACTCCTGGACTCAAGGGATCCTTCTGCTTCAGCAGGATCCCTTGGATAGCTTGGACTACAGGCTCACACCATCAAACCAGCTCCTCTTGAGTCCAGTGGAAGTACCACCTCAGATCAGTGACATGTGTCCTCCATAAGTTTACAAATGGCAAAGCGAAAAAAAAAAAGCAGAAAGGGAATAACTGATGAGAAAATGGATCAACGAAAGTAGGAGAGAGAGGAAGAAAGAGAGTGATAGAGAACAGACATGAAATGGCTTAGGCCATCACATTCTGTCCTAGCTTTTAATGGAAATATGCAGAATTTCACATGGGCCTTCTGTTTTCTCCATATTAAAAGGAGTCATGGAATCACCACCTTCTTAGTTTTGTGGTCAGTACCCAAACAATCCTGGTGGAAAGAACAGCCTCTGAGGGGAAGAAGCTGGCAAGCAACTCCTAAAATGTCAGGTTAGATATCAACTGTTCAGAAAGGAAAATACTGCCACTTTGTTCATTGATTCCTTCCAGATTTTCCTTAACAAAGTTTACTCCAAAGTCTATAAATCCATAGTTCTCTGATCCACTTAGTGATTATTTGACTATCAGTTTTCACACTGGTGCCCCGGATTCCGGTTGAAAGGGAATTGTCTTAGCAAATGTAACTGGACTTTCCTCCCCAATTCAGACCACAGGTGAAATGTAGAAGTAGGAAACACCTGGGCTAGTTCCAAGCCCACACAGGACTGAACCTCAGACATGAATCATGGTTTGGCTCTGAATGAAATGGTGTCAGAAGGTTGCACGGGATCAAACTGAGAAAGAAAGCAGATGTGGGACTTCCTTCTTGCCTCTTTTTGGAGGAAGTGAAATTGCCCTTCAGCAATGCAGATGCAAAATTTTTGTGGACAAGATGCCTCTTTCTTTTAGAGATGAAAGTTCAGTGTTAGCCCATAGGCCATTACTCCTCAAGTGTGGCCACCTGGGGAGGTTATGTGACTGCATATGCATTCTAATACAAGAAAAAGCAGTGGAAATTGCTGCTGAACAGGATAAACAAGAAAAGGTGTGGGTAAAACCCACTGGTCACCACTTCCTCATGTGTAACTGTTATGAATAGTTCTGCTCCTGGTATGCAAAATTAAGTTAAGCCAAATTTCTCATCATTTTTACTTCTCCTTCCACTATCTCCCAGTGAATTGGAAAGAGAATTTCCTTGAGCACAGAAGACACAGAATCCATAGGCTTTGGGTCATTTCAGGCATATAAAAATTTTAGAAATAATTTTTTTTGTTCTTTTTTGACAGTCTTACTCTGTTCCCCAGGCTGGAGTGCAGTGGCATGATCTCAGCTCACTGCAACCTCTGCCTCTTAGGTTCAAGCAATTCCCCTGCCTCAGCCTCCCAAGTAGCTGGGATTACAGGTGTGTGCCACCACACTGGCTAATTTTTTGTATTTTTAGTAAAGATGTGATTTCTCCACATTGGCCAGGCTAATCTTGAACTCCTGGCCTCAAGTGATCCATCCACCTTGGACTCCCAAAGTGCTGGGATTACAGGCATGAGCCACCATGCCTGCCCTGTTTCTTTTGTTTTTTAAATCGGTGTGCATTGGTTATTTTCCTGAGCACAAAAGTAGTGATTACCCAATACTCATCACTGTTGGCACTTAGTAGGTTCTGAATACAAATTTCTCAAGTTAATAAATACATGCTCATTGTTGAAAACTCAAAAAACACAGAGAAGAGGAAAAAATTAAAATAATTTAGAAAAACGTCCCAACCATTTGTAATTACTGTCTATGTATCGGCATACATCCCTCTAGTTATGCACATAGTTGGGGTCATGCTGAACGTTTTGCATTTTTTTTTCATAACATTCTTGTCAGAGGCATTTGAACCAGAGCAACTCTATCTTGAATAGGGGCTGGGTAAAAGAAGGCTGAGACTTGCTGGGCTGCATTCCCAGTAGGTTGGGTATTCTAAGTCACAGGATGACATAGGAGGTCCGCATAAGACACAGGTCATAAAGATCTTGCTGATAAAACAGCATGAAGTAAAGAAGGCAATCAAAACCCACTAAAGAAGTGCTGGAGCAGCTGCCGCCGAGTCCGGATCCCACTGCTGAGCGCCCCCGAAGCCCGCCCGACGTGCATTCCTGGTTCCTTTTGGTTCCAAGTCCAAAATGGCAACTCTCAAGGATCAGCTGATTCATAATCTTCTAAAGGAAGAACAGACCCCCCAGAATAAGATTACAGTTGTTGGGGTTGGTGCTGTTGGTATGGCCTGTGCCATCAGTATCTTAATGAAGGACTTGGCAGATGAACTTGCTCTTGTTGATGTCATTGAAGACAAATTGAAGGGAGAGATGATGGATCTTCAACATGGCAGCCTTTTCCTTAGAACACCAAAGATTGTCTCTGGCAAAGATTATAATGTAACTGCAAACTCCAAGCTGGTCATTGTTACGGCTGGGGCTCGTCAGCAAGAGGGAGAAAGCCGTCTTAATTTGGTCCAGCGTAACGTGAACATCTTTAAATTCATCATTCCTAATGTTGTAAAATACAGCCTGAACTGCAAGTTGCTTATTGTTTCAAATCCAGTGGATATCTTGACCTATGTGGCTTGGAAGATAAGTGGCTTTCCCAAAAACCGTGTTATTGGAAGTGGTTGCAATCTGGATTCAGCCAGATTCCGTTACCTGATGGGGGAAAGGCTGGGAGTTCACCCATTAAGCTGTCATGGGTGGGTCCTTGGGGAACATGGAGATTCCAGTGTGCCTGTATGGAGTGGAGTGAATGTTGCTGGTGTCTCCCTGAAGACTCTGCACCCAGAGTTAGGGACTGATACAGATAAGGAACAGTGGAAAGAGGTTCACAAGCAGGTGGTTGAGAGTGCTTACGAGGTGATCAAACTCAAAGGCTACACATCCTGGGCCATTGGACTTTCTGTGGCAGATTTGGCAGAGACTATAATGAAGAATCTTAGGCGGGTGCACCCAATTTCCACCATGATTAAGGGTCTCTATGGAATAAAGGATGATGTCTTCCTTAGTGTCCCTTGCATTTTGGGACAGAATGGAATCTCAGACGTTGTGAAGGTGACTCTGACTCCTGAGGAAGAGGCCCGTTTGAAGAAGAGTGCGGATACACTTTGGGGGATCCAAAAAGAGCTGCAATTTTAAAGTCTTCTGATGTCATGCCATTTTACTGTCTAGGCTACAACAGGATTTTAGTTGGAGATTGCGCATGTTGTCCTTTTTTATCTGATCTGTGATTAAAGCAGTAATATTTTAAGATGGACTGGGAAAAACATCAATTCCAGAAGTTAAAAATAGGAATGCTTTGTAAAGTCCTACAGCTATATTCTGATGCTGGATGGTGGTAACCTTGGGTAGTCCTAAACTAGTCAGTGTGAAATAGTTCTGCCACCTCTGAGGCACCACTGCCAGTGCTGCACATGTTGCAGTTGCCCCTTGAGCCAGAGATGTTCATTTGTTATATAACTTCCTGGCTCCTTCACTGAACATGCCTAGTTCAACATTTTTTCCCAGTAGGTCTCATCCTGGCATTCAATGTATAGATCCAATATCGCATGTCTTGTTCCAAAGGATCTTATTTTGTGAACTATATTTCAGTAGTATACATTACCATACAATGTAATATAAACAATGCAACCAACTATTCAAATGTTAAACCAACTAAAACCCCCAATAAACCTTGAACAGTGAAAAAAAAAAAAAAAAAAAAAACCCACTAAAACCAGGATGGTGACAAGAGTGACCTCTGGTCATCTTCATTGTTCATTATACGCTAATTATAGTTCATTAGCATGCTAAAAGATATTTCCACCAGTGCCTTGACTGCCTGTCCAGAAGTTACCATGTATAGTTTTAAGAGGGGAGGAATCCTCATTTCTGAGAATTGCCCACCTCCTTCCCAGGAAACTCATCAATAATCCACCCCTGGTTTACCATATGATCAAGAAATAACACTAAGTATCCTTAGTCAAGCAGCACATGCCTCTGCTCTGCCTATGGCGTAGCCATTCTTTTGTTTCTTTACTTCTCTAATAAACTTGCTTTCACTTTACTTGATGGACTTACCCTGAATTCCTTCTTTCATAAGGTTCAAAAACTCTCTCTTGGGGTCTGGATTGGGAACTCTTTCCAGTAACATTATGGCATAAGAATTTCTCATGATATTAAAATTGTTTGAAGTAATTGTGACTGCTGTAAAGTATTTTTTCTTATGGATACAATGTAATTGCTCTTTCAGCTATTTTCCATTTTTTTCCTATGATAAAAAGAAGACAAAGGCTGTATAAGAAATAAAAAATACAGTGAATGGGCATCTGGAGACATAGGAAAACCTGAATATAGAATTGTCTGTATTAACTTTGCTTGTATTCTCATTTCAGGAGAGTGAGCTCTCAACAGCATCTACTAAAGAGAAAGCAGAGGGTAACATATTGTCAGCTTGTCTCCAAAGCAGTGTGAGAGAGTATTCTAATTTTGATGAACCATCTCAGAAATAGTTTGAAGAGAAGTATGTAGATATTTCAACAGACTTACTGGAGGTACTCAAGGGCATTCAACTCTCATTTTTCTAATTCTGGGATCATGCTGCTGAGGTATAAATTTATAACTGATTTATAAATTAGAACATCCTGTGCAAAGGTTTGGTTCTCTAGCAAAATATAGACTGTATATTAGTTTATAAATTAATTCCTCTTGGGTGGCTGCTGTCAGTTCCCAGAAGCATGATAAATGTGGCACAAAGAGACCCAGAATGTCCAGGTGTGGTGGTGCATGCCTGCAGTCCCATATTCTTGGGAGGCTGAAATGGGAGGATTGCTTGAGTGCAGGAGTTCTGGGCTATAGTGAGCTATGCCAATCTGGTGTCCACACTAAGTTCAGCATCACTATGGTGACTTCCTTGGAGCAGACCACCAGATTGCCTAAGGAGGAATAAAAGGACCCAGGTTGGAAATGGAGCAGGTCAAAACTCCCATGCTGCTCAGTAATGGGACCACAGGTACAAATAGCTACTGCACTCCAGCCTTGGCAATAAGCGAGGCCCTGTTTTGGAAAAAGAAATAGACTCAGAATACAGTATTTCTAGATTTACAGAACACCATCATCGTTTTGATAACTGGTACAGCCCAGTCTGGGAAGCTAGGCAACTAGCCTCTTTCTTTCTTTTTTCTTTTCTTTTTTTTTTTTTGAGTTGGAGTTTCGCTCTTGTTACCCAGACTGGAGTGCAATGGTGCGATCTCGACTCACCGCAACCTCCGCCTCCTGGGTTCAAGCAATTCTCCTGCCTCAGCCTCCAGAGTAGCTGGGACTACAGGCGCGTGCCACCATGCCCAGCTAATTTTTATATTTTTAGTAGAGACAGGGTTTCACCATGTTGACCAGGATGGTCTCGATCTCTTAACCTCGTGATCCACCCGCGTCGGCCTCCCAAAGTAGCCTCTTTCTTTCTAAAAATACATCTTAGCTGCATCAATGACCAATAGAGGAATTCAATTCCTTGGAACTTTCTTTCCAGAATGCATACAGGTTATGGTGTAGTGATACTTGTGAATTGCAGTGTGACTTTTTCCATCTCAGCACTGTATCTGGTTCATGGTATGATTTGGGGGGTGTTAAGGATGCAGTTGGGAGCTTCATTAACTCCTCTGGATTCTCTGGCTACCACTAAGCATACTAAGACACAGCCCAATTGTCCCAAAGAATTAACAGAGCTGGGATTCAATCAATCTTGGCACCAGATCAATGGGCCAGGAAACATTGTTTTAAATTATGGGGTCTAATAGAGCTGGCATTGGCACCTGAAAAGAAATTCATGTAATTATATTCTTCTAGTGAAATAGCAGATGAATTGTTGCTTTAAAAAAATATTGGGTAATGAAGACCTGCATTCTTTATTATGCGCCTAAACCAATTACACTCTAGCAATGGAATGAAAAAGGTATGACAGGAACCAACTTCATGCAAAATGCACACATACAGAGGATATATAAATGTGTGAACACATACACATATGTTCCTTGGCCCCTGTCTGCCATTGATAAATCAAAATCTAGATTATAGTGTGGTTTTCTCTTGAATATTTCTATCTGAATATAAACAACACAGTGTAGGGATTCCTTGCCCTCACTCTGAATGTTTAGGATAATGCAAATTAGGGTTTCCCAGTATATATTGCATCAAATCCTCTCCAGGCCCCATCAGCTCTGCTCCAGACAATGCCATCCCCAAAGACAGAACTGTTACGGCTCATAACAATGAACCCCATGGGACGAATGTCCAAGAGTTTCACTCCTTTCTTTCTGGAAACAGCTTCCACCCTCAAGCAAATAGGAAACCCACAACTGGCCTTGACTTACAGCTTGCATGGCTGTGGTGGAGACAGGGTGTTTCAGTAAGGGCGATGTGGTCATTTGCCTCTGTGTTTTCAGTAAAAGGAAACTGGTATTGGAGGCCGAAGAGAGAGCAGTCAGGGAAAATGTGCAACATCAAGTCCAAGAGAGTGAGCAAAATGCAAAGTCAAACTTTCTAGTGGAGGAAGCAGTAGGCTGTGGGGTCACGTTTTTTTTTGTTTTGTTTTGTTTTGTTTTTCTAAGTGCCCACCCCTGCAGCAGAGTAACCAGCCTGGGCCGGGGGAAAATTAGAATGGTTAACTGTTAGGCCTGTAGGACTGTGTTTGGATGTTTAATATGGCATAAATTCTTCAAAGTCCTGACGGTCTTTAAATATTCCAAGCAACTCTCGTTTCCCCATTTTGCAATTAAATTAGCTTAAAGAGGAACTTGTAGCTTTCAGAGAACTGCTGAATTTTCTGCTTCATTGCCTACTTTTTTTTCCCCATTTAGTTTGCCTGAAGCTTGTTGGCGGTTGTGTAGGGCTGGTGTGCGGCTGGAGCTGTCTGAGCCATGAACAGCTTCAGGGCTGCCATCCTCTTCTGGGCAGTGGCAGGATGGGCTAAATCAGGCAAGCCTCCAGGAGAGACAGATGAAGTTGGATTTCAAAAATGCAAGAATGCCTTGAAACTACCTGTCCTGGAAGTCCTACCTGGAGGGGGCTGGGACAATCTGCGGAATGTGGACATGGGACGGGTGATGGACTTGACTTACACCAACTGCAGGACAACTGAGGATAGACAGTATATTATCCCGGATGAAATCTTCACCATTCCCCAGAAACAGAGCAACCTGGAGATGAACTCAGAAATCCTGGAATCATGGATAAATTACCAGAGCAGCACATCCTACTCCATCAACACAGAACTCTCTCTTTTTTCCAAAGTCAATGGCAAATTCTCCACTGAGTTCCAAAGAATGAAGACCCTTCAAGTGAAGGACAAGGCTGTTACTACCCGAGTTCAGGTGAGAAACCTGATCTACACAGTCAAAATCAACCCAGCTTTAGAGCTAAGCTCAGGTTTTAGGAGGGAGCTCCTGGACATCTCTGACCGTCTAGAGAACAACCAGACAAGGATGGCCACCTACCTGGCAGAACTCCTTGTCCTCAACTATGGCACCCATGTCATCACCAGCGTGGATGCTGGGGCTGCTCTTATTCAGGAGGACCACATCAGGGCCTCCTTTCTCCAAGACAGCCAGAGCAGTCGTAGCGCCCTGACTGCATCTGCTGGAGCTGCCTTCCAAAACATTGTGAACTTCAAATTTGAGGAGAACTATACCTCACAGAATATCCTCACCAAGAGCTACCTCTCAAACAGAACCAACTCCAGGGTGCAGAGCATCGGAGGGGTTCCTTTTTACCCAGGCATCACCCTCCAGGCTTGGCAGCAGGGCATCGCCAACCACCTGGTGGCCATCGACCGCACTGGCCTGCCTCTGCATTTCTTCATCAACCCCAACATGCTGCCTGACTTGCCAGGCCCCCTGGTGAAGAAGGTGTCACAGACGGTGGAAACTGCCATTAAGCGCTATTACGCGTTCAACACCTACCCTGGCTGCACAGATCTCAATTCTCCCAACTTCAATTTTCAGGCCAACACAGATGATGGCTCCTGCGAAGGAAAAATGACCAATTTCTCTTTTGGTGGGGTTTATCAGGAATGCACTCAGCTCTCAGGGAATGGGAATGTCCTCCTCTGCCAAAAGTTGGAGCAGAAGAATCCACTCACTGGTGCTTTCTCCTGCCCCTCTGGCTACTCCCCAGTGCACCTGCTATCCCAGATCCATGAAGAGGGTTACAACCACCTGGAGTGTCATAAGAAGTGCACATTCCTCGTCTTCTGCAAGACAGTGTGTGAAGATGTGTTCAAGGTGGCAAAGGCTGAATTTAGGGCTTTTTGGTGTGCAGCCAGTAGCCAAGTACCTGAACACCTAGGAATGCTTTTTGGGGGCCTCTTCAGCAGCAAGAACATAAACCCCATGACAAATGCACAGTCATGCCCAGCTGGCTACTTTCCACTGAGACTCTTTGAAAACCTCAAGGTATGTGCCTCTCAGGACTATGAGTTGGGAAGCAGGTTTGCGGTTCCCTTTGGTGGGTTCTTCAGCTGCACAATTGGGAACCCCTTGGTGGATCCTGCTATATCCAAAGACTTAGGGGCACCGTCTCTGAAAAAGTGCCCTGGGGGCTTCAGCCAGCACCTAGCCCTCATCAGCGACGGATGCCAAGTGTCCTACTGCGTCAAGTCTGGGCTCTTTACAGGAAGGTCCCTGCCGCCTGTCAGGCTCCCACCTTTCACTCGGCCACCCCTCATGAGTCAGGCTGCCACCAATACTGTCATAGTGACCAATTCTGAGAATGCAAGATCCTGGATTAAAGACTCCCAGACCCACCAGTGGAGGCTGGGAGAGCCGATAGAGCTGCGGAGGGCCATGAACGTCATTCATGGGGATGGTGGTGGTCTGTCAGGAGGGGCTGCAGCTGGGGTCACAGTGGGGGTCACCACCATTCTGGCTGTTGTCATCACCCTGGCCATCTACGGCACCCGGAAGTTCAAGAAGAAAGCATACCAGGAAATCGAAGAGAGGCAGAGTTTGGTTCCAGGCACTGCAGCAACTGGAGACATCCCGGACCAAGTGCAGGTGCAGAGTCCAGCTTAAATCTCTCCCCGAAAATGGCTTCTCTCATCTCCTACCAGTGTGGTCATTTCTGATCACTCTGTTTTCCTAAGTATTGAAATGGCAAGTGCAACCAAAAGTAGGTGTAACTTTGTGACTTCTTGTTTAGGTCTCTGGGTCAGGAAGTTCATATTGTTACATGGATAAGAGTGGGGTTGGGGAGAGGGAACAGCTGGGACTAGAAGCAAAAGCCATTCTGGGACTAAAATAGGAAGCAGGTGTCCTTTCCCAATGTGTGTTGCTGTCTTCACCTGAATGCATTTGTGTAAAAATAGAGGAGAATGTTAATGTTTGGATTTGGAAGCTCTGAATTTACTCTGAAGTTTGCCACTGCTTCCAATTTGTGAGCTCTAAGAATTTCTGCCTGTAAGAACTACCCTCCTTCTATTTTGATATATATATGTTTGAGATAGTCTCGTTCTGTTGCCAGGTGCCAGGCTAGAGTGCAGTGGCACTATCTTGGCTCACTGCAACCTCCGCCTCCCGGGTTCAAGCAGTTCTCCTGACTCAGCCTCCCGAGTAGCTGGGACTACAGGTGCGCGCCAGCTAATTTTTGTATTTTTAGTAGAGACGGGGTTTCATCATGTTGGCCAGGATAGTCTCGATCTCTTGACCTCATGATCCGCCCACCTCGGCCTCCCAAAGTGCTGAGATTACAGGTGTGAGCCACTGCACCCGGCTCTATTTTGATTTTTAAACAGCTGTCTGAATTTCACAGTCTTAGAGCCTGGAAGAGCCCTGAAAAGACATAAGTCTTGCTTGACTACTGCTTTTTAACTTTGAGGGCTCCATGTTGACAGTGTTATCTCCTTGGGGTCACCTCAAAAACGTGAAAAGAATGATGTTGCCTGTGCCAATTCCACTTTTTCCAGCTGGCCCATGATGAAGACTCCCTTAGACCAGACCACTCTTGGACTTCTGACTAGTGTCATCAAGTCCTCAGAAAATATTTTAATTTATAAACTTCTATTAGTGGGTTAAAGAGGAAGGGATGATTTGGAGACAAGGAATAAGGAAAGATAGGTAAAAACTGAAAAAGATTTGAGGGTAAAAAAGGCAAGAAGTTAAAGTAAGCCCGCAACTAAATTTTACTTACTCTGTAGACTCACAACAGAGTAGATAACACCAATTATGCACCCTCATTTCTTTTCCAGCAGAAAGGGAGCTGACATGATCAAATCCATGTTTTTCAAATGAACTGAAAAAGGCATCTAGCACCACTTTGTGTTATCTCCTTGGGGTCACCTCAAGTTTGTTTCAGTTCCAGACTGAGCGCCCTGGAGCATCTAGCAGGATGTATGACCTTCAGCTGGCAATAGTTGGGACTGTGTTCAGTTTTAATACCAATCCCTCCTGATTGTAATTACCTCCACTACTTTTATGACCCCCCTACAATATTTGTTTAATGATACTGTTTATTCACTGAATCATACGTCATTAATGAGTTATCTTCTGTGGAGAACGACTGTTCTCTTTGTTAATGTTCACAATCTAGATCTTGGGCTGAGAAGAGGCCCTTCCCCAGAGCTTGAAGCATCACAGCATGTGGGAAGGTGGGAACCAGGTTATCCATTCATTTCCAACTGAGACACAGAGAAGTGAGTCACAGAATTTGAGCCCTGCTCTCCTGACTGCCCAGCCAGAGACACTGATTTCTGTAACCCCTTCACTTAACCCTACCCTTTAAGCATTAAAACATTCTCTTAAATTTCTGAGTGTTTTGTGGGTTCTGGGTGTTTTGTACATTTTAGCCAAGCTAATCACTTATCTGCAAATACTGATTTTCCTGTGAATTCTTTGAAGATTATTGAGTCAGAAAGGCAAAATATAGCACCCATTCCAGGCTTTTAATGCACATTAACTGCCTATTGAAATGAAAAGTTCTTTATAAATGTATATTCCTACTAACAAGATTCCACATAAATATGCATTAAAATATGTACTAAGGAACTCTCTGCCCAACGGCTCATGCATCTGAAGTCAGACCATGGGAGTTTGCCGTTTGCATTCATCAAGCCGTTTGGCAGAGTCACATCCCTGATGGACAAGCTGACAAACTACCTTCCAAGTCCTGGGTTCCTAACTGGTCGTCTTAGGCTGGGGTCAGTGGGGAGACCAAGCCTGGCTTCCAAGAAAACCACATTCCACGTACTACCAGAAATAGACACAGATTTGGGTGACAAAGGTGGCTCTTCATTTGCATTTTATTTTGTGTTCTTGTCAGTTTTGAATGATTAATATTAAACATTTACTTGAGAAACAGCTTGGAAACGATTTAAACACACACTATATTGTAGTCAGGGAAAGGGACCTTTAAAAGTGAATATTTGTGATTTTAAAGGTGGTTTAACTCCCACATGTTCACTTACTCATTTTCCCAGCCATGTGGTCTATTATTCCTTCAGGTGAACAAAGAGTCTAGCTAGATCAAATGTGTGGGCGGGTAATATGTGGAAAATGATTTTTTAGGCGGTTGGGGGGGACCTCCCCCACCCAGTGGAAGGGCTTGTGATTGCCTACAGACTCAGGGAGGTAACCCAAATCCCTCACAGGTAGGTGCACTTATCTACAAAAAGCAGAAGGTCAACAACAGCAACAATTTTGTGGTTGTTCATTTGCCATTTATTGTTCTGCACAGACACCTCATGAGCACCAGGTGGCGATGTCCTCTCACAGAGCAACACCAAGGACTTCAAAACACTCCAGTTACAAACAGAACAATTCACTTAGGACATTCACCTGCCTCTCCCAGAAACCCAATCTAATGCTGGGGACCACAGACAAGGAAAGGGGTCAGGGGTCCTTTCTTGTACCACACAAGCCTTCCCCCAATTTTCTCATGCACACAACAGTGCAATACCAAGATGAGGACTTTCGACCAAGTGTAAAACCACAGAGAAGACCAAATTTTACAAAAAGGGGAAGAGAATGAAAACACAAAAGGCACACACAGCCACATATACACGATGAACCTTTTAGGTGATCAGCATCTGACAAGGTTTGTCTGCAATCCCATTTGTCATCCCTGGAGACTTAGGAAGGGAGAAACTCGGTTGCTGGTGCTTAAGACCATGAAAGGGAAGGCATGGAATCCCCTACCTTGGCCAGGAGAGCACAGCAGGGCTTCTGGTGGGAAAATGCCCTGTGTCAAGGTAACGGATGCACAGGGCTTGGCTGGCAGGGTTTTCACTGAAATCCAGACCATACCTTTCCATTTTGGCACAAGAGAAAGGGCAAAGTACCTTGCCTTGCCTGGCACAGTGTTAGAAAGGAAATTCAAGACCTTGTAGCCTAGAAAGTCACATAAGAACAGCACGAGGATGAGGTAGCCCCTACTGGGCATCTGCAGAGAGGACAAGAAATGGGGCATAGACACAATCAAATCCTAGGGGGAAAGGCTTGAAGGTATGAAGACTACCTCTCCAAGTGGTATTGCCACGGGCATAGTGGCTCCCTTTCCATGTTGAGTCCTCTTCCTTCTGCTTCTGGCCACCCCCTTCCCCACCTATACCTTCTTCTGCCTGATATGGGGAAACCGGTCTCTCCCCACTGCCTTCTTCCATTGTGAAAATCTATCTTCTCTTCTTCCTCACCTCCTACTGCCTCATTGTGTCTTTCTTCCCATGGACCCTCAGCCTATTTCTGCACCCTTGTGGCCAAGAAGCTCAGCAGATACTTGACCAGCGTGCTGAAGGCAGAGACGGCATGAGGCTCTCCAGGTAATCTCTGGTATGTGATAACCTGACAAAGGGCACGGGTGTGACATTAAACACTGCAGGGATATCTCTTCCATTTAGTTCAGGTGTTTCCTTCCTAATTGTGGCAGGAAATTGCCCTGTGGTGCAGTAACCTGGGGACCAGTCTCCTGGTTGGCTGGTGAGATACAATGGCTGCCTGCTGACAGGAGATACAGGGACAAGGATGGCAGAATGATTCCTCCCATCAGAGCTCCCTCTGGTGGAGCTGATCAACGTCCCTGTAGCCATTTGGAAAGGGAGCAAAGGCTCAGCACCAGCACATCCACAGACCTGGGTGACAGGCAGGTGAATCCACTGTCCACACCAACATCAAAATGGCTGGAGGCCTAACAGCAAGCAGCTATGGGGCTTGCTGGCTTTTATGAAAGCTTGGCCTCTGGTTCCCATCTAAGTACCATTTTTGAAGGTTCTTTTGTTTCCATTTTTCCAGCATCAAAAACCTTCCAAATATTATGAAATATATATGCACATATATACGTCAAACCCCCAAAACTTGAGGTATATAAATTCAAATTAGTATCCAGAGGAACTTCCCCCAAACACATAGTTCAAAGAACCCACTTTCAAAGGAGGAATTGGGTTTCCCTTCTTGATTCCCCCTTTTCTCCTCACTGGCCCCAATTCATTCCTTAATGAGAGCCAAAGGCAACAGGAATGTTGGGGAGGAGATAGGGTCTTGGGACACAACCAAGATGCAGATTGGACCAGACCATATTGTGGTCTCAACCCCATTAGAAATGAACTTAAGAGGCTCCCCCGCCCCGCTCTAAGTCAATCTATAATAGATGAGGGAGATCAGAAGCCCAGCAGCTCTGGGCTCTGATTAGCAAATTTGCATGGAAACAGATTGAAGCCTTCATAGAAACAAAACTGGATGGAGATGACCTCTGATCCAATCTTGAAAAGAAATATAAAAGGATGAGTCCAGCCCTCACCTCATTGCATCTCCCCAGGCACAGTTCTGTCTCCATTGGGGTTTCAGTTCACTATGGGATAGGTTAGCAACAGGTGAGGAACATCAAAAAACCACAGTCTCACTATTGGATCCCCATCAGAACTGGGGTTTGGCATCTTGCAAAACAGAGTGCAGGGACACGACGGGCCTTCCCATCAAGCTGGCCCAGCGATGCACACACACTCACACACACACGCATGCACAGACACAGAGGGCACAGAGCCCAGCATGGGCTCCACTCACAGTGACTTGATGAAACTCATGGAATCTTTGAGCTGGTCTAGAATGAGTTGGGAAGAAGGCTGTGGGCTCCTCTCCCTGAGGACAGTTCAGATACTCAGTGGGATTCAGGCTCTGGTTTGATCAGAGAGGGGATAGAAAGAGCATCACGGGATGCCACCCCCAAGGAGGAATTCCAGAGTCCATTCATCCACATGAGAGAACCAGATGCCTCTTTGGACAGGTCAGAGCTGTGTGGAGGAGAGGAGGGCCCGGAGAAGCCAAGGGCTGTGATGAGAGCAGAATGTGCTCCCCGAGGCTTTTCCTTCTCTGACCCTCTTGGGAAGATGTGCTTCCTCACTCTACACCAAGGCATCAGTTTCTGATGTCACAGCAGTTTAGCGGTTCACCCCTTTGTCCCCCAACCTTGCACAGTGAGAGCTCCCTGCCTCCAGCGGAGGAGAGAATAGCAGAAACTCCACTCTCAAAGCAGAGTGAAAGTAGTAAGAAGCTGGCTGAGGCAAGAAACCCCAGCTTCCAAATGCCCAGGCACTGTCCATGGGCATTTGTTTCCATGGGCATTTGTGTCCATGGTCCTGGGTGTGCTGACCATGCCCCTACTTTGGAGGTGGGATAGGGAGGGGATTCTTGCCTACCCAGCACCAAAAACTCCATGGGAACAGACCCAGGATGGCCCTCATCCCATCTCCCTTTGTGTGGATGAGGTTTATGAATGATGTCGCTTTATTCAGTCTGGCTCCCCCTGTGGTTGGGAGGGACGAGGGATGGACACAGGACAGGAGGGGAGGTGAGAAAGTTGGGAGGGCACGACACCAACTTCTACATTGACTCACTCTCCCCACTTCCTGTCCTGCAGTCCCCACGGCCCATCCCACCTCAAAGCTTTTCTCTCGCCTCAGTCCTTCTCCTGGGCAGTGCTGTCCTCAGAGATGCCCTGGGCAGCCAGTTCAGCCAGCACATTATCCAGGTAATTGGCATCTGGGTAGCCGTGGCCAGTGAGATTAGAGCCAAACTCTGTCTTGTGGTGGACCTCATTCCAGATGACGGTATCTGACTCGCCCGTGGTGCTGGAGGTGCCAATGGCAAAAATGAGGCGGCGATCCCAGGCCACGAGCAGCAGTTTCAGAACCTAGAGGGACAAAAGTGGGACATGAAAGGCAGACATTCATGGGCGATCAAACACTATCCTTTGGTAGAGAGTCAGCCCAAGGGTCCCATCCCTTCCTGCATCATGATGCTCTCAGTAGCCCAGGGGAAATAAAGAGATTTGGATTTGGAGTTTGGGAGCTAGAGGCTGAGCTCTGGCTCTGTCACTGAATAACTGTGTGACCTTGGAGAAGTTATAGCATGTCTCTGAACTTTAATTTTCTTATTTATGAAATGGCAATGGTACAATTTGCCTCTGAAGGTTGTGAACATTTTACTGGGTACTACATGAAAAGTATTTTCACACCAGTGCCTACAACGCACTACTTGATAAATGTTATCTGCTAACATAATGGCTGCATTTTGAAAGATAGAATCTAGGAGTTGAAGGCGCTTATGATCTGAGAACTTCTGAAGCTCTGCCCTTCACTACCACACCACTACCTCAATGTAGTATTAATTTATCCAAAGCTGATGCTGTGCAATATTTCTCTAGTGACATCTTGGAGCACTTTGATTTTCTGTAGGTGAGAAAACTGAGGCTCAAAGAAAGTTTTGGGGCCTGCAGAATGTTCTAAATCAGTTAAATTTTTTAAATGTTTGTTGAGCAAGACTAATGCCTAATGCCCTGTTCCAGGCCTTGGTCAAAGTAGTGTCCAGCATGAAGAAAAAGCATCCAATAAAAATGTGTTGGGTTCAAAACTGAACTACTATAAACATGGTATGGGCTGGAGGAGAGGAAACCATCATAGTATTGGTAATAACAAAAGCAGACATTAGAAATATGAGCTGCTATTTCCTGAGTGTGTACTTTCTAAGTGCTGGGCAATGAGACATGTAATCGTTACAGTAATAAGATGATATAGGTATGGCCATGTGCCACATAGCGCCGTTTGGGTCAATGACTGAACACACATGCGATGGTGATCTCATTAGATTACAATAGAGCTGAGAAATTCCTATTGCTCTACTACTTACTCTACTGTACTTTTAATCATTATTGTAGAGTGCATGCCTGCTTACTGAGAAAAGGTTAACTGTAAAACAGCCTCAGGCAGGTTCTTCAGGAGGCATTCTAGAAGACGGCATCGTTATCATAAGAGATGACAGCTCCATTCCTGTTATTGCCCCCAAGGCCTTCCAGCGAGATAAGGTTTGGAGGTGAAAGACAGTGATGCTCATGATTCTGCCCGGAGTAGGTCAAGGCTAATGTATACATACATTCACGTGTTCATTTTAAATAAAAAGTTTCAGAAGTAAAAAAAAAAATTAAGGTTTTAAAAATAAAAAAGGTTATAGAACAAGGATTAAAGAAAATATTTTTCTACAGCTGAACATATGTTTCTGTTTTAAGCTGTGTTGTTACAAACAAGTCAAAAGTTAAAAGAATTAAAAGGTTTATAAATGGGGAAGTCACAATAAGGTTAGTTTATTATTGAAGAAAGAAAAGCAGTTTTATGTAAATTCAGTGTACAGTGCTCACAAAGTCTTTAGTAGTGTAGGGCAATGTCCGAGGCCTTCACACCCACTCACTGATTCCCCCAAAATGACTTCCGGTCCTGCAAGTACCATTCATGGTAAGTGCCCTACACAGATATACCACTTTTATCTTTTTTTTTTTTTTTTTTGAGGCGGAGTTTCGCTCTTGTTACCCAGACTGGAGTGCAATGGCGCAATCTCGGCTCACCGCAATCTCTGCCTTCTGGGATCAAGCAATTCTCCTGCCTCAGCCTCCCGAGTAGCTGGGACTACAGGCGTGCACCACCATGCTCAGCTAATTTTTGTATTTTTAGTAGAGACGTGGTTTCACCTTGTTGACCAGGATGGTCTCGATCTCTTGACCTCGTGATCCACCCGCCTCGGCCTCCCAAAGTGCTGAGATTATAGGCGTGAGTCACCACGCCCAGCCCACTTTTATCTTTTTTTTTTTTTTGAGACGGAGTTTCGCTCTTGTTACCCAGGCTAGAGTGCAACGGCGCAATCTCGGCTCACCACAACCTCTGCCTCCTGGGTTCAGGCAATTCTCCTGCCTCAGCCTCCTGAGTAGCTGGGATTACAGGCACGCGCCACCATGTCCGGCTAATTTTTTGTATTTTTAGTAGAGACGGGGTTTCACCATGTTGACCGGGATGGTCTCGATCTCTTGACCTTGTGATCCACCCAACTCGGCCTCCCAATTTTATCTTTTTTACTGTATTTTTACTATACCTTCTCAATGTTCAGATATGTATAGATTCACAAATACTTACCATCATACAACTACCTATAGTATTCAGTATAGTAACATGGTGTACAAGTTTGTAGTCTAGAAACAATAGGCTATACCATATTGCCTAGGCGTGTAATAGGCTATACCATCTAGTTTTGTGTAAGCACACTCAATGATGTTTGTATGATGATGAAGCTAATGATAATGATACCCCTGTCATTAAATGACAGATAACTGTACTCTCATTATCCCCCTCAAGGAAACAGAGGCTCAAAAGATAAAGACTTGCTCAAAAGATAAAGACCAAAGTCTCATAGCTAGTAAGTGGCTGGGGGTGGTGGGGTTAGGGGATTGATTTCAGGACTGCCTGACTCCATAGCTCATGGTCTGAATCACACTCTGTTGACTCTCAGATAGGAATCAGTATAGAATTCATGGAGGAGGCTGCTTCTGAGCTGAGTAGTAAAGGAAGGGAAGGGAAGGATTTGAGGTATGTCAATAGAGAAGAATGTGTAGAATAGTAAAATATAAACTCAAGGCATGGATAAATTACAGTCGCTGTCACTATGCTATGCATTTTAAAAAAGAGATTTTCATTTCATTTTTCCAACATCCTGTCCATACAGATGGAAATTATCACCACTATTTTACAGATTAGGAAACTGAGACTTCAAGACAAGAAGTTTCATGCCAGTTCCCACAGCTAGTAAATGGCAGAAATGGGACTTGAACCCAGGCTGGTCTGGCTCCAAAGCCCATCCTCTAATCATATCTCAATGTACAATGAAGCCCAAGGTTAGGGTACTGGACCAGCAGATGTGAAGGATAAGGATGGGAAATTAGTGTGAGGAGAAAGTTTAACCCACACTGCAGTCGGTTTTATATGTCAAGGTGAGAAGACTGCACTTTGTTATTTCTTCGTTTTATTTCTTTTACACACAAAAACCTTGATTCTAGAAACTCTTTGAGATACCTAATCTGGTAGCAGATACAAGATGAAGAAGTCTTATCTCTGTTGGTGGTGGCAGGGTTAGAAGAGGGGTCTAACCCTTCTAGTGGTTTGGAAGGCAGTGAGTGTGTGGGGAGGAATGAGCTCAATGGATGCGATGGATAAGAACAGGAGTCCAGGAAGGTTAGTGTGCCCATCTGGGTACCAGGGATGCTGAGTATGTCATCAACATAAAGAGGGAGGCCTGGAAGAAAAGCAGCTCTTGACAACAGGATTCTAGTTTTAACTACAAGACTTTGCACCGGAGACATTTTGCCAACAGTTGGGATGTAGCTCCAGGGCTCAAGCACAGAAAGCTGGCCCTTCAAGGCCAGCAGTAGCAAGAATCGTCCTGACTTTTAATCTGGAGACACTGCACTGGCACATCTTGAGGTGGTTGATTCTCTATTTCCTCCAAAAGACCTGCTTCCCACCTGTAGGGAGAGACCAGATCCATACCCTTTGACATGAAACCCAAACTGCCTCCCTGTAGGCAGGTCACTGTCCCACCCCTTGTCTGGCTTGCCTAGGACTTGTTGGGGCCGGTGAAGGATGAGTGAAAGTAACAAGCAACCAGGAACTTTTAAATGGGATGATACGCTTCCAATTGGGTTCTCTGTTTGTCCTCTGCCCCCTTCCATGGGAAGGGCATGGAGCAGAGAAGGGCTGCTCCTTTCACCTGGCCTCTAGAACAGGAAGACATGTAGAGCTGACTGAAGCTGCTGCTATGGTCAGAATATGAGTCCTCACCAAATTCCTATGTTGGAATCCTCACCCCGAAGGTGACAGTATTAGAAGATGGGATCTTGGAGAGGTGATTAGGTCATAACAGCAGAACCCTAATGGATGACATTAGTGCCCTTATGAAAGAGGGCCCAGAGAAACCCCTTGCCCCTCTCCCATGTGGGGACACAGTGACAAGGCACCATCTATGAACCAGGATGGGTTCATATAAACAAGTCCTAGCCAGACACCAAATCTGCCAGCGCCTTGATCTTGGACTTCCCAGGCTCCAGAATTGTGAGAAATAAGTGTCTGTTGTTTATAAGGCACTTGTCTACAGCACTGTGTTACAGCAGCCAGAACAGACTAAGACACTGACCCATAGCAACAACATAGCCATAGCTACTGACATGCAAAGTACATGACAAATAAATACTTGTTGGAGTAAGCTGCTGAAATTCGGAGAGGAAGCTCTGTATCTCTAAAATACATCTTGGCCGATATTCCCCGCAGCACTCCCTTTAGATCAATGATTCCTCCTCCTTTTGAGATCAGGAAAGATTTTGAAAATCCAATGATTTTCTGGCCTCATCCACATAAATACAAACATAAATTTTTAATTCTAATTTTAGAGTTCATAGAACCACGGAAGCCTGATCATGAATCACTAGGAATCCAGAAACCCAATGATTGTTTTCTCTGTCCTTTTGAGAAAAGGGCAGAAACTTTTTCCAAAAGGGAAAAAGTCAAATAATATGAAAATGCATAAAAAGAAAATAATCTACATATTAAGATCCCTGCCCCAGACCAGTGTTTCCCAAGCTTTAATGTGTTGTCAGATCAGCTATGCATCTCATTAAGATGAAGTAGTTTCTGGTTCTGCATTTCTATCGAGCTCCTATGTGGGGCTACTGGTGCTCATCCCAGGACCAGCCTTTAAGCAGTAGGGCTCTAGACACAGGATCTTAAAATAAATGAATTATTGCCAATAATATCCTAAAGAGGAAACAAACAAACTGATATGGTTTGGCTGTGTCCCCACGAAAACCTCATCTCGAATTGTAGCTCCCATAATTCCCATGTGCTGTGAGAGGAACTCAGTGGGAGATAACTGAATCATGGGGGTGGTTTCCCCCATACTGTTCTCTTGGTGGTGAATAAGTGTCACAAGATATGATGGTTTTATAATGGGTTTCCCCTTTCACTTGGTTCTCAATCTCTCTTGACTGTCGCCATGTAAGACTTGCCTTTCATCTTCTGCCATGATTGTGAGGACTTCCCAGCCATGTGGAACTGTGAGTCAGTTAAACCTCTTTCCTTCATAAATTACCCAGTTTCATTTATGTCTTTATTAGCAGTGTGAGACCAGACTAATACACAAACTAAATGTCCCACTCCCACCCCAACTGCAAAAAAAAAAAAAATTCTAGTCATAGCCACCCCCTGCCTATGGTTGACTCAAATTTGATCTTGATACTGTGTACGTCTAGAGTTAAAAGAGACACAGTTCTCTTTGGTCTGTGCATTGTAAGAAGCAAAACTTTGGACCTTGACATAGAAGTCAACTGTCCGGATCTATTCTAAAACCTAGTTCTATGTGGAAATCCCCAGACTTACTTTTCTCCCTTTCTCGCTGTCTGGAAGGTAACAGTGTCGTGGGAAGCCTCGGGCACTGAAACTCTTCCCAGGATTCGGGTGTTCTGGTCCCTGAAAGCAGAAAGCAAGCAAGCAAATGGCATTTTTCAAAATATTTCTGATAAGAGGGGGGTTAGGCTGTGACTAATTTCAATAATGATGACAATAATAATGCCCCTAGAACCTCAACAGAGAATAGACCCAAAAAGCAGTGTGAGTGCTCATTTAACACATTTCTGCAACCTTAGACGCGGGTTCAGATGCAGAGCCGCTACCTCCCACTGCATTAGCTGGAGGCCTCTCTTGGGGCTTTTGTTCTCCATCTCTTTAAGAGGAATGACGCAGAGTCCTTCCCTCACGGGGTTGTTATAAGCGTTAAGTGAGCGGTGCCTGATGGTAGTAAGAGCTCAGTAAATGTTAAACTCATTGTCCATCATCTTCGTCATCTACTGTGTTACAGGAGAAAAAGGCTGCAGTGCAGGGAAGATAAGTGGCTTCTGTAATATTATGGCTTTGCTAAAATTGAAGCCTGGGTTTCCCGACGCGCACTCTAGATTTTTAACTACTCAGAATAAAGAAAGTGCCTCCAAGCTATAAGCCATGCCATCAGAATTTTCTGAGTGATTCTTGTGGATTTTCTCCTTCGTCCTCATGGGTTTTTATTTTCTTTTTTAAAACAATAGGAATTGGGACAGTCAAGACTAACAATCTTCTAACAGCATTTCAACTATTGCCACACAATACCCTATTAAGTAGGGAGGCTCTGGCCGGGTGAGAAAAAACTGAAGCACAGTTGAGTGAGATCAGGCTTCCTAACCAGTGCCCAGAATGGGTGCACAGGTGTCTTTGAGAAGCTCATGAAAAGTGACAAATTTTCTCCTGGTAACAATGACCATATCCCCTCTTCTCCATACAAAGGTTTGTCTCTAATTTCTGAGCATCCCTGACCCCCTCAGGACTGGAACCCTCTTAAAAGACCCTTTCTAGATTCAACCAGTATAATATTGATAATTGCATACAGCTCTTGGCACAAGCTCTCATGTAGATGATCAGCAAATATGTCCTGGCTGATTAAATGAATGAGTGTGGAAGAACAAATGAATGAGAAAACTGTAAGAAAAAAACAGATTTTTCTTTTTCTCTTATTATGGACCATGGTTCCAAAATGATAAGAAATTCTGTGGTTTTCCATTTTTTAAAATAGCTAACATGATTCACGATCACGTGTGGTCTGGCACGGTAAATGCGGTGGGGTCTCTCAGAAGGGAGAGGCCATTCGAGCTGAAAGAAGCAACAACGCCTTCTCGGAGATGCAGAATCCAACAGTTATGAATTTCACATTCACAGGAAATCACTGCAAATTTACAACCTTCCCATTGCTGCGACTGTTTCTAAACCAAGCTGCCTGACTGAAAGGCCAATTCTAACCATGGCTCTGACTGCTCCTGATCTGCCTGGGACTGCCGCTTGTGTGGCCAACTCGGATGCCTGCCTGGCACTAACCCAACATGGCTGTACCCTCCCAGCTCGTTGCTAAGTGGAGCAGTCACGACTCTGCCTCAGCCCAGCCCAGAGTTTCTCCCCAAGGGAATGGTTCTCTGCAGTGAATGCAGAGCTTGAAGGTCTCAACTCTTCACAGAAGCCCATGCCTGTGTGGTCCCTGGAAACTTGAGTAACATGGCACTGAGTATCCTGCAACTTACACTCAGGGATGAATGCATATCCTAACTGTGGAGACCTACATTTCCTGTGATACGAGCTTGGGTTTTTCAGGAAGAGCCACAGGGGCACCCATTAAGGCAGCATGCACCACCTCTATCCCCTAGTGTAGACTCTCCGCTCTTTAATCCTGGAGGAAATGGTAGCCCCACCCTTGTCTTTGCATGCTTTGGTCTGTTCTACTGCTCACCAGACCATCAGCTGCTTCTCCTAAGTTCTGTTTTTTCATTCATGGCCCTATCACCTTGACTGACTGCCTCTGAGACACTCCAGAAGTCTCATCTGACCCCATATCCAACCACATCCCTCTCTTCCTTTTCCTGGCCTTCCCTTGTTCAGGCCCCATTCCTAGGGCCTGGACCATGGCAGTGGTCTTTTAATTGGTCTTCTTCCCTCTGGCCATCCCCCACTCTTTTGCCTGACTAGCCTTCCTAGAGCATAATTCAAATCACACAATGGTCCATATTCTTAACCTCACACTCAGTAACTGATGAGTAAAATCCATGGCCCCCGCCCTGGTATTCAAGGACTTCTGTGATCTGGCTGCAACCTCCCTCACAGCCTAGTCTTCTCCCTCCACCTCCTTCATGCTCCCTCCCTCTACTTCCTTGCAAGTCTTGAGCCCCAAATTAAACCATTCCTTCTTGCCCTTCAATACGCAAATGTTTCCTCTACAACTCTATTACCTCCTCCCACTAAAAATGTTCTCTTCCATTTCTTCATGTCTTTCTAGACTCGACTAGAGAATTCCCTGTACTTCAAAGTCCCCTCTGACCTTCCCAGACAGACAGACAGACAGACATAAGCCCCCCTCCTTCCCATGACAAGCAGGACTTCAAATAATGTTGACAACCAGGTATTGAGCACCTTGGTACTGTGCCCTTCCTTTACTACGCATAGGAAAATGTTATCTTCCATCCTCACCAAACCTCTGCCATTTGGGCTCCTGGCTGCTTAGGTGAAGAAGCCAAGCTCAGAAATGTCAAGGGACTGTTGCCTAAAACAGCTGTCTCCAACCACTTTGGCACCAGGGACTGGTTTTGTGAAGACAACTTTTCCATGAACCAGGGTAGTGGGGGATGGTTTTGGGATGATGCAAGAGCATTACATTTATTGTGCCCTTTCTTTTTATTATTACATTGTAATATATAATAAAATAATAATTATTATTATTTTTTGAGACAGAGTCTCATTCTTTCACCCAGGCTGAAGTGCAGTGGTGCAATCTTGGCTCATTGCAACCTCCACCTCCCAGGCTCAAGCGATTCTCCTGCCTCAGCCTCCCAAGTAGCTGGGACTACAAGCGCACCACCACTCTTGGCTAATTTTTTTGTATTTTTAGTAGAGACCGGGTCTCATCATGTTGGTCAGGCTGGTCTTGATCTCCTGACCCCGTGATTCACCTGCCTTGGCTCCCAAAGTGCTGGAATTACAGGCGTGAGCCACCACACCTAGCTTAAAACAATTATTCTTAATGAAGATCAGTGGGAGCCCTGAGCTTGTTTTCCTGCAACTAGATGGTCCCATCTGGGGGTGATGGGAGACAGTGACAGATCATCAGGCATTAGATTCTCACAAGGAGCGTGCCTAGATCTCTCGCATGCACAGTTCACAATAGAGTTTGTGCTCCTATGAGAATTTAATGCCCCACTTACCTGGAAGAAGGCAGAGCTCAGGTGGTATTACTAGCTGGCCCACCACTCACCTCCTGCTGTGTGGCCCCTTCGGTGGCCTGGGGGTTGGGGACTCTTGGGCTGAAGGTACCGGCTAATAAAGACTCAGCCAGGAAGTGAAACCCAGGTCCATCGGACTTTGAAGGCCTTATTGTCTCACTTTGCCTGCACTGCATCTCAAAGGTTTTGTTAGCAATATACATTTATCTTCCCCTGACTGGTTAGTAAGTCCCTCCAGGAAGAACCATGATTTATTCACTGCTTTTTACAGGCTACCACAACTTCCTGTTTTATTTCCTCCACACCAGTCATCACTATCTGGAAGTACCTTGTTTATTCCTTTGTTTCCTTTATGGCCTTCCTGGTCCCACTAGAATAAGGACTTCAGGGAGCAAGGCCTGTGTCTATTTTGCTCATTGCTTCTCCAACACCTAGAACATGTCTGGACCATAATCCACACTCATATATTTGTTAAATAAAGACAAAATAGAAGAAGAAAACTAGGAGGAAGGAAAAGAGGCTAGAAGAATTCATATTTGCTAAAGAAATGCATATGGTCAATGCCCTAGAACACTCAGAAAAAGCTTCATTGTGTGAAGGAAGGTGCCACATTTGTATTTAGTCAGGAATAGTGTTCAAATTTGTTCTTCAGGACTTTCAAAGAATCAAAAGAGGAAAGAAATGCCCTTCAAAATCAAAGTCAAGTATAGCTATCAAATTACAAACGCAAATACCATTTGAAAATTTCCACTTTTGGAAAATTATTCTACAGATACATTCACATGTGTACAAGGTGATTCATTCCAGCACTATTTCTTGTAGACAAAGATTGGCAACAATCCATATGCCCATCAAATGGAGACTGCTGAATGCAAATAGTGGTACATTTATACAATGGATGATTACACAGACACAAGAACGAGGAAGCTCTCTCTATAGTGATGTCGAGAGATCTATAGACTATATTGTTAATTGAAAAATGCAGGGTGCTGAACAATGTGCCTAAATGTCACTGTTTGTGAAAAAAATGGGAGGGGTGGATGCAGTTCTCTGTTGCATGTGCACAAAGAATCCTGGAAGGATCCATAGGAAAGTCAGAACAGTGGTGGTGAAGTTGGGGGACGTGGTGTCAGTGGGTGAGGCTGGGTAGATGGGGGACAAGTGTGGGAAGGAGACTCTTCATGTGTAACATTTTACCTACAAACACCTAAAACAATAAAAACCAAGGGCTGAGAGAAAGGCCCACCTAAGAGAAAGGCTCACCTGAATGCCAGGGGGGATGCTGTAGATGATCCGGATGGTTTTGCAGTCCGGGTGGCCAGGCAAGGAGTGGGGGATGAGGTGGTACTCCATCTTCCCCGGAGGCTGGGTGCCTGTCTTCACCCCGTAAATGGTCTTGCAGGTTGGACACTGCAAACTCCCATCCTGAGAGGCCAAAGCCAGAAGAGCCAGATCGAGAAACAGTACTGGTAATAACTTCTTCACCGAGTCCCAAAAGGTACCAGAGATAAAGGTGCACCATGATGAGTGATAGATCTTAGTTTTTCCCTTCCAGCCCAGTCACCTAGGCTATTTCTGCTTTCTCCAAAGTAACAGGAGGTAAATTCCACAACTGGTACCATGCCTCAAGCTGAGGGATATGTAAGAGAAGCCCCTGTCCCTGAGGAGGGGACCATATCACTAGGGCAGGAGCATACACTGAGGGGAGCATACAAAGGAAGTCATTATTCAGCCACTCAGTACCAAATGGATGGAACAGACAGCAAGACCAGGAGAGCAGCAACTGCCCAGTTCCTGCGCATCAGAATCGCCCACAGAGCTTGTTAAGCCTGGCCCCATCAGGTCCACTGAATCAGAACTGGGAAGCTGCAGAGTGTAGTGGTTCAGACCACAAATGCGAAAATCAAACTGCCTAGACGTAATTCTTAACTCTGCCATCTGCCTGCTGGGTGACCTTGGACAAATTAATTAACTTCTGTGAGTCTCAGTTTCCCTTATAGAAGAAAGATAAAAAATATCTGTCTCATTGGGTTGTTGGGAGAATTAAATGAGATAATCCATAGGAAGCTTTTAGCTTGTGGTGTATCTAAATGTTATTAGCATTCTTATAATTTCTGTGGAAAGACTGATGCTTATACAGATTTGGAAACTACCGCTCTGAAAAAAGAAATCGGCCACTAAGAGCTAGAGTAAATGAGGATAACTTTAAGAAAATGGTCCTTGACGAATAGCTATGAATTTTGCTTAGAAGGATAGAGTGTAACGTCTGCACAGACACCTAGAAGAAAGAATGATGCCATTCATTATAGTGCTTTAAATCATTCTATAAAGAGAGTTTAACATTTCTGATTTCATTTAGGCCACAGCTTCTGACACTGGCCTGGAAGAAATTATTAGCCCCTTTTTATAGAGAGGGGAATTGAGACACAGCAAGATTAAAGGACTTGCTGCTTGTCAGGGTGTGAGGTCTGTTTAAACCTCCCACTTTGCACTGCAACTCAGTGGCTCCGTTAGTGAGAAGAGGCAGTTCTGGATGCAGGGATGGACAGGGTTATGGTTTCACTGCAGGGCCTGGTGAGGTGCTGCCTGGAGGAGGACCTGGGCACCAAATCCTATTCCCAGGCTACCAGAAAGGAGAGGTGAAGAGAAGGAAGGCGCATGGGCTGAGAGTGCTGTGTGTGAAATGTGCTGCCGTGCAGCTGGGATGAAAGCTGGCCAGGACAACCCCATCTCCTCAGGAAGACAGGAATCCTCTGCTGAGCTATTTAGGGACTTCTCCAGTCTACTCACTTAAAGCAATAGCTCGTATTCAGGCGACTATTCTTGGAAACCATGCTCCCGCTCTCTGCTTTAGCCTTGACTTGCTTCATGACCTAGGGCGAATCACTCCCTTCTTCCTGGGCCCTTTTGTGTTTTATCTCATGTGTTTGATAAAATTAAAACACATGCTTCAAAGTATTCATGCAAAAGAGAATAAAGCATAGAGTCTTGAGAAACATTTTTGAAAGCCCCACAGAAATAAAAGCAGGGTTACCATACTCTTCTTGGTTATAGACATCAAATAGGGAACAAATGTGCTAAGAAACCCCTTTAAGCCCAAAATCACGTCTTGAAATGCAAGATGCCAATGAAAGCTTTTAGCCCAGGGTTGGGAAAGTGAGCAAGTGATCCAGATCTGCATCCCCCATCAGTGACTGACCACCGCTATGAGCTTGTCTCTCAAGGACAACAAGAAAGTACTTTGGGAACTTCAATCAAATAGGCTACATGAAGATGAAGGAAAAAAATCATAGCCTTTACTACAAAGGACACATCAATTTGAATAATAATAGCCTAACACCCCATAAAGCAGGTAGGGTTTTCATCTCCATTTTCCAGATGGAAAGTAAAATCTCAAAGAGATTAGAAAACCTTGCTCAAGGTCATTCAGCTAATAAGCCAGGATTCAAGCTCAGGTCTCCCACCTCTCTTGCCTCTCCTTCTTTTCCACAGTAAGAGACAAACAGAGCAGACCCTGAAATCCAGACATAATTCTTGCTCTCAAGAGCAAGCTTGGAGCTCTCAGTTATATCTCAGACTCTAAGGTAATCCAAGCTTAGCCTGGGGAAATAAGTAGTATTCAAATTCATGGAAATGGAGAGTGAAAGTTACCTCAGGTACAGGAAAGAGCATGAGTCAATGACGTAGGAAATGCTCAGACATTGTAAGGAGATAATTGCCACCTGTGGAGACTTCCAGATTCCAAAGAACCGGCTTTAATGAGGGGATATCACCACATTGTCAGATAATAGACAAGCATCCCAAACAGCCTTCCCCTCTTCCAACAGTGGATTCTAGGGCAGGGATTACCAGGTGTACTTTGGCAACAGTCTTTAATATCTTTGAAAGGCCAGTCAAGGGTGTTTTGAAATTGTCCAAAGAAAATTATAGTTGAAAATCACTATCCCTGGAGAAGAAAAAGTGATTGGAAAACCCATTTACAATGCTGTGAATGAATACTCACCATGGGTCTAGCGCTGTGAGAAGAACTTCCTTCTCTCTCACTGAAGGGGACACACTTCACCTAGCAATGAGCCGCAACAATGGGCCACTCCCCTCAGAATCCCCATGGACAAAAACCCACCCCACTCTTAGACCTGACACCAGAGATTGAGAATTAGATAGCACAGCCCAAAAGGGAAGGTGAAGACGGGTTTTACCAGCACCGTAATTGAGTGAAGAACTGATCCTGCTGAGAATAGCCAAGATCATCACTCTTGCCTAGAGGTACCTATAGGACTCCCCAGATCACTTGGGCAAGGGCCCCGTAGGGCCTTCACGATCTTGCTACTCCATAGCCCATTGTGAAGGGTGGCAGGAGCTCCAGACGTTGGCACTGACCTTGTTCCCATTGTTGTACATGGCGACCAAGCAATGAATGTGGTAGATGTGGCCGCACCTGGACAGCTTCCCCACTAGGTCGGGCTTGACCATAGGCTGCGGGCCCTTGTAGCCTGAGGGGGCTGTGAGGCGTTCCATACAGATGGTGCAGTCCTGGGTAGGGGGAGACACAGCAGACAGGCTGTCAGCTCTTACCCAGCCTGGGACATTCCCACACGATCTCAGAAGTCAGATGAGCTGTTACTACTTCTCTTCTAAAAAGCCCACAAATCAGGGTGCATATGCCTTCTGGAATCGAAATATCATTTTGTCTTACTTTACACAACATCCTGAAATAATTCCTGGTGCTGATGAACTTGAACTCATCACCTAAATTATCACAATCTTGAGGGCTGTGACAATGCACTGTCCTGTTTTGTCCTCCAATGGCTGGTGGAGGAAACAAATGCTGTCGACAGACCCACCGACAAGCTTTACTTAAGGTGAACTTGTAAAGGAATGTAAAGGAATTGCATTTTAATTGTACCAGAGAGACCGCTGTTTAAATAAGTGTCCCACGAAGTTTCTAAACCTCAGAACTATTTACATTTTGGGCAGGATAATTCTTTGCTCTGAGGACTGTCCTGGGCATTGTAGGGTGGTTAGTGCCATCTCTGGCCGCTGCTCTACTCACAAGAGGCCGGTGACATCTCTCCCATGAATCATGACAACCAAAAATGTCTCTGAACATGGCCAAATGTTCCCTCAGGGACCAAACTGCCTCTGGTTGAGAACCACTGTTCTGTTACAAACCCATTTTAAGGTGAGTTCTTGCAGCTTTTCACTGTTTTCCTTTTTTCTTTTTCTTTTTTTTTTTTTTTGATAAGGAGTCTCGCTCTGTTGCCCAGGCTGGAGAGCAATGGAACAGTCTTGGCTCACTGCAACCTTTGCCTTCTAGGCTCAAGCGATTCTCCTGCCTCAGCCTGCCAAGTAGCGGGGATTATAGGCACCTGCCACCACACCCAGCTAATTTTTGTATTTTCATTAGAGACAGAGTTTTACCATGTTGTCCACGCTGGTCTCGAACTCCTGATCTCTGGTGATCTGTCTGCCTCAGCCTCCCAAAGTGCTGGGATGATTACAGGCATGAGCCACTGTGCCTGGCCCATAATGTTTTTCTTAAACTGAGACTGCCATGCTAAGATAGCTTAAAATTAACCAGTGCTATGCTGAAGGGGGAGGCAGGAGAGGTGCAGCTGCAGCTCTAGACCATGGACCTTGGAGCCTCAGAGTCAGCTCTGACCAGTCCTGAATCCATCAGAGCTGGAAAGCAGCCCCTGCCATATCCCGTAGAAACTGACAATGGCAGAGGGAATGCTTGTGGGTGATGGAGAAGGTGAATCCCGCTCTCTTAACCCTGAACTCACCTCATCTGGTGGGTGCCGGACTTTCTGCAGATATTTTTTTAGCACTTCCTCTGGGGTTTTACCTGTAGAGACAGGAGGTTCAGTGGGCCACCAAGGCAGAGGTAAGAGATCAAACAGCTTGCCGCATTAGGCATGGCAGATGGGGAAGTTATAAGGTAAGTCAAAAGCAAAAGGGGGAGGAATTCCTTCTGCAATTGAAGTTAAGAAGGTGGAAGCGAGTATGGATTGTAGAAAAGCAATGAGATGGTTTGACGAGGAGGTTTTACTTCCTGCAGTCCCTTTTCTGACATCTCTCTGCCTATTTTCAGCAGACCCACATTTTAAATGAGATGAGTTGGGTGGGTTTCTCTTCCTTGCAATCAAATGATTCGATAACAGAAATGAAAGCATTTTGTAAACTGTTGCAGGTTAAATAAACATCAGGCAGTCTTACTGCCTTCATTTTACAGCTTGCTAAGTATAGTCTCAATTTATAATGTGGTGTCAAAGTGAGATTATTTCTATGGGAAACAAGGAAGTTATCATCCACGGCTCCAGAACAGTCTTTCCTGGCTGCAGATGGCACTGTCACTGCCAGCAGGCACAGCCCGGCTGCAGGGGGAGGGTGATCCTCTGGGAAGCACCCTGATGGGCTGCAATGATTTAGGTATTCTGGGGGGGACTGGACTTGTAAAAGACAGCCCAACCTGAAGGTAGAGGGTAGGATGATACTGTCTGAAAAATGTTCAGTGCCACCTTGGGCCACTCCCTTTAATTTCTCTAAGCTTCTGTTTCCTCACCTATGAAATGAGGATGAGCAATAGCACCTACCTCAAAGGGTTGCTTGGACAACTGAATGAGCAAATGGATGTACTGCCCTTTAGCTCTCTGCCAGATAAGGGCCTGATATGCACTATTCATAATAACAGGAAGAGTGGGAAAGTGTAAAATGCTGTTATTTCTGATAAGACTATGAGCAAGGCAATTGAGTTCATTTAAGCAGGGAAATCTTGATAGACTGGAAAGTGGGACAAGGGTTTGAGGAAGTGGATCATGCAACAGCCAGAAGCTTCAATGTGGGCCCTTTCCTCCTGTTGCCCTGCTTCTCTTGTAAGAATTAAGCTTCTAGTAATTAACAGCCTATTCCTTGCCAGGCCCTGGACTAAGTGCAACACACACATGATCCAGTGTCACAAGGTTGCAAGGTTGGGGCTTAGAGAGATGGGTCAAATTTAACAACCAATGCCAGGGACCAGAAAGACCCACAGAGCTAAGCTGGGGTCCCGCAGTGCTAGAAAGATACAGATATTGACCCCTTACCCCTTACTTGCTGGATTTCGTGCAGGGAGGAGGGGGTTCCTAAAGGAGGATTCGAGTGGCCAGAGCATCTGTAGGTTCTAGGGGGATACAGGTTAGTTAGTGACTGCTTCCTGTCATTGATGCCTTCCAGGATATCCCTCCTGGATACCAGTTGTGACCATTTTTACTTCATTATAAAGATTAGAAAATAGGGGCTGCGTGCGGCCACACAACTTGCAAGAAACAAAGGTATGATTTGAACCCAGTATGTTTTGGTTCCAATGTCAAAGTCATCTTTCTCTTCTAACATATTTTCTTTGTACCACATCTTATATTTTCAGGTTTCTATACTTTTGCACTGAATATTTTTATTTCTCAAGGTGTTTCCATCTGATCCATATACCATCAGCTTTTGTACAATCGTCAACATTTACTGGTTAGGCCCACTTAGAAGAAGCAGAAATTGAGGCACAGAGGGTTAAGCTGTGGCTATGACCCTTGGAGGTGGAGGCAGAGTCAGGGCTGGGAGCCAAGTACCCCATAAGACAAAAGGCTAGTACCTTTCTTGGCTTGTTTTTTGGTGGTCTTGCGGCTTGTGTTGGAAACCCCTGGGATGGATTTTATTTCACTCTTGCTGACGGGGGGTGGGTGTAGGACCAGCTTTGGTGGCCTGGTGAGACACACAGGCAGCCCCGCTGCACTCATGAGGATCCCAGTGATTCCTGGAAGGGGCAGGGCATGGGTGAGGAAGGACTGGAGACTCAGCTCTCAACACTCCCCAAATTCCTTTCTCCATTAACCTACTCTCCTCCTTTCCAGCAGAAAGTTCTCAGAATTCCTGGATTCTCTACCCCGTACTTTCCCCCAGAAAGCTATTCATTCACTTATTTTCAATTGCATGCTTTGCTTTTAGTAATCAGTTCTCTTCCAAACTCTGCACAGCCTTCCCATGCAATTCCTGAAAGCACCATTTGCTTTCATTAATATCTGATTCTCTCCTTTTATTCCCCACAAATGCTCACGACCGGATTTCTCTACCTTAACCCAGAGCATCCTGGGGTTTCTCTTACCTGCCAAGGCAGGGTTGACAGGACTGGAGCCATTTAGGTTCTTCACTGGGACTGTGGGGACCCTGTGGAAGGAAAAAAGCAGATACAATGTCATTTGACACGTGGAACAAAACTAGTATTTAATTCTAACAAAATGCAGTAAGTGCTTAACACAGCAGCCAGCAGGAGGTGACATCTTCAAAACCTAAGTCAGGCCATGTCACTCTGCCACCCAGAACCTCAGAATTATGATTCTTCAGTTCACTCGGAGTCAAAGTTAAAGTTCTAGCAAGACCTACACAGCCTGGATCAGCCTACACTGCCACCGAGGTTCCCTTGTCCCCCCTGCCTCCTCTCGTATCACTCAGCTCTCTGTTCAGCTCTTGCTGCTCCTCCTACATGCCAGGTGCACTCCTGCCTCAGAGCCTTTGCATATGCTGTTCCCTGTACCTGAAATGCTCTTCCAACAGACAACTGCTTAGCTTCCTCCTACAACTCCTTCAGTCCTGGCTTCACTCAGACCTACCGGGTGAGGTTCCTGAGACCATCAGATTTAGTTTCGCCATCCTCCCCTCCATCCCACGCCAGGACTCCTGCTCTACTTAGGATCCTTTAAAAGAAATTGTTGCTTATTATGTCCCCTTCTAGAATCTAGGCTCTACAGAGGCAAATATCTTTCTCTGTTTTGTTCAGAGCCAGGCACTAGTAAGCATTCAATTGATATTTATTGAAGAAATGAAAAAATAAAGAAGCAAGTTCAAACCAGGTTATACGAAAGAGTCTCCTAAGATGCTTTTAGAAGGGCGGAGTCCCAGATCTAGACCAGAATCTCCACCTGCGGAGCACAAGAAGCTGCATTTCCCAAAGCTCCCGAGAGAATGCAGATGTAGCAATCCCCAGCCCAACATTTGGAACCAATGCTGGAACAGCTGTCACTTCCCCTTTTCCCCGAGACATATATAAATATTAGGCAAAGCCTTCTCCCCTTTCTGTCCTTCTCCCCAGCAACTCCAGCCAGGCTGAAGAGGAGATGGCACAGCTGCTTGGGAAAGGCACAGCCCTCCCACAGCGCTGACTTGGAAAATATGGGACACACGGGGCTGGGTCTTGCGCCATCCCCTCTGCCACCCACGCTCCTGCAGCTGGGCTTGGAGAGGCTAACCCGGTCACAGATGACTCCAGGATGTAGATAGCCTGCGAAGCCAGCAGCTGTGCTATGGGGGTAGGATGGTGCTGGGAAAGCAGGAGGAAGAAAAAAAGAATATTTATTGATGGAATTATCCATCCAAAAACTGTTTATTGAGCCCTATTTTGTGTTGTTTGCTATTCCTGATGTTGGGGGTCAGCAGTGAACACACAGCTCGTGTCCCTTCTTCACCCATATGTTATAATTGCCAACATGCACAGAGCTCACTTCTTCCCAAGAGTGGCTCCAACTGGTCTCAGTATATAAACCTAATACTTCCAACGTCCTCTGCAAGAGGTATATTTATTAACCCCATTTTAAAGACAACTACATGGAGGCACAGAAAGGTTAAGGAAACCTGGTAAGATTACACAGCTAAGCCAGAAAATCTCGCACCAGAGCCCATTTACTATGGCGCGCTCATGTGTTTATGTAATCCTTGTAACATCCCACACTGCAGACACAGACCAGAAACTCGGATAGCGCCATGAAGAAACCCACCACGAGGAATGGGGAAGCTGTAACGGGACCTCCATGCCAGCAGTGGGGTCTGTCTCTGCCCCTCATGCCTGTAAGGGAGGTGCTTCCCCAGCTCCAAGCTACTTTGAGCCTGCCTGGGCCTCTGTGCCTTCCCAGGAATGACGACATGTGCACCAATGCTGGGACATGGATGTGAAAGAACAGATGTGGGAATGGGAATGTTTGTGTCTCACCGGGCCACCCAAAGCCACTTTTCTTTGAAATTGTCCCTGGGACAAATCAAACCAGGATGGGACGATGGAAGCGAAAGCTGAATATAAAACAAGGGCCACTGGGCCAAGAAAAGAAGAATGGACTTGATTCTGGACTCTGTGATCTGCTCCCCAGGGCCAGGCATGGTAGGGTGGACGGGAAGTCAGGAAAATCAGGTTTCCATCCCTGCCAGGAGCTCCTCACTAAGGTAGTTAACTTTTCTAAACCTCCATTTCCTCATCTGTACAACTGTGAGGTTCTTGGGTTAGAAGATGCCAGGGAAATTGGTTGACAATTTATCACCTTAATAAGTACACCTCTTGCACAGGATGTTGGAAGGATTAGACAGGTTTATATGCTGTGAGCAGTTGGAGCCATTCTTGGGAGAAGGTGAGCTCTGTACATGCTGGCAATTATAATGTGTGCGTGAAGAAGGGCAATTTCCCCCGGCATCGGGAATAGCAGACAACACAAAGGTGAACACCCAAGTCCTGAGTCCCCCACTTACAGCAGATTCTCCTTACCCAGCTCCTTCTGGAAAGGCTTGGGGAGACTTGGCTTCCTATGTCCTGCTCTCAGCTCCCCAGCAGGGGGCAGCACACAGGGCCAGCCCTGCACCTGCCTTCTCCTTCACCATCTACAGACCCCCCACTCCAGCTGATAAGTAGCTGTGATCTGGGTGACAAAAGCTTCCTTTGTTCCCATAAACTGGACGGGCAGGTTTCACACCCAATCTGGTCAACCAGGAAATAATCCAATGCCCAGAACACCACACATCTCAGGCAGCTCAAGAACTCTGGGGCAAGGTCTGGAGAGAGGGAGGGAAGGGCCTGAATGTGGACCTGGGACACCCAAGAAGACTGTGGGGCCAACAGGTGGGAGAGATGCCATGTCCCTGCCACTTGAGGAGAGGAATGACATGGCGGGTAGGCTTGTCACTGGGCTCTGGGAAGGAGGGGCCTGGGGAGAAGGGGGATACTTGCTTGTGAAATCCAGAACGATGTGATGGAAGGGGCTTGGCACTGGTGTCAGGGAGTCTTCGTTTTGGCCCCGCTCAGCACAGACCTGCTTTGCCTTTGGGAGAGCCACAAAGCCTTTCTGTGTAATGTTGACCATGTCTGAGTTACCACGGCTGCGCACAGGGCATCCTAAATGTGTGCCCTACGGGGTCCCTGTGAGGATTTAGGAACTAGGTCAAATAACTGTGCAAACAGCTGAGCCCTGTGCAAGTTGGGGTGATTGTTTCTGCTTTCATCTCCCAAGTATAAAAGGGGCATTGGGCTGAATAAAGACTTTTTCTGCTCTAATATTCCAATTTTCCAATTCTTGAGCTCATGCGTATCCAGGTATAAAGTTGAGGGCTGGGCAGTATGTGAGACTGTTGAGTTGGCCACACCTGACCGCACCTCCCCCACTATGACTGGTTAAAGTGGAAACCTTGGAGAACAGCCCATGAAGTTCCAGCTGGTCACGCCCTGCTGGGGCCCCAGCTACAAAAGCCTGAGCTCTCCTAGAAAACAGCAACCCAAGGGCAGGCATGCATCTCACATCCTTCCGGTAATTCCATTAGCCAAAACTGTCTGTCCTAACCACATCTTGGCCAATCAGAAGACACCCTGTGCTCCTATTCAGTTGGGCTGTTCCTGGTTATGGAGGGTCCAAGTTTTTGTTTCTGTTGCTAAAACATAAAACTAAGACAGAAGAGAGCTGGCAATGCGGCAGAGGAAGGGGGTTTGGGGGAGGGAGGATATCTCTGTAGGCACCATGACGAGAAGCAGTGTTTTTCTCAGAGTTATGCACCAGCCCAGGAATCCTCCAGAAGGACAAGGGTCTCGTCTCTACAGCAACTGAGGCCTAGCTGGAGACAGAGAATCCTCAACTCTAGAGGAGGGGGCTACCGGGTGACGCTCGCCTCCACTGCGCAGACCCCTTCTTGCTTCCCTTTAGAAACCCCCTGCTTCTGTCTCTGAATAATTCACAGGATCTTTTGTTCCTGCCCCCAAACCTTTCTCTTCATCCCACTCCTCCCGCCTCCCTGGTCTTCCTTTTTCCGTGGGAAAGTTGCTGGAAGAGGTCATGGGCAGACAGAGGAGGGGGAAGGGGCCCTGAACGACAGAAGGTCGATGGCAATGCCAGACAAAGGGAATAAACACGCTAATTAAATGGCCAAGAAAGGCTGGAGGAGAAGATGGGAATGGGGGTGAGGGAGGTGGGAAGAGGTGAAAAGCAAAGGGCTGGAAGATCGAGAGGGGTAGGCAGGGGCCTCCCTCGTCAGGAAAAGAGTCGAGAAAAAAACAGCTTGTTTCTATAGCCCTTTTGAAACTGGACTGCCTGGACCTCCATACATTCTCTAGCCCCCATTCTATGAGCAGGCAGAGGAAATAAAGAAGAGAGATAAAGCTGCTGACTCCACTCCCTCACGGAGATTCAAAGCCACCTGGGTGCCTCTCCCTCAGTGATGGCATGAAGTCACTTGGCATTTGTCAAGGACACCAGAGGCAAGGTGGGATGTCAGACCCCGCCCAGCTTTGACTTCAACTCCATGGACACCTGTTAACAATAATAACAGCAATCACAGTGACAGCAGCCGATACTGACTGAACTCTTATTATGTGTCGAGCATTGTGCTAAGTCTATACACTTAATATGTCATTTGATCCTTATGACAACCGTAAAAGGAAGTTACTATTACTATCCCATCTTACAGATGAGGAAACCGAAGACAGGATGCAAATCTTTCCCCAAGGGACAGCAAGGCACTTGGGTTCAAGCCCTAGACAGTCCTAACTTCTGGAGGGTGTGCTCTTATCCAGCAAAGGAGCCTTCCTCCTCCATGCCAGCAATCACCCTGGAACTCTGTTATGCACCCCCAGGATGCTTCTGTGTGACAGTGGGGAGAAATCAAGCAGCACAAGCCTTAGCTATTTGTGGTGGCAAAGGTTGCAGCCACCATATGGATCTGGGTCACTTCAATTTTATGATCAGGAAGATCCAGAATATAAAAAGCAATACAAACAGGACCTACAGCATCACCAGGTTGTCACAGGAATAACTGAGACAATGTATGGAAAGGACCTGGCAACTAATAAGTCACCACTGAAAGCAGGCTGGTATTCCAATCTGGAGTCACCTCTCCAGCTTCCAGAGAGACTAGAGGAAAGAAACTAACTCTCGTTTTGTACCTACTGATAGCTAAGCCTTGCCGCTGCTAAGTCATTTCATGACTTCCCCCAGAAGTATCCCCGGCTCCCAAATACTTCTGCCATCGCAGGGGAAATCTCACGCATCTCACCAGCATTTTGCCTTTTACAAACTGACTTTGCATACAATGAGGAGCTGGGCTTTAGCCAAAAGAACAGTGAATCAGGAGACCCAAACCTGGGTTCCATCCCCTACTGCATAACACAGAAGCTCTGTGTTCCTCCTGGGGAAATCAATTCTGCGCTGAATGTCTGTGCTTAACACTTAGATCACAGGGTAAGGGAATGCACTGCCAAGGAGCCGGCTCCCTGAGTGGAGGTGTTCACCATGACTCCATGGGGTAGGTAAGGCCACTGGATCTTGCAAAGATTCTCTGGCTCACCCCAATGACAGAGGTAGGAGTGGGGGCTGGGCCTCTGGACTTCCAGCTCAGCACTCCTCACTCCGTGGTATACCCTTTTTCAACCCTCTTCCCAGTGTCAAACCTCTGTGTATAGGGACCCAGCTGAGTACTGAAACCACGTTCTTAGAGCAGCCCGGACTTTCAGACTTAAGCACCCAATGCAATCGAAAACCATCCTGATCATCTGGGCTGAGGGGCCACAGGCAGAGTCAGGCCTCTCTGGAGACAGAAAGGGAAGATTGGGTGGCTGTAAGATGCTAGGAAAGCAGTGGCTGGCATGCAAAGGTTGCAGCCACCACATGGATCTGGGTCACTTCGATTTTATGATCAGGAAGATCAAGAATATAAAAAGCAATATAAACAGGACCTACAGCATCACCAGGTTGTCACAGGAATAACTGAGACAGTACGTGGAAAGAACCTGGCAACTAATAAGTCACCACTGAAAACAGGCCGGTATTCCAATCCGGAGTCACCTCTCCAGCTTCCAGAGAGACTAGAGGAAAGAAACTAACTCTCGTTTTGCACCTACTGAATGTTGGGCATTGTGGAAGGTACGGGGTGGAAGAGGAACACAGCAGAGTCAGAATCTGGGGTCTAGCGTCAGATATCCTGAAGTGTGAATCCCACTTTCTGCCAATGATTAGCTATGTACCCTTAAACAAGTGAACAGCTACTTTCATCTGTAAATGGGATAATGCCTACTTGCCTACTTCATAGTTTTTGTAAAAATTAAATGAGATGATAAAGCCCCAAACTACAATATAGTGGGAGTTCAATCAATGTTGCCTATTATTACTTGGTAGGCAGAATCTTTTTTTTTTTTTTTTTTTGGGGGGGGGGGACAGGGTCTCATTCTGTCACCCAAGCTGGAGTGTAGTGGTACAATCATAGCTCACTGTAGCCTTGACCTCCTGGGCTCATGCATTCCTCCAGCCTCAGCCTCCCAAAGTGTTAGTATTACAGGTGTGAGCCACCACGCCTGGCCACAATCTTCTTTAAGCCTTACAGCTCCCCGAACAGGAGTGATACTGCCAGCATTCACAGATGACCAAGTTAGGACTCTGTGATGTTAGGAATCTGGTCCTAGATCATACGGCTAGTAAGAGGCAAAGTCTCAACCCGAGTCCAGATCAGAGCCCGAGGATCTAACCCTCCCTCGTCTACCACCCCATGCTGCCTTCACCTGCAGCCAGGGGTCAGTGCAAGGTGAGGAGAAGCTTAAGTCTTGGCAGCTCCTCCTTCTTCTAATCCAGAAGACCTGCTGTAGCCTAGCTCTGCAGTGAGTATGCCTGAGGCAGCTGTGGAAGCACCTACCCAGAGGCGATCAGCACCCGGGACTGGGCGATGGCCAGTCGCTGCAGGTTGGTACGATTCAAGGTGGCCAGGGCTACCCTTCCGGTCTTGCCGTTGGGTCCTGGGGGGCTGGCAGGAGAGCCCGCGGTTGTCCCACTGGGCATGCTGGAGGCCTGTCTCCGGATCATCTGCGATGGGGCGGTCTTCCTCGGGACTTGAATGGCGTCTGTGCTGTATAGTGACTTGGCCCCAGGGCCTGGTGGTGGGGGCAACTTGACCACTCCAGGAGGGGCCATGTTCTTGCGGGTAACTGAGGGCTGCAGGGGTCCAGTGCTGCCATTGACCACGGCTGCCTTAACACTCATCACCAAGACACACTGGGGACAGGTGCAGGGCGGGGTGGGGGGCGAGGTGGCTGGCCCAGGGCTGACTGGCCAGGACTGAGCCTTAGGCAAGGTCCCCGTGACCATGGGGTAGATGAGGTCAAGGCGCCGGCGGACTCGGCGTTGGCGCTGGGTCTGACGGTTGATCTGGCCCATGGTGTTGAAGTCAATGACGTAGCTAAAGCCGATGGAAGTAAGGTCGATCCAGGGGTGCTGCTTCTCATAGGCATGCTGGATGGTGATGCCCACTTCCATGTCATAGGGCGTCCAGGAGCCATTGTCGTTCTCCCACTCCCACACCACGCCCTTCCCAGGGGCCGAGGAGGGGTCGTAGTAGTTGCGGCGAACTGGGCGGAGAGTTCCTGTCAGGGTGGGATAGAGGAGAGGTCAGGGTCAGCATGCAATTATACTGAATGGCATTAGCAAGTCACATGTGTACTGGGCCTGACACTACCTGAAGTGCCAGCTTTGAATGAAACTCATTTCTCCCTTTAAGATGTCTACAGTCCAACCAGAGTAGAAGCAGATGAGTTACAACATGAAGGATGTGGGTGGCAGTGCAGGGGAGCAGAACGACTGCTCTTGGTTTGTAGTCGGGACACCTCGGTTTACAGCCAAATTTATTCCATTTACTAGCTGACACAGAACCTCTAAGCCTCCTTTTCCCTCCTTGGAGATAGGATAACTCTTTCCTAGAGTTTTTGTACAAATTGAATATAGCTCACTTGTTAATTCAACGAATATGTATTTGTACATGCCAGGTTCTGGATTTCACATGAACTCTATAAATGCACTAAGGCATGTAAAGCCCTTGTCACACATTGGTGCTCATAATGATCACATTCCTTCTCTCGTCCCTCTAAATGCTCTTGCACCAAGAGTCACGAGGAAAAGAATATAAGGCTGTGAAAGCCTGGAGGATTGAGGGAAGATTCTTTCTCCATGTGGGAAGGCTGCCCAGAAGCGGTTGTGAGGAAGCTGTGTCTCTATACATTTATAAATGCTGTCAAAAAAAAAATGGTGTGTTACTATGAGAAGAAGGGAAATCAGGTTAGAACTCTCTCATGTTTCCCAGGATTAAATCTTATATTGGCAGCAAACGTAACATTCTTAATGGTCATGAGAATCATTTTATATTTATCTGATGCCTTTCTTTCAAGACGCCTCCTAAAGATAGGATTGCCTTAGTTTTGATAATCTCACTTTGGGGCCGGGAAAAGGTCATGGTTATTACAGGGTAATGGCACAACAGATATGAACTGGCAGGACTGCAAGGGAACTGAGCCTCTAACTGTTGCCTCTTTCTCCGTTTCTCAAAACCTGAATCCTGACCCATCCTCAACCAGGGCTCATTTCATGGTATCAACATCAAGGCTAAAGATGCCTGGCTCAGGGCAGGGTGGGGAGGCTGGGGAGAGCCCCTGGAATGCTGGAATCTCTGCATCTGTCAGCTTAAGCTCTATCCATCAAAGTGGTGAGAAAAGACTCCCTTCACCGGCCTCTGACCCACCCCTCCTCCAACCCAGAGGGAGACACCAAGACTGGGGACAGAATCCCATTCAAGAGGGGAAGAAAAGAAACAATAGCTATTCAGGCCTTTGCCAGGGTCATAACCTGCCCCCCACCCCATCTCCAAGCCCCTTAATGACCCAAAACATCAACATTCAGAGGCACAAGGGAGACGCAGAACAATCCCCTATTCATCACCAGGGCCTCTGCTGGGGGACATGGGGGTATCAGGATGGGGGGGGCAGGAGAAGGGGAGGCGATAGTTCCCTAGTTTGCCTCCATTTCCTTCCTAAGTGCCCAGCTTGCTGGGGAACAAAGAATATGGGCTTTCAGGCCAACAGGTGTGGTTCTGTGCTTTTCAGCTGTGTGAGTAAACCTCAGTTTCCTTATCTGTTTGGGTCCTGGGTAGAGACTTCAAAGGGTGGATTTGAGGATTAAATGAACATAAAACTCAAAAATAGCACCTGTCACCATGGCAAGAGCTCAGTGAAAATTGGTGATTATTATTGTAATTTATTTTCTATTATATGGCTAAGCAGGATAGAAAAGCCATGGAAAGGTTTAGTTCAGGGGATGTGTGTGTGTGTTTGGGTGTGTGTGTGGAGGATGCTAGGGGGTGTAAGAAAGAGAGAAAGTTACTATATAACTGATACAAGATTTTCTTCTCACTTTGCAAGCCGGGGACCTCTGGCCAGTGACACCCTGCCTAGGCCTCACTCAACCAAATTACCTACTGCCGGAGACGGCCCGCCCACTCAGCCCACCTGGGCCAAGTCTGGCTGCACACCAGTTCCTAAGTTCTTGTCCCATACCCAAGAAGAATGAGGATATGTGGACAATGAAAGAATAAGCAACATGGGGAGTTTTATTGAGTGATGAAACAGCTTTCAGCAGAGAGGGGACCCAGAGGTGGTCCCCCTATACAAAGTTAGGAAAGTCTCTGCAATGTGGCTGAGTTCGGGGCTTTCATTGGCTCAGAATAGGGGAGGGGCAGGCTGTAAGTGGTACTGGAAAAGGCAACATTGGATTGGTTAAAAGGCATTATTCAGAAAGAATCAATTGGGAAAGGGCAGGGAAACAAGAACAGAGGTTTTCACTCTGGGTTGTGGGTTTCATCCCAGACCAGCAGTCCAGTCTTTCAGCCTTCAGGCCAGTAAGGGCTTGAAGGTGGGGATTCACTGGGGACCTACCCCTATCTTCCCAAGCATTTGGCTACCTTCCCCTGTTCTCATAACTGGTATTTGTACAATATTTATTACTTACAAAGCACCTCACATATCCCATGTAATTTCATAGCAAGCCTAGAAATACCTTTCACAAATGAGGAAATTAAGTATAGAGAGTTTAAATGGCACTATTGTATATTCTCTCCAGGGTGGCAGGGTCAGTGCACTTAACTCCCTCACAGATGAGCCTAAAATATATATGTATGTATATTATATATGTAGAAATATATATGTGTATATATCTATATCTATATCTATATATTTTAGGCACATCTGAGAGGGAGATTAATATATATATATAACAATAGTGTTATCAGTCTTGGAGATGCCTGAGAATGGTCCCAGAACTTCTGGAAGCTATGCTATGGGTCTATAATATACCTTTCCAGGTGTTATCTTCCTCAATCTCTGTGTTTTCTTCTATTCCTGCCAAACGGAGGCCCCCTTTATCCTCACACGTCCTTTCAGAGTTCACTGGCTCCCTCCCCCACAATTCGCTACGTCCCCTCTACTGAAATGGCCTTCTTTGCCATTTTTACCTGTTGAAATTCTCCTTACCATTCAGGTCTTACTCCATTTTCCGTCCATTTCTTAAAATGTTCTCATACTCAAGGCCCCACCCTCAGGAAGCCTGAGGTGTATAGCTTGACTATGCTGATGTGCACCAATGTTTCAGCAACACTTTTTATACCATCCTGCTAAGGCAGACGTGCTGCTGTGGAGCTCATTGCATTCTTAGTGCCCAATGCCTGGAAGTTGCAAGGGCTCCAGAAACTGTGCTGTGACTGAAGACTTCTGGCTACTTTAATATTTAATCATTTATCACATATCACTGAGAACCCATTAACTGCTATGGGTAATGCAGATTCAAGCATTCTTCAAGTAGCTTTCAGTCTAAAACAGGGTTAGAAGACAAGTGTGCAAATGACTCTCTATGAGGCAGAACATATTGCAAAGAGGATGCCAACAAAATGCATGTTGGCAGGAAAACTGACGACGTCCCCTCCCTGCGTAAATCCCTTCCATGACTTCCCCTTAGGTTGAAATCTAAATGCCCCTGACCCACCAACATACATGGCCCCCTCAGAGCCTAACTCTGCCCACATTACAGCTATGCTGACATTCAGTCTCTGCCCATTGCCAGGCTTCTCTGATTCTGGACCTCTTCACAATGCTTCTTCCTCCCTAAAACTCTCTGACATCTTTTTCACAGCTCTTCCTAGAGGAAGTGCTCATTTCTTCAAGGAAGCCCACCTAGGCAGTCCTGGCCAGGTTAAATTCTTGTTCCTTAAAAAATATTTTAATAGCACTCATCTCAATGTGCAGTTACGTATGTATTTGTGTGGCTAATTTGATGAATATCTGTCCCTTTCAGTAGACTCCCAATCCCATGAGAGTGGGCATCAAGGTGTGTGCTCACCAATGTATTCTCCATGCCAGCATGTGCTAGGCACTCAGAAATATTGATTGAATAAATGAAGTAATGATGGTTTGTTTGCAAAGCATTTCAAGGTGTGGAGAACATTTTAAGAAATGAATAACAAACGGCATGGACTCCAATAATAAAAAGAATGTTGACAGGTAGAAATGGCAAAGGACAGCGTTTATAAGAAAGGACCTTAAGACTAGTTGGAGGGTGAAGGGTGTCAGAGAACTCTAAAGGAATGCATGAGGACAGAAGTGGCCTCTGTTTGGCAGATTAGAGGGAAATATAAGGCATAGGAGAAGACAATCCTGGAGAGGTATGTTAGAGCCAGGGAGGGCCTGGAAAGTCTGAAATGCCAGGCCATGATAGATTTAATTTGTAATCAGTGAAGAGCTAGTAAAGTTTGTTAAGAAAAAAGGGACAAGACAAGAGCTACTCTGTCCGTTAGTTCCAGGTGAGTGGAAAGATGTCGGCAGGGAAAATGAAAAGAAGGCGACAAACTGGAGAGACCCTACAGAGAAAAACATGGCTAAGACTTGACTACGAGGAGCTGAATGATTTCCAAGTGAGGCTTGAGGATTGCCTCCTTCAGAATCTCCTGGGGTACAAATTGAATCATTAATGCCCTTGAGACCTACGGGCCAGCATCCCCAGGTTGTGTGCACGGGAATCTGCATGTGAATGATCACCTTGAGTGGTGCCAGGAACACTCAAATTTCAGCTGTTGGGCTGCAGGATCTATATGCCTGTACATATTAGGTGCTCAAGTAAGACTCAAAATGACAGAATGAGTCAAAGAATCCTGGGCTTAGACCCTGGGAACATGGTAAAATGGGTCAGAGGGATGTCAAGAGGCAGAGCTAGTTTTAGAGGGGATGTTGTTGAGTCCAATCCTAGAGGACAGTCAGAGAGAATATACAGATCTCGGAACCAAAGTGCTGAGACAACAGACATGGTGGGATTTTATTCTCTGATTATTTTCAAAGACCACCCTATTTCGGATGTGCTACTTCTCAGCTTGTCTAGAATCAGGATTATAACCCAGATAATCTGTGAAGTAACCCAAGGAAATGAACTCCAGTAGGATAGGGACTGAGGATATTCATAATCGAAGGATGAAGAAGGAAAAAGAAAATCAGTTTTTTCCAGATTTTCCACCTGCCTCAGAAAGCACCCAAAATCTTTCAGCTTCTGGGAAGTGGAAGGCAATGCCTTCCAGACATGCACCGAGGTCTCTAGGGCATGTTACACACATCTATGTAAATGACTCACTGCTGTTAGAGCATGTACTGAGTCCAAGAAATCCCAGGCCACTCTTACCAGCATCCCCCACGCCCACCAGAATATTTCACGAGGACAAAGAAACATTTGGATGCCCTATTATTGCTATATCCCACATGTCTGGAACAGTGCCTGCGCTAAATGGTTGCTCCATCACTATTCACTGAATGAAGAAATAGGACATAGGTCACCTAATTCGGAATCTAAGCCCTGCCATTGACAGCTGTAAACCCTTGAGCAACTTAATCTCTTTCAACTTGTTTCCTTACAAAATGGGGATAATAATAGGTTCTTCATATGATTGTTGTGGGGATTAAACAAGATAGGGTGTGCAATGTGCTTGGTGTGATGCAGACGCCTGGTGCATCCCGTGCATGGTAAGTATCATGTGGTCACCATGATGCCTGCCTCCTCCACTCCCATACCGACATAGGGTAGAGGGTGTTGCAGGGGGCTAAAACTCAGCTTCTGTCAAATCATTTATTTGTATTTATTTATTTATTTTTTGAGACAGAGTGTTGCTCTATAGCCCAGGCTGGAGTGCAGTGGCACGATCCCAGCTCACTGCAACCTCTGCCTCTCTGTTCAAGCGATTCTCCTGCCTCAGCCTCCCAAGTAGCTGGGAATACAGGTGCACACCACTACACCTGGCTAATTTTTGTATTTTTAGTAGAGATGGGGATTCATTATGTTGGTCTGTTGACCTCAATCTCCTGACCTCATGATCCACCTGCCTCAGCCTCCCAAAGTGCTGGGATTACAGGCGTGAGCCACTGCGCCCAGCCTGTTAAATCATTTAATTCAACTCACTCTCTTTCTCTCCATCCGACACTTCTCACCACTTCTAAGACATAAAACTTGCACGGAAAAATCTGAGCTGGAAAGAACTCTCCCTCACCCTGTGCTTATCAGTATCATCACTGACACGGAGGCCAGCCCATTCACCTGTTGATCCGTTTGACAGAAGGAAAGAAAAAGAGGAAAAGGAAAAAATCTTAAGACTGCTCTTCATTCTACAGAAAAAAAAAAAAAAGATGCCTAACCATTTAGGGACTTGCTCAAGTTCATGGAGTAAACAGTAAGCCTGGAATGAGAGCCACAGTTGTTTCTTCCCACTCTCAGTCTGGATCTTCCCCATCCTGCTACGGAAGCCCTGGAGATGGTAGGGTCAGGCGTGCTGAAAGGTACAGGAGAAAGTGATGCTGCAGTAAAGCTCCTCAGTCACTGCCCGATAACAGAAAAAGGGCAACCCAGTCAGGGTAAATGATGGCAGGTGGAGAGGACCCCACCAAGGCTTTTGGAAGTGGCCAAGAACCAGTCCCATCTATCTCACCCCATCTCTTCCCTTCTTCCAAATTCTCTAGCCCAAAGTGCCTAGAGGAGACTGGCATAGAATGCAAATAAGCTCAGAACCCTAGGCAGTCTGGGGAAGGAGAAGGACCCAGGGCAAACGAGGCGGGCAGATGGGTGTCTGCAACCTCCCAGCCATCTCCCTGGAGACAGGCTGGATGAGGTCAGGAGCCCAGGCCAGTGGAAAGACTGAGGACTCTCTAAGCAGCCAGCAAGCAACTTCTAAAAAGACAAAGCTCTCATGTCAGGAAATGTCCCCATAGAGAGGAGGCAACAAAAAAGGAGAGGAATCGCCTCTGGGCAGGGGACTTCCAGCTCTCTTTTGTTTATGGGGATGTTTCTGGTTCCCAGCTTTGAATGATGGCTTAAGGATGGTGGATAATTTAATTAAACATTGCAAGGGCTTGGCTGAGGTTGCCTGGGAGCCACTGGTTGAAAGTTCCTACCCTGTCATGGCCTCATCAATGAGACTGAGAGAAACTATGTGTGCATTGGTGGAGAAGGGAGAGGAGGGGGCTCAGAGCTCAGAAACCCAGAGATTCTTCTATTCTGCTTTGACAAGTGCCTGGACAGACCCAGCTTTTCTGGGAATGCAGCCCAATGCCTGCAGCACCCAGCACAGGGCCTGGCGCACAGGACAGAGGTACTCACGATGGCTGACTGACTGACTGGCTCTAGCAATGACTGGATGAAACCAAAGCAGTCAGATGTAAAACACACCCTCAGGCAGCCTTTAAAACGATCCAGGGCAAGTTCTCTGACTGCAGTTTGAAGTCCAGGAAGTGCCATCCTCTCACTAAACTGCTCACCATCAGGAGGTATTCAACCTGTCCTCAGGTGGGAGTGATGAGACCTGGGACACGTGGCTTCTTTCCTTCTGCCCAGTTTTCTCTATAACTTCACTTCGGTAGAAAGGGTCATGAATCTTTGTAGATACCTTGCCCGTCTTAAGTACCCACAAACACAGATTCCACCTTTGCTCTTCCCAAATGTGGGAAAGGGGCTGAGACCTTTCTACCACAAGGGTGGTTTTCCTAATGCTGCAGAGATTTAGTTTGAAATAGAAAAGCTAACACCTGCTTTTTTTTTTTTTTTTTTTTTTGAGCAGAACTGGAATCCCCTGGCAGATCTTTAACCGCTGGTCTCTCTCTCTGGTCCCACCTCCATGGCTCAGCTCCCCACAACACACATCCCTCTGCTAACCTGCGGCGTCCACCCTCACCTCCACAACCTCTACTCAAGTTGCACAATGACTTTCTCTCCCTCCCCCTCAGCCACACTTAATCCTCTTTCTCAATCTCCCCACATTCCTCTCTATTCTCTCCTCCTCCCAGTCTCTCCCAGCTCCACCTCTCTCCCTTCCCTACACGGTTTAAGCCCTTGCCAATTCGGACACTTCCAGAAATTCTGTCCCCAGAAAGCTCTCCTCAAATCAGCCAGTGTCTGCAGAGTCCTTGGCAAAGGGGTTGCTGGGAATTATGACTAAAGATGGGGACATGAGGGTGGAAAGATACCCCTTTCCCATGACAATCCTAATTAGCACACAGGATGTGGGGGCTTTCCAAGGAAGCGGAGAAACCCTGCTCAAACAGCTGTTTGCTGGGGAGAGCCTCTCCCAGTCATCTTCTCTACTTCCTCCCCAGCACACCGGCCTCTCCAGGCTCCTCGGTTACACTCTAGGGAAAGCCCAGCCAGAATTCCAGAAACAATGGCCCCCTCCCACCTGTCACTGAAGGAGACAGAAACTCTTCCCATTCACCAGTTAAGCAAGGACCGAGCAAAGAGGGGCAGTTCTGCCGTCCTCCTCCCTAGGGCAGACCCCCCTCCCCCGCCCCCTATGGCCCCATCCTTCAGGCTCCCTTCCCGGCTCTGTCCTGGAAAGGCAGGTCAGCTGGGAAGCGGGGTTGTGCTGGCTACAGTGGCAACTTGATTCTCAGGGAAAGACAGGAGCTTGGCGCTCCGGGAGGCCAGGGGTTCCTTGCGGGCTACGGTTTCAAGAGGAAGCCTTGGGGACAGTTTCTCCTTAGGAATCTGCCTCCTCCTCTTCAGCAGACAAAGGGAGCGGCTTCCCTGCCAGGCATTCCGAAGCCCCAAGCCTCCTCCTCCTCTCTCCATCTGCTCCGGCCTGTTGCTTGCGCGCTTGGAGCGTGTAGCAGAGGCATTCGCCAAAGCCACGGCGTCCAGGGTCCCCCAGCTCCAGTCTCTGCTCACAGGGAGCCCGGCGCTTCCCTTACCCAACTGTAGCGACAGCCTCCAGGGAATCCCTTCTTCCTCCCCCAGTTCCCACACCTAGGACCCAGCTGTGGGGAGGAATCCCACAGAGGAGACGCAGAGGCAGTGAGAACAGGGGTGAGGGGACGTGTGGCAAGCCCCAGCGTGCCTGAGGCAAAGCAGGGTCAGGTCAGCCACGGTGCCGGCCGCCAGGGGATGAGGGCAGGAAGCCTTTGCGATGGGCCGGGATTGCCTGTAGGCTGAAGGCGGCCCGAGAATTTCTACACGGAAAGACTTAGGGCCACCAAGTGCCGAAAAGTAGGGGCGTGAAAGAGGATGGGGAGTGGATTCTTAGCGAGTAGGTTGAAGGTGGGTTTGCAACACGGGAACACTGATATTACTTGCATGGACGTTTGGGGGAGGGAGGATCCTGCGAGGATCCAGGGGAATGACCGACGCGCCTCTCACCACCACCTCTCGGTGACACTTCTGCACGGAGGCGCCGACTAGGTGGCCAAAGTGGGTTCCCAGGGCGGGAGATACCTTGGCAGGTTGGGGAGGTGGTGGGAGCGAGCGGGGCGGGGACGGGGCGGCCGGCTCACCCGTGTCTTGGCGGAACTGGTTCATGGACTGCAGGTCGATGATGTAGGGCGCGAGACGGCTGTCCACCTGGCCCAGCACCACGCTGCCCCCCGCGCGGGGGCCAGCGCGGACCACCGCCTCGATGTGGTGGCTCACGGCGGGGCTGTAGGGACGCCAGCGGCCGTGCTCGTTCAGCCATTCCCAGACCACCACCGCCGAGGCCAGGAGCATGGCGAGCCCGGGACTGCGGCGCTGCGCGGCCCGCCTCCCGGGCCCCGAGCGCCCGACCTCCTCCGCTTCCTCCTGCGCCGCCGCCTCCGGGCCTCGACCGCGCCCCCTGCCCCGCGCCCCGCCGCCCCGGGCAGCCTCAGCTCCGGCCCATGGGCTCCTCCCCAGCCTTGCATCCACCGGGGCCGGGACACCGGGGCCGCCTGGCTCGGACCGCGCGCCGCCGCCGCCGCCGCCGCCGCCACCGGGGTCCGCTGCTGCTGCCGCTGCTCCGTGGGGTCGAGTCGCTTCATGCAAATGCCCGGCTCTCTGCAAACAGGCCCCGCCTTGCAAAAGCCACCCGGCGGGCGCGCGGCCCGAGCCCCGGCAGCCGCGAGCTGGGGCTGACGGCGAGGCGAGGACCCAGCCCTAGCACCAGTTGCGCCTCGGGCTCTGCAGACGCCGGGGTGGGATCTCGCCGCACGGCCGTGCTCCGAATGGCACGCTCTGGTCCCCTCCCCTCTCTGCCTCCCTCCCTCTCTCTTAGCCGCACGAATTGCAGTCGCCGCCGCGGGGAAAGCTCCTCCTCCCTGCGGCTCTGCTCAGTCCCTTCCAGAATGAACCTCCCCCTCCCGAGCGGGGCGCTAAGGCAAACCCGCGCCCGCTTGGGTTTTCCTGGTTGTTTGATGCGGAGAAGCGACCCGCCATGACATGGCCCCGGGACCACCACTGTCGCCCAGCTGCAACTTTGCAGCCTCCTTCCCCAAAATGTAATTCTCTCTCTCTTTTTTTTTTCTTAATGCAGCATGATCAGTGCCCGCAGCGCGAGCTGGAGACACGCACTGTCTCGGGCCTTGCGCACGCACTAGCACACTCACAGTCGCACACACACGCGCGCACACCCCCAAGTCTTCCTTGCCCGGGCTCCTATTACCTCATCCTCGCCCGAATCCTCAGCTGTCCGTCAAGGAAACAGGAGCCACGCCCCCTGATGCTCCGGCGGGTGCCCTGGAGCTAATCTGCCCCCTGCTGGCCTAAAGTGTGCCGGCCAATGGCCACTCCAATCTCTGCTAATGAGACCCAGTCCAAAGGGATGCAGCAATTTGGCTAATGATGGATTTATATTACCTATGTAGAGAGCAAATGTGTTTTTTCTGGCCAGATTCAATGTACTAGTCAAGAAGACACATGCTAAATTAATTTAGTCTGGATCGTTTCTATAACTAAAATTATGAAACACTAGGACAAACACAAGCTAGACTTATTTTGATCATAAATAGTTAATATGGAAAATAAAATTAAATGGGTCGGTTCTGACTAAAAGGGAATACTGGAGTCAGTATTATGTATTAATCTCGTCAAAGAACACAAATTTTGTTTTGTTGTGATTGCAAACCACATAAAACAACAAACTGAGTCTATCAAGATCCAAGACATAGGATGTGGGAAAGTAAAAATAGATTATGTGTTAGAGAATGAGATTGAGAATCTTTTTGAAATAATAATTTTTTTCATAAATATCATATGACCTTTTTATGTTTTAGAACTTACTTCCCCCTCCCTCTCCTTACAGCTGTTCCTTCTCCCATTGTCAGAATTTTCCATCCCTCTGTCTTTATCTTTCTCCCAACAGAGTTGTAAATACAAAGCAAAATTGTAAGATCTGTTCTTCTTCAGGCCTCTAAAAGCACCAGGCTCAAGGGACCTCTCAGCCTTGTTCTTTCAGGTCTCCTTGCACAGCTTGACCTCCGAAATGCCTAGTTAGCCTCTCCCTTAATTGGGAACTGCTCCTAATCAACCCAAACAACAGCACTCATTAAAATGAGTTTCAGAATTAGAAGAACAAAAAGAAATGGAGTTAAGGATACCTCAATTAAGTCCATCACAGGCCGTTATTATTACCATTTTACAAATGACAGGACTTAAGGAATTTAAACTGTTTGCCCTAGATTACATATCTAGTTAGAGGGGAAACCAGTATTCAAAATTCAGTTGGGCTGACTCAAAAGAAAATGCCTGTTCCATAACATGTCCTATGTGACATAAGGGTGGCACAATAACAGGCAATGTAAAAGTGTCTCAGTGTGAAAAAAGGGAAGGGAGAAAATGAGGGTAGAATATTCTGGAAGAGAAGCAAAAGTCAAATTGAAGAAAAGGTAATTCAAAATTTTATTGGGCTACTTTTACTTCTAGTCATAAGAGTGGAGAGTATCAAAACCCAGTAAACCTCCTTACAGTCAGGGTAGGTATGAATCAAAAAGGGAAGAGTAATGCTTTAAGAGGATATTGAAAGTACAGGGAAAATATAATACCTGACCAGCTAAGCCAGAAATTCCCAGGTGAAAAAATCTAAACTAGATAAGAAAGCTATTAGCAAATGTTAGATGAGCTGTTTGAAAGGCGAATCAATAAAAGGCAGAAGGAAACTGACTCCTACCTGCCTATGTCCAGCCTAATTTTGTATCTGGTCTTCTTGTATCTTCCATGTTAAACAAACAGAGTATTACAGAAGAATAAAAATATCTTATGACATGTAAGAAGGTTTGTATGTAGCCTGATTCATTTGCAAGAAGTGAATACACACACAAAAGGGGTCCTAAAAAAGTTTGTGGAAAATGCATGTTATGAAAAAAACTAGGCATGTAGTTCCGATCTTGTTTTGAACCCAAAAAGTTTTCTCACCAATTTGTTATAGCCTGTCTGGACAGAATGTAGTTTGAGACACTAAGATGGGTAAGACAATGCCCTAATTGAAGAGGATCAAGGATTAGCAGTCAAAACAATAGCCAACACCATAGATACCTCAACTGGTTCAGCTGACACAATTTTAACCAAGAAACTAAAGTTGAACAAACTTCCCACTACTTGATAGGTGCCAAAACTATTGCACCTTAGGTTGGCTGCAGACAAGAGCAGACCTTTCAATAGAAATTTTAAACGAGTAGGATCAGGATCATTAAACATTTCTTTGAAGAATTGTAACAGGAGATGAAACAAGGCCTTACCAGTACAATCCTGAAGGCAAGAAACAACCAAAGAAATGGTTATCGGCAGGGCGCGGTGGCTCAAGCCTGTAATCCCAGCACTTTGGGAGGCCGAGGCGGGTGGATCACGAGGTCAACAGATCGAGACCATCCTGGTCAACATGGTGAAACCCCGTCTCTACTAAAAAATTACAAAAAATTAGCCGGGCACAGTGGCGCGTGCCTGTAATCCCAGCTACTCAGGAGGCTGAGGCAGGAGAATTGCCTGAACCCAGGGGGCGGAGGTTGCGGTGAGCCGAGATTGCGCCATTGCACTCCAGCCTGGGTAACAAGAGCGAAACTCCGTCTCAAAAAAAAAAAAAAAAAAAAAAAAGAAATGGTTATCAAGCAGAGAACCATGGCAACAGTTTTTTGGAGATGCTCAAGGCATTTTACTTATGGACTTTCTGGAGGGCCAGAGAACAATAACATCAGCTTAATATGAGAATATTTTGAGAAAGCTAGCAATAGTTTTAGGAGAAAATACATGGGAAAGCTTCACCAGAGAGTCTTTCTCCAGGTAATGTTCCTGCTCATTCCTCTCATCAAACAAAGGCACTCTTGGGAGCATTTCGATGGAAAATCTTTGGGCGTCCGCTGTACAGTCCTGATTTGGCTCCTCTGACTTCTTTTTGTTTCCTGATGTTAAAAAGTTTTTAAAGAGCTCCTATTTTTATACATTAAAGAAAGACTGCATTGATATGATTAGGGTCCCAGGACACCCGGTTCTTTAGGAATGAACTTAATGACTGTATCATCACCTGCAAAAGTATCTTGAACTTGATGGTGCTTATGTTACGATATGAAGTGTACATTTTTTATTTTGCCTTTTAATTTTATTTTTCACAAACTTTCTGAAGTCCCCTCATTTTTTTTTTTTATATGGAATCTTGCTCTGTCATCTGGCTGGGGTGTGGTGGCACAATCTCAGCTCCCTGCGACCTCCGCCTCCTGGGTTCAAGCGATTCTTCCACCTCAGCCTCCCAAGTAGCTGGGACCACAGGCACGTGCCACCACGCCCGGCTAAGTTTTGCATTTTTAGTAGAAACAGAGTTCACCATGTTGGCCAGGATGGTCTCACTCTCTTGACCTCATGATCTGCCTGCCTCAGTCTCCCAAAGTGCTGGGATTACAGGTGTGAGCCGCAGCACCTGGCCCCCTCATGTTTTGTGTGTGTACAACTTGACATTAGGAATCAATTATAGTTGTAAGATATCTTTATTTTAATAATCCATGATCATTTATAGTTCATCACACCTAGAAAGACAACATCTAGTCTTTCATCATTACCTATGATATTAGCTATAGGAGTTTATTTTAGATGCTCTTTATCAAACCGAGGAAGTTTTATTCTATTCCTATTTTTCTGAGAGTCTTTTTTTTGTCATGAGCAGATATTGAGTTTTATTAAATGCTTTTTGTTATCAATGATATGATCATAAGTTTTTTCTCTTTAGACTGCTAATATGGTAGATTCCATTGATTGATTTTCAAAATATTGAATGAGATTTGCATTCCTGAAATAAACCCCACTTAGTCATAGTGTCTAATTATTTTAAAATATTGCTATATTTCGTTAAAGGTTTTGGGGGCCTGGGCATGGTGATGCCTACCTGTAGTCCTACTTACTTGAGAGGCTAAGGGAAAAGGGTAAGTTGAGCTCAAGATTTCAAAGTTACAGTGAGCTATGACGAGCCACTGCATTCCAGCCTGGGTGACAGGGGAAGATTCTGTCTAAAAAAGTTTTAAAAAATTGGGAGTGGTCTATCTTTACAATGAACCTTGGTGTCTAGTTTTACTTTTCTCTTTCTTTTGTTAAATTAATCTAGCCTAAAGCTACCTCCTTAATACTTTAAGTTTGGCCTAAATGTTTTTCAATACATAGTGAACTATAACCTAACTGAAAGTGGAAACACACTAGCCTGCTTTTGTAACAGGTGTCTGAGGCTCAGCCAATTACAGAAGCAAAACCTCAACCACTAGGAGGTGGCCAACTGTTCCAATGGTATTCAGACAAGGTGAGTGTCCAGCTGTAGCCAGGGCAGCTATTTATTTTCTTTTTTCTTCTTTTTTAACCTTTTTATTTTCAAAATACTTTTTAAAATTGCATTTTTAAATTAACACATAACTGTACATATTTATGGGGTACATAGGAATGTTTTGATACATATAATATATAGTGATCAGATCAGGGTAACTAGCATATCCATCTGCCTCAAACATTTATCATTTCTTTGTGTTGAGAACACTCAATATCTTTCTAGCTATCTGAGTCTCTCCCGTATTGTGAACTACAGCCAAGGAAGCTGTTTCTATACCTCACTTCTGTTTTCTCTAAGCTTTCCTTTCTCTGTTCATAAATTATCTTCAGCTAAGTGGCAGCGTTGGAGCGTCTCCAAATCTATTCTAGTTCTGGGGAGCTGCCTGATTCTCGAATTGTTCTTTGCTCTGTGAAATTCCATTGAATTAAATTTGTCTAAAGTTTTTCTTTTAATACTTTCTTTCATCTTGAGAGGGATGGTGTAGGAATAATACTAGCTTTATAAAATGAATTGGGAAGTTTTCCACCCTCTTCTATTTTCTGGGACAGACTGTATAGAATTAGTGTTAATTCTTCTTTAAGGGTTTGATAGAATTGTCCAGGAAAAGCATCTGGCCCTGGAGATTTCTTTTTCAGAAGATTTTAAATTACTAATTCAATTTCCTTAATAGTTGTAGCACTCTTCAAATTATCTGTGTCATATCAGGTGAGTTGTGGTCATTTGTATTTTTTAAGGACTTGGTCAATTTTATACAAGTTGTCAAATTTATGTGTGGAGTTGTTCATAATATGCACTTTTTATACTTCTGATATCTTTAAGGGCTGTTGTGACAACACTGCTTCATTCCTGATCTTATTGGCAATTTGGTTTTCTCACCACCTCTCCCTTTCTGTTTGCCTGCCTCCCAGCCAGTCTTTCTAAGCAGCATGTCAATTTCATTGTTTTTTTTTTTTTTTTTTTTTTTTTGGTGGTTGTTGTTTTTTGTTTTTAAGAAAGAGAAAGAGAAAAGGGGGAGAGAGAACAGGAGTCTTGCTCTATTCCCCAGGCTGGAATGCAATCTAAAAGTAGGTATTAAAAGCCTCTTTTATGCCGATAATTGTGCTTAACAGCGGAGACAGGAAGGAATAAGGGAAGAAAATAACAAACAAACAGCCAACCAATATTTAATTTAAGTCTGTAAAATGCTATGCAAATGCTGAAGAGTGATTTACTTCCAATTATATGGTCACTTTCAAAATAGGTGTAATGTGATACTGAAAAAAATATATGTTCTGCGGACCTGGGGTGAAGAATTCTATAAACATTCACTGAGTTTACTGAGTTCAAATCATGGATGTCCCTGTTCATTTTCTCTCTCATTGATCTGTTGAATATTAACAATGTGGTGTCAAAATCTCCTGCTATTATTTTGCGGGAGTCCAAGTCTCTTTATAAGTCATTGAAAACCTGTCTTATGTATCTGGGTGCTCCTATATTGGGTGCATATATGTTTGTGATCATTGACTCCTATTGTTGCATTGATCCATTTATCATCATGTAGTGTCCTTCTTTGTTTCCTTTAGTCTCTGTTACTATTAAAGTCTATTCTGTCAGAGATGATAGTTACAACTCCTGTTTTTTTTTTTTTCTTCCCAGACTGTTAGAAACAAGATGTCTGTTCTTTGGTGCTGCAAGGAAAAATTAGTATTTATACAAAAAGTTTTCTCGGCAAGGGAATTTTGCTTTCTTTAGAAAGGGTGCTGCCTGTCAGCAATCTTGCCATAAGAGCACAATGAACAAAGAAAGGCAGAAATATTTATCTTTTTTGTATTGGGTCTTTACTGCTGTGTTTTATTTCTATTGGTTGGAGTTGGACTTCACAGTCTAAGCTAAACTTGATAACAGCTTAAAACTTTCATAAATAGGTAAGGGCAATGGAGAACAAAAGGAAGGAAGCTGCTTGCAAAAGGACTTAGAAAATTAATAATATTTCTAAATAAGGAAGGGGCACAGGCTGCGAGCTGGGACATACCTGAGCATGTCTAGACAAACATCTTGGTTAAAGTACAAGGACATAGTATGTACTTTTTCATTTATATCTAATAGCTACTTAGGATAGAGCTTAACAGAGAGTTATTAGAAAACAAAACCAAACCAAGAAGTCTTTGGAGAAAGTTAGTATTCAAAATTATTATTAACATTTATTATTTATTCTTATCAAGAAGAGAAACTTTGAAGAGGAACCTTTTACTTTCCACAATTTCTTCCTCTTGATTTTATAGTTCTTCTTCTTCAAACTTTTTTTAGCATGTCTCGGCTTAGTTGTTCTGCTTGAGTCTCTAAGAAAAACCTTCTCTGAATAAGGTGGAAGAAAGTTAAGGGAGGCTTTGTAAAACCTGCTTTTATTAACTTTTGCACTAACTCTTGAATGCATGGTATAACATAACACTTAAGAAGAAGGAGCATACTTATTACAGTTGCTAAAGAGGTAAGAATTGAGACTATGGTTCTTTCTATTGAACTACTTTTCTAGCCAGTTTGAAACAAGATTATTAATTCTAAAATTTTTAGCTAGTTCTTTAGATAAAGTGTGGGCAACACCCCCCAGGGGCACCGAGAAAGGAGAACTGTGCAGACCCCAGGCACATTTAGTACCTAAAATATAACTCACTGCTTACTATATCTAGCTTATATATATATAATCATACTTAGGCCCATATAATATTTCTATACAATCATATAGGTATTTTAGTCGGAGCTGTAGTGACACATTTAGTGCTGATTTATATAATCCTTCCATATAACCATATAGTAGTTTGTAGTAGGAAGAATGCCTAGAGCAGTCACAGAACAGAAGCAGTATGTGGGAAAACAGCCAGACCAGGACTGGAACCAAAGATTCAGGTGGTGGCATCCCTGCCTGAAAGGGCATATGCTATATGGCAGGCTTGGAGCAAGGGTCTCTCCTCCTGATAAAGGAGTTGTAGTACCTTGCATCCAGTTCCTGTGGAAAGTAGGCCTCAGGCCTGAGATCCTGAAAATAACTGAGGGAGAAGAACCCCTCTGGTGTGACCAGATACTGTGGCTGTATACCCTGTCAGTCTTTTCTTGCTTCTGTGCTACCTCAAATCATCCTCCCATAAATATCTTAAGAGAAGAGCACAAGTCTGTCAGTTCCCACTGCATTGGCTTACAGTATCCTTCTATTAGAAATCCTTTGAAGTCTCCAACCCCCAGATAAGAAGTGTTGCACATGACACCTGTTGCACACAGCCCACCTCCTTGCCTCGGTGGCCTAATGGGGGTGGACCTCTTTTTTGTACATGACCCTCTACTACTGCACACAGCACGGCCCCCTGCTGCACGGCCCACTTCTCTGCCCAGGTGACATAATGGGGTGGTACCCTTGCTTGTGACTCACGTGATTATGTATGCCCTATTACTAAGCCTATAGATGATGACTGCACTCATCACCCTGCCCTCTGCTTGTACCTAATAAATACAGATGCTTCTAGGCATGTGGGGCTCTCACTGATCTCCACTCATCGGTTGCGTAGCCCCCTGGGTCCAGATGCTCTTCATCAGTTCTTCAGTGTCCTGTCTCTTTACTTCCTGGATCCTGCACCTCAGCACAGCCTAAGGGGCACCCCACGATCCTGTGGGGCCCTACAGCCCTACTTAAAGTATTAAGGCTTTATAGAGCTTTTGTTATACTTCTGTTAGGAGAAGTGTTCTTTGGGATGAAAGTACAACATCGGATTTTAGTCAAAACATAACGCTACTTTTTTCGGCTAATGTTATATTTAAAGCTATTCTGTTTTTCTAGGCTATTTGGCTAGTGGACTTAAACTGTTCTGCTCTTCTTTTGACAGCATCTTTAGTGTAATAAATTGTTGTTGATTGTAATAAATATAGTTTATCTAATCTATATTTTTATTAAGTGTTATCTATGGGAGGATAGATTTAATTCTTGCAGCTATTTGGTCTTTAGCTTTAAATTCATCTGGTACACTTTGTAGAATGCCGATTGCATCTAAACAGACATGCAGGTTGACAGAGTTATGAGGGGCTTCTCTTGTTTTACGATGTCTTGTTTTTTTTTTTCTGATTGATGAAATGCTAGGGTAAAATAAATAGCTAATTTAACTAGAACACAAGCACTGCTCTAATTATTTAGCAGAGTGTCTAGTGAAGGTCTTCAAAAATATTACTATACATCTTCTCAGGGATGAATAAGGGTGGACTGATGGGTCAGCTCTTGTGAGTGCTTGACTTCACTGCATTCTGTTACTTCTTTAAGGAATGCTAAATTTTCTTTTTGTCATTGGAGGCACAAGATAAAATTGGACTTGGAAGATGGAGCCTGGATGGCCTTCAGGGGCTGACTTGCAGGGTGCTGTACTTCAGGAAATAGCAGGGAGTTTGGCACAGTTCATTATCTTAGGCTGTAGGATTTTGAAAAAGAGCTATTATGTAGTCTTTGTCTTATTGATTAGAGGACTATCCAAATGGAAAGGGGACAACTTGGGCTTCTGGCTTATTATGCACACAAGCATAATGATCACTTTTATTTAGAATATGGATGGAATATTTAATCTATTCTAGCCAAGCATTTACGTCGTGATATGTTGTCTTAATTGCTATGGTTTGATTTAGATTTTTTACTTCTACTACAGAGACTTTGGTTTTGTCATCGTGTCATTGTGAGAAGTGATGATAGAGAGGTTGAAGGAGCAATAAAGCATATTTAAAAAAATCTTTTAAGATCTTTTCCTGAAATGTCGGCTCTTATACTATAAACACAGCTTAATGAAAAGGAAGAGTTTTTAGATGTTGCGATAGTAATAGTAAGCTGTATAGGATTACATTGGTCATATTGACAGCTAACAAGGGTAATGCTTTTGGTGAAATGGATACGTGGTTTTAAGGACTGACAAAGACTTGCAGAAGTAGGGTCTATCTCAAACTTTTAGGGTTCTATAGGACATTAGACTTAGCAGAACATAGAGATTTTGTTTTAGAGGGGCAAGAGTCTGATCCTTACTAATTAATACAGCTACTATTCTCTAGATTCCTAGTATCTTTACAGGAACTTATAATGTCTTCTTAATCTGAGGAAGTTTAAGAGGGACAGAGATATTTTTCTGAAGTCATAAGCTGTCTTTGGTTATGTAAATCTCTACAAGACATAACTAAACAGGCATCAAAAATAATAACTAGAGGTGAGTTAGATCTAATTACATTATAAGATGGGGAGTGGTTAAAGGGAAAAACAGAAAAAGAAAAAATAGACTAAGCTTTTCTTAACTTTAATTTCGTAGGGCTTTATCTTGGGACAATGGCCTATGATTCTGATGGTGATGATGCTTTCTCGACGGGTGTTATGTGTCTATCTTTTTCTGCTATGCAAATGGCACTAGCTTGGTGGTTAGAAGCATGAGGTAGGGTCTTTCGTAGGCTGGCTCGAGTTTTTTTCTTTCTATCCTTTGATTAGGACATAGTCCTTAGGCTGGTGCTGGTGTAATGAAAATTCTGGGGGTGCTTCCTGTGCTAAAAGCCCTCTGGTTTTAAGAGAAGAAAGGGTAGAGGAGATACTAAGCATATAATTTCTGGGAAACTCATCTTTTGTTTCAAATATGGGGAAATCAGCTGTGGAATGTAAGTTAGGCAACTCGTAAAACATTTTATAAGGGGATAGACCAACATCTTTCTGAGGGGTGGTTCTAATATTTAATAAAGCAATAGGAAGGCATTTATACTATGGCAACTGGATCTCCAGGACTAATTTAGTTAGGGGGCTTTTAAGAGTTTGGTTTATTTTTCCTACTCTTTTTGAGGAGTATGGATGCTAAGGAATGTGATATACCTACTTTATGTCTAGACTTGCGCTAACCTTTTAATGATATGTGCATTAAAATGGGTTCTTTTGTCTGAATCAATGTTTTCTATTAGTCTGAACTTGAGTAAAATATATTCAGTTAATGCTTTAACTACATTACTAGTGGTTACACTTGAAAAAGAAATAGCCTCTACTTAATGGGTGAAATGATCTACTATTACTAATAAATACTTCCACTGACTAATTGCAGATATTTCAGTGTAATCAACTTGGACACTTGGAAATGGTCTGAGTCTTGAATTTCTTCTTCTAGGGGGTAATTTTCTGTTCTTTTTCTTTTTTGTTTGTTTGTAGAAAGTGATTTATTTGGAGAGAGAAAAAGGAGGAGAGAGAAACAGCTAACTTTCACACTGAGTGAGAGAAAGAAAAGCCACTCTCATATTGAGTGAGAAGGGTTCCCAGAGGGTAAAACCAGAGAAGGAAAGCTCCTCTTACACTAAGTGAGAGAATCCAGAAAGAAGGAATCCAGGAGAGGAAAGCAGCTTCCACACTGAGTAGAAGGGAAAAGAGAGAGAGATGGAGTTTAGGAGAGGGAAAGTAGCTTCCGAGAGAGAGAGTATTCGTGGAGGGGGACCCAAACATGGAGTCCCAAGGGGTAATTTTCTTAGGATTTATTTGTTTTCTTACCAATTAGACAACTGTCTGCAACTTTTTTTGCGAAAGCATAAATTTTAATGCACTTATAAACTTTGAGAACTGCATTACACAGAGCTTGGGGCCTTTAATGGGTCTTTTGAGTCAATTAGAACAAGATTTTCTTCATAAGGGGTTTGGATAACATTTTTTTTTTCTGGTCCGGCAATATCTGAATTTCTGACTTCTCATAAGCACTTATTTTTATTAGTTTTTAGACTAATGAAAGCTAAACACTATTTTATATTTGACAATGCTTCCTGTATGATTTTATACTAGATAAGCTAAATTTCACCTTTATATTAGTGTGCGATTAATGTTAAACTTAATTTTTTTTTTTTTTTTTTTTTTTGCCAATCAGTTTGGGCTTATGAGGTTGCTCGGGTTAGCCTTGAACTGATGACCTCGCCTTCGCGAGCGCCATGACCTCCGGCGGGGGTAAACTTAATTTTAATAATATTTTGTAGACATTTATTTAATTTTAATGTCTGACTATAAGGTAAGATTTTTATAGACTCTTTTTAACTTTTATAATTTTTGTTAAAGAAAAGGTTAGTGTTTTAAGAAAAACTTGTGTTTTTAATGTCTAGTGTACAGAAAAACCTGATGACACTCTTTAACTTTAGCTAATATGTTTACAAACAGAATTTCTTTTACAATTAACGTTTTAACACTTGCTTAAACTTTCAAAACAATTTTAAAAAACTTTTAAATGTGGGTAAAAATCTATATTCTTATGCTTCTTTATAATCATTTTACTAAAAGTAAAATTTACTTTCTTTACACACTTTGCACATAAACTGTTTAATAGTTTTGCATTTAGAAGGCTTAATTACTTTTAAATTATACATTTCTTGCATAAATTCTCTTTTATAACGTTTTCTATGACTTTCCCAGACAATCTTTGACATGCTTCAAGTTTCTGACTTGTAAACATCTTTTTCTTTAAACAACTAGTTAATTTACTTTAGGACAAGAATTTACTATATAAGATTCTTTTTACATAAATTTCCCCTTTTTACTGTTAAAGATGATAACCATTTTTTCTAAGGCAAACTTCCTTTATGTCTGTGGACTAGATTGCTTAAGGCCACAAAATTGGAAGTTAGGATAGTACATGTTACATTAACTTTCAGCAAACTTTACTTTCATTGAAAACCTTGTAAGTTTGGGATTTTAATTGTGTGCTAGATGTAGAGCCTCTGACTTAGACAGAAGTGCAGATAATGTCTGGCTTATTCTAGCATTTAGCTCTATGTGCCCTAGGTTTTATTTAGCTGTAAAGCAGGCCAGTTGTACAGTTAAGAAACAGTAGCCTGTTTGGCTATCCGATCAATAGTTGTAAGGTCTTGCACTAACTGATGTGACCTGTCTGGCTTCTTTACAGGCAGTATTGGAGTATTATAGCAAGATACACAGAATTCAAGACGCCTATTATGGAGAAGACTTTTAATTATTAATTATAGGTTTTAAGTTTACTTTAGCTTTTAAAGGAATAGGGTATTGTTTTCTTTTTATTATTTTCCTAGGGGTTTTTAATTTGATATTAATCAGAGAAATCCATAATTTCTTCAATTCTTGTCTTTTGATCATACTTTGGGATGGATATGTTCCTTGTCTGTGGTGGTGAGCAAGTTTAGGGAGGAGAGGAATTTTCCTTGATTAATATAGAGGCGTAAGCTAAATTTTAGCATTAAATCTCTCTCTAATAGATTTGTTCTTGCCTTCGTAATTAACAAAATTTTAATATTAGCTGATTTTCTTTTATATATGAGTTTTGTTCTTTTTCCTATTTGGGACATTCTCTTTAGAAGTGACTTATTTTTAATTTGAAATACTTGTTTTGTCCTCTTTATCTACACTTGCCTCTTTCTCTGTTTCTATCCCTCTCTCTCTTTATTTGCCTCTCCTTCTCTCTTTGCCTCCTTGTCTCTTTCTTTCTCTCTCTCTCTGCCTCTCTCTCTCTCTCTCTCTCTCTCTCTCTCTTTGTTTCTTTGTCTCTCTCTCTCTGCTTCTCTGGTTTCTGGGCTGTGTCTGGTGTGTCTTTATGCTTTTGCTGTTCTCTGCTATCTGTATGTCAGAGCCACCTGTGTAAGTGTTTTCATTAACTTCTACTTGAGTAAAAGGAATTTCTTAGCAGAGGAGTGGTTCCCTTCACACTCTTTGTGCTGCTCTGGCAGGCCTGGCATAAGGCATAGTTTAGTTCTTCCTGAGAGATGAGTATGTTATTAACATACTCTATAAAAGCTGACAGATCCAATCCTCATTTGACTTAAATTTTTTGGCCAGAAAATGGAGGTTTGAGGATTGGGTTTTGAGTCAACATAAAACAATACTTTATTATTTGTTGCTTCTTTTTATTTTTGGTGTTTTTGTTATCTTTCTGATATTTTAATAATAGGTCTAGGGGACTATTAGTAGGAATATTATTGTTGCTAGCTTTATTATTTTCACCTCTTACTTTACTTGGGGTATTTCTTATCTTGATGGTTTTGGGGTGAGACTCAATTTCCTTTATTGAAAATTTCTCATCTTTTGGGGTGATGCTCAATCTCTTTTATTAAAAATTTCTCACCTCTTTAACTTATAAGACACCTTGACTAAGGAATACTTCACCAGGTCTGCAGCTTTTTCTTGCTTTGTTATGTTCTGACTAAGGAATACTTTACTGCTTCTGTGGCTTTTCTTTCCTAGGTTTTGACTACTAAGGAAACACTTTACCACTCTTGTGGCTTTTCTTTCTCTGGTCCTGACTAACAAGGAAATGCTTTGTTGCTTTTGCAATGTTTTTTTACCTTTATGCACAGCGTTACCTGGTTGCCATGGTATGGGAGGATTCTTTTTCTTAGGTTGTTGGCCGGTTTCTTTCCATTGTTGAGAGTCCAGTTTACTCCTCACACTGGGTAGGTCCTTATTCCTCACCTTGAGGCTGCAGCAACAATGCAGCAGGGTGTGCCTCCTCATAGGAGAGGACCAGAGACTGGCCCCCACTGGACCAGAATGGCTCCCTTTACAGGCCACTAGATTGTTAGAAACAAAATGTCTGTTCCTTGGTGCCACAAAGAAAATTTAGCATTTAGATACAAAGTTTTCTCAGCAAGGCAATTTTACTTTCTGCAGAAAAGGTGCTACTCATCAGCAATCTTGCCACAAAAGCACAATGAACAAAGAAAGGCAGGAATATTTATCCTTTACGCTGTGTCCTATATCTGTCAGTTGGAGCTGGACCTCACGGTCTAAGCTAAACTTGATTGGCTAACAACTTAAAAATTTCTTAAATAGGTAAAGGCAATGGAGAACAAAAGGAAAATAGGAAGTTGCTTGTGAAAGGATTGAGAAAAGTAGTAACATTTCTAAATAAGGAAGGGGTATAGGCTGCGAGCTGGGACATGCCTGAGCATGTCTACAACAAATATCTTGTTTAAAGTACAAGGACATAGAATGTACTTATTTCTTTATATCTAATAGCTACATAGGATAGGGCCTAACAAATATTTATTAGCAAAAAATAAAATAAAATAAATGAAATATAAAAAACAAGAAGGTTTTGAAGGAAGTTAGTCTTTAAAAGAAACTATTATTTTTAACATTTATTATTTATTCTTTAACAAGAAAAGAAACTTTAAAGAAGAACTTTTTACTTTCCACAAAAAGAACCAACTCTTTATTGTGGCTCTTATCTTTATCATGGTCTTTATTCAGCTACCTGTTTTGCTCTTTTTTTAGGTTATTGTAGTAAAAGCTGATATTACTGATTTGAGACTTTTCCTCTTTCCTAACATAAGCATTTAGTGCTATTGATTTTCCTCTCAGCATGGCTTTAGCTGTGTTCTACAAATTTTGATACGCTTTATTTTCACCTTTATTCAGTTCAATGTCTTTTTAAATTTCCCTTGAGACATCTTCTTTAACCTGTGCACTATTTAAAAATGTGCTGTTTAGATTCCAAATGTTTGGAGGTATTTTTGTTATTGTTTTCTTATTGATTCCTAGTTTGATTCCATTGTAGACCAGAGGATGCACTCAGTATGATTTCAACACTTTCAAATTTGTTGAAGTTTGTGTCATGGCCTAGGATATGATCTATCTTTGTATTTTTCTGTGGGTTCTTGAAAAGAATGTGTACTCTACTGTTGGATGGAGTGTTCTATAAATAACCATTAGATCCTGTTGGTTTATCACATTGTTTAGTTTTTCTATACCCAGGCTCATTTTCTGTATAGTTGTTCTATAAGTTGTTGAGAGAGGAAGGTGTTGAGTTCTTCAACTATAATTGTGGATTTGTCAATTTCTCTTTTTAGTTATATTAGGATTTAACATATTTTGTCACTTTGTTGTTTTGTGCTTGCATATCTATAATTGCTACATCTTTTGGGTGACTGATCCTTTTATTATTATATGATAGCACCCTGTCTCTGGTAATTTTCTCTGATCTGAAGTGCATTTTATTTAATATTTATGGTGGTGGCCTTGGGCCACACATTATCAGCACCACCTCTGGAGGATCTGGAGACTAAGATCAGCCATGTCTACATAACTAGCTCCTAGTAAAAACCCTGACACTGAAGCTCAGGTGAGCTTCCCTGGTTGACAGTTCTTCCTGTATTTTGTCACACATTATGGCTGGGAGAAATAGCACTAGCCAGACAACTCCACTGGGAAAGGACAGCTGGGGCATAAATACAAAAAGACGAGGCCGGGAGCGGTGGCTCACACCTGTAATCCCAGCACTTTGGGAGGCCAAGGTGGGTGGATCACGAGGTCAAGAGATCGAGACCATCCTGGTCAAGATGGTGAAACTGCGTTTCTACTAAAAAGTACAAAAAATTAGCTGGGCATGGTGGCCCGTGCCTATAATCCCAGCTACTCAGGAGGCTGAGGCAGGAGAATTACCTGAACCCAGGAGGTGGAGGTTGCGGTGAGCCGAGATCGCGCCATTGCACTCCAGCCTGGGTAACGAGAGCGAAACTCCGTCTCAAAAATAAATAAATAAATAAAATAAAAAATACAAAATGACTGAACAAGCTCTATATGAAGAAAACTACAAAATTTTGACGAATGAAATCAAAGGCTGACTAAATAAATGGAGAGATATTCCATGTACATTTATAGAGATACTCAATATTGGGAAACTATCAGTTCTTCCCAACTTGTTCTATAGATTCATTGCAACTGCAATCAGAATCGCTGCAAGTTAGTTTGGGTGGGAAGGAGGGGACTTGCTCAAATAAATGGTATTGTTTTTAATTTCAAATTCCAGTTGGTACAATTCACGGCTGAAATTTGAGAGAGAATTCTTTCAAATAAATAAAATAATAAGTTTAAGGGATAATTTATTTTATTCAGAATTTCAGAGAAAATTCTCCCTTTTTCTCACAGCAATTGATTTAGGGGGTGTAACTGATTTTTACTGTCTCCATTCTCTGGTGTCCATTCTTTATTACCCTCAGCCTCAGGTAATGCTTCTCCTAGTATTGGTGTCTTCTCTGGTGACATGACCCAAATCTTCATTTCTGAGGAGTCTGAGGCCCTGGCTGCCATGCTATTTTTCAAGCTAGTGTGGTGCTATTGTCTGTTGTCTATCAAATTTGAGTGAGAAGTATCCAAATGGATTATGTGGGTGGGTAAAAACATTTCCTCCTGCCCTTTACTGGGTCACAAAAGCAATTCCTCCTCCTGAAGAACTGGGTTAATTACCTGAGCCCAGATAGTGACTCTTCTTCTTGCATAATGGTCTCTGGATGCAAAGTCTTTGCAGTGACAGGCAGAAGCTGCAGCTTAGAGTTCAGCAGGACTCTTTCCATGTCCCCTGGCTGAAGAATTCCCCCATAGGAAATCAGGACCTCTCATCTTACAGAGCCCTGAACTGGGGGCTGGCAGGGGCAAGGATGGCAAAAGGGAGAGCCAAGAAGCACAAATTCCCTAAGTGTATTATTGGGAATACAGATAAAGGTAAGCGGGGCCCTTCCTGCTGCTCCCCTTTGTTTCCCAGGCCCATGTATAGGCTTATCTAAATAGGTCAGATATCTGACATGGGTCTTGCTGTCAGACTCAAATCAAGGTATCATCATGGCTGAGTTCTCTCCTGGGTGATTTAGAAGAGAGTCTGTTTCCTTGTCTTTTCCAGCTCGTAGAGTTTGCTCACATTTCTTGGTTCATGGCTTCTTCCTCCATCTTCAAAGTCAGCAGTGTTGCAACTCTTTGTACCTCTTTCATGGCCACATTTCCCTCTGAATCTCTGATTCCTCCTTTTCTCACTTTTAAGAATCATTGTGATAACATTGAGCCATTCGGAAATCCAAGATAAACTTGCTATCTTAAACTTAGATGATTAGCAGTCTTTTTTCTTTCTTTCTTTCTTTTTTGGTAGAAAGTGATTTATTGAGAGAGAGAGAGAGAGAGAAACAGAAGAAGGAGAGAGAAAGAAACAGCTAACTCTCACACTGAGTGAGAGAATCCAGAAAGATGGAATCCAGGAGAGAAAAGCAGCTTCCACACCAAGTGGAAGGGAATAGAGAGAGAAATGGAGTTTAGGAGGGAAAGACAGGCTTCCACGAGAGAGTGTGGAAGGGGACCCCAGAGGGGAAATCCAGGAAGGGAAAGAGAGTTCCCACTATGTGGGAGGGGATGATTATCACTCTTAATTCTCTCTGCAACGTTATTCCCTTTCCCACATAACCAAACTTAGTCATATTCCAGGGATTAGGGTGTGAATGTCTTTGGGAGCCTGCTCCCCACATTTCTCATACAACTTACTTGTGGTCTCCTTTCCTGCTCGTGGTGCTCAATGCTTGGCATTCCAACTACATCATATGAGAGACTAGTTTTTTTTGGTCACACGTGATATTATGACTTGATAAATCTGATAGAACTCACTACAAAATGGGGAGATTTGGATGCAGAGTCACTTAATGTGCTCCATATTAGGTTAGGTGCTTCATACCAGGGCCCAAAAGGTATCTTCAAATAGTATGTAATTCAAAAGGAGTTGTTATTCAAAAGATATATAATTCTCCACTGCAAAAAACATGGCCTTTCTCCAGAACCCCAAAAGTTTGCCTTGTAATTTTCCCACTTGGGCTTGCTATCAACTCCACATGGTATCTTTTCCCACGTCTGATACTTCCGATACCAGAGGGTCAGCCAGAACACATGGTCCAGGTAGCCATACTGTTTTCACTATAGCTTGGATCTTCTGAGACCCTTCCCTAATCCAGATCCCACTCAAAGCTGGCAGCCTATAGTGTCCCCTGTAAACTGGCTGAAACAGTATACCCAGGTGTATTATATGCTACTTTCAGAACCCAAAGAGGTTTATCAGGTAGTGTACTTTCTTTTTCTTCATGGGAAATGCAAGATCCAATAACTCATCCTTTTCTTTAGATGGGTTGTTTTAGCATGCCCCGGTTTAGAGGGCCTCTGATTACTCACAGAGTTTATTTCCTGTCACCTGAAATGCTTATGTACCAGCACCTTCAAAGTGTTCATTACTTCTTACCATCTGGGCTAATTAGCATGTTAACATTGATATAGTAGACAGGTGTGATGGTCTGAAGGCAGTACAAGTAGTCCAGGCCTTTTCTATCTACATTATAACAAAAGGAAGACTATATTTAATATAGTCCTACGGCAAAAATACACATGTATACTATTATCTGTTCCATGTCAGTGGAACAATTTATGATCCCCTTTTCTGATGGAGATAGAAGAGAATACATTAATTCAACTAATGGCCATATACTATGTACCTGAGTCAATGTACATTTGCTCTAGCAAAGATTCCGCCTCTGGTACAGTGGATGTAATTGGCCCAACAATCGGTTGACTTTGTGATAGAGAACTGTCATTCTCTACAACTGATGAACTAAATGCATACGTGACAGGGAACATCATTTCTGTGTCCTTTAGATCCTTAGGGATGTCAATAAGTTTTGTGTCTTGTGCTCATTGGAGTAATCCATTGAAAAGTGGAACAGAGTGCCCTAAAGACTTACAGTGCTGAGGAGATAAAAATCGGAGTTCTGAATGTGATAAGGCAGGAAGTGGGAGTACATTAGAAAACATCTCAAGGCCTCAGCTGGGGCCCTTCCAGGCTACACTCCAGAAGTGAAGCCAACTCCAGAGGTAGACAGAATCTTGCTTGACATTGTGCAACTCAGCCTCAAGTCGGTTTTATCCATGACCGAAATCTGATCATTAAGAGGTCTGTTTATCAGTCAGATTGTAAGGATCTAATTTCACTCTGTATCAGGAGGATATAGTAAACCCTCCTTGGAGGAAAATAACAAAATTCAGGTGACAAAGTAAGAGATAACATTTCACCCAAAAAGGCATCTGACTTATTTTTTTCTTGTAAAACCAATATGATGATGCCAAGACCATCCCGGCCGAGCTCTTGAATATACCATTTTCATCTAACTGATATGTTGGCCTTTTGGATTCTTCCTTTGTTGATCAATGAGTCTTAGTTGACCCATCCCCAAAAAGGGATGCCAGATAGAAGAGGCCCCCTTGAGTTAGGCAGTGGATCTCAAGGGTTTAGCAGCAGGTTAATTGATGGCTGCCTTTGTTGGTGTGTACGTGGTGGCTGCCTCCAGTAGGTGGCAATGTTGTCCTAGGAAATGGCCTCTGAGCACTTCGGTATTTAAGCAAAGCTGGGATTTCCCATTCTTTTGAGAGTCTATATTGCTGTTGCTAGACTACTGTGAGGGGACGGGGAAACAGATTGAGAGGATGATCTACAGGTCCCACAGGAAGCAGCTGCGGAACAGGGTGATCCTCTCTGACACGAGATGAGGAAGTGAAGGCACAAAACATCATTCCACAACTGTACGTTGAATCCACCCAAGGAGCCCCATCCATAACGTTTAGTTTTCTTTCTCCCACAGCAAATCATGCCTAAACCCTGTCAGTTGAATTCCTTTACTTTCCCCCCAAAGGAGTACAATGAAAATCAGGCTCCAACAATTGCACCTGTACAGAATCCCAGGGAAGTTCAGGGTGACTGACAAAGGACAGCTAGGGCGGCAAATGGATCACAGTAGAGAGAGAGGGATGAAAACTTCGTTGTTAGCCTTTTCCCTCCTTTAGCTCCTTGCTCCAGGGTCAGCATCCAAGTGCAAGTGTTAATTCCTTTCCATGAACCTCTCAGTATTTGGTGAAAACCCAGGCTCAGAAATCCCTTTCTACCCTTACACACAACTGCCTCAGCTCCATCCATTAGTCCTTGGTGCCTTTATTCATGCCTGTGTCCAACATCTTTTTCTTTTACAGGACAGGGTAGGATGGTGACTTGGGCACCTGAAGCCAACAGAGCCATAAGCTTGAGCCCTTCACTTCCTGAAGTTCCCTGGCATACGCACACAGGTGTGCATGACCCCAACCCATTTAAGGACAAAGATCTCAGCTGCATCTCTAATTATCTTTCTCTAAAAGCAGCTGAGGTTGAGGCAGAAGGAAAGGGATGGGCTAAAGAGGGGCAAAAGGATAAGAAATTGGCTACATCCATTTTTAGTTTTGAATGACTGCTTTGGATTCAACCAAATGTTTTTGTTTACGTGAAGCGATATATCAAATATCAAGGCTCTTATTGCTGACACCATGTATTTTAACTTTACGATGCTTTACCCAGTGGCCACAACCACATTGCTTTTCTGTTGGGTTGTGGGGCTTGCTGCTACATTGTCATGAGAACATCCCTTCCTGTTCCTGCCCAGAGGAGACTGAGTCACATGAGTAACAACCACAGAATCATTTGGGTGGCTTATTTCAATCACACCTCTGGCCACTCAGACTCATTAACAGGTAGGTCAGTGGGGGGCCTTAATTCCCTCACCCTCTCCCCCACCGCACCTTCTGGAGAAAGCACAGCCCTGAAAACACCTTGATTTCAGGTTGTACAAACCTGTCCTCTCATAATTGTAAGAGAATATATTATTTTAATCCATGTAGTTCATAACAAATTACCCCAAACTTGGTGGCTTAAAACTACAGAAATCTACTCTGTTACAGCACAGTTCTGAAGACCAGAAGTCTGAAATCAAGATGTTACCAGGGTTGGTTCCTTCCGGAGGTTTTGAGGAGAACCTATTCCACGCTGCTTTCCTAGCTTCTGCTGGCCTCTGGCAATCCCTGACAACCCCAGGTTCTAGATGTATCTCTCAAATCTCTGCCTCCACCTTCACACGGCCTTTCTTTCTGGGTCTCTCCTCCGTGTTTCTTCTTTACTTATGAGGACACTCGTTACTGGATCTAGAGCTCACCCAGTGAGGCTGATCTTGTCTCAGCATGATCTTGTCTCCTGAATCTTAATTTAATTACACCTGCAGAGCATCTTTATCCAAATAAAGACACATTTACAGGTATATAGGGTAAGTATAGTGCCTGCACTTAGGGTCAGGCACAGTGAATCGCTCTACAACCTTGTTCAGACTATTATCTCATTTCAGAGGGAGATACGGAGTAGAATGGGATATTGGACTAGCTCTGTAACTGTGAATTGGAGGAGTAAGTGACAATTCCAGGCCTAAGTTGAATTTTCTAGCTACCTTGTCTTTAGAGCTAAGACAAGAGAAAATCAGAAAAAGGTATTTGCTACATTCTGAAATGCTTATAATATTTCTTAAGTGATCAAAGGTGGGTGTATTTTAGATGCAGGAATGGCCATAGTGGTGTCTGGTTCCAATGCACCAGCTCAGTTAGGAGAAAGAATTAGCTATATTTCAAGACGTAAGTCCCAGTCTTTCCAAGGTACCAGCAATTTCGGCAAAAATTCAGATACTTCCTTCTCACATGGGAAACAAGTATAATAATATCTGGTCTATCTAATAGGTATTAAGATAATATGTCATAAATTATGTAATAAACAGTAAAGCCACATAAGTTTAAGTCTCTGTGGTGATTAGACAGGCATTAGACTTGAAGCCATATTTGAAATGATACAGTCAAATCTCATTACTTGTGGTAGTTAACGGTCTATAAAGATGTCATAAATACTGAATTAACAAATACTGAAGCATTGCCTTTAGGAGTAACAGTGTTGAATTCCTATCATCTTCTGATCACAATGTTTTCATCAAAGTTGGTAAATAAACTTGCTTTATGTGTGTTTAGGTTGAAAAGACATCTTATTAATATGAATTGTTGATTCCAAAATATTCAACTCACAGCCAAATGTGCTATAAGTCATGTCTGAAAAGTTTCTCCAGCTTCTATAACACAAACATTTCCTTTATAAGGCATACCACAGCCACCTTTTGCTTGGGAACACTAGACTGAACTTCAGTTTTATGCATGGGGGCCGTTTAAGCAGAAAAATCACCAACATCAAAAAAATGTGGAAAATGTAGTCAATATATAATAGAATTTGATTATATAGCATTCTAGAAGATGCAAAAACGATAAAGACAGTAAAACCATCAGTGATTTTTTTTTTTTTTACTGGGGTCCGGAGAGAGGGGAGGGATACATAGGTAAAGCACAGATTTCTAGGGTGATGTAACTATTTTGTAAGATAAAACTCGTAGAACTTTACAGCACAGAGCAATCAATGTATACACATTAAAGTATCATTTAGGAGGGCAAGGGGTCAAAGGAAAGAATTCACCCTGTGACAAGAGAATCTAACTATTCTATGTATGTATAACTGTATTGTAAGCATGTAAAACAACCTCACTGAAGGAGGTGGGAAACAAGATGGTGACTGAAATAACTTTGGGAATGAATGGAGTACGTAAGACTACAAGCACGGAAATTGCACATAGGCACTGGATTTGAGTTGATAAAGTTATTTCCCATTGAGGTAGAAGTTAACAATTCTGACACTGCTATATATGTATACGTGGATTAAGCAATTAAGTGAATGTGTGAGAGATGGCAGGCGTCATGCTTCTCAGTGTTTGGAGTTGGAATATACAGATAAGAAAGGCATATACACGTATGTGTACACCTACATATATGAGTAAATATATTCACATATATTTCTTTGCTCTGTCAGCTGAGGGGGCTAAAAAAACAACATCCCAGTAGCAATGAGCATATCTAGTACCTAGATCGTGGTTTCTAATAGCATTCTTCATTAAAAGTCTCCAGGTGTTCCATGGTGAACAGGTCTATGCAAACCTACCCCCAAAGACCAAAGAAGCTGAGAGGCCAAAGAAAGAGGCTGACAATTAGTTTTTCAGAAAGAAACATTTAATAGGACCTTACAGAAGCAATGTTTCCAGCAACCACCAAATGGCAGCACTCACCCTCCCCAAAATACCTTTCACATAGCAAGCCTTTTTGGCAAAACGTGTAGCTGGTCACATCTCAGACTTTCTTGTGAAACACTTGACCACTGGGGAGGTTAGTTAAGCATCTTTATGAGGGATTATCTGTACTCCTGGCATTGTTTAAAGACATTGCTTGTCTCTCTCATTGCTTGATTTCCTTCCTTCCCTTCCTTCCTCCTTCCCTCCCTTCCTGCCTTCCTCTCTTCCTCCACCCACCCCCCCCAAAAAAAAAGACATTGCTGCAGAATATCTTGGTATGCATGAGTCAAACAGCAGTCACCACGGCAGCTGCACTTCAAGATGACATCACCCTTGCAATGCAACAGCCTGTTTTCCTACACTGCACCCCTTGAAACCAGCCCTTACAATCTAAAATGCCCACCTCTTCTGTGATAGTCCCTGGACCTAGACGGAGGGTGCTTGATATTGTATGGCTTTAGTAGCATTGCACTGGCAATGGAAAACAGATTGGGTCCAGGGGAATTCCAGATGAGGGAGATTTGCAGGTTTGGCTGAATCATCTATACAGTCTTCACAATACCGTGAAGAAGTAAAACAATGAGTCATACATAACATTACTAACTGGAATAGAAGAAATCTAAATAAAGTAATATGATGTTTAAGATATCCCTTGCCTTAATAGCCTATAATGGGAAGAATGACTATCATCTTCTGAACTTCAGGACCCATGTATTCTGACAGTTTCAGTAATATGAGGATTCTGGAAATTCTAAAAGATTCTGAGATCATTCCTAATCAAGCATTTAGCTCCTAAGTTAGCATTAACCTTAGCCTCAACTTTTGCTACTGAGTGACCTGCACATTTTTCTGAGCACTTACTTGCCTTATGTCAGATGTAGGGAATAATGAGATGAACAAATTTTGATTCCTGCCCTGTAGCAAATGAATTTACACAAAAATATGAAAGATAAAAAAATAGTGATTACATGACTTTCAGGGTCATGAAACTGATTATTATTTAATCTTCTTATTCTTCACATTGCTTGACTTTAAAATATTGCAGGTTATAGTCCATCTCATAGTGTTGTTAGGACTAATTTCTTCATGTACTTAGAAAAGTGGCTGACAGATAGGAAATGGTCAAGTGTTATTATTGATAAAATTGACCATTTTGGAATTTAGAAAACTATCATCAATGCCTATGAAATAACTCCATAAGCCATTCCTCTAAATCTAATAGACTGAATTCTCATAAGTCCTCATCACTCATCATTTCTATATCCTGATGACTTACAAATACTTCTTCATACCATGGTTTATATCTTAGCTTAATATCAAGGAGAATGGATTCCATAGTACAGCCCAACTCAATGATACTATCAAACTCATTTTGGTACTCATAAGGAAAGCCAGCAGCATGCATGGCCACCAATGAACCTTTTGAATCAAACACTGGGGAGCCAGAAGCCCCAAAGAAAAACTCAGTGTCATAGGTAATCACATTACGGTTGGAAACTATTTTCTGGAAACTTCTTGGAGTGTGCATATGAACAAACTCTGGACTTGCTGCTGCTTTAGCCTTAACACGTTCCTGACATTTCTTTGCTCGCTGATCCTGAGGAATCACAACACAAGCATCGGTTTGCTTTTTTCCTCCATCTGGATGGCCAATAATATGTATCAACCCACTATGTGGCGCAGGAGCAATTCCATTATATAGTTCTATAGGTACCTGTTTTCCATTTTCCTTCAGTTTCAGGACAACATAGTCAAGCTCTTCACTATATATCTCATACCAAGGTTCAACGGAAAAGCAGTTCATTTCCTTTTCTTGTGGCTCTTCATAACGAAATGTCACCCTTACACATTGACCAATTATGTCTGCCCCCTTACTTGGCTCTATTCCTTTTCCCACAATGTCATTTATTACATGCTGACAAGTTAAAATGAACAATCCTTTAAAAACAAAGCAGGTGGCACAACCTGCAGTTGCACCATCCCAGAATAAGTACCCAACTGAGTCACTGAGATGTGCAAGAAGTTTCAGTACTTTCACAGAGTAAGAGTTTTTTGTTACTTTCCCAAAGTTTGTTTTATGCAATTTAAATAATGTTTTCCCATTTTTTCCTTTCATTTTTTGCTTGAAGTTTTCCCTGATTTTTTCAATTTCTCTTTTCAATCTGGGGTACTGAGACACGATTTCTTCTCTCAGCACACAGGTGTTTCTTTTCTCTGACTCAGGATTCTGAGGACCTGCTTCACTGGGGCCCATTCTGTTGTCAACCTCAACCTGGAAGAGTTTGCCTTCTAATTCATCAACTGGCTGGGTGTTTTCTAAAATGGAGTCATGGTTTTCAATGAGTTTCCAATCATCATTCTCTAGAAAGGAACAAAATCTGCCATCTTTGCACAGAGCATCCTTGATGGTTTCTCCTTTGAAAGCATAGACACAGAGTTTGTACCCCTTTTTGTGAAGCTTCCCACATTTAACAATTTTTCTTTTATACTTCCCAGTTCCAATTGCATGAATGTAGAATTTGACACAATCAGTTGATGCCTTGTCATGCCGGCCAAATACTTGGTTATCTTTTTTCTGCTTACTTTTACTTTGGGAAAATGTAATGACCACACGGCTTCTTTCAGGAAAACAAGTGAGGGGCATTCCAAGGTTTATGTACCCTTCAATTCCTTCTGCACCACGCACAAGCATTTCTTGGCCTTGGTGAGCTTCTATCTCTTGACTGACAGCCTGGAGAGTGTTGAGAGCCATATCTAAACTACCATTCTCACTATGTGTGAGCACATGTTTCATTTCTTGGTTTTTCTTGTGATTTACATGCAGGGTAACATGTATTATCTTATTTTGGGGCATGGTCTGGTTTTCTTGATTTTTCTTAGGTGAATGGAATTGTTGAGCCTGGGTATTAGTTATGTCTCTTGGGCTGCGTCTAGACACCATCTTCATTTGAGAAGTACTTGGATTATTCTTCTGCTCCTTAGACACCTAAAAATAAATGTTAGATCTTTTAAAATCCGAATGCAACCCTAGTCTTTCGGTTCCCTTTTCAGTTATGAAATTCACAAAAGTCCTATGAGAAACTCAGAACCTATCTAAAAGGGCCAGTGAATAGAATTAAATCAGTGTTTGACTTAGGATCCAAAAGGAAAGCTGAGCTTCCCATAACAGCTGTGAGATAAACTCTTGATACTACTATACTAGTGAATTTTTCTAAAAAATGTGAGGGAAGAAACAATATTTTCCCAGGTACATCAAAAACAGAGATTCTTAAATGTCCACTAGTGGCTAGGCATGGTGGATCATGCCTGCAATCCCAGCACTTTGGGAGGCTGAGGCGGGTGAATTACCTGAGGGTCAGGAGTTAAAAAGCTGCCTAACCAACAGGGTAAAACCCTATCTCTACTAAAAATACAAAAATTAGCTGGGTGTGGTTGTACATGCCTGTAATCCCAGCTACTCGTGAGGCAAAGGCTGGAGAATCTCTTGAACCTGGGTTGCAGTGATCCGAGATCACGCCATTGCACTCCAGCCTGGGCAACCAAAGCAAAACTCCATCTCAAAAAAAAAAAAAGTCCAGTAGTATTCAAAATAGTGTTATTTCAGGTCTTCCTTAATATCTTCAGCTACATAATTTTCATATTTTCTGAGGACAATGATGAATTACAGCCAAAAATTTGTTCTTGAAATACTGAATTCAGTAAGTTACAATAATTTATTATAAGCATTACATATAAAACAAAATCATTATTTAACTAATCATTTGGTTATAGTATAGTTATTTTTAGCAATAAATACTTTGATTCACCCAGCATATATCATGAAAACTTAAATTATTTTCTCTAAGACATCAACTAATCCCAAAATTTTATAAAATAAAGAGGAACAAACATGACTGTTCTGTCCTTTTGATGGAGAAACTAAGGCACAGAAAGTTTTTCTGAAGGTATCTTCTAGGGCCACATAATAACCAATAAATAAAGTGAGTATCAAAATTGCAATTTCTAGTGGACTTATTCTTTCCATTGGACTAGTGTATATATTCTTTTTTATAAACTTTGTATTTATGACTGCCATTTTTGTAGGGCATTATCTTAAGAAACAGGGGTGGAGCTAGGGAGAGGAATTAAATAAAGAGGACTAATCAAATAGTAGAAACTTGACGAAAAATTAGAGTATTTGTTTCCTATGTTTAAAAGACACATTTTCCCCAAGTCATATTCATCATGGCATGGGTACCAGCAGATGTGGGTTCATATGCCAGCCATGCCTCTTACTACAAATGGGAATAACAATGCCAGAAATATTGTAAATATTAAGTTTAGCATTATTGTATGACAATGCCTAGCACAATGACTAGCACATAATATGTTAACATTTGTTTTCCTTCTTTATATTAATTTTACAGATCTAAAATAAATAAATAAAATGAACTTAAGGTAATAAAGATTTACCCTGGGCATGCATATAAATGAGCATCCCTTCAGCCTAATGCTGTCAGAAACATCTTCGTCATATACCCTATTGGAATATTATAATAAACTTCCTATGTATTCAAATGATTCTTGGGCAGATATAGACCCTGCTGAAAGGGGAAGGGGAATAGGATATAGTAATTAGCTCTGTCATGGAGTAGGGCAGAGAAAAACATAACCAAGTTTGCCTTAGACTTTTTAGATATATTCTAGTTTACCAGAATCAGGACAAAAGAAAACAAGCTGAGAAATTGTAAGCTTCACACTCAACTGCTTACCATTCCTCAACCTTTTTTCTTAATAAATTCAAAGAGATTTTTAGACTCAGGGAAAGATACCATGGTTTGATATGATAACAGAGCCCAATCAGTAGAAAAAGGCCCAACTACACATCATTAAACTTAACTCCAAGTCTTCACTTCATTCCTGCCTCAAGCAACGACTCACTTTCCTTCTCTCCTCCAGTAAACAAATAGAAGATTTGTCAGAATCCTTCCTAACTGCCTAATGAGGTTATGGTAAGAACACATACATAAAACATTGTTTTATAAACTGTATTCAAATGTAGGTTATAATTATGATTGAATAGATCAGGCATATTTCGAATGGTATATGTTTTCATGCTATGAAATAGTATTAATTTCAGTCTATTATAGATTACTGTGACGTATTGTATTGAATTTTTTTTTTCAAGGAAAATTACAATAGTTTTTTTATTAAAGACTGCTTTGATATAGCCAAGATATGCATTACAACTCCCTTCTCCATGCTACCCCCAAAATAGATAAAATAAGTAAAAACGATTTAAACTTATTTAATATTCCCAACACACAAGGTAATTTCTTGGCAAGAAGAACTATGTCAAGGATAGCTAAGTCTAATATTGGTAAACAGCCAGGTTTCAGTATCCGTGGGTTCTGTATCTACGGGTTCAACCAACCGCAGATTGAGAATATTCAGGGATATTTTTAATTGAAAAGTTTCAGAAAATTTGCATGAACTAAACATATATATACTTTTTCTTGTCATTATTCCCTAAGCAACACAGTATATCAACATTTTATATAGCAATTACCTTGTATTAGGTAATATAAATAATCTAAAGATGATTTAATGTATACAGGAGCATATGATACGTTATATGTCAATAATATACCGTGTTATATAAAGGACTTAAGCATTCACGGATTTTGGTATCCAAGGGATGTCCTGGAACAAATCCCACATAGGTACCAAGAGACGATTATATTACTTAAGTAGAATTTACAGACATACCGGAGAAAAATAGTCCTCGATTTTCATATTACAGTTTTCTTTAACTGAGTGCTTCTGTGACCTCCGCTTCTTACAGCTCATGATGGCTTGAAGATGAATGAGTGGTTCAGCTGAAACACTAATTTCAAAATTTCAAGTTACAGCAGTATCTTCAAAGCTGTCATTAATTGTACAGAGGAAAAGATAAGCTGATGTCCTATGTCCCACCTTTCCTGTTGAGCTTCCAGCCTTGCTCTCCCTGGAGATGTTACCTTAGCAAATAGTTTATTCACCAACTATAATCACCCCAACAATAAAAGCTCTCTTTTCCAGAACACTGTGTGTCAGGTACTTTATGAAAATTATACTAAACACCTTATGAAAATCATCTCTAGTTGCAAGTTCCCATAGATACCAGGAAAATTAGGTATATCTACACTTTGCTGACAGAAAGTATATCTTAGAGAAGGTGGACGAGCTGTGAAAGGCAGGGCTATCTGGCAGAGATGGAATTCAAATGCAGGTATAAATCCCTTATAGAATAATTTTCAGTTGGAAATTTCAAAAAGATGTTCTAGTTACGTTGATGTTAAAATCTGGTCTCCGTTTGGGGGTGGGGAGCTGGGGAGGGGTAGCCTGGGGAGAAATGCCAAATGTGGGTGAAGGGGAGGAAGGCAGCAAAACACACTGCCATGTGTGTACCTATGCAAATGTCTTACATGTTCTATACATGTACCCCAAAACCTAAAATGCAATAAAAAAAATCTGGTGTCCGTTTAAGATGAAGATGGCAAGGGAAGATAAAATTACAGGGAAGTGGTGAGGAAAGAACTCATGAAAGAAATTTGGAATGAAATTTTAAAAAGAAATCTGGGAAGTTTGCCCAGAATGATAGCCAGAAACCTTAGTTACTGCTTTAGATTTTTTTGTTTAAAGAGGTATTTTCCTTCTATCTTTCCTCTGATGTCTCCCTAAAAGAGGATAAACTTTAAATAAAATAGTGACATCTTCAATAGTAATAAATACCACTAGAAAGATAAATACCATTGAGGACAGCAGCCATGTCTGTCCTTAGTACCTCAGATCTAAAACAATGTCTGGCACATGCAAAGCCCTTGAAAAAGATACATTTCTAAAAATACATTCAATAAACGAATGGAGTAGGGATATGGTGTACTATGCCCTGTACTATGCTTTTCATCAACTACCTCATGTAATTCTTACAGCCCTATGAGATAGGTATTATTCATCTCAATTTACTGATAAAAAGCTTGAACACTCAGGGAGCTTAAGCTTTTACTCAAGGTCATAGAACTGAGAGAACATACTTTCAAGACTTTTTAGTATGAACAATTTATTACAGGAAAAAGAGAGAATGGTAAAATGAACCTCTACATATCTATCATATAGAGTTAATAATTGTTCATTTTTAAATCAATTTATATAACAGTGAAACAGTAAAAGAAATAACAAATTAACTCTATTTTAGTTCAAGGAGGCCTTTACCCATCCGTGCATAGAGGCTAGGTTAATTTTAGAGCAGAGAGATAATATGTAAAAACAGTAGTCATGTAATTTTGCGAACTAACTCTGGGATTAGAGGGAAAGTATGTAAACAACTATGCATTGTTAAAGATTTATAGGAGTGCTGCGACCTGGAGAATAAATATAACCTTTAGATAACTTCCGTTTGAAAAGAAATACAGGGGCTAGAACGTAAGTTAAGTAACAACACATAGAAGCAGCCCAGGAAATCAACATTTTATAGAGACAGAGTATCTGTTCTCTCCAACAAATCAATGCTAGGGCTCATTGGAACATAGGGCAAAGACATTCCCAACCTTCTTTGACCCGTGATGGTGCTCAGACGTCTGCAGTCAATGGTCACCTCTTGATTGTAACTCCTCTCTCTTTCTCATGCCTTTGACATAAAGAGCCTAAATCTTGTACTAACTTTGGGATGCTAGTCTGCCATATTCTCAGTTTGCTGGCTCGCTCTCTGAAGGAACCTGCTTTTCATCCTACCAGCTCTCATTTCTCATGTTTGGCTTTTGAGGTGTGAGTTGCTAAACCTGGGTTTGGCTACCCTTATACTATCCTTTTATTTTACTGGATTATTTATGTTACTGCTAGAAACATCATGACATTTAAACTCTAATGGTCACTTCCCATCTCTAAAAATTAAGTACTTTTTCTTACATAATCACAATACTGATTTACTCACACCAAGATCCAACTGAGGTACACAGTTTCCTTTATGTCTTACAAAACTCTTTAATGGTAGAAAAAGCATTGACTTGTTGAAGAGAACAGAGAAATTTCCTCTATAGAATGTTCACCTTCTGGGTCATTGTTTTATTTATGTCCTAGCCCCTGTATTTCTTGTCAAATGGAAGTTATCTAAAGGTTATGTTTACTCTCGTAACCGTTCCACTATGGAGCAAGAGTCCTGGTTCTCTAGTTTGCTGTCAGTGAATGACTAAGGAAATTCATTTAGCCTTTCTGAGCCTCAGTTTCTTGTTTGTAAAAAGAAGCAATTATTCCCAAAAAGATAAGAAATACCGAAGTGCTAAAACAACGTGAGAACTTCTAAGACCATCTGAATTCAAATATCAGGTAGCCACTTACTAACTACATGACCTCAGGCATATTAATTAACTATTTTTCCTTCATATTTGTCACCCTAAGATGGGAATCAACCTTGTTGTGAAGATTGAGAAATACAATGTGGGCTTGGCACAGTGGCTCACGCGTGTAATCCCAGAACTTTGGGAGGCCAAAGCTGGTGGATCACTTGAGGTCAGGAGTCCAAGATCAGCTTGGCCAACCTGGTGAAAACCTTTCTCTACTAAGAATATAAAAATTAGCTGGGTATGGTGGTGGGTGCCTGTTATCCCAGCTACTTGGGAGGCTGAGGCAGGAGAATGGCTTGAACTTGGGAGGCAGAGGTTGCAGTGAGCCAAGATCAAACCACTGCAAGCCAGCCTGAGCAATACAACAAGACTATGTCTCAAAAAAAGTATATATATACATATACATACATATATGTGTATTTATATATACATATACATATATATTGCATGCAAAGCCCTTAAAACACTGGCCTGTATGTAATAGGTTGCCCAGTAAATAATCTAGCAAAATAAAAAGGTGAGGTAAATGTTATCAGTATCAATACACTTACCACAGGGGTACTCTTTAAACAGCAGAGAACCTAGGAAAATTAAAATAGAAAATATATAATTGCGGAATTGGGCTATGTTGCAAGATCTTTAAATGCAGGAACTTGCCCAACCATTAAGAATAGTTGCCCAACTATTAGGAAAATCTGGTGATTCATTGTGTCTGTTAATGATGTCTCATCTTATGAAGCTTGAGAGAGGATCCAGGTGCTTTAGGAGTGATTAATAGACAGACTAAAAAAGGAAAATAAAATGGACAGAAGGAAACATGAATTTTGCATGTACTTGAGCAATCACGGTGGAAATGGGCAAGAGGTTAAGAAACCACGCCAGTATTTTCCCTCTCTCTACATTGTTTTCAGTATTCAGGATGAATCAGGTTATATCAAAATATAAAGTGCCCTTAGCTATCCTATTCCAACCCCTGTTTTATACTCGAGGTCAAGGTTCTACTTACCTAAAGGACTTGCTTGACTTCCTACAGTAAAGGGATAAAGCAGAGCAGCCTGTCCCATAGGGTCCATGTCCAGCTCCCTTTAGGAATCTGTCTGTCTCTCATCTATCGTACCTTCTCTCTCTCCTCCCCACTCTCTGCTTCTCTCCCTGTCCTCCCCTCCTTCACCCTCCTCTTCCTGCTTCTCCGCCACCTTTTCTGCCTTTCCAGGGGCAGGGGCAGGGGTTGAGGGTAACTCTAAGCCTCTTCCAATCCCACCACACCGCCCCACTCCCCACAGCACACAAGGGGACTTGCAGCACCACTGAAATAAAACATGTGTCCTCCGGGCTCCTCAGATGGGTGGCGCAGTCAGTCCCTGGCTTCCCGGCATCCAGCTCCTCCCCCTCCCAGCCTGGATTTGAGCCCGCCGCGGCAGCGCCCACACCCTGCAAAGCAGCACCCCCAGCGCCCTGTATGCTGGCTCACTGCGCGCCTTGGCAGCACTCGGCCTGGAATCCAGCGCTCAAAGCACGTTCCGCTCTTTGAGGAAGCAAAGACTCCAGAGCTCCAGCTGGGCGGGAAACAGAGCAGGTGGGGCTAGGAGTTTGAATCGCCCGCCTTTTGGGAACCGTTGTCTGCCAACCAATTGGTTACTTTCTTTCACTTTTAAGTCAGCCACGTGTCTTCCCGCCTATACCGCCATCTTTCCTTTCCTTTGCTTCTATGGACCGCTGGAAAAGCGGAGAGACTGGCTGTTCCGGGGGCCTCGGGCAGCTACATCTACACACTACGTGCAGTACAAAATTCCAGGTCAGCCCCAGAACCAAAGAGTAACTCACCTAAGAGGAGGGTCCGTTCCCACCAAGTCTCAGAAGCCTGCACTCGTGATTTTTAGGGACCTTCCCCTCCAGTTCAGTGGGATCCAGCGTTTCGGTGGGAGAATAGAACTCACCTGCCGAATGGCTCGTCTGGCCAATGGACTTAAAGATACTGGAGTTTGTCTTCTCTCTTTAGACAGCAACTCACCTACTGCGGAAGCGGATTGGCTGCGCTGGGGACACCTGGCGGCGTGCTTACATAAAAGAGTGATTGGGAAGGCGAGGCCGAGGGAGAGCGCCAGCCTCACCCAGCCACAGCGCTCCTCCTTGACGCCGCGAGCAGGACCCTGTCTCACTGGCCCGGCTGCCCACGGAGGTCCTTGCCTGCTTTGGTTCTCCGGGTTTCCCCAGTCCGGAGTATTGGAAAGCGAAAGCGTCCCAGTCGCCGGTAGGTTGGGCTGGGCTGGGCAGGGCTGGAGAGGGAGCGGGAAATCGCAGCTCAGGAGTGGGAGGAGCTGGGACGCTGGCGGCAGAGTCACTGTGTCAGCTTGAGTTTCGCGCGCGACAGAAGCGGAAGTGGAAGGCCGGGCGCAGGAATGTGGCTGTCCCCTCCTATAAATCACGGCTGGGGAGGAGGCGCGGAGGCACCAGGCTGTTGTCTGCCGCGCGCCTTTGGCCGCAGTACACAGGAGGCGCTGAGGCTAGTTGGGTGAGTGGGGAGATTCAGGCACTTCCCAAGGGCGGCATGCCCAGAAGGTGGGATAGGCCCTGCGACCAGGACCATCATGAAGAAGCCGCGGAAGCAGGAAGAGTAAATGCTCTTGGCATAAATCGATTCTTCAAAAAACGTTCATCAGTATGTGCAGACGTTTATGGTATGATGAAGAAGATGATATGGGCTCTAGGAATTTGCATCTCAAAGCTGAAGATCAAAGAAGGTTGGAGAGGTTTTGCAAGGCAGCCTGCTGTTTAAAGACCTGCATTCTGAGTAGATGTGTATTGGAGAAGGGGATCAGGATCACAAAGGGGACAACTTTTATGCAATTGATAGAGGACTATATGATGTATATAAACTAATAGGTTTGAAAGGTTTGTTAGTAACTACAAAACACATGGGAATTTGGAGGTAGGAATTGGCCTTAAATGCCTGTACGAGACACCAAAAGAAGCTAAAATTACTGCTTCAACTGCTGTGGATTCTCTGGGTTTTGGATAGAGTAACCTTAAAACAATTTGAATGCAGACTTTTTCTATGAGAAACACTTTTGGAATCTCTGCATTCTACATCCAGAAAGGGTAATCTCAGCTAGTACCCAGTATCCAAGCAGTAGCAGGAATAGTTCTACCCCAGAGACAATTTTTTCTCTCCTTCCTTCCTTCCTTCCTTGCTTCCTTCCTTGCTTCCTTCCTTCTTCCTTCCTTCCTTCCTTCCTTCCTTCCTTCCTTCCTTCCTTCCTCCCTTCCTCTTCCTTCCTTCTCTCTCTCCTTTTTTTGTCTTTCTGTCTTTCTCTCTTTTCTCCCTCCTCCTTCCTTTCTTCCTTCTTTCTCTTTCGCCTGTTTTACATTTCAATTTGTAAGGAAATAGTGACTAAAGGCCAATAGGCTTAACAGTCTAAAACATGGGTGTTAAGAATTGAATATACTAAAAAAAAAAAAAAATTGAATACACGGATAAAATTTGTTTCCAAAAGGAATGCTTATACACTTGGTGGGAGTGTAAATTAGCTCAACCATTGTGGAAAACAGTGTGGCATTTCCTCAGAGACCTAAAAACAGAATTACCATTCAACCCAGCAGTCCCATGACTGGGTATATACCCAAAGGAATATAAATCATTCTGTCATAAAGACACATGAACATGTATGTTCCTTGCAACACTGTTCACTGTTATTCACGTCCAATAGTACTGAATATTAAATACATTTAATAAAGAGATCTTCCAAACAGGCTTTGTGTGGGCAACAAGGCTGTTTTATTTCTTGCTTGGGTGCAAGCGAGCCGAATCCGAGAAAGGACAGGCGAAGTGGGTAAGGTGGAAATTGGCGTTATAGGTTTGGGTAGTTTTTTGGGGAGTGGGGGTATTGCAGAGTAAGATCAGTTACAGTGGTGGGGGTAGGGGCAAGGAGTATGCATGACCACAGGTTCAGTTACAATGGTAGGCGGGGGTAAGGCAGAAGAGCAGCTAAGGATGGGCAAGAGGTGTTCACATTATCATAAGAACAGTTAAGATGGCAGGGTTGGATGAGGGGGGCTTGTCCGGAGAAGCTCTGCTGGGTGATCAGGGACAATGGTGAATGCAGGTGGTGGGGTGGGAGACCATCAGCCAAGGCAAGCAGGACTTCAGACTTTCAGGCTGCATACAGAGACCTGACATTCACAACAGCAAGGAATCAGCCTAAATGCCTGTTAATAGTAAACTGGATAAAGAAAACTGAGTATACCATTGAATACTATACAGCCATAAAAAATAATGAGATCATGTCCTATGCGGGGACATGGATGGAGCTAGAGGCCATTATTCTGCTGGTCTATGTGTGTATATATATATATATATATATATATATATATGCATGTATGTTTATATATATGTATATGTTCATATATATATTTATATGTTTATATATATAAATATGTAAACCACCAGGGTCTATGTGCCCAGTTCCTGAACATTCCACCAACGAATTTTACCTAACATTTAGATGGCAAATGAATCTTACTATAACCACTCAGAACCACTGTGTGTCTGGTACATCTGTGGCACCCATCTTTGGTTCAGAGGGATGGAGGCACAGGTCATAGGCAGGTAAGCTCAAGCAGTGATATATAACAGGGCTTTCAGAACTGGAGACTAGAAGGGCTCGCTTTATTTATATATATAAACAGAGCAGCAATGGCTTTTAAAATAAACTCATATAACAATAGAAAACAAAACATCTTCATGCATAGTATAATCTTTTTTCTACAACAAGGCCTTGTTTTTAAAAATGTGTATAAGGTTATATACTTTTATATATTTTATATAATTTCTTAAAGGTACATTATAAAATCAATATTTTCCAATACTATCACCCTTGAATATGATTTTCCAATATCATATTCAAGGGTGATAGTAAACACTCCAAACACATCATCTGTCACAAAATAATTATGTTTATGTGTTTTATTGTTATCTGTTTCCCATAATAAAATTAATCATAAATGATATGAATTGATTAAAATTAATGTGTATAGACTATAAACCTATGAAAAGCCACAAGAGCATTATTTTTACATAGTTTTCAAGAAGTCAAATAACAGTGTAAATTTTGAGTATAATAACAGAATTCATCTCTGTAGCAGAATTACAAATACAGGAATTATAAATACAAATGATACGCCATTAAGTCCATTCTGCTTTTAACTGTGCAAGTACTTACAGCCAGAGGCAGGAATAAAAAAGTATATATAGGTGTGGAAGAAAATTCATCCCATGGTTTGACCTTGCATGTAAAAAAAAGTAATTTCTTACTACCAAGAAATGGGTTTTCCCAAATAAAAACAAAAGCACAAGAAAGAAAGAAAGAAAGAAAAAACACTAACTGACCATGACTTAAGTGCAGAGGGACAACCCTTTGCAGCTAATGTTGGAAAAAGTGTGTCCCTCACAGATTTAGCCTATGAATGAAGAAATTGGCTGGGCGCAGTGGTTCATGCCTGTAATCCTAGCCCTTTGGGAAGCTGAGGCAGGTGGATTGCCTGAGCTCTGGAGTTTGAGACCCGTCTGGGCAATATGGCCAAACCCCATCACTACCAAAAATAAAAACAAAAAGTTAGCCTAGCCGGGCGTGGTGGTGCGCACCTGTAGCCCCAGTACTCAGGAAGCTGAGGCATGAGAATCACTTGAACCTGGGAGATGGAAGTTTCAGTGAGCCAAGATTGCGCCACTTCACCCCAGCCTGGGTGACAGAGTGAGACTCTGTCTTGAAGAAAAAAAAAAAAAAGAAGAAAACAACAACAAAAAAAAACAGAAAGAAAATGTTGGAAAAATTATTGGCTGACTTTACAAGGTTGGATGCAGACCATAACAAGCATGCAGCAAAGACAGAGAGAAAGTACTGAAGAAGCCCCACCTGGAGGGCCTCACCTTTAGCTGTTTTGTATGGCTCCACACCATGTAGCTGTTGGAATACCAGTCTCTCTAATGTGCCCTATGGGATAGCTGTTACCTTCCAGTAATTTATGTCTATGACCTGTAAACCTAAAGAATGCTTTTAAAAGTTTTATTCAGTCTTTTTGGAGGAAATTTTTTGAGCATGCTAGATATAGTGTCAAGCATTGGGACTGCTAAGATGAATGTAACATTGTCCTCACCATCAAGTCACAATCTAGTAGGTGAGTAGAAGTAAAAAAACAAAAAAAAAAGAAGAAGAAGTTATAACCATTATACAGAAGTGAACATGCTGCAGTGGTAGCACAGAGAGGGCTTCAGGGATGCTGTCACAGAGGTGATAACATCTGAGACACAGATTCCAAATTCAGATATATTTGCTGTTGTAAAATTCCAGGGTGTATATGCCCAGTTCCTGAACATTCCAGTGATGAATTTTACCTAACATTTAAATGACAAAGGAATCTTACTATAACCACTGCAGGCCATGTGTGTCTGGTAGGTACATCCTGTGGGACCCATCTTTGGGATGGAGGCACAGGTCATAGAGCAGGTAAGCTCAAGCAGTGATATGACAGGGCTTTCAGAATTGAAGACTAGAAGGGCTTGCCTTATTTGCATGCTATTTAAAGATAAGTTTTTGCAACTGATATACCCTACTAAACACGTCCATGCATAACTCAGTGGAGATTTATTTGCAAGAGTAGGATCAGGGGATTTGAAATCTTTAATGTGTGTTGTAACAGGAGCAGTACTGGGTTCCAGCACTTAATAAGAGAACCCATGGCTTTATGAAAATGTCTAAAGATATAATTTTGGTTAAGGTTATACTTTACCTTTGGTTGTACAATTGTTTCTTTTAGTTTCAATAAAATCTAAAACAGGAAATGTCAGTTCACATGGTCTGGTAGAAAAAAAATGAGTCTCATACTGAGAGAGGGACCTAATTCTCTGCTATTCAGGAAGTAATGAAAAAAAAAAAGGCTCATCACTTCAGTGAGTTCTGTGAGCCCTTGAATGGGCTTATAGGTACATACTTATAGTTAAAATATGTATCTCCCATTTTAGTATTGGATAGAATACTGTCACATTTTTCTCATTAAATCTACGTTTCTACTGTCTTTCTTGATTCATTTTGCCAGTAAAAGTTCTTTACCTTTTTATAAAGGTCCAAGATTTACATTCATTTTTCCGTAGCAAATTTTGTCTTGTAGGAAAAATTAGATGCCCAGGATGATAAAACTTTCTTTGAAAGAAACTTTACCAGTAATTTTTGGAGGCAGTTGGGTGGGAGTTACTAGTAATCCTAGATTATATTAATATGATCAGGATTGAGATGATTTCAAATTGACTTGTGTCCCTGTGAAGGTTGGGATATTTCTGGAACATTTTTATTCTTTGGGTACAACAACATTTTACCCATCTAAAATTCTGTGGTGTTTACTAGGTTGCCTACTACTTGACAAGTTTTAAACTCTTAACTTTTTCCTCCCTCAGTTTCATGATTCTAAATCAGATGTCTGGTCAGGTACTCAGCCATTTCTTCCAAATTGTCAAGTTCCCCAAAGAGCCACACTGATAGGGTTTGGGTCTGCATCCCTACCCAAATCTCATCTTGAATTTTAACCCCCATAACCCCAAAGTGTCAAGGTAAGAACTTGGTGGGAGGTGATTGGATCATCGGGAAGGTTCCCCCATGCTGTTTTTATGATAGTGAGTGAGTTCTCATAAAATCTGATGGTTTTATAAGGGGTTATTCCCACTTCACTCTTCTCTTTCCTGCCACCCTGTGAATAAGGACATGTTTGCTTCCCCTTTTGGTGATTGTAAGTTTCCTGAGGCCTCCCAGCCATTTGGAACTGTGAGTAAATTCAACCTCTTTCCTTTATAAATTACCAAGTTTGGGTATTTCTTCATAACACTGTGAAAACAGATTAATACAGGAAGTTGGCACCAGAAGTTTGGGGCACTGCTACAAAGATACTTGAAAATGTGGAAGCAACTTTGGGACTGTGTAATGGGAAGAGTTTGAAACAGTTTGTAGGGCTCAGAAGAAGACAGGGAGAGGTGGGAAAGTGTGGAACTTCCTAGAGACTTGCTGAATGGTATTGACCAAGATGCTGAGAGTGATAAGGACAATGAAGTACAGGCTGAGGGGTTCTCAGATGGAGATGAGGAACTTATTTGACACTGGAGCAAAGGTCACTCTTGTTATGCTTTAGCAAAGGGACTGGAGGCATTTTACCCCTGACCTAGAGCTGTGGAACTTTGAACTTGTATTCGTTCATTTTCATACTGTTAAGAAGTATCTGAGACTGGGTAACTTATAAAGAAAAAGAGGTTTAATGTACTTATAGTACCACATGGCTGGGGAGGCCTCACAATCATGGTGGAAGGTGAAGAAAGAGCAAAGCATGTCTTACATGGTAGCAAGCAACAGAGTGTGTGCAGGGAACCTGCCCTTTATGAAACCATCAGATCTCATGCAACTTATTCATTATCATGAGAATAGCACAGGAAAGTCTGGCCCCATGATTCAATTACCTCCCACTGGGTCCCTCCCTGGACACAGGGGATTATGGGAGCTACAATTCAACATGAGATTTACATGGGGACACTTCCAAACCATATCATTCCACCTCTGGCCCCTCCCAAATCTCCTGTCCTTCCTATTCAAAACACAATCATGCCTTTCCAACAGTCTCCCAAAGTCTTACATAACTGTAGTATTAACTCAAAAGTCCAAGTCTAAAGTGTCAGCTAAGACAAGGCAAGTCCCTTCCATCTATGAGCCTGTAAAATCAAAAGCAAGTCAGTGACTTCCTGGATACAATGGGGATACAATCTTTGGGTAAATACACCCATTCCAAATGGGATAAATTGGCCAGAATGAAGGGGCTACAGGCCCCCTGCAATTCCACAGTCCAGAGGGACAGTTAAAAGTTAAAGCTCCAAAATGAGCTTTGACTCCATATCTCACATCCAGGTCAAACTGATGCAAGAGGTGGGTTCCCATGATCTTGGGCAGCTCTGCCCTATGGCTTTGCAGGGTACAGCTCCCCTCCTGGCTGGTTTCACAGACTGGCATGGAGTATCTGCCACTTTTCAAAGAGCATATTGATGGATTTACCATTCTGGTGTCTGGAGGACAGTGGCTCTATTCTCACTGCTACACTAGGCAGTGTCTCGGGGGGACTTTCTGTGGGGGCTGCCACCCTGCATTTCCCTTCTCTACTGCCCTAGCAGAGGTTCTCCATGGGGGCTTCATTCCTGCAGCAAATGTCTATCTGGACATTAAGGAATTCCATACATCCTGTGAAATCTAGGTGGAGGTTCCCAATCCTCAGTTCTCCACTTTTGTGCACCTGCAGGCCCAATAGCATGTATAAGCCACCAAAGTTTGGGACTTGCACCATCTGAATCAACAGTCTGAGCTATAACTTGACCCCCTTTAGTCACAGCTGGGACACAGGGCACCAAGCCCCAAGACTGAACAAAGCAGGAAGGCCCGGGGTTCAGCCCATGAAACCATTGTTTCCTTCTAGGACTCTGGGCCTGTGATGGGAGGCTGTGCCACGAAGACCTCTGGCATGCTCTGGAGACATTTTCCCCATTGTCTTGGTGATTAACATTTGCGTCCTTGTTACTTATGCAAGTTTCTGTGGCTGGCTTGAATTTATCTTCAGAAAATGAGGTTATACTTTCTATCACATTGCCAGACTGCAAATTTTCTGAACTTTTACGCTCTGCTTCCCTTTTAAACCTAAGTTCCAATTCCAAACCATGTCTCTGTGAATGACTAAAACTGAATGCTTTTAAGAGTACCCAAGCCACCTCTTGAATGCTTTGCTGCTAAGAAATTTCTTCTACCAGATACCCTAAATCATCTTTCTCAAGTTCAAAGTTCCACAGATCTCTAGGGCAGGGGCAAAATGTCACCAGTTTCTGCTAAAGTGTAGCAAGAACGACATTTTCCTCAGGTTTCAATAAGTTCCTCATCTCCATCTGAGACCACCTTAGCCTAGAATTCACTGCCATATCACTATCGGCATTTTGGGCAAAGCCATTCAACTCAACAAGTCTCTGTGAAGTTCCAAACTTTCCCACAGTTTTCTATCTTCTGAGCCCTCTAATTTTTTCCAACCTTTGCCTGTTACCCAGTTCCAAAGTTGCTTCCACATTTTCATGCATGTTTAAAGCAGCACCCCACTCTATGATGCCAATTTACTGTATTAGTCAATTTTCATACTGCTATGAAGAAATATCCAAGAATGGGTAATTTATAAAGAAAAAGGTGTTTAATGGACTCAGACTTCTACATTGGTAAGGAGGCCTCACAGTCGTGGTGGAAGATGAAGGAGATGCAAAGGCACATCTTACATGGTAGCAGGCAAGAGGGAGCATGTGCAGGGGAACTTCCCTTTATAAAACTGTCAGATATCGTAAGACTTACTCACTGTCACTAAAACAGCATGGGGAAAACCTGCCACCATGATTCAATTACCTCCCACTGGGTCCCTTCCAAGACATGTAGTGATTATAGGAGCTAAAGTTCAAGATGAGATTTGGCCAGAGATCCCTTTCTACCCCTTACACATAACTGCCTCAGCTCCATTCTTTAGTTCTTGGTGCCTTTGGCCATTCCTGTGCCCAGCATCTTGTTCTTTTACAGGACAGGGTAGGATGGTGACTTGGGCACCTGAAGCCAACAGAGCCATAAGCTTGAGCCCTTCACTCCCTGAAGTTCCCTGGCATATGCACACAGGTATGCATGGCTGTCGTCCCATTTAAGGACAGAGAGATCTCAGTTGCCTCTCTAATTATCTTTCTCCAAAAGCAGCGGAGGTTGAGGCAAAAGGGAAGGGATAGGCTAAAGAGGGGCAAAAGGCAAAGAAATTGGCTACATCCATTTTTAGTTTTGAATGGCTGGTTCGGATTCAACCAATACATTTCAAATGTGTTTGTTCACTTGAAGCTGTATATCAAATATCAAGGCTCTTATTGCTGACACCATGTATTTTAACTTTAGGATGCTTTACCCAGTGGCCACAACCACATTGCTTTTCTGTTGGGTTGTGGGGCTTGCTGCTACATTGTCGTGAGAACATCCCTTCCTGTTCCTGCCCAGAGGAGACTGAGTCACATGAGTAACAACCACAGAATCATTTGGGTGGCTTATTTCAATCACACCTCTGGCCACTCAGACTCATTAACAGGTAGGTCAGTGGGGGGCCTTAATTCCCTCACCCTCTCCCCCACCGCACCTTCTGGAGAAAGCACAGCCCTGAAAACACCTTGATTTCAGGTTGTACAAACCTGTCCTCTCATAATTGTAAGAGAATATATTATTTTAATCCATGTAGTTCATAACAAATTACCCCAAACTTGGTGGCTTAAAACTACAGAAATCTACTCTGTTACAGCACAGTTCTGAAGACCAGAAGTCTGAAATCAAGATGTTACCGGGGTTGGTTCCTTCCGGAGGTTTTGAGGAGAACCTATTCCACGCTGCTTTCCTAGCTTCTGCTGGCCTCTGGCAATCCCTGACAACCCCTGGTTCTAGATGTATCTCTCAAATCTCTGCCTCCACCTTCACACGGCCTTTCTTTCTGGGTCTCTCCTCCGTGTTTCTTCTTTACTTATAAGGACACTCGTTACTGGATCTAGAGCTCACCCAGTGAGGATGATCTTGTCTCAGCATGATCTTGTCTCCTGAATCTTAATTTAATTACACCTGCAGAGCATCTTTGTCCAAATAAAGACACATTTACAGGTATATAGGGTAAGTATAGTGCCTGCACTTAGGGTCAGGCTCAGTGAACCGCTCTACAACCTTGTTCAGACCATTATCTCATTTCAGAGGGAGATATGGAGTAGAATGGGATATTGGACTAGCTCTGTAACTGGGAACTGGAGGAGTGAGTGGTGATAAATCCCGGCCTAAGCTGAATTTTCTAGCTACCTGGTCTTTAGAGCTAAGGCAAGAGAAAATCAGAAAAAGGTATTTGCTACATTCTGAAATGCTTATAATATTTCTTAAGTGATCACAGGTGGGTGTACTTTAGATGCAGGAATGGCCATAGTGGTGTCTGGTTCCAATGCACCAGCTCAGTTAGGAGAAAGAATAAGCTATATTTCAAGACGTAAGTCCCAGTCTTTCCAAGGTACCAGCAATTTTGGCAAAAATTCAGTGATAATTCCTTCTCACACAGGAAACAGGTATAATAATATCTGGTCTATCTAATAGGTATTAAGATAATATGTCATAAATTATTTAATAAACAGTAAAGCCACATAAGTTTAAGTCTCTGTGGTGATTAGACAGGCATTAGACTTGAAGCCATATTTGAAATGATACAGTCAAATCTCATTACTTGTGGTAGTTAACGGTCTATAAAGATGTCATAAATACTGAATTAACAAATACTGAAGCATTGCCTTTAGGAGTAACAGTGTTGAATTTCTGTCATCTTCTGATCACAATGTTTTCATCAAAGTTGGTAAATAAACTTGCTTTATGTGTGTTTAGGTTGAAAAGACATCTTATTAATATGAATTGTTGATTCTAAAATATTCAACTCACAGCCAAATGTGCTATAAGTCATGTCTGAAAAGTTTCTCCAGCTTCTGTAACACAAACATTTCCTTTATAAGGCATACCACAGCCACCTTTTGCTTGGGAACACTAGACTGAACTTCAGTTTTATGCATGGGGGCCGTTTAAGCAGAAAAATGACCAACAACAAAAAAATGTGGAAAGCGTACTAAATATATAAACAGAATTTGATTATATAGCATTCTAGAAGATGCAAAAACAATATTGAGACAGTAAAAAGATCAGTGATTTCTTTTTTTACTGGAGTTCAGGGGAGAGCGGAAGGTTACATAAGTAAAGCACAGATTTCTAGGGTGATGTAACTATTCTGTAAGATAAAACTCGTAGAACTTTACAGCACAGAGCAAATCAATGTATACACATTAAAGTATCATTTAGGAGGGCAAGGGGTCAAAGGAAAGAATTCACCCTGTGACAAGAGAATCTAACTATTCTATGTATGTATAACTGTATTGTAAGCATGTAAAACCACCTCACTGAAGGAGGTGAGAAACAAGATGGTGACGGGAATAACACTGGGAATGAATGGAGTACCTAAGACTACAAGCATGGAAATTGCACATAGGCACTGGATTTGAGTTGATAAAGTTATTTCCCACTGAGGTAGAAGTTAACAATTCTGACACTGCTATATATGTATACGTGGATTAAGCAATTAAGTGAATGTGTGAGAGATGGCAGGCGTCATGCTTCTCAGTGTTTGGAGTTGGAATATACAGATAAGAAAGGCATATACACATATGTGTACACCTACATATATGAGTAAATATATTCACATATATTTCTTTGCTCTGTCAGCTGAGGGGGCTAAAAAAACAACATCCCAGTAGCAATGAGCATATCTAGTACCTAGATGTTGGTTTCTAATACCATTCTTCATTAAAAGTCTCCAGGTGTTCCATGGTGAGCAAGTCCATGAAAACCTACCCCCAAAAGCCAAAGAAGCCGAGAGGACAAAGAAAGAGGCTGACAAATACAGTTTCTCAGAAAGAAACATTTAATAGGACCTTACAAACAGAAGCAATGTTTCCAGCAACCACTAAATGGCAGCACTCAACCTCCCCAAAATACCTTTTACATAGCAAGCCTTTTTGGCAAAACATGTAGCTGGTCGCATCTCAGACTTTCTTGTGAAATACCTGACCACTGGGGAGGTTAGCTAAGCATCTTTATGAGGGATTATCTGTACTCCCGGCATTGTTTAAAGACATTGCTTGTCTCTCTCATTGCTTGATTTCCTTCCTTCCCTTCCCTCCCTCCCCCCCTTCCTCCCTTCCTTCCTTCCTTCATCCCTTCCTTCCTCCCTCCCTTCCTCCTTCCCTCCCTTCCTGCCTTCCTCTCTTCCTCCCCCCACCCCCCCCCAAAAAAAAGACATTGCTGCAGAATATCTTGGTATGCATGAGTCAAACAGCAGTCACCACGGCAGCTGCACTTCAAGATGACATCACCCTTGCACTGCAACAGGCTGTTTTCCTACACTGCACCCCTTGAAACCAGCCCTTACAATCTAAAATGCCCACCTCTTCTGTGATAGTCCCTGGACCTAGACGGAGGGTGCTTGATATTGTATGGCTTTAGTAGCATTGCACTGGCAATGGAAAACAGATTGGGTCCAGTGGAATTCCAGATGAGGGAGATTTGCAGGCTTGGCTGAATCATCTATACAGTCTTCACAATACCGTGAAGAGGTAAAACAATGAGAAATACATAACATTACTAACTGGAATAGAAGAAATCTAAATAAAGTAATATGATGTCTAGGATATCCCTTGCCTTAATAGCCTATAAACATGGGAAGAATGACTATCATCTTCTGAACTTCAGGACCCACGTATTCTGACGGTTTGAGTAATATGAGGATATTGGATGTTCTGAAAGATTCTGAGATCATTCCTAATCAAGCATTTAGCTCCTAAGTTAGCATTAACCTTAGCCCCAACTTTTGCTAGTAAGTGACCTGTACATTTTTCTAAGCACTTACTTGCCTTATGTCAGATGTAGGGAATAATGAGATGAATAAGTTTTGATTCCTGCCCTGTAGCTAGTGAATTTAGACGAAAATATGAAAGATGAAAAAAAGTGACTATATGATGACTTTCAGTGTGATAAAACTGATTATTATTTAATCTTCTTATTCTTCACATTGCTTGACTTTAAAATAGGGCAAGTTATGATCCATCTCATAGTCTTGTTAAAATTAATTTCTTCATGTGCTTAGAAAAATGCCTGGCAGATAGGAAATGGTCAATAGTGTTATTACTGATAAAATTGACCATTTTGGAATTTAGAAAACCATCATTAATGCCTATGAACTAACAACTCTATAAGCTATTCCCTTAAATCTAATAGACTGAATTCTCATAAGTCCTCAGCACTCATCATTTCTACATCCTGATGACTTAGAAATACTTCTTCATACCATGGTTTATATCTTAGCTTAATATCATAGAGGATGGATTCCATAGTAGAGCCAAACTCAATGATACTACAAATCTCATGTTGGTACTCATAAGCAAAGCCAGCAGCATGCATGGCCACCAATGAACCATTTGAATCAAACACTGGGGAGCCAGAAGCCCCAAAGAAAAACTCAGTGTCATAGGTAATCACATTACGGTTGGGAACTATTTTCTGGAAACTTCTTGGAGTGTACATATGAACAAACTCTGGACTTGCTGCTGCTTTAGCCTTAACACGTTCCTGACATTCCTCTGCTCGCTGATCCTGAGGAATCACAACACAAGCATCGGTTTGCTTTTTTTCTCCATTTGGATGGCCAATAATATGTATCAACTCACTATGTGGCGCAGGAGCAATTCCATTATATAGTTCCACAGGTACCTGTTGTCCATTTTCCTTCAGTTTCAGGACAACATAGTCAAGCTCTTCACTATATATCTCATACCAAGGTTCAACGGAAAAGCAGTTCATTTCCTTTTCTTGTGGCTCTTCATAACAAAATGTCACCCTTACACATTGACCAATTATGTCTGCCCCCTTACTTGGCTCTATTCCTTTTCCCACAATGAGATTTATTACATGCTGACAAGTTAAAATGAACAATCCTTTAAAAACAAAGCAGGTGGCACAACCTGCAGTTGCACCGTTCCAGAATAAATACCCAACCGAGTCACTGAGATGTGCAAGAAGTTTCAGTACTTTCACAGAATAAGAGTTTTTTGTTACTTTCGCAAAGTTTTTTCTATCCAATTCAAATAATGTTTTCCCATTTTTTCCTTTTATTTTTTTCTTGAGGTTTTCCCTGATTTTTTCAATTTCTCTTTTCAATCTGGGGTACTGAGACACGGTTTTTTCTCTCAACACACAGGTGTTTCTTTTCTCTGACTCAGGATTCTGAGGACCTGCTTCACGGGGGCCCATTCTGTTGTCAACCTCAACCTGGAAGAGTTTGCCTTCTAATTCATCAACTAGCTGGGTGTTTTCTAAAATGGAGTCATGGTTTTCAATGAGTTTCCAATCATCATTCTCTAGAAAGGAACAAAATCTGCCATCCTTGCACAGAGCATCCTTTATGGTTTCTCCTTTGAAAGCATAGACACAGAGTTTGTACCCCTTTTTGTGAAGCTTCCCACATTTAACAATTTTTCTTTTATACTTCCCAGTTCCAATTGCATGAATGTAGAATTTGACACAGTCAGTTGATGCCTTGACATGCCGGCCAAATACTTGGTTATTTTCTTTCTGCTTACTTTTACTTTTGTAAAAGGTAATGACCACATGGCATCTTTCAGGAAAACTAGTGAGGGGCATTCCAAGGTTTATGCACCCTTCGATTCCTTCTGCTCCATGCACAAGGAGTTCTTGGCCTTGGTGAGTTTCTATCTCTTTTCTGACAGCCTGGAGAGTGTTGAGAGCTGTATATAAACTACCATTCTCACTCTGTGTGAGCACATGTTTCATTTTCTGGTTTTTCTTGTGATTTACATCCAGGGTAACATGTATTATCTTATTTTGGGGCATGACCTGGTCTTGATTTTTCTTAGGTGAATGGAATCTTTGAGTCTGGGTATTAGTTATTTCACTTGGGCTGCCTCTAGACACCATCCTCGTTTGAGAAGTACTGGGATTAGTCTTTTGCTTTTTAGAGACCTAAAAATAAATGTTAGATACTTTAAAACTCTGACTGCAATCTTAGTCTTTTTTTTCTCTTTTCAGGTATGCAATTCACAAAATTCCTATGAGAAACTCAGAACCAATCTAAGAGGGCCAGTGAATAGAATTAAATCAGTGTTTGACTTGGGACCCAAAATGAAAGCTGAGCTTCCTATAACATCTGTCAGATAAACTCTTGATACTACTACACTAGTGCATTTTTTTTTCGAAAAATATGAGAGAAGGGGCCGAGCACGGTGGCTCACACCTATAATCCCAGCACTTTGGGAGGCTGAGGCGGGTGGATCACCTGAGGTCAGGAATTCAAGATAGCCTGACCAACATAGTGAAACCCTGTCTCTATTAAAAATACAAAAATTAGCGGGATGTGGTGGCATGTGCTTGTAATCCCAGCTACTGAGGCTGAGGCTGGAGAATCACTTGAACCCGAGAGGTGGAGGTTGCAGTGAGCCGAGATCACGCCATTGCACTCCAGCCTGGGCTACAAAAGCAAAACTCCACCTCAAAAAAAGAACGAAGTCCACTAGTATCTGAAATAGTGTTAATTCAGGTCTTGTTTATTATCATCAGCTATATACTTTCTATATTTTCTGAGGACAATGATGAAATACAGCCAAAAATTTGTTCTTGAAATACTGACTTCAGCAATAAGCTACCACAATTTATTATAGGCAATATGTATTAAACAAAATCATCATTATTTAACTAATCATTTGGTTAAAATATAGTTATTTGTAATAATACTTTTATTCACCCAGCATATATCATGAAAACCTGAAATTATTTCTCTATTACATCAACTAATCCCAAAATTTTATAAAATAAAGAGGGACAAACATGATGGTTCTGTCCTTTTGATGGAGAAACTAAGATACAGAAAGTTCTTATAGGTGTCTTTTCTAGGATCACATAATAATCAATAAAGTATCAAAATTGCAATTTCTAGTACAATTATTTTTTTCATTGGACTAGTGTATATATTCTTTTTTGTAAACTTTGTATTTATTATTGTCATTTTTGCAGGGCATTATCACAAGAAACGGGTGGAGGTGGGGACAGAAATTAAATAAAGAGGATCAATCAAACAGAAGAAACACGATGAAAAATTAGAGTATCTGTTTCCTATGCCTAAAAGACACATTTTCCCCAAGTCATATTCATCATGGCATGGGTACCGGCAGATATGGGTTCATGTGCCAGCCATGCCCCTTACTACCAATGGGAATAACAATGCCAGAAATATTATAAAGATTAAGCATAGCATTATTGTATGACAATGCCTAGCACAATGACTAGCACATAATATGTTAACATTTGTTTTCTTTCTTTATACTAATATTCCAGATCAAAAATAAATGAATAAATGGAACTTAAGGTAATACAGATTTACCCTGGGCATACATATAAACTCTCATAGAGCATCCCTTCAGCCTAATGCTGTCAGAAACATTTTTGTCATGCACTCCATTGGAGTACTGTAATAAACTTCCTATTTATTTAAATGATTTTTGGGCAGGTATAGACCCTTCTGAGAGGGGAAGAGGAATAGGATATAGTAATTAGCTCTGTCATGGAGTAGGGCAGAGAAAAACATAACCAAGTTTGCCTTAGACTTTTTAGATATATTCTAGTTTACCAGATTCAGGACAAAAGAAAACAAGTTGAGAAATTGTAAGCTTCACACTCAACTGCTTACCATTCCTCAACCTTTTTTCTTGATAAATTCAAGGAGCATTTTAGACTCAGGGAAAGATACAATGGTTTGATATGATAACAGAGCCCAATCAGTAGAAAAAGGCCCAACTACATGTCATTAAACCTAACTCCAAGTCTTCACTTCATTCCTGCCTCAAGCAACGACTCACTTCCCTCTGTCCTCCAGTAAACAAATAGAAGATTTGTCAGAATCCTTCCTAACTGCCTAATGAGGTTATGGTAAGAACACATACGTAAAACATTGTTTTATAAACTGTATTCAAATGTAGGTTATAATTACAATTGAACAGATCGACCATATTTGTAATGGTATATGTTTTCATGCTATGAAATAGTATTAATTTTGGTTTATTACATAGTTTACTGTAACACATTGTACTGAATTTTTTTGTTGTTATTCAAGGAATATTATAATAGTTTTTTTATTAAAGAATGTTTGGGCTGGGTGCAGTGGCTCATGCCTATAATCCTAGCACTTTAGGAGGCCAAGGCAGGCAGATCACCTGAGGTCAGGAGTTTGAGACCAACCCAACCAACATGATGAAACCCCATCTCTACTAAAAATACAAAACATTACCCAGATGTGGTGGTGCATGCCTATAATCCCAGCTACTCCAGAGGCTGAGGCAGGAGAATTGCTTGAACCCGGGAGGTGGAGGTTATGGTGAGCCGAGACTGCACCACTGCACTCCAGCCTGGGCAACAAGAACAAAACTCCATCTAAAAAAAAAGACTGCTTTGATATAGCTAAGATTTGTATTACAATTCCTTTCCCCATGCTATCCCCAAAATAAAATAAGTAAGAATGATTTTATCTTATTTAATATTCCCAATACACAAGGTAATTTCTTGGCAAGAGTAACTATAAATCCCAGTGCCAAGGATAGCAGGTAATATTGGTAAACAGTCAGGCTTCAGTACCCATGGGTTCTGTATCTACAGGTTCAACCAACCACAGATTGAAAATATTCGGGGGAAAAAAGTTAGTGTGCCTGAACTAAACGTGTATAGACTTTTTCTTGTCATCATTCAATAAGCAATATAGTATGCCAACATTTTACATAGCATTTACCTTTCATTAGGTAATATGAGTCATCTAGAAAGTATGCAGGAGAATGTGATACCTTATACGGCAATACTATGCCATGTTATATAATGGACTTGAGGCTTCATGGATTTTGGTATCCAATGAGTTCCTGGATCAAATCCCACATGGATACAAAGCGATGACTGTATTATATAAGTAGAATTTATAGACATACCGGAGAAAAATAGTGGTCAATTTTCATATTATGTTTTTCATTGCCCGAGTCTTCCCATGAGCTCTTCTTCTTACAGCTCATGATGGCTTGAAGATGAATGGATAGTTCAGCTGAAACACTAATTTCAAATTTTCAAGTTATAGTAGTATCTTCAAAGCTGTCATTAATTGTATAGAGGAAAAGATAAGCTGATGTCCTATGTCCCACCTTTCCCCTTGAGCTCCAGCCTTGCTCTCCCTGGAGATGTTACCTTAGCAAATAGTTTATTCACCAACTATAATCACCCCAACAATAAAAGCTTTCTTTTCCATAACACTGCATATCAGGCACTTTATGAAAATTATACTAAACATTTTATGAAGTTTATCTCTAGTTGTAAATTCTTATAGAGACCAGGCAAATTAGGTATATCTACACTTTACTGATGGGGAAAGTATAGCTTAGAGAAGGTGGATGAGCTGCCCAAGGCCAGAGTTATGTGGCAGAAATGGAATTCAAATGCAGGTATAAATACCTTACAGAATAATTTTCAGTTGGAAATTTCAAAAAGGTGTTCTAGTTCCATTGATGTTAAAATCTGGTCTCCGTTTAAGATGAAGATGGCAAGGGAAAATAAAATTACAGGGAAGTGGTGAGGAAAGAGCTCATGAAAGAAATTTGGAATGAGATTTTACAAAGAAATCTGGAAAGTTTGCCTAGGATGATAGTCAGAAACCTTAATTGATGCTTAAGCTTTTTTTGTTTAAAGAGGTATTTTCCTTCTATCTTTCCTCTGATGTCTCCCTAAAAAATAAAATAGTGACATCTTCCATAGTAATAAATACCACTAGAAAGATAAATACCATTGACAGCAGCAGCCATGTCTGTCCTTAGTACCTCAATGTCTAAAACAATGTCTGGCACATGTTACACCCTTGAAAAAGATACGTTTCTAAAGATACATTCAATAAACAAATGGAGTAGGCATATGGCGTACTATACCCTGTTCTACATGCTTTTCATCAACTACCTTGTAATTCTTACAACTCTAGGAGATAGGTATTATTCTTTCATTTAAAAAGCTGGTAAAAAGCTCGAATACCCAGGGAGCTTAAACTTTACTCAATGTCATAAAACTGAGAGAATATACTTTTAAGACTTTTTATTATGAAGAATTTATTACAGAAAAAAAGAGAATGGTATAATGAACCTCCACATACCTATCTCATAGAGTTAATAATTGTTCATTTTTTTGCCAACTTATATAACAGTGAAACAGTAAAAGAATTAACATAAATATATTTTTGTTCAAGGGCCCTTTAACTATTTATGCACGGAGGCTAGGTTAATTTTAGAGCAGTGAGATAACATGCAAAAACAGCAGTCATGTGGTTTTAAAAACTAACTCTGGGATTAAAGGGAAAGTATGTAAACAACTATGCATTGTTAAAAATTTATAGGAGTGCTGTGACCTGGGGAATAAATATAATCTTTAGATAACTTCCGCTTGAAAAGAAATACAGGGGCTAGAACATAACTTAAATAACAACACATAGAAGCAGCCCAGGAAATCGACATTCCATAGAGACAATTTATCTGTTCTCTTCAACAAATCAATGCTTGGGCTCATTGGAACATCAGGGGACAAAGACATTCCCAACCTTCTTTGACCCATGATGGTGCTCAGACGTCTGCAGTCAATGGTCACCTCTTGATTGTAACTCCCTTCTCTTTCCTGTGCCTTTTACATAAACAGCCTGAATCTTGTACTCACTTAAGAGGGTACTTTGGGATGCTAGTCTGCCATATTCTCAGTTTGCTGGCTCGCTCTCTGAAGGAACCTGCTTTTCATTCCACCAACCGTCATCTTTCATGTTTGGCTTTGAGGTGTGAGTTGCTGGATGTGGGTTTGGCTACCCTTACACCATCCTTTTATTTTACTAGATTATATACATTACAGCTAGAGACATCATGACATTTAAACTCTAGTGGTCACTTCCTATCTCTAAAAATTAAGTACTTTTTCTGACATAATCACAATACCGGTTTTTTCACACCAAGATTCAACTGAGATACTCAGTTTCCTTTATATGTCTTATAAGGCTCCTTTATTCTAGAAAAAGCATTGATTTGTTGAAGAGAACGAGTAATTGTCTATATAGAATTTCTGACCTTCTCGGTTACTTCCTCAGGTCGTTGCTGAATTTATGTTCTAGCCCGGGTATTTCTTGTCAAACGGAAGTTATCTAAAGGCTATGTTTACTCGTGTAACTGTTCCACTATGGAGCAAGAGTCCTGGCTTTCTAGTTTACTGTCAATGAACAATTAAGGAAATTCATTTAGCCTTTCTGGGCCTCAGTTTCTTATCTGTAAAAAGAAGCAATGATTCCAAACAAGATAAGGAATATGGAAGTGCCAAAACAATGTTGGAACTTTTAAGACTGTCTGAGTTCAAATATTATGTAGCCACTTACTAGCTGCATGACGTTGGAATTAACTATTCTTCATTTTCCTCACCGGAAGATGGGAATGAACCTTATTGTGAATATTAGAAATACAACGTGGGCTAGGCATGATGGTTTATGCCCATAATCCCAGAACTTTGGGAGGCCAAGGCTGGTGGATCACTTGAGGTCAGGAGTTTGAGACCAGCTTGGCCAACTTGGCGAAAACCTGTCTCTACTAAGGATATAAAAATTAGTGGAGCATGGTGGGTGCCTGCAATCCCAGCTACTTGGGAGGCTGAAGCAGGAGAATGGCTTGAACCTGGGAGACAGAGGTTGCAGTGAGCTGAGATCACACCACTGCAATCCAGCCTGATCAACAGAGTGAGACTCCGGTTCTCTCTCTCTCCATACATATATAACATACCAGTGTTTTAAATGTATGTGATAGGTTGCCCAGTAAATAATCTAGCAAAATAAAGAGGTGATGTAAATGTTATCGATATCAATACACTTACCACAGGGGTACTCTTGAAATAGCAGCGAACCTAGGAAAACAAAAATAGAAAGTATATAATTGCAGAACTGGGCTGTGTTGCCAGACCCTTAAATGCGGAAACTTGTTGCCCAACTATTAGGAAAATCTGGGGATTCACTGTGTTCTGTTAATGATGTCTCATCTTATGAAGTTTGAGAGGGATCCAGGTGCTTTAGGAGTGATTAATATACACAGACTAAAAAAAGAACATCAAGCTCACGCCTGTAATCCCAGCACTTTGGGAGGCCGAGGCGGGTGGATCACGAGGTCAAGAGATCGAGACCATCCTGGTCAACATGGTGAAACCCCGTCTCTACTAAAAATACAAAAATTAGCTGGGCATGGTGGCGTGTGCCTGTAATCCCAGCTACTCGGGAGGCTGAGGCAGGAGAATTGCCTGAATCCAGGAGGTGGAGGTTGCGGGAGCAGAGATTGTGCCATTGCACTCCAGCCTGGGTAACAAGAGCAAAACTCCGTCTCAAGAAAAAAAAAGAACATCAAATGGGCAGAAGGAAACATGAATTTTGCATATACTTGAGCAATCATGGTGGAAAGGGGCAAGAGGTTAAGAAAACACTCCAATATCCTTCCTCTCCCTAGATTGTTTTCAGAATCCAGCATGAATCAGGCTATGTCAAAATATACAGCGCCATTAGCTATCCTATTCCAACCCATGTTTTATACTTGAGGTCAAGGTTCTACTTATCTAAAGGACTTGGTTGACTTCGTACAGTAAAGGGATAAAGCAGCACAGCCTGTCCCGGGGCCCATGTCCAGCCCACCTGACAGCTCCCCTTAGGAATTCCTGTCTCTCAATCTCTCCTTCCTTTCCTCTCTCCTCCCCCGTTTCTCTCTCCTCCCCCATCTCTCTCTCCTCACCTCTTTCACTCTCCCTTTTTTTCTGCTTCTCCTCACCCCAACCCCATCTTTCTGCCTTTCCAGGGGCAGGGGCAGGGGCAGGGATTGAGGCCAACTCTAAGCCTCTTCCAATCCCACCATGCCGCCTCACTCCCCTGGCACATATGGGCACTTTGAGCACCACTGAAATAAAACCTGTGTCCTCCTGGCTTCCCAGACGGGCAGCGCTGTCAGTCCCTGGCTTCCGAGCACCAAGCTCCTTCCCCTCTTAGCTGGACTCCAGCCTGCTGCACCACCCAGCGCCCGCACCCCTCGGAGAACCCTAGCGCCCTGTGTGCTGGCTCACTGTGTGACTTGCCAGCACTTGGCTTGGAATCCAGCGCTCAAAGCAGGTCGCGCTCTTATTTGAAAAAGCAAATGCTCCAGAGCTCCAGAGGAGCAGGTGGGACTAGGGATTTGAATCACCTGCCTTTTGGGAAAGGTTGTCTGTGAACCAATTACTTTCTTTCACTTTTAATTCAGCCATGCCTCTTCCAGCCCAAACCTCACATGAACCTCTTCCCTTCTCCCTCTCTCCTTTCTTTTGCTTCTCTGGACCCCTGGAAAGGCAGGGGCACTCAGAATGCAGGTCCTTTAACAGAAGGCTGCCTTGCAAAACCCTTCCAATATTCTTTGATCATCAGCTTTGTTAGGTGCTGGGAATACTCTGAACCCCTCTGTGGTGACTGAGGAACCACAAGCTTCTGGAAGAACTGGCAAAACACAAGCTATCTGAAATAACAAGAAGAGATTATTGTTGATTTTTAACCTGTAAATTCTCTTAGGATTTGGTTTCCCCGAACTGAGTTATTTTGCTTTGTGCTGCTTGTTACTTACTGTATTGATTATATTTGAGAAAATGAAGGGTAATGTGAAATGCTGAGACGTGACTTATAACTTCGGCTCTGCTGAGCAGCAACTTGTAACTTTAGCTCTGCAGAACTGTTCCAGTAAAAACAGGAACTCTGTGAAAGGGACTAACCACACGGCTTGATTGTCGGAGAGAGGTGACAGCACGTAATAGGCATCTCGTTGCAGAGAGCCTATAAACGGACGTGTAATGGAGAGGCTTATTACCCAGGAAAGGCATATTGATTAGGGCCCTGGAAAGGGAATGTGACCCTTATAGAGAGCCTATAAACAGATGCATGAGGGGCGTCTGTCTCTGTGGTTGAGATAAGATGTCAAAGTCTTTCTTCTCCTACTGCTCCTCCAGGCCTGCGTGGAGGCCCCTCCTCTTGTGGTTTTTGTGGTCAGGCTGGTTGTCCTGTGTCAGATCCTGCTCCCCCTGTAGCTGTGAGCCCAATATGTTTTGCTGATAATCGTAAGTTTATGTTTAACCTATATTCTTGCTGCTGTGTATGATTTCTATGCTGACACACAGAAAGTTATTTTTGCATTGTTCTGCTTTTATAATACCACGTTGTGATTTTTGTGCACCAGTTTTTGCAAATGTATTCTTTTTGTATAATTATCACTGAAACTTTCCTTAACCTCGCTCCCCCACCCCTATTGAAGGAGCATAATAAAAAAAACTGAGGTTTTCAAGGGAATGTCAGACATCCACAGAGCAGCATTATGTGGTGTCTCCCCTGGGCCCAGCTTTAATTAAAACATTTTACTTGTCTCTCTTTCTTTTTCACCGACCACTCGATCACTTTGAGAGATCTTAAACCCACATTGATGTATTGGGAGCTGGTTTCTCCAATAGTTAGGGTCGCAGCAAGGCAAGCCCATAGAGCCCCTCCTGTTCTCCCTTGCTAAGCTGAGCTTCTGACAAAAACAGCCTCCAACCTTGTAAACAGGAACCTAGGTTCCAGGATGTGGTTGCACCAGGCTCTTGAACCCAGGATGTTGACCCAATTAAGCAGAACGTCAGCCACTGAGAACCAAGATGTGGTTTTTCTTAGAATAGCACCCAGCTACTTGCAAACTCCCTATATAATCCCCATAGTCTTTAAGCCAGGCTGCTGCCTTCACTGCCTTCAACTAACAAAATTTTGGTGCTGAAACCCAGGATGGGAGTAGGTGCTGGCCACTCTCTTTTCTTCCTTGGCCAGCCCCCGAGTCCGAACCTCCATCTAGACCCAGGAATCTCCGACTCTCTCATTGCTGGCAATCTCATCCACCATCAGAACCTCAGCTAGGGTGAGTAAGAGAGACTCTTGCTGTTTACCCTGAACCCTTGACTGTCTCTGCCTTCCCAAAAGAGCCAGCGCCGGGCCAAGGGCTTCTTCCGGCCTCCAGGACTCCGGTTCCTCCTTTTCAGAGACGCCTGACATGTGGCTACCTCCTCTATTCGGGACAAGGCCCGCAGGACAGAGGATGCCCTCTCTCACCAGCCTTGTCATCAGCAGTCTCTTCTTCCTCTACCTCTTTCCTCCATTCGCTATTGGAGCCTCTTAGTCTACCTCTCCCAAAAGTGTCTCCTGTGTAATCTTAATGCTCTCGGCCTCCTTTCGGAAGTCCATCCTAAGAGGCTTATCTTTTACTATATTACCACTTGGCCTCAATACAAATTAAACAATGGCTCCCAATGTCCCAAAAATGGCACTTTTAATTTCAGTATACTTAGAAACTTAAACAACTTTTGCCATCTCAATGGGAAATAATCCGAAATTCCTTATGTTCAGGCTTTCTCTGCTCTCCGCAGTCATCCTTCCCTCTGCCAGTCCTGTTTCCAAATCCTGATTGATTTCCAAATCCTCCTTGCCAGCCCCAAACCCAACTCACCCTATCACCCTCCCCGTGGCCCCAGCCAACAACTCGTCTCCTGCCACGCTCCACAGCCCAAGCCAATGACTCCTCTCCTGCCACACTCCACAGCCCCAGCCAATGACTCCTCTCCTGCCACATTCCACAGCCCCAGCTGACGACTCCTCTCCTGCCACACTCCACAGCCCCAGCCAATGACTCCTCTCCTGCCACATTCCACAGCCCCAGCTGACGACTCCTCTCCTGCCACACTCCACAGCCCCAGCCAATGACTCCTCTCCTGCCACACTCCACAGCCCCAGCTGCTGACTCCTCTTCCTTAACTTTCCTCCTTCTCGACAACATCATAATCCCCCACTGAAGCATCATAATCCTCCACCGTATGCCCCCACTTCAGGCCTACCCCTTTCCTCCTCTCTTTCCAACCATCCCGACCCTGAGTCCTCCTGGTCTCCACCCCTTACCAACTCTCAAGCCCAACATGCCCAGCAACCAGCTCCCTTGCTTCCCCTCTAGGAGGTAGCAGAGGCCAAAAGGATCATCTGTGTCCATGTCCCCTTCTTCCTCATGTGGCTTGCAGCCCAGGCACATACCCACAATCTTCATTGGCAAGATCCTGCTAAGCCCCTATAAGCTGCCACCATCCACTGGGAAGAGCTAGCCTAAGAATACCAGCCCACAGATCCAGGCTGAGCGTCCTGTAACCAGATAATTACTTGCCTTATTGCAGGCCTTAACTGAGCTTCCCATAAGGCTGTGAATTTTGAAAAACTCAAGGAAATTTCCCAAAAGGCAGACAAAAATCCTGCCCAGTTTCTTTCCTGCCTTACAGAGGCCCTCCAAAAATACACTCTTGCTGATTCTGCCCTTGAGAAGGCACCATAATTCTTAAAACTCATTTTATCTCCCAGTCTGCTCCAGACATTCTGGACAAACTTAAAAAGGCTGAAGACAGCCCTCAAACCCCACAACAAGACCTCTTTAATCTGGCCTTCAAGGTCTTCAACAACAGGGATAAACAAAGTACAACAGACAAGGCCCAAAGAGATCGTGCTAAATACCAGCTTCTAGCAGCAGCCATTCACCAACCTAAACAGCCTGGCTGTGGCACCCAGGGGCACAAAAGACCTGATAGCAGTGCACCTCTGAGGGCATGTTTCAAGTGCAGCAAGGAAGGCCATTAGGCATGTCCCAATCCATGGGTGCCAAAAAGCCCTTGCTCCATCTGCCAGCAGACAGGTCACTAGAAGTCTGACTATCCTCTCAACAGGCAGACAAAAAAGCCTGTACCTCCAACTTGCAACCCCTTCACCAAGACAAAAGGTAAAAAATCACTTGCACTCCCATAGCTCCGTGGTTTAGCTGCTGCAGACTAATGGGGCCCAGCACCCCAGGCTCCATCTGCCATTATTGTATCAGAGCCTAGGGTAACTCTATTAGCAGCAGGTAAGTGAATCTCTTTTTAAATCAATACCAAGGCCACCTATTTGGCTTTACCTGAATTTTAAGGACCAACTCCTCCCTCACACGTCTCGGTTGTGGAGGTTGATGAACTTATCTTGCACCCACGTGCCACCAAAACCCTCACTTATTCCCTATCTAATACCATTTTCCATCAGGGCTTGTTCCGTTGCTGATGAGGAACTGCAATCCCCTGTAGAGGGAGAGGGGTTCTGATTTTGGGTATACCCGGCCTTCTTAGGCTGGTTTTCCCCCTTTATTATAAATTTATCCATCTGCCGTCTTTACAATTACCACCTTTCTAATTAGGTTTCCGAGTCGACGTCCAATTTATTGATTCCCAGTGCTGGGATTCAAGCAACCCACTGTGCCGGCCACAATAGCAGCGATAAGACTGATGGTGCTTTTCTGCCCGGGAATCTCTGATCTGGCTTCCCTCCTGAGTCCACAACAAGCAGCTCTGCCTTCCTGGAGCTCCAAACACCGGTCAGTAAGGGAACCAGTCCCGTTTACTCTGCATGAAGAGCTGCCGCGCCAAGGCGCCGGCAAAACCGCTGCGCCGGCCACAAGAGTCGTGCTGGCGACCCATGGGGCTCCTCCACCAGAAATCTGCTGGTCCGTGAGTGACAAAAATTCGTCTGAAAGTGTGGCGTCCTCTCATTCTCTGAGCTTTGACTGGGAGCTACAATCTTGAGCTGTTAGTGATCAGCCATCTTGGATCTCTCTCCATTTTCTCACACTCTTTCCTCCTCATGCTTTGCTGTCCTACTCCCATTCTAGGCAGGAACCCCCATCACTAAAGGTCCCCTTATTCGCCAGCTCCTCCAAGCTGCACACCTCCCAGCTAAAGCAGGGAGGACACTGCCAAGAACACCAAACAGGATCAGATGAAATCTCAAACCGCCCCCCACCCCCAAAAAAACAGAAAAGCTGACCAGGCAGCAAAAGAAGCCTCCCTTTCCTCTGCCCCTGCCTCTCTCCTCCTCATCACCCCCACAATCCAACCCCAGTATTCCCCCACCAAAAAATCTTCATTGTTACAAACAAAAAGCCTCCTCCCAAGAAAACTGGATAGTCAAAAATCAAAAACTCATCCTCCTGCAAGAACAAACCAAGAACATTCTAACATCTCTTCACCAATCCTTCCCTATCAGTGCACGCCTCCTGTACCTTCTCCTTCACCCTTACTTCTCTGCCCCCCACCTATTTACCACACTAAAAGACATAACCTCAGACTGACATGTATGCTCTGTCACTTCCTCCCAAGGGGCCCTCCACTCTCCTCCTATCCTGGAATATCAGCTAAGAGGACCAGCCTTTCCCCATAGCATACCAAACATTAAAAGTCCTCTCTTTCCCCATTCCCACAGGAATAAAAAACAACAAAAAAAGTCTTAACTCACCCATTCCTTGCTCATCTGCAAGGAGAGTTTGAGTATCCACAGGACTCTATCGGCCACCTCATAAACTCTCTAAAAGAGGCCATCTCCCCTTACAATCCCTATCAACTCCTTCCCCCAAATACAGACTCCAATTCTTCCTCAAGTTCTTAACTGTTTTTATAGCCCCACTGTCTCTGTGCTCTCAAAGTCCCTTCTCACTTCGACAAGACTCAAACAATCTCTCAATCTCTCTCTCTCTGTTACTGCACTCCAACCAACTCTACACTTGCTTCCTGTTGCTGGACATGTTTTTCCCTTTCTTCTACTGCCTACTCAGCTGTCCCAGTTTCTCAGCCCCAGGACCATATTCCCATTCGCTTCTCACACACCATCCAAAAAGGCTCGGACTTTGTAGACAGAGCCCTGACCCTCACTAAAAACTATCCCACTGCCCTCGCTAACAAAGCTACCAAACTTCTCTCTGCGTATACTGCCGATTATGAGCATGAAAAACTCCCTCCTCCTGCCATCCAAAGTCCCACAATCCTACATACCCCCAAACTTGGCCAAGCCCCTTTATGTGTCACCTCTTCCAACCGACACATACACATAGGCACTATCCCTCCCCCTGCCTGTGGCTTAACTCAAACCATCTCCCATTCCTCTTCCCATACTTCACGCTAGGTAAATTATTCAGTTTCCCCTGAAGCTAATGGCCTCTTTACCCAGCCCCTCCTTGTGACCTCCTGTCCTGCCTCTTAAACATGGAAACCCCTTTCCCAGATATGAGCTCTTAAAGGGATCTCTCTCTCCTCCTCCTCCTCCTCACTCTAGGGTGCAAGTCCCTCCAAACAAGGAAACTAAACACTCCAACACCTATTCTCAATCCACTTGTCTGTTTACATTAACACCGCAGGCATCTTATCTTCTTCCTCTGCAGATCCGCCACCTACTTCTGTCTCCCTGCCAACTAGACAGGTACTTGCACCCTGTACCTTACCTGCAACATTAGCCTTGTCCCTCCAAACCAAGAGCTCCCTGTCCCTGCTACTCTACACACCCATCCCCCACTCAAAGCAGAATTCATTCCCTTATTAGTAACCCTTAGAGTCACAACCAATGTCAGGTTAGAAGCAAAAAGCCTAAGAACCTCATTATCATATTTCTAGTCACTCTCCCAAAGCTTCCAATCATCACTAAAACAAACAAACAAACAAACTAGCAAATTCTATCACTCACCTTCAAAACCAACTAGACTCTTTAGCAGCAACCACCCTACAAAAACGGCAGAGGCCTAGACCTCTTCGCTGCTGAAAAAGAGTCTGTGCTTTTAAATAATTTAAAACAATTATTTTTAAATAAACAATGCTGTTTCTACCTCAGTGAATCTAGGTTAGTACAAAATGCTATCAAAAGGCTCAAAGACAAACCCAGAAAATAAGAGATAACAGTTCTTCCACTTGGTCCCCCTGCCTGCTTGGTCTCTCAGCTCTTGGCCCTCTGGCTACTGCCTCCTTGGTCCTGCCATAACTCTCCTCCTCCTCTTAGTCTTTGGCCCTTGCTTCTTATGTCTTCTCACCCAGTTTCTACAGAAGCAAACACAGGCTTTTACCCACCACACGATATAAGATGTGATGATGTTCCAAGACTACCAACTTACAAGCCAGCCTCACTTCACAAGCGTCCCCATTCATAACATGTAACCTCCTTTTATATATGTAAAAAAAGACTGGAATGTTAGGGTCACATCAAGGCAAGCCCATAGACCCCCTCCCGTTCTCCATGCTAAGCCGCTTTCACCAAAAACAGCCTCAAAACTTGTAAACAGGGAGCCTAGGTTCCAGGACATGGTCATACCTGGCTCTCGAACCCAGGATGTTGACCTGATTAAGCAGAATGTCAGCCCCTGAGAACCAAGATGCAGTTTTTCTTAGAATAGCACCCAGCTACCTGCAAACCCCCTGTATAACCCCTACAGTCTGTAAGCCAGGCTGCTGCCTTCCCTACCTGTGGTGAGGCAGCCTGGAAGGTTGAAATAAATTTGCTAAACCTGACTCTAGGTCTGTCTCTCCCTCCTTTTGGTCAACCTTACAAGCTTCGAGATGCATATTCCTAGGGCCCATATCATCTTCTTCATCACTGCCATAAGCGTCTGCACATATTGTTGAACATCTGGAGAATCGATTTATGACAAGGGTGTTTACTCCTCCTGCATCCGCGGCTTCTTCCTGATTGTCCTGGTCGCAGGGCCTATTCCACCTGCTGGGCATGCCGCCCCCTGGGAAGTGCCTGAATCTCCCCACTCACCCAACTAGCCTCAGCGCCTCCTGTGTGCTGCAGTAGAGATCCCAGCCTGGTGCCTCAGCGCCTACCCCACATCCATGATTTACAGGCTGGGACAGCCACATTCCTGCACCCCGACTTCCATCTCCGCTCCCCTCGAGAAAGCTGCCTCAGTGGCTTTGCCGCCAGCGTCCCAGCTCCTCCCACTCCTGAGTTTAGATTTCCCGCTCCCTCTCCAGGCCTGCCCAGCCCAACCTACCGCCGACTTCGCTTCCCAATACTCGGGACTGGGCAAACCGGGAGAATAGAAGCAGGCAAGGACCGCGGTGGGCAGCGGGGCCAGTGAGACAGGGTCCTGCTCGCGGCGTCAAGGAGGAGCGCTGTGGATGGGTGAGGCTGGCGCTCTCCCTCTGCCTCGCCTTCCCAATCACTCTTTTATATAAGCACGCCGGCAGGTGTCCCCAGCGCAGCCAATCCGCTTCCGCAGTAGCTGGGTTGCTGTCTAAAGAGAGAAGACAAACTCCAGTATTTTTCTGGCCATTGGCCAGACGAGCCATTCGGCAGGTGAGTTCTATTCTCTGACTGAAGTGCTGGATCCCAAGGGACTGGAGGGGGAAGTCCCTAAAAGTCACTAGTGCAGGCATCTGAGACTTGGTGGGAAACGGATCATGCCATTGACCTTCCTGACAGATGAGTTACTCTTTTTTCTTTCTTCCTTTTCTTTTCTTTCTTTCTCTCTCTCTCTTTCCTTTTTCTTTCATTCTTCTTTCTCACTTTCCTTCTTTCTTTTTTCATCTTTCTATCTTTTTCATTCATTCTTTCTTTCTTCTCTCTTTCATCTTTCTTTCCATCTCTCTCTTTTCTCCCTTCCTCCCTCCCTCCTTTCTTCCTTCTTTCTCTTTTGCCTGTTTTACATTTCAATGTGTATGAAAATAGTGGTTAAAGGACAATAAGCTTAACACTTACTTTCTAAAACATGGGTGTTAAGAATTGAAGATACTGATAAAATTTGTTTCCAAAAAGAACGCTTATACACTTGGTGGGAGTGTATATTAGTTCAACCATTGTGGAAAACAATTCGGCAATTCCTCAAAGACCTAAAAACAGAACTACCATTCAACCCACCAATCCTGTAACTGGGTGTATTCCCAAAGGACTATAAATCATTCTGTCATAAAGACACATGAACACATATATTCCTGGCAGCACTGTTCACAATAGCAAAGAATCAACCTAAATGCCTATCAGTGGTAGACTGGATAAAGAAAACTGAGTACGGGCTAGGCACTGTGGCTCTTATCTGTAATTCGAGCACTTTGGGAGGCTGATGTGGGTGGATCACTTGAGTCCAGGAGTTTGAGACCAGCCTGACCAACATGGAGAAACCCTATCTCTACTAAAAATACAAAATTACTCCCGGCATGGTGGTGCATGCCTGTAATCCCAGCTATTTGGGAGGCTGAGGCAGGAGAATCACTTGAATGCAGGAGGTGGAGGTTGCAGTGAGTCAAGATCATGCCATTGCACTCCAGCCTGGTTAACAAGTAAAACCTTGTCAGAAAAAAAAAAAAAAAAGAAAGAAAAGAAAACTGATTATACCATTGAATACTACACAGTCATAACAAAAAATGAGATCATGTCCTATGCAGGGACATGGATGGAGCTAGAGGCCATTATTCATGTTATCACTTATAAGTGGGAGCTAAATGATGATAACACATGGAACAGACACTGGGGGTTTTTGGAGAGTGGAGGGTGGGAGGAAGGAGAGGATCAGGAAAAATAACTAATGGGTACCAGGCTTAACACCTTGGTGGTGAAATAATCTGTACATCAAATCCCCAGAATACGAGTTTACCTACATAACAAACTTGCACATGCACCACTAAACTTAAATAAAGTTAAAAAAAATTTTCAATCTACAAAGTTGAGATTTACTAGAAAGGTTATTCAGATGATTTTGATATATTGAAATATTAGTGCACAAGGAGATAATATAAAGTTATTATTATAGAAGATGTAAAATATGTCCCTCTGCCTAATTATCTGTGCAACTAAATCTACTATGTACCAAGATATTGTTGTATCGGACCGAGCATAGAAAGCCAACACCAAGACAAAAGTATGCCAAATTGCAGGGTTTATTGCCAGTGACCACGGAGGACTCACGTCTCTCCAACCCGTGGCCCTGTAAAAGAGGGTGACAAGACCTTTTATACCCGTAAAAATCAACTTGGGGGTGAGGGGAGAGGATGGGGTGAGGGGCTTCAGACATTCCGAGGGCCAGTGGATTCAAATCACTTTCTGGGCGAGGATGAGGGTGAAGGAGTTCCAGACATTAGAGGGCCAGGGGACTATTTGACATTCTGATTGTCATTTAAGGGGTTCACAGATGCTAAGATTAGCATTCATTTACACATCGTCCGGGTAGGGGTGGGATACACAGATTTTTATTTACTTGGTGCCAGGATGGAATTATCTGGGGGTGCTTACTCTGGTAAACAAAGGCCAGCAATTCTGGCAGTTACAGATAAGAGGAGGTATGCAGCTTTACCTTACTTTGCATCCTGCAAAGTAATCTAGCAGTTTACAGAAGCCAAGGTTAGCAGTCATTGTGAGGAGAATGGAAACAGTTTTGTCAATTAATAAAATGGCATTGTACAGGTTCTAACTCTAGGCCAGCTATATCACAATATCACCATTCTTTCTGAAATTTTTATAACATTTTGTATAATTTTAATCATATTTCTTTTAAAAACATTTATGGCTTGATAAGTTATATGTTGGCTTATTGGAGAAATGGCATAAAATAACAATTCTTAATCTTTATGTATATTTGCAGTGAAACACATTTTGACTTCAGGTAATAGGAACATAACCCTTTTTTCGATGAAAAATTACCGTCGCATATTTTTCTTCATTATCCCACACCTTTGTTGTTTTCTTAACTTGTATTACTAATTAAAGTTCCCTACCTTTTCAAAAAAAAAGCTATTATTGACATTTATTTCTCTGTAGTAAACTTTGGCTATTGTTTTTTCTACTAATTTCGGGCAAAAATGAAGTATCAATTTCAGTTACAAAATATAGCTTAGTAAAATCTAAGCCAAATAAAGTTCACATTCTAAAGTCTACAAACAAGTTTTAAAAAGTGATTTTGACATTAAACTTTTTTATGAAATTTAACTTTTGTCTTTTAAGGGCCAGAATTCTTACAATTACTATGGAGGTCCTATTCTATAATCACTGCCTGGGTTCTGTGTCAATGTGTCATTAAACAGGCTCACTCACTCTTCCTGTTCTTTCTGCTTTTCTTCCTTCCTTCCCTCCTTCCCTCCCTCCCTCCCTCCCTCTTTCTCTCTTTCTTTCTTTCTTTTTTCTTTCTTTCTGTCTTTATTTCCTTCCTTCTTTATTTCTTTCTTTCACACAGTCTAGCTCTGTCACCCAGGCTGGGGTGAAGTGGCATAATCTTTTTTTTTTTTTTTTTCATTTCTCCCTTTTTGTTGTTTTATTTATAGTACATTGCAGCATTTTAAGAACAAATATGTAGATATATGTTCAACTTTCTCCCCCCAGTTAAGGAAGTTAACTATAGCATGTAACCTAAGTTATTTTCTAATTTAAGAAATTAATTCACTATATTTATAATCTTGGCTCACTGAAACCTCCATCCCCTACGTTCAAGCGATTCTCATGCTTCAGCTTCCTGAGTATCTGGGACTACAGGCATGCACCACCATGCCCAGCTAGGCTAACTTCAAATTTTTTTTTAATTTTTAGTAGCTACAGTGTTTGGCCATATTGCCCAGGCTGGTCTTAAACTCCTGAGCTCTGGCATTCTGCTCTCCTTGACCTCCTGAAGTGCTAGGATTGCAAGCATGAACCACAGTGCCTGGCCAATTTCTTAATCCTTAGACTAAATTTACAGGGGACACACTTTTTCCAACATTAGCTGCAAAGGGATTTTTCCTCCACCCATAAGTCACTGTCAGTAAGTAGTTTTATTTTTTTTCTTGTGTTTCCGCTTGCTTGTTTGTTAGTGGTTATTTGGGAAAACCCCTTCTTGAAATTACTTTTTACATGCAAGGTCAAATATAAAGGTAACAGCATAGATTAATTTTCTTCCACACCTATATATACATTTTTATTCCTGCCTGTGGCTGTAAATAGTTGTAGAGTTAAAAGCGGAATGGACTTAATGGAGTATCATTTGTATTTATAATTCCTGTATTTGTAATTCTGCTACAGAAATGAATTCTGTTATACTCAAAGGTTACACTGTTATTTGACTTCTTGAAAAGTATGTAAAAATAATGCTCTTGTGGCTTTTCATAGATCTTTAGTCTATAAACATTAAATTTAATCAATAATTCATATCATTTATGATTAATTTTACTATGGAAAACATAATAATACACATAGACATAATTATTTTGTAACAGTTGGTGTGTTTGGAGTGTTTACTATCACGCTTGAATATGGTACTCCAGCTAGAAAATATTAATTTGATAATGTATCTTTAAGAAATTATATAAAATACATAAAAGTATATAACCTTGTGCACATTTTTAAAACAAGGCTTTGTTGTAGAAAAAAGATTATGATATGCATGAAGATGTTTTGTTTTCTATTATTATTTGAGTTTATTTTAAAAGTCATTACTGCAATCTCTCTCTCTCTCCCTCTTTTTCTCTCTATGTGTATATATATATGTATACCTATACATATACAACCAAAAATTCCAGGTTGATTATATTCTACACAAATTTCCTTTTTTTGTTGCCATAACTTATTCCTAATAATTGAAAGCCACTGAAAATCAATACCTGTTTGCTAAATCAAGATATGTGATCAAGTTAAAAGTGCCATTGTTATTATATATAAAACTTTCTAATGATTACTTTTGTAGTAACTTTTTTTAAAATTGCATTTTAGGTTTTGGGGTACATGTGAAGAACATGTGAGACTGTTGCATAGGTTCACACATGGCAGTGTGGTTTGCCACCTTCCTCCCCATCGCCTGTATCTGGCATTTCTCCCTATGTTATCCCTCCCCAACTCCCCACCCTGCACTGTCCCTCCCCTACTCCCCACCTCACAGACCTTGGTGTGTGATGTTCCCTCCCTGTGTCCATGTGTTCTCATTGTTCAACAGCCACCTATGAGTGAGAACATGTGCTGTTTGATTTTTCTCTTCTTGTGTCAGTTTGCTGAGAATGATGGTTTCCAGGTTCATTCATGTCCCTACAAAGGACAGAAACTCATCATTTTTGATGGCTGCATACAATTCCATGTTGTATATGTGCCACATTTTCCCTGTCCAGTCTGTCATCGATGCACATTTCAGTTGGTTCCAAGTCTTTGCTATTGTAAACAGTGCCACAATGAACATTTGTATGCATGTGTCTTTATAATAGAATGATTTATAATCCTTTGGATATATACCCAGGAATGGGATTGCTGGGTCAAATGGAGTTTCTATTTCTGGGTCCTTGAGGAATCACCACACTGTCTTCCACAATGGTTGAACTAATTTACACTCCCACCAACAGTGTAAAAGTGTTCCTATTTCTCCACATCTTCTCCAGTATCTGTTGTCTCCAGATTTTTAAATGATCGCCATTCTAACTGGCGTGAGATGGTATCTCAATGTAGTTTTGATTTGCATTTCTCTAATGACCAGTGATGATGAGCATTTTTTTCATATGTTTGTTGGCCTCATATATGTCTTCTTTTGTAAAGTGTCTGTTCATATCCTTTGCCCACTTTTGAATGGGCTTGTTTTTTCTTGTAAATCTGTTTTAATTCTTTGTAGATTCTGGAGATTAACCCTTTGTCAGATGGGTAGATTGCAACAATTTTTTCCCATCCTGTTGGTTGCTAATTCACTATAATGACTGTTTCTTTTGCTTTGCAGAAGCTGTGGAGTTTGATTAGGTCCCATTTGTCTATTTTGGCTTTTGTTGTCAATGCTTTTTGTGTTTTAGTCCTGAAGTCCTTGCCTATGCCTATGTCCTGAATGGTTTTGCCTAGATTTTCTTGTAGGGTTTTGATGGTGTTAGGTTTTATGTTTAAATGTTTAACCCGTTGGGAGTTCATTTTAGTGTAAGGTGTCGGGAAGTGGTCCAGTAGCTAGCCAGTTTTTCCAACACCATTTATTAAACAGGGAATCCTTTGCCCATTGCTTGTTTTTGTGAGGTTTGTCAAAAATCAGATGGTTGTAGATGTGTTGCATTGCCTCTGAGGCCTCTGTTCTGTTCCATTGGTCTATATCTCTGTTTTTGTACCCGTATCATGCTGTTTTGATTACTGTAGCCTTGTAGTACCGTTTGAAGTCAGGTAGTATGATGTCTCCAGCTTTGTTCTTTTTGCTTAAAATTGACTTGGTTATGCAGGCTGTCCTTTGGTTCCATATGAAATTTAAGGTGGTGTTTTCCAGTTCTGTGAAGAAGGTTGTTGGTAGCTTGATGGGGATAGTGTTGAATCTGTAAATCACTTTGGGCACTATGGCCATTTTCACGATACTGATGCTTCCTAACCATAAGCATGGAATGTTTCTCCATTTGTTTGTGTCCTCTCTTATTTCCTTGAGCAGTGGTTTGTAATTATCCTTGAAATGGTCCTTTACATCCTTTGTTAGTTGTATTCCTAGGCATTTTATTCTCTTTGTAGCAATTATGAATGGCAGTTCGTTCTTCATTTGGCTCTCTTTAAGTCTGTTATTGGTGTATAGGAATGCTTATGATTTTTGCACATTGATTTTGTATCCTGAGACTTTGCTGAAGTTGCTTATCAGTTTCAGGAGATTTTGGGCTGAGACAATGGGGTCTTCTAAATACACAATCATGTCATCTGCAAATAGAGATAATTTGACTTCCTCCTTTCCTAATTGAATGACCTTTTTTTCTTTTTCTCTCCTGATTGCTCTGGCTAGAACTTCCAATACTATATTGAATAGGAGTGGTGAGAGAGGGCATCCTTGCCAGATTTCAAAGGGAATGCTTTCAGTTTTTGCCCATTCAGTATCATATTGGCTGTGGGTTTGTTGTAAGTAGCTTTTATTATTTTGAGATACGTTCCGTCAATACCTAGTTTATTGAGAGTTTTTAGCATAAAGGGCTGTTGAATTTTGTCAAAGGCCTTCTCTGCATCTATTGAAATAATCATGTGGTTTTTGTTTTTAGTTCTGTTTATGCAGTGAATTACGTTTATAGACTTGCATATGTTGAACCAGCCTTGTATCCCTGGATGAAGCCTACTTGATCATGGTGGATAAGCTTTTTGATGTGCTGTTGCAATTGGTTTGCCAGTATTTTATTGAAGATTTTTGCATCTGTGTTCATCTTTGATATTGTTGTATCGGACCGAGCACAGAAAGTCAACACCAAGACAAAAGTATGCCAAATTGCAGGGTTTATTGCCAGCAACCACGGAGGACTTACGTCTCTCCAACCCATGGCAGAGAAAGAAGGATGAGAAGACTTTTTTATACCCGCAAAACCACCTTGGGAGTGGGGGTGAGGAGTGGAGATGGGAATGAAAGCTGTCAATCACCTCCTAGGCTGAGACAAGTGTGAGGGGCGCTTCGGACATTCCAAGGGCCAGGGGACTTTTGTCATTCCGATTGCCACTTAAGAGGTTTACAGAAGTTAAGATAAACATTAGTTTATACATTATTTGGACAAGTGTGGGGTCCACATAATTTTAGGTTACTTAGCACCAGGATGGAATTATCTGGGGGTGCTTATTCTGGTCAGTACCGGTAAACAGAGGCCAGCAATTCTGGCAGTTACAGATAAGAGAAGGTATGTAGCTTTACCTCTCTTTGCATTTTGCAAAGTAAACTTAGCAGTTTACAGATGCCAAGGTTAGCAGTCCTTGTGAGGAGAACGGAAACAGTTTTGTCATTTTATAAAATGGCATTGTACAGGTTCTAACTCTAGGCCAGCTATATCACAATATTGGCCTGAAGTTTTCTTTTCTTGTTGAGTCTCTGCTGGATTTTGGTTTCAGGATGATGTTGGTCCCATTAAATGATTTGGGAAGGATTCCCTGCTTTTGGATTGTTTGGAATCGTTTCAGAAGGAATGGTACCAGCTCCTCCTTGTATGCCTGGTAGAATTCGGCTGTGAACCCATCTGGACCTGGGCTTTTTTGGTTGGAAAGCTATTAATTGCTGCCTCAACTTCTGCCCTTGTTATTGGTCTATTCAGGGTTTCAGCTTCTTCCTGGTTTAGGCTTGGGAGGACACAGGAGTCCAGGAATTTATCCATTTCTTCCAGGTTTACTAGTTTATGTGCATAAAGTTGTTTGTAATAATCTCTGATGATGGTTTGTATTTCTGTGGAATCTGTGGTGATATCTCCTTTATCGTTTTTTATTGCATCTATTTGATTCTTCTCTCTTTTCTTTTTTATTAATCTGGCTAGTGGTCTGTCTATTTTGTTGATCTTTTTGAAAAACTAGCTCTTGGATTTCTTGAGTTTTTGAAGGATTTTTTGTTTCTCTATCTCCTTCAGTTCTCCTCTGATCTTAGATATTTCTTGTCTTCTGCTAGACTTTGAGTTTTTTTGATCTTGCTCCTCTACCTCTTTCAATTTTGATGATAGGGTGTCGATTTTAGATCTTTCCTTGCTTCTCATGTGAACATTTAATGCTATATATTTTCCTCTAGACACTGCTTTAAATGTGTCCCAGAGATTCTAGTATGTTGTGTCTTTGTTCCGTTGGTTTCAAAGAACATCTTTATTTCTGACTTCATTTCCTTGTTTATCCAGTCAACATTCAAGAGCCTGTTGTTCAGCTTCCATGAAGCTGTATGGTTCTGATTTAGTTTCTGAATTCTGATTTCTAACTTGATGCCTTGTGGTCTGAGAGACTATTTAGTTATGATTTCTGTTCTTTTGCATTTGCTGAGGAGTGGTTTACTTCCAATTATGTGGTCAATTTTAGAGTAGGTGTGATGTGGTGCTGAGAAGAATGTATATTCTGTGGATTTGGGGTGGAGAGTTCTGTAAATGTCCATTAGGTTTGCTTGTTCCAGGTCTGAGTTCAAGTCCCGGATATTCTTGTTAATTTTCTGTCTGGTTGATCTGTCTAATACTGACAGTGGGGTGTTAAAGTCTCCCACTATTATTGTGTGGGAGTCTAAGTCTCTTTGTAAGTCATTAAGAACTTGCTTTATATATCTGGGTGCTCCTGTATTGGGTGCATATATATTTAGGATCATTAGCTCTTCTTGTTGCATTGATCCTTTTACCATTATGTATGTTCTTCTTTGTCTCTTTTGATCTTTGTTGGTTTAAAGTCTGTTTTGTCAGAGACGAGAATTGCAACTCCTGCTTTTTTTTTTTTTTTTTTTGCTCTCCATTTGTTTGGTACATCTTCCCCCATCCCTTTATTTTAAGTCTTTGTGTATCCTTGCATGTGAGGTGGGTCTTTGGGATACAGCACACTGGTGGGTTTTGGGTTTTTATCCAATTTGCCAATCTGTGTCTTTTGACTGGGGCATTTAGCCCATTTACATTTAGGGTTAAAATTGTTACATGTGAATTTGATCCTGCCATTTTGATGCTGACTGGCTGTTTCACCCGTTAGTTGATGCGGTTTCTTAATTGTGTCAATGCTCTTTACCACTGGGTATGTTTTTGGAGTGGCTGGTACTGGTTGTTCCTTTCTATGTTTACTGCTTCTTTCAGGAGCCTCTCATATCTAACTGCAAAAAGGCATAGTGCCTTGCTTTTCCTGCTTTACTCTTTTTTCATCCATCCAATTATCTATTCAAGGTATAAATTTCTGGTGGCAATTTACAAGATCCGTTGCCAGATTCTATGAAGGGTAAAATGTTAAGAGTTCTGCCTTCAAATAGGGAAGACAGAAAAGGTACACAAATAATACCATTTCCAAAATAGTTTCATTCATTTACAAGACATGTTAATTCCTGCTTTGTGCCAGGTATTATGCTGGATATTGGGAAACAGAAGTGAATGAATATGATTCTCACATTCGTGGACCCACAGCAGTTTAATGCAATGTTGTGTCTAAGCCTAGTGCTTTTTGAGGTCACGTCTCATAGCCTATCCAAAATATTAAGATGCACACACATTCTACATTAAATATATATGTTTGCAGGGTAGGATCAGGGGATTTGAAAACGTTAATGTGTGTGGTTGTAGCAGGAGGAGGACTGGGTTCCAGCATTTAATAAGAGTATCCATGGCTTTATGAAAATATCTAAAGATATAATTTTCATTAAAGTTATACTTCACCTTTAGTTGTACAGTTGTTTCTTTCAGTTTCAATAAAACCTAAAACAGGAAATGTCAGTTCACATGGTCTGGTAGAGAAAAAATGAGTCTCATACTGAGAGTGGGACCTAATGCTCTGCTATTCAGGAAGTAATGAAAAAAAGGCTCATCACTTCGATGAGTTCTGTGAGCCCTTGAATGGGCTTATAGGTACATATTTTTTTTTTTTTTTGCCAGTCAGTTTGAGCTTATGAGGTTAGACTTGAACTGATGACCTCGCCTTCACGAGCGCCATGACCTCCGGCGGGAGCCACTTTGGACCCCTATAGGTACATACTTATAGTTAAAATATGTATCTCCCATTTTCGTATTGGATAGAATACGGTCAAATTTTTCTCATTAAATCTACATTTCTACTGTCTTTCTTGATTAATTTTGCCAATAAAAGTTACTTACCTTTTTATAAAAGTTGAAGATTTACATTCATTTTTATGTAGCAAATTTTGTCTTGTAGGAAAAATTAGATGCCCAGGATGATAAAACCTTCAAAAGAGACTTTACCATTAATTTTTTGAGGCACCTGTGTGGGGGTTACTAGTAATCCTAGATTACATTAACCTAATCAGGATTGAAATGATTTCAAATTGAGTGGTGGCCCTGTGAAGGCTGGGATATTTCTGGAACATTTTTATTCTTTGAGTACAACAACTTTTTACCCATCCAAAATTCTGTGGTGTTCACTAGGTTCCCTACCACTTCACAGACTTTAAACTAACTTTTTCCTCCCTCAGTTTCGTGATTCTAACTCAGATGTCTGGTCAGCTACTCAGCCATCTCTTCCAAATTGTCAGATTCCCCACAAAAGCCAAACTGATATGGGTTGGGTATGGGTCCCCATGCAAATCTCATCTTAAATTTTAATCCCCATAACCCCCAAGTGTCAAGGAAGGAACTTGGTGGGAGGTGAGTGGATCCCCCATGCTGTTCTCATGATAGTGAATTCTCATAAAATCTGATGGGTTTATAAGGGGCTATTCCCATACACTCCTCTCTCTCCTGCCACACTGTGACTAAGGACATATTTGCTTCCCCTAATTCCATGATTATAAGTTTCCTGAGGCCTCCCAGCCATTTGGAACTGTGAGTAAATTCAACCTCTTTCCTTTACCCAGGGTAATTTACAAATTACCCAGTTTGGGTATTTCTTTGTAGCAGTGTGAAAACAGACTAATATAGGAAATTTGTACCAGGAGTTTGGGGCACTGCTACAAAGATACTTGAAAATGTGGAAGCAACTTTGAGACTGGGTAGCAGGAAGAGTTTGGAACAGTTTGTAGGGCTCAGAAGAAGACAGGGAGATGTGGGAAAGTGTGGAACTTCCTAGAGACTTGCTGAATAGTTTTGACCAAAATGCTGAGAGTGATAAGAATAATGAAGTACAGGCTGAGGGGTTCTCAGATGGAGATGAGGAACTTATTTGACACCGGAGTAAAGGTCACTCTTGTTATGCTTTATCAAAGAGACTGGAGGTATTTTACTCCTGACGTAGAGATCTGTAGAACTTTGAACTTGTATTAGTTCATTTTCATACTGTTATGAAGAAGTATCTGAGACTGGGTAACTTATAAAGAAAAAGAGGGTTAATGTACTCATAGTTCCACATGGCTGGGGAGGCCTCACAATCATGGCGGAAGGCAAAGGAAGAGCAAAGCATGTCTTACATGGTAGCAAGCAACAGAGTGTGTGCAGGGAAACTGCCCTTTATGGAACCATCAGATCTTATGCAACTTATTCACTATCATGAGAATAGCACAGGAAAGTCCCACCCCATGATTCAATTACCTCCCACTGGGTCCCTCCCTGGACACATGGGGATTATGGGAGCTACAATTCAACATGAGATTTGCATGGGGACACTTCCAAACCATATCATTCCACCTCTGGCCCCTCCCAAATCTCCTGTCCTTCCTATTCAAAACACAATCATGCCTTTCCAACAGTCTCCCAAAGTCTTACATAACTGCAGCATTAACTCAGTTAATCTGACTTTATTAACTGAGTTAATAAAGCATTAACTCAGTTAAAGTCCGAAGTGTCATCTAAGACAAGACAAGTCCCTTCCATCTATAAGCTGTAATATCAAAAGAAAGTCAGTGACTTCCTGGATACAATGGGGGTACAAGCTTTGGGTAAATACACCCATTCCAAATGGGATAAATTGGCCAAAACGAAGGGGCTACAGGCCCCATGAAGATCCAAAATCCACAGGGGCAGTTAAAAGTTAAAGCTCCAAAATGAGCTTTGACTCCATGTATCACATCCAGGTTACACTGATGCCAGAGGTGTGTTCCCATGATCTTGGGCAACTCTGCCCCTGTTGGTTTGTAGGGTAAGATTCCCTTCCTGGCTGCTTTCACAGACTGGCATGGAATGTCTACCACTTTTCTAGGAGCATAGTCTAAGCTGTTGGTGGATTTACCATTCTAGCATCTGGAGGACTGTGGCTCTCTTTGCACTGTTACACTAGGCAGTGTCTCGGGGGGACTTTCTCTGTTGGCTGCCACCCTGCATTTCCCTTCTGTACTGCCTTAGCAGAGGTTCTCCACGAGGGCTCCATCCCCGCAGCAAACGTCTGTTTGAACATCAAGGAATTCCATACATCCTGTGAAATCTAGGTGAGGTTCCCAAACCTCAATTCTTCACTTCTGTGCACCTGCAGTCCCAATAGCATGTGCAAGCCACCAAGGTTTGGGGCTTGCACCATCTGAATCAACTGTCTGAGCTATAACTTGACCCTTTTTAGCCACAGCTGGGACACAGGGCACCAAGCCCCAAGACTGCACAAAGTGGGAAGGCCTGGGGTTCAGCCCATGAAACCATTTTTTTCCTTCTAGGCCTCTGGGCCTGTGATGGGAGGCTATGCAGTGAAGACCTCTGGCATGCTCTGGAGACATTTTCTCTATTGTCTTGGTGATGAACATTTGCCTCCTTATTACTTATGCAAATTTCTGTGGCTGGCTTGAATTTATCTTCAGAAAATGAGGTTTTATTTTCTATCACATTACCAGCCTGTAAATTTTCTTAACTTTTATGCTCTGCTTCCCTTTTAAACCTAAGTTCCAATTCCAAATTGTATCTCTGTGAATGACTAAAATGGAATGATTTTAAAAGTACCTAAGCCACATCTTGAATGCTTTGCTGCTAAGAAATTTCTTCTACCAGATACCCTAAATCATCTCTTTCAAGTTCAAAGTTCCACAGATCTCTAGGGCAGGGGCAAAATGCGACCAGTCTCTGCTACAGCATGGCAAGAATGACTTTTGCCCCAGTGTCCAATAAGTTTGTCATCTCCATCTGAGACCACCTTAGCCTGGAATTCACTGTCCATATCACTATTGGCATTTTGGGCAAAGTCATTCAACAAGTCTCTATGAAGTTCCAAACTTTCCTACAATTTTCTATCTTTTCTGAGCCCTCTAATTTTTTGTAACTTCTGCCTGTTACCCAGTTCCAAAGTTGCTTCCACGTTTTCAGGTATGTTTCAGCAGCACTCCACTCTATGATGCTAATTTAATGTATTAGTCAATTTTCATACTGCTATGAAGAAATACCCAAGAATGGGTAATTTATAAAGAAAAAGGGTTTAATGGACTCAGAGTTCCATATACTAGGGGAGGCCTCATAATCATGGTAGAAAATGTAGGAGATGCAAAGCCACATCTTACATGGCAGCAGGCAAGAGGGAGCATGTGCAGGGGAACTTTTCTTTATAAAAGTATCAGATCTTGTGAGACTTATTCACAATCATGAGAACAGCATGGGAAAACCCCACCCCCCCATGATTCAATTACCTCCCACTTGGTCTCTCCCAAGACATGTGGGGATTATGAGAGCTATAGTTTAAGATGAGATTTGGGTTAGGACACCATCAAACTACATCAGAACTTGGGAGAGATGATCTGAAATTGGAACTTGTGTGTAAAAGGAAGGGGAATGTAAAAGTCTGGAAAATTTGCAGCCTGATCCTATGATGGAAAAGAAACACCCATTTTCTGGGAAGAAACTCAAACTGGCTACAGAAATTTTCATAAGTAATGAGGAGCCAAATGATAATTGCCAAGATAATGGGGAAAATGTCTCCAGGGCATATCAGAGACCTTAGTGGTAGCCTCTCCCATCACAAGGCTGGTTACAAGTTTAGGTGGAAAAGACAAATTGTATGTAGAGATCATTGTCAGAAATTACTAAACTCTGTCATCAAAAACTGTGTTGGAATTGATTTTAAAATTTCTTAATAAAAGAAGACAGAACACTACTTTGGTTTAGTTTTTGAAGTGGTGCATTCTCCAAAGATTCTGTATTTAACACTCAGTCCTGGGAAGCCAGTAGTATTTATAATAAATTTCATAATGCTCATGCAAATACGAATCAGATACTGGCCCACAGTAAATGCCAAGTAGGAGGATGGAAATTCCTTGGCATCCCCCAGGAAGTTTTCTTGGGAAAAAGTAAAAACTAAATATTATTAAACCTCTAGCTCTAACTACCAGTTTACAAGAAATACTGGGTCTACAGCCGCACATTAAATGGACATCACATAAATAAATGGTAAAGTGAAGAATGTGGAACACTTCACAGAGAAAGCATGACTTTCTTCAATAAGCAAATATTAGAAAAAATAAAAAGGGGAAATATACACATTAAATCGTGACTTTGGAGACTCACACAACCAAATATATAGGCTTTTTTTGATTCTGACTTGAACAATTCATATGTAAAACAAAAGTGAACAAATAATAGAAGTTAGGGAAAGATAACCACTGAAGTGTTGTAAGGATGTTGACAGGACTGTAGTTTTATTTTATAAAAAGTACTATTTTTTGACTGTAGTAGTAATTACTCAATTGTATGTCTGTGTCAGAATTCATTGACCTGTACATTAAAAGAGTGAGTTTTCCTGCACATAAATACTAGATCAATATAACTAGACAAAAATAAATGGCCACTATAAACAGACACAAGAGAACACCCTGCAGGACAAAGTCTGAGGCCATGAGGGACAATGGCCAAGGACATTCCAACTCCAAAGAGAAGTAATCAGGAGTTCAGTATGAGCTAACCAAAAATTGTACTCCCCTGCCAGAGCTGGACATCCTGTAAATTCCTGCACAACAGAATTTGGTCATTGCTATAGGATTGTGGCTGCTATATTTCCCATTTCTCCTTTTTCTGAATGAAAATTTATTGGATTATGTCCATACTCCACTATAATATATTGGGTATGTGGGTGGTGCAGGGGGAATGGAGTTAAGTCCTTGTACCACGGGAAGCCTCATTCGGATGTCCTGAAGAACAATACACATTGACTAGAAAATCTGGATCATCTTGGGAAGTGGGTAAGTACACTTCATATGTGGAAAGGAAAGAACATATGTGTACTAGAGGGGTGAGATGGGTGGTCAGTAACTCCTGATTACTTCTCTTAGGAGACTATGAGTTCGCCCAATGTCCGTTTTCCCCTTATTCCAGTTATAGAATTTAGGCTAGGCATCTGGTCGTATGGAATAAACATTACATTCCACCGCCTCCTTTCCAGTGAAGTGAGCCATGTAACTGAGCTGTGAACACTGGGTGAGACCAGCCATGGTATATGCAGTTTTCAGATGGTGTTTTTAATAGGAAGAGGTGCTTTCTCCTTCTTCTTAATTACTCCTGGCTGTAGTGCAAGCATGTTGGCTAGTTTAGCAGCCGTTTTGGCCATGTTGCATGTTGAAGTCTAAGTATATATAGCCTCATTGGAGAAATAATATCTTACAGGTTGGAACTCCCATGACCACAACAGTGCATTTGGACTATTATATGAAAAATAAACTTCTCTCTTGCTTAAGTTCCTGATTTGTTTGTCCTGAAATTCAGTATTTTTTTGAACAAAGATTAGCATTGATGAATGAACAATTTCTGTAGGTCAGATTTAAGGTTTTGCACAACTGAGACTATCACATATTTGGAAAGTCCAACCAATTGCAATTTGTAAAGGAACGTATACAGTCAGGGTTGAGTGCAGGTTAAAGAGATTTAATACAAAGATCAAGTGCTGGGACTCTTTAGGATGATAACAGCAGTGAGAATCAGGAGGCCAACACTGGAATTATTAAGTTCACAAACACATCTCTCTTACCTGCAATCCAGAAATCAGGAAACTGAATTAGGAAATCATTACCATCAGAAACACCTTTCCACTCCATCAAAGTCAATGACTAGACAATGCAACACTGATTCTGGTTGTTGCTACTGCTGAAACTGCTTGTGGATGTCCATGAAACTGGTGACTAGACACTGACCCTGTAGTCAGCAGCATTACTATCTCTAGACATTCACTTTTCTATGACCCAGCTTGCCAGAGTGGAAGAAAGAGGACCCCCATTTTACTTTTATCTTACAAATAGTATCTATTTGGAGGAACCTCATTTGTATTCAGAATCTTAGTTGCAAATCAGTCTAAAATATATAGCTTCTAGCTCTCTGGAATCTGAACATAAGAGGATGGGGATGAAGACTGAGCAAGCTACTCTTCACATCTACTAGAAAAGTGTTAGCTATTCCTCAATTAGAGGAAAGAACTGAAAAACTGGAATTTTCTACTGCCATTTGCAATGGAGGTTGATATCACAGGCAGCATGGAAGGAAATAAATTATATTTACTGAATAATTTTGAGTTGTAGAGGAACTATACATATTTTTCCCTTTTTAACAGTGTATTTACCACTATCTAGTTAGGCAGAGAACAAGAACTGCCTTGTCAGTAATGAAGGTATACTATCCTAGGCATTTAGAATGACAAATAACAAATTATTTTTAAGTGTAAAAGTGAGCTAACCATTTGAAGTGAGGCATGAGATTTGTTTAAAAATTTTTAAAAGCTGAGATAAAATCAGTATTTGAGCTCTAGTACATGTTTTGCACATCCACATAATTATCTAACAGTTTTCTAATCAGGAAATTTCATTAAAGAAAACAGCCCTCAATGCTCTCAATTATTGGCATTTTATATATATATATATATATATATATATATATATATATATATATATATATATAATTTTAACTTTTATTTAGGTTCAAAAGTCCATGTGCAATTTTGTTATAAAGGTAAATTGCATGTCACCAGGGTTTGGTGTTCAGATTATTTCATCATCCAGATAATAAGCATAGTACCCCACAGGTAGTTTTTAATTCTTCACCCTCCTCCCATCCTCCACCCTCAAGTAGGTCCTATATCTGTTGTTCTCTTCTTTGTGTCCATGTGTACTCAATATTTAGCTTCCACACATGAGAGAGCATGTACTACTTGGCTTTCTGTTCCTGTATTAGTTCACTTAGGATAATGGCCTCCAGCTCCATCCATGTTGCTGTAAAGGGCATGATCTTGTCATTTTTAAAAAAAAATTTATTTTACTTTAGGTGCATACTATATGTGTAATTTCTCCCCATGTTATCCCACCCCACCCTACCCTCCCTCCTCACCCCCTGCTCTCTCCCCTACCCCTCCCAACTGCTCCCAGTGTGTGATGCTCCTCTCTCTGAGTCCACCTGTTCTTGTTGTTCAACATCCACCTATGAATGAGAACATATGGTATTTGGTTTTCCATTCTTGTGTCAGTTTGCTGAGAATGATGGTTTCCAGATTCATCCACATCCTTACAAAGGACACAAACTCATTGTTTTTTATGGCTGTGTAGTATTCCATGCTGTATATGTACCACATTTTCTTTGTTCAGTCTATTATTGATGGACATTTGGGTTGGTTCCAGGTCTTTGCTATTGTACACGGGGCTGCAATAAACATACGTGTGCATGTGTCTTTATAGTAGAACAATTTATATTTCTTTGGGTATATACCCAGTAATGGGATTGCTGGATCAAAAGGAATTTCTATTTCTAGACCCTTGAGAAATCACCACACTGTTTTCCACAATGGCTGAACTAATTTACACTCCCACAAACTGTGTAAGAGTGTTCCTATTTCTCCACATCCTCTCCAGCATCTGTTGTCTCCAGGTTTTTTAATGATTGCCATTCTAACTAGCATAAAATGATATCTCAGTGTGGTTTTGATTTGCATTACTCTAATGACCAGTGATGATGAGCATTTTTTCATGTTTCTTGACCTCAAATATGTCTTCTTTTGAAAAGTGTCTGTTCATGTCCTTCTCCCACTTTTGAATGGGTTTGTTTTTTTTCTTGTATGTCTGTTTTAGTTCTTTGTATATTCTGGATATTAGCCCTTTATCAGATGAGTAGTTTGCAGAATTTTTTTTCCCATTCTGTTGGTTGCCGATTCACTCTAATGATGGTTTCTGTTGCTGTACAGAAGCTCTAAATTTTAATTAGATCCCATTTGTCTATCTTGGCTTTTACTGCCATTGCTTTTGGTGTTTTAGTCATGAAGTCCTTGTCTATGCCTATGTCCAGGATGGTTTTGCATATGTTTTCTTCTAGTGTTTTTATGGGGTTAGGTCTTATGTTTAAATCTTTAATCCATCTGGAGTTTAATTTTAGTGTAAGGTGTCAGGAAGGGGTCCAGTTTCTGCTTTCTGCATATTGCTAGCCAGTTTTCCCAACACCATTTATGAAACATGGAGTCCTTTCCCCATTGCTTGTTTTTGCTGGGTTTGTTAAAGATCAGATGGTTATAGATGTGTGGTGTTTCTTCTGGGGTCTCTGTTCTGTTCCATTGGTCTATGTCTCTATTTTGATACCAGTACCATGCTGTTTTGATTACTGTAGCCTTGTAGTATAGTTTGAAGTCCAGCAGTATGATGCCTCCAGCTTTGTTCTTTTTACTTAGGATTGTCTTGGCTATGAGGGCTCTCTTGTGATTTCATATGAAGTTTAAAGTGGTTTTTTCCAGGTGAAGAAGGTGATTGGTAGTTTGATGGGGATAGCATTATATCTATAAATTACTTTGGGCAGTATGGCCATTTTCATGATATTAATTCTTCCTAACCATAATCACAAAATGTTTTTCCATTTGTTTGTGTCCTCTCTTATTTCATTGAGCAGTGGTTTGTAGTTCTCCTTAAAGAGTTCCTTTACATCCTTTGTTAGTTCTGTTCCTAGGTATTTTATTCTCTTTGGAGCAATTGTGAATGGGAGTTCGCTCTTGATTTGGCTCTGTTTGTCTTTTATTGGTATATAGGAATGCTTGTGATTTTTGTATCCTGAGAGTTTGCTGAAGTTGCTTATCAGTTTGAGAAGATTTTGGGCTGAGATGATGGGGTCTTCTAGATATACAATCATGTCATCTGCAAATAGAGACAGTTTGATTTTCTCCTTTCCTAATTGAATACCCTTTATTTCTTTTTCTTGCTTGATTGCTCTAGCTAGTGTAGTATGCTATGGTGTATATGTGTCACATTTTCTTTATCCTGTCTACCACTGATGGGCATTTAGGTTGATTCCATGTCTTTGCTATTGTGAACAGTGCTGCAATGAACATATATGTGCATGTGTCTTTAAGGTAGAACACTTTATATGCCTTTGGTTGTATACTCAGGAATGAGACTGCTGAGTTGAATGGTAGCTATTTTAAGTTCCTTGAGAAATCATAAAACTGCTTTCTACAATAGCTGAAATGATTTACATTTCCACCAGCAGTGTGTAAGCATTCCTCTTTCTCTGCAACCATGCCAGCATCTGTTATTTTTTGACATGTTAATAACAGCCATTCTGATTAGTGTGATGACATTTTGCCAGATTGCATTTCTCTAATGACTAATGATATTTGGTATTTTTTCATATATTTGTTGGCCACATGTATGTCCTCTTTTGAAAAGTGTCTGTTCGTGTCCTTTACCCACTTTTCAATGAGGTTGCTTGTTTTTTGCTTGTGAATCTATTTAAGTTCCTAATGGATTCTGAATATTAGATCTTTACTGGATGCTTAGTTCACAAATGTTTTCTCTCATACTGTAAGTTGTGTGGTTACCCGTTGATGGTTTCTTTTGCTTTGCAGTAGCTTTAATTCTCTATCATTTGCCAAATGTTAGTTTTGTTGAAATTGCTTTAGGTGCCTTTGTCATGAAATCTTTGCCAAAAATTATTGGCATATTTTCTTGAAGACAGCATTGTTTTTCTAACATTCCATGGGTTCAATCTGATGATATTGAAGTGATGATTCTTGTTTATTTTTCTCTTCATTGTAAGTCTCAAGTTTCTCATTGTTTAATAAATTATACAAGCTCTCATTTGTCTCTTGAATATCACAAAGAATAGAATCCATAGAATAACCAAATTCAATAAGGGCATACACATTATATCCATGTTTATAAAAATGCCCAATGGTATGCAAAGCAACTAATTTTCCAGATGCATTGAACACTGTGGAGCCTGAGGATCCACCAGAGAAACAAGTATCATGACTAAGCATTTGTGTGTTCCAAACCTCTGATAGGAAACTTCTTTGGGTAAACATAGGGCATACATTACTGTTGGTACCATGGAGATCTACCAACCCCTCTTGACAATGATTTGGATCTTTTTCCAATCGTTCATTTACAGGAATCACAGCACAACCATCTATTTTCTTGATCTGGCCTTTGGGATGACCAATTAAATAAATCAAACCAGTAGATGGCTGAGGAGAAATTTGTCACCATAGGCCTGGAGGAAATGCATTTCCATTTTCATTTAGTTTTAAAATTGCATAATCTAGAATTTCATTGGACACTTTAAGCGATGGCTCAATAAAAAACCAGTTGTCACCAGTAGGGCTGAATTCTTTGTAAGTGAAGGTTACCTTTGCATATTGGCTAATTATGTGTGGCCACAAACATTGATCTGTGTTTCTACCCACCATAAGTACAACATGTTAACAGGTGAAAATATAACCACCATTGAAGACAAAGCAAGTAGCATTGCCTGTGTTTCTATTATTGTCCCATTCCAGGAACCCAACTGACTTGCTAAGTAAGTTGTTCACAGGTTGCAATTGAAATAGAGTTTGCAGTAATTTTTCCAAAGAACTTTTTATATATGTTGAATTGCTTAAATGGTGAAAGATCCATTCTCTTCCATTTGTCCTGAAAATATTTTCTCACCCACTGTGCCTTCTCTTTAAAATTTGGATACTGAGGCATTATGGTTTCATTCAACATTTGCAAATTCTTTAAGAGGTTAGTTGCCTCCTTTTGGACATCCTGATCAATAGCATACTGCCTACCCAGATGCAGCCTCTGCTTAACTTGTGAGGTTATTTTCCTATATTTTCTGCCCAAACAATAAATGTAATACATTCTACTCCTGGGAATTGTCTGGTGAGTTTTACCTTTAAAGCATGCCCTAGATTCTGAGGTGGGAGAATTTTCTCTCTGCTCTGTTCTACATCTTCAGTCTCTCCATCTTTCTCTTGTTTGTGGACCAGACTCTGGTGATTAATTTCATCAGTGGCATTTTCATTCTGTTTAATTTTTTTATGGATGCCTTTCTTTTGTAATGTTTCTTTTTTTGAAATGTCCATTTCTAAGACTTTTCCAGATAGTTCATCCATAATGGACTGTTTTCCATAAATTTTCTTATGATCTTCCATTAGTTTCCATTTAAATTCATCTATGTCAGACTGAAATTGGCCATTCTTGCATAAGGCTTCTTGAATAGTCTCACCCTTTAAGGCATAAATACAAAGTTTACTTCCTTTTTCATGAAGTTCCTTGATCTTAACAATCTTCTTTATTGTCCTTCCAATAGCAACAACATAAAAAAGAATGAATTCCATGTTTGGATTTTCACATTGATGTAATATGTGTTCACCTTCTTCACTACTCTTTGTTTTACCAATTGTAATTTTAAAATGAGAATCAATAGGCAGGCGCTTGAGAGGCATTCCTAAACTTATATGTCCATCTATTGTTTTTTTCTTCATAAACAATAATGTTCTTATTACAATGATTCTTCATCCTTTCCCTGAAATGCTCATTAGCACTCAGAGCTGAGTTGATACTCTCACTGGCTTTACCATATGCTGTAAACACACTATGGTCTAATTTTCTGGAGTTTTCATTCAAAGTGAAGGTGAAACAACATTCTCTATTGTTCAAATTTGGATTCTGAATTTCCAGGGCTGTTTCATGCTTGTTGACTTCACTTTTAAGCTTAAAGGTGCTGCTACACTCTCTTATGCCAGATAGACAATGATCAACAGGTGTGTCAGCACATGTCTGCTTTATAAAAGTATCCTTAAAAAGAAAAGATTAAAGAGATTAATCACCTTTAATAATGTTTCATATTTTTTCTAATGATAGAACTGATAGATATTATTAATAAGAATTGGATAATATAATGGTTAACAAATAATGAAGAAAAAAATCAATCACTGTCCTATTACCAGAGATACTCATTCTACATTTTATTTTTATTTTTTCCCCTGTATACCTTGATTTTGTTTATCGGTTTGAAAAGTAGAACTCTGATTTTCCAGAATGGTTCTAAGACCATTTAATGGGGGGAAGTAATCATCTTTGTAACAAATGGTGCTAGAATAACTGGATATCCAGATGCAAAGAAATAAGTTGGACTCCTACTTTATACCTAACTAGAAATGGATCAGAAATGGCCCTATATTGGTTCATATGCAGATCTAAATCTTATGTTTCTTAAATACTATGTTGTGTATGAGTTTATTTTTCATTAAGCAATCTGTCACTACTTTGTGTCATTAAGCAACCTTTAAAATCACAAATTGAGGGGCTATAGAATATTTCACTGTATAATAATTTGTAATCCATTCTTTCAGTGCGGAATATTTAGATTATTTCTAGGTTTTAGTCGAACTATGACAAAACTTTCTACAAATATGATTTTTTTTTTGTCTGCACATCTGAATATTTCCCTAGGTCATATTCCCAGCAGTGGAAATACTACAGCTAAGGATATAAAAATATTTTGCAACATATATTCCGTCTCCCAGAGAATTGTATCAATTCACCCTGTCCCTTCTCTCCAGCTGCTCAAGGAGACCAACCTCAATCCTGTGATTGATTCCTTAAAATGATTTGAGTGTTTCCATTTTAAATATTTATCAATTGATAGATGAAATTCTATCTAATTTGAATGTTTTTAGAATGCACATTTATTCACTTACTAGTAAAGTTGGACTTAATTTATCTTTTGGATATTTCAAACATCACCTTTCAAAAATTCCCATTAAAAATCTGTTTAGTTGCTGTTCTGTCAATGGTTTTGATAGTACTAAGAAAATATATTTTGGTGAAAAATATTATATGTAAAAAATATTATAGGACAGGAGTCAACACAACTTAGAAGGAAATCGTTATGAAGCCTGAAGTACTGGATCTAATAGAGGAATAAGCCTGGAGAGTAAAATCAGGAGGGACAGCTGGGCTTGGATCATTTAGTAGGTAGGTGCAAGGGAATAAGCCTAGCTTTTAGGAACAGTGATTTCCTTTTTGTCTTGGTGCTCTCCTATCACCTCATGTTTTCAAATATTTATTGCCCAAATCTATCTCTGTAACACTGACCTCTCATCTAAGTTCCAGATATTAATATTTTCTTGCCTCTTTGACATCTACTCTTGGATATATCAGAGACATTTCACTGTTAATCCCTTCAAAACCAGAGTTACAAATTTTATTGTGTCCCTCTTCCTGTGTTCCTGAATCTGATAATGGTGTCACTACCCATTTGAGGACCCAAGCTAGTATCCTGTGAATAGTCCTCAGCTTTTACTATATATACGTTTATGCCCCTATGTCGGGGTCCGGCACATCTGCCGGGTGGCTACCGACCTGCGGGAGTCCCCGAGACCGCCAACGTAGATGTCTTGTTCAACCTGAGGGAGAGAGTGTGCGGAAGTGAAAAGAAATAGAAAAGTAGAGTCTGGAGGTCTGCGTAAATTATGGTTAAAACGCAGCAATTTTATTCTTGTGGGTTACAGCTTTTATACCTTTTTTCTTGTTTACATTTACTTTATCTCAGCAGAAAAGGGGTAAACAGAAAGGAAATAGAAACTCCATAAAAAATAGTTATCAGGGGCTTGTGATAACCGCTCAGTTTAAGGGGGCTTGTGATAGTAGTTTACAAAGCAGTTTGTTTTTCAAAGACACACAGTGCAAACAAACAATGGCCCCTTTAAGGTGGCTTGTCAAACCTGTTTTCCAACAGGAGTTTAGATCAAAGGCTTAGCTCCAGGGAAAATATGGGCAGGGGTCTCTTGTCCCTCTTAGGCATCTCAATTGCAGCAAGTTTATTGCTTACACAGAGACTGATGGAGACATAAAAACAGACAACACAATGCCCTCATAAACCACAGACCTTTGCTTTGCATTCTGTTTTTGCTTCCTTGACTTAGCCCGCGGCCTTTGTCTCAGCTTGACAGCCCTCGAGATGGGGAAGTGCAGACAGGTCCAGCAGCCAGGATGGGGCGAGTCAAGCTACTGTCTCAAGCCCTTGGCATGAACACCACACATCCCTAAATAAGTGTAAGACAATGATAGTTTTAAAACAAATTCAGATTTAGTGGTTATCCATAAGAATGAGAAAGGGAGATAAGATGAAGGAGAGACACACTATGCCTCTAATAATTTTTAGTGTGTTACTTTTTAAGTTGGGAAGGAGATACATGGATGTTTATGATATGAAACATAAGGTGTCACCAACTAATATGTTTATAGTTTCTTAAAAACACAGCATATAAGAGATAAGGGGTATACATTGTTTCATTTTGCTTGTTTTGATTTTATATAAACACATCCAGCTGAATGTGTTCTGTGATTTGCACCACTTTTTTTGAGGTTCATCCTAGTTGTATCAACCTTTACATTTAGAGAGAATTCACTGAAGAAATCAACTGTTTATGCACATTTCTGTTATTTCTGGGGTTTTTCTACTAAAAGCAGTGGAAAGTTTTGCTATGATATTCTCAAATATGTTTCCTGGTGCATGTGTGCCAGGGTGTCTCTCAATACACTTAGAAATAGAACTGCTCAACTTCAGAAATAGATTTAAGCCATAAGTATTTGAAAACATGAGGCAATAGGAGAGCAAGAAGAGAAACTGTGTAATCCCCTTTATTATAATATATATTGCCATATTATTTTACAAAATGGTTTAATATATATTGCCATATTATTTTACAATGTTGTTCTACCTTGCACTCCCACAAGTGAGAAATGAGAGTTCTCATTATTCTATGTCTTTATCAAAGCTTGGTATTATCCATATTTTAATGCTTTCCAATGTTGTTGGTGTGAATATCATCTTACTGAGGGTTTAAACAGTAGTTTCCTAGTTACTAAAGGGATTGAATCCTTTTTCACACTTCAGTCTCTACAATGCTTATTTATGTCTTTTGTTCATTTCTCTACTGGATTATTTTTCTTTTTATTATTGATTCTAGAAGTACTTTAAATATTGTAGACACAAATTGCTTATTCATCATTTGTGTTAAACATATTCTGAGTTTCTTCTTGATTTTTCATTCTCAGGTGTCATAAAAAACAGGAGTTGTTAATTTTAAGGTTGTCAAATTTACTAATCTTTTTATGTTATTAGAACACCTTTCATAAGATATATTTTTTTTTCTAAAAATTGTAAAGGTTTGCTTTTACCATTCAAGTTTTTAATCTGGAATTATTTTTTGTATATAGCTTGAAGTAAGTATCACTTTCTATTTTTTGCATGTGGATAACCAATTACTACAGCAATACTGACTGCGTTGTTCATTCTTTCTTTACTGATCTGTACTGCCAGTTTTGTCACATAAGACTGTTACAGGTTGAACTGTGTCCCCTCAAAATTCACATGTTATAATCCTAACCCCTACTACCTCAAAATGTGGCCTTATTTGGCTATACAGTTCTTGTTAATATACTTAGTTAAGGTGAGGTCACACTGCAGCAGGATGGGCCTCTAATCCAATACCCCTAATTTCCTTAACAAGGGGGAAATTTAGACATAGAGACAGAGACACATAGAGGCAAGATGATGTAAGGAGCCATAGGAAAAACATGGCCAACTACAAGCCAAGGAGAGAGTCCTGGAACAGATCTTTCCCTCACAGCCCTAACAGGTCACCAACTCTCCTGACATCTTGACCTTGGACTTGGAACCTCCAGAACCATGAGACAATGCATTTTTGTTGTTTAAGCCATACAGTCTGTGGTACTTTATTACTCCTGAGACTGTCTAGTCTGGATTTTGTAACAAAATACACGATGTAGAGCCCTCATGATCTAATCACCCACCAAAGCCCCATCTCATAATGCCATCATCATGGATATTAGGATTTAAACATATGAATTGTGGAGGATGCAAAGATTCATGCCACAGCATAAACTAATACAAATACATTTTCATATAATTTGTGAGTCTGTCTCTACTCTCTCTGCTCTGTTCGAATGGTATATTTTTCCATATTTTACCAAACACTGTTTTAATTTTGAGTTTTCCTACTCATTAGTATATCTTGACATTGATTTATGTTTCCTTTACATGTCTTCAACAAAATAATTTTCTCCATAAATGGTTAACAATTCATTTTTACATTTAATCCTAGGTAAATATTTCTCTAGGTATTATAAAATAATTTTGGGGTACCACATTTTCTGATATTGCTTACTAAGCTAAATCCATCGTTTTGTAAATATCAATGTTAAATCTAGCCAATTTGCTACATTACAATCATTCTAATATTTTATCTATAAATCTTTTGGATTTCAAAAATAGATAATGATATCAGCTGTGGATATTTCATGAATATGCTTTGTTCTCATCTTTTCAATCATCAAATATTACCTTTTACTAATTTTTCTTATTGCATTGCATTGGCTAAAATAAATTTTAACCAGCTAAATAAAGGCAACAATAGTGAGCACTCCTCTATTTTCCTTCATTGTAAAGGAAATACTTATAATGATTCAAATATTTAACATGATGTCCCCTGTGAGATTTTTGAAGATGCCCTTAATCTAGCTTAGAAGCCTTCTGGTATATTTATATTTATATATTTGATATTCATAGGGGCAGCCATAGTAAAGTAAGCACATTATAGCCCATAGTTTCCACTAATTAAAATTAAAGCCTCTTGAAACATTTAAAAAGCAGCATCCTGAGCTTCTACTCTGGCCACCATGGAATAACATAGAACTCATTTACACTCCTGCCTGAAAGACCTGGCAAAATAGACAAAATAAACAAAATGGTTTCCAAGACATTGATCATTAGTCAAGGAAGGACAGTGATCCTTGAGAAACAGAAAAAAAAAAAGATGCAAACTCTATGACTGCCCAGCTTACTGCCTGAAGAGAAGCTCTAGGCCACTGTGCAGGGAAAAGGATTCAGGCAAAGCTCAGTAGTAAATGAATGGAGGAAAAGGAACTGAGTTCTGGGAAGCCAATAGGCTTAGCTTTCAAAGGGCAGGAGAAGGTCCCCATGAGTCTTCAGATGAGTAGTGATCAGCATATGCATGTGAGGAAGTCACCTAAGTCAGGGAAACCATCTACCCAAAAAGATTAGAAGGAACAATCCCTGGAGCTCTTACAGGGCTGGGAATAGTTGTTCCCACCAGACAGGGTAAACATCATAATTCCTGGGGCATTGAGTACAATACTGAAAAGAATATTGCCTCAACAACAGGGAAAAGTATCTCCATAATATACAGAAAAAACATTACAAGAAAAGATTACATGCCATTATAAGCATAAATGCAAGAACTAATAGGTAAATGCCAGGAATTCAAGGTTGGTTTAACTTTTGAAAACTATGTCACTGTAATAAGCCATTTAGAATAATTAAAATTTCTCTAGATACATAGAATCATCTCAATAGACACGTAAACAGCATTTGGTAAACCTAAGATCTATTTCTAATAAGAATACCTGCAACCTAGGAATAAAAGGGAACTTCTTCAATCTCATGAAGAACATTTATGAAAAAATTACAGGTAACATCATATTTAATGGTATAGGTTTGAATGCATTCCCAAGACTAAAAAAATGGCAAGACTGTCTGCTCTGGCAGATTCTATTCACAATTCTGCTGGAAGTTTAAGCCAGGGCAATAAAAAAAAGAAATAAATAAAAGGCATCTGAATCAGAAAGAAATTAATACAATTATCATAATTCACAGATGACAGGTAATCTATGTAGAAAACTTAACAAGATGTGCAAGAGTTGTGTCCTAAAAAATATCATAGGAAATTAAACAACCTGGGAGCCAAGGGAAGGAACAGGCTGGCAAGGAGAAGGATGCCCCAGGACTGAAGGAGTGAGGCAGAAGAACAGGATCTGGAGGCAGGAAACCTAAGGATGATTCACCCTCACTTCCTAGAACTGAATCAAAGGGAAAATCCCACGTCTCCACAATCAAGTAACAAAAGAATCAGAGGCTACTCCCTTTGCAAATCATGGCCCCAATTCCTGCTTTCCACGCATTGCAGATGAAAAATGGAAAGTACCTCTGGCTGCTCCCCTTCTGCAACCAATCAAACTGGTTGTGGACCACTACTTCATTTACATAGGGTTAAACAAAGTAACCAATGAAAAGCCTCTAGAGGATATTTAAACCCCAGAAAATTCTGTAACCAGTGCTTTTGAGCCCCTTGCTCAAGCCTGCTCCCACTCTGTGGAGTGTACTTTCATTTCAATAAATCTATGCTTTTGTTGTTTCATTCTTTTGTTGCTTTGTTGTTTTTTTTTTAATATAAATTTCTTCTTTAAAATGCCAAGAACCAGGACAACTTGTAGTCAAGAACCTCCACTGGTGACAGGAGGACTGGGGAGCCACTCCTTCACTCCCAAACCTTGAGGAAGGCTTTGCCTAGAGTGAAGATTCCTTGAAGGCCAGAACAAGGTACTAAGTGGCCTGAGAATTCAGTCTCAGTCCCATCTTACCCTGTGAAGCCTCTGTGAGAGGTGGTAAGGTCCAGAGGGAGGAAGCATACATCTAGGCTCTGCTGCATTTACCACCCACTGTGTGACCTTGGGCAACTTGTTTAACATATCTGAGCTGTGGTTGGTAAGTGAGATAATACATGTGAAAGTCCAGGCTCTTATAGGGACCCTTGGTAAGTGTGAAGGAAGTGAAAAATTTTGGGGTAATCATACTTGTATCCATAAAGGAGGATGTAGAAATCTGGCCTCTACCTAATCTCTCCAGAATCTATCTAAAAAGCAAATATGCCAAACAAAATGTAATTGTTCTTTCTACACTTTCATGGGACCTGAGTTCTTAAGGAGGCAGTACAGAAAAGTCCCCATGCCAAAAAAAGAGTGGAAGAGGGAGGAGGGTCTAGGGATAGAAAATTACAACTAAAATGTCTCTTCCTTTCCAAGGTTGTGGGAAAGTATGTGGTAGTGGTGGTAGGTTTTCTGTTTAAGGTATAGCAAGATCTCTAACTAAATAGGGTAAATCAAATTATCTGGCTCATTCAGAGAGGCAGGCAGATCCCCTGTGACTTTACCCAAAGACATTCAAAGCAAACTGCACTTAATTTGTTTTCCCTCTAGAGTGAGAAAGAGGGAAGGTTACAATTGTCTATGCGTCTCCCATTGAGATGTTCACCTGATTCTGTCACTGCCTCAGAGACCTGGTAAACATCCTAGGGCTTGACAAATGGAGAAATGGAAGGGCTTTGTCCATGGCCTCTCAAATTCAGTGTCTACTAGACAGCTAGGACTCAACCTGCCTCATAGTCCCAGTCAGGGTCTGAGTTCCCGTCACCATTCTGCATCAGAATCACCCGGGAGTTTCTTGAAACACAGATTGCTGGGGCTTAACCCAGAGGATGTGACTGAGTATGTCTGGGGTGAAGTTTCAGTTTGTGTTGATCCTGCTGGCCTAGGGGCCAGGCTTTGAGAACCCTTGAGTAGAAGGCAAAGAGCAGCTGGCCAGCCCCAGCTAGCTTAGCTCCTCTTTACTCTGAGGCCTTCCCTTGATGTGTCCCAACTGCCTTCTCCTCAGGCAGGAGTCCCAGAAGCCAGTCACTCTTTCCTTTATAGCTCTGGGCCCCAGAAGAGAGGCTCACATGGGAAAGGAGGACCTGGCTCTGTTGAAGGTCCCTTCACTGAGACCTAGAATGCTCTGTGTGAAGGACCTTCTCGGATGCACCATTTCACTTCACCAGGAAGGAAGTATCTAGACTTAAAATAAGAATAAATTATTGGATTGGGTAATCTGCACTCACTGTATGCCTTCTAAGAGTTCATGTGTGAACAGGCATATTTGGAGATGCCTGTTATGCTTTGCTGGTAAGAACAGAAGTTTTGAATCGGCAGAATTTAGAGCAACATGTTCTGTCAGCAAGACAGCTAGAAAAACAGAAATGTCTGAGGAACAATAAGGAGGAAGTGACCAAGGCCCAGGACATGAACCAGAGTCTAGGTGGAATCTGAGCTGAGATTCTAAGATTCTGGAGTCTCCTAGGTATCTCCTCAGTCTTGAGGCCTTGGAGTAGAGCTGGATTTGACTACATCCACAGCACTCACACAGTGAGATTACTCCCAACCCCGGCAGGATAGCCAGAGAGGCAAAGACAGCACCAGGAGGTAAATATCCTAGTGAGACAGAGTAGGAATGGGACTCTGCCTCCAACCCCAATAATGCATTTTTCCACACCCACTGACTACCAGACCTTGCCCTTCCACTGCTGCCTTCCCCACTGACTGGCAGACCTTAAAGAAACTAAGATAAGAAGCATTCTGGGGAGAGAGATCCAAGATGGCTGATTACTAGCAGCTCAGGATTGTAGCTCCCAGTGAAAGTGCAGAGAACGAGAGGATGCCACACTTTCAGACAAATTTTTGTTGTTCGTGGACCAGGATATTCCCGGCAGAGGAGCCCCATGGGTCGCCAATGCGACTCTTGTGGCTGGTGCAGAGGTTTTGCCGGCACCCTGGCATGGCAGTTCTTGGTGCAGAGTAAACGGGACTGGATCCCCTTTGGGTCGATGTTTGGAGCTCCGGGAAGGCAGAGTTGCCAATTAAGCTGATTGAAAAAGGGACTTAAAAAGGAAGCAAGACTGGAGATTCCTGGGCAGAAAAGCACCACGATCTTAACACCGCTGTTTTAGCTGGTGCAGTGGGTTGCTCAGATTCTGGCGCTGGGAATCAACAAGTTGGACGTTCACTCAGAGACCTAATTTGAAAGTTGGCAATTACAAAGACGACAGGTGGATAAATTTACAATGATGGGAAGGAACCAGTGTACAAAGGCTGAGAATACCCCAAATCATAATGCCTCTCCCTCTACAGGGGATCACAGCTCCTCATCAACAAGGGAACAAGGCCTGATGGAGAACAAGTGTGTTCCAATAACAGAATTAGGCTTCAGAAGGTGGATAATAAGAAACTTCTGTGAGTTAAAAGAACATGTTCTAGCCCAATGTAAAGAAACTAAGAATCTTGAAAAAAGGTTTCATGAAATCCTAACAAGAATAGACAATCTAGAGAGGAATATAAGTGAATTAATGGAACTGAAGAATACAATACGAGAACTCTGCAAAGTATGCACAGGTTTTAACAGTTGAATTGATCAAGCAGAAGAAAGGATATCAGAGGTCGAAGACCAACATAATGAAATGAAACGAGAAGACAAGATTAGAGAAGAAAGAGTAAAAAGGAATGAGCGAAGTCTCCAAGAAATATGGGACTATGTGAAAAGACCTAA